>NC_138032.1:28545990-29745990 GCF_964106645.2 Podarcis pityusensis
ATCATTACTCTAATAATATTTTAGGCCCATTTCAAGCTCTCTTGGAAAACTAGGCATTCATGGCCAAGGGGAGTTCACCCCCCCCCCCACAGCAGATGTACTGTTAAACTGAGTAATATTTCTGCCAAGAAGCCCAATACTACAAACATTCAATTGCCATTTGTAATGTCCTCCCATTTACCTTTTGGAGACTAATCACGGCAGTAATCTGGTAATACCTGGAAGTAAGGGTAAGTAAATGCTGAACTGTGCTTCTTTGCACATATTTTCTTCATATTAACATAGTTTGAAGCACTGCATGGCAGTATAATTTGATTTCTACATCAACCTTTTCTAAGAGAACTTGTAAGCATTTAATTTTTTAAAAACATAGGCTCCAGTCCAACTGGAGTGCTGTTTAGGAGGAGATATGAAATTACACCAGAGTCACCAAAATTGTGAGGCCAGTGGGCATATTTGTAATTTTGAGAAAGCACAGTGGGCAACAGTCACAAAATGGCTGTTGTTGGCATAGGCCTCTGCAGTACATTTTATTAGGGTGTGCTCCCAGGGAATGAATGAATGAATGGATGATTATTTATTTATTTATTTATTTATTTAAACTAAGCACACCATGGGTTAATGCGTCTGTTCACCAGAGGGTTGGTGGTTCAAGCCCCCACAGGTACAGCTGTGGGCTGGATTCCTGCACTGCAGGCGGTTGGACTTGATGACCCTTGGGTGGTTCTACAATTCTATAAGCAGGGATGGGAAAACAACATGACAAACAAATAAGGACAAGAAAGAGGCAAAGAGGCAAAAAGTTAACAAAACAAACGCAATGAGAGTGGTCAAGAAGCCACACCAAGATGTTTTTTCCTGCAATGAAAAAGACTTGCGGCCAAGCTGACCAGAGGCAGGGCAGTTCTGGAAGGCTGAGGGGGTGGGAAATGACTCCTCCTCCTCCTCCTTGTCAGCACACAACAAAAGCAGCCCCTCACCCCCACAGATATCTCTCCACAAAACATGGCAATTGGCGCCCAGGAAGAGAAGGTGTCAAGAGACAGACGCAGGCAAAAAAGAAAGAAAGCCTGGAATGGTTCTGCAGCTTCTGCCCACATCTGAATCTGGATGCAGTGATTGGCTGGTGATTGGCTCAAGTGTCGGCTGAAGAGATTGAACCAATGCAAACAAGGACTGAGCAGGAAGAGGAAATAGACTCTTGTGTGTTGTGGATTTTCGAGGGGATATTTATGGAGACCTTCTGTGACTGCCACAGAAAGTACCATGTTGGTGACCACTGAATGATGTAGCCACAGTATATTTTGGCTCCTGATCTGTGTACGTGTGAACACACAGAAAGATGGAAGCATTTTGAATACCTTCCCTCTAACCACTAGGCAAGTCTTTTCTTACTGTAGGCAACCTGTACAACAGGCATAGGCAAACTTGGCCCTCCAGATGTTTTTCGGACTACAACTCCCATCATCCCTGACCACTGGTCCTATTAGCTAGGGATGATGGGGAGTTGTATCTCTGCTGGTAGCTCCTTAACTCCAGCTGCATATGCCGCACAGGATGCGATGGCTTCGCGGCCATGGAACGAACTCCCCAAAATTGTCATAGTTCAGAGTCCAGACGGCTCTGAAAACACATCTGAATGGCCTGGATCTAGCTTACCAAACTTGTGTCCTTGGTCTGACGTTGAGCGTCCCCGTGAAGCTGCAGACTGGTTGCAAGACAACAGTGGAGGCACTCAAAGTGCCTTGGAGGTGGCTTTGGCCTGTGCCGCTACAGTCCTTGGCACCATATCGAGCCCACATGCCGCAGAGAAGCTCAAAAGAGAACAGGAAGCCGCGGACTCTCAAACAATTTCTAATGAAGTGTTGGAGGAAAACTCTCCCCAAGGCATCAGTAACAGCCCGCCTGTGGATTACTCATTCCCATCTGCCCTGTGTGGCATGACTCAAGTAGCAAGTGCTGTTGCAGTTTGTGGTCTTGGTGACAAGAAAGATGATAAGTATCCTGCAGCCTCCGGTGGACTCTTGTCTGCCGCAGAGACATCAGCAGCCATCACTCTTCACTGTAGCATAGCTGTGGGGAGCAGCATGGAGAATCTGAACAATAGCGTTGCACAAGCATTATTCAAAGAGGCATCCTTAGTGTTAGCCAAGCCTGAAATGTACAGAAATCTAGGCGACTTTATGGAATCTGTAAATGGGAAAATTGTCCAGGCTGTGACAAAGCCCTCAGTTCCCCATTTGGAGGAAGTGATTGTTGATGAACTTGCCCAGAACTTGTCCAACGTTATTCTGAGACACTCAGTGGAAGAGGTCAGGAAGAAGCAGCTAAACACACGACCTGAAAGCAATGTAGACCTCAGTACCCAAGATGTTTTTATTGCAACTGCAAATAAGCTGCTTTTTGATGTGCTGTACTTCACTTGTAAGAAAATGAGCGATATCACACAGCTCACTGAGTCTTTAAGTACTTTTGCTGAAGATAATCTTAGCTGGCAGGTAATGGAGAGCCAACCAAGGGAGTCTACAAATGATCTATTACAACCATCTCCAGACGACTCTGATAATAAGCCTCCTAGTACTTTTTGTGGCACTAGCCCTAACATTGGTGTTGTACCCACAACAAAAGACGTCAAAGAGGAAGTTGTGCTGGAGACCCGGGAATCGGCCGCACCTCGTGCAGCTTCACCACCTAGGGTCAATGCCCATAGTTCACCTTCTGGGAAAACGTCTCCCAAAAAAAGGTATTTGAAAAGAACTGCAAGAGAGTGCTACAAATCCATACATCCCAGTAGCAGCAATCATACAAAGAAAGAACTCCGGTCGTTTACCGGCAGAGAAGACACAACGCTAGCCAATGAATGCAGACATGGCATTCAGGAACGTCCATCTTCCAACACCGCACCAAGTACAGAAAGTCATGAAAAGCATGTGTGTGGTGACACATGGCACAATGAAGCCCAACTCAGCCTCTCCTTATTGGGTAATCAGGGTTTGTTGCCTTCCCAACCTCTGCTGCAGTTGAAGCATCCAGCAGATAAATACTGTGTAGCAGATTTTGCAGAGGAATTGGCAGAGACGGTGGTCTCTATGGCAACGGAAATTGCTGCCATTTGCCTTGACAATTCAAACGGCAAGCAACCTTGGTTCTGCGCGTGGAAAAGAGGCGGTGAGTATTTGATGCCCCAAGCGTTGTCATGCCGAACCATGAAAAGGAAGAAGGAGGCACAGTCCAGTGGATCGGTCGTGAGAAAGCATCGGCCGCCCAGGCTTAGTGAGATCAAGAGGAAAACGGATGAGCACCCTGAGCTAAAAGAAAGGCTTATGAACAGGGTGGTGGACGAATCCATTAACCTTGATGACACACTGGATCCATGCAATAGCTTTGCCAATGAAGTAGCTGCTAAAATTGTGAATTTGGCTGAGTTTTCTGTGGCTGATAATGCGTGGCAAAGCCCAAACCACCCTCGAAATAGACTGCACTGTGACAGATGGAGCAGAGTCAACGCATCCAGCTGTGAAAGCATTCCCGAGGAGGACTCCGATTCCAAAGGGTCTGCAAATACTTTGGGTCTCACAAACACTTTAGGGCAGCCAATAAGCAGGACCAGCTCTGTCTCCAAACAGTCCAGCTGCGAGAGCATTACGGACGAGTTTTCAAGGTTTATGGTCAACCAGATGGAAAATGAAGGTCGAGAGTTTGATTTACTACTTGACTACTATGCTGGGAAGAATGCAAATAGCATCTTGACTTCTGCAATGCAACAAGTTGCCAAGAAAAATGGCCACCTCAACGTGAGGCCAAGTTGCCCATCCAAACAGTCCAGCACAGAAAGTATAACAGAAGAATTTTATAGATATATGCTGAGGGAAATTGAAAAGGAAAATAGAGAGAATGTGTCTTCTGCTAGGAGTGCCAAGGACTGGAGTAGCAATTTATTACCTCCTTCCCAACGCTCACCTTTTTGTTTCAGACAGTCCTCGATGCCCGATAGCAGAAGCTCGGCTTCAAGGCTAACAGTGAATGTGCCCATAAAAGCAAATTCATTAGACGGCTTCTCTCGCAATGGCCACAGGGATTCTTTAAGTGTAGAGCCAATCAGCACAGCTTCCTCTTCAGGGCTTTGCAAATCAGACTCTTACCTGTACCAAAGATGTAGGACTGATCAGGCAACCGACATGCTGATTCATGAGACATGGGCGAATTCCATCAAAGCTCTAATGTGCAAGAACAAAATAATAGCAAATGACGCAGAAGTTTCTGAGCTTGACCAGCATCCTCACGGCTCCCCACCGCATGTTCAACAGTATGCAAACAGGCTGGCTGCTAATATTGTTGAAAGCGGGAAGACTTTAATTGTCCATCACCAAGATTCTGCAAACAGAGATCACGCAGCAGACAGCAGCCATGTCCCAATAGGGATGCAAAAAAACTGTAAACCAATAGGAGACAGAATAGATTTAGATGTGAAAAAACCACATTCTTCATCCCCTGGATTTTTTCCTACCAACCATACAAGCTGTTCTGTATGCCTAAGGGAAGTGCCTTTAATTCAGATAGAAACAGAACAAAGAGAAGACCTTGACGAAGTCTCAGAACCATTGGCGGAAGTTAACGTGGCCTCTGGGAAACCAAGGGGGTATCTCAGCAAACAAAAACGTGCGGAAGCAGATTCAGGAAGGCACCTGGATTCCTCAGCAAACAGCAGGTAAGTTTTATAACCAGATTGAAAGCATGGGGCCCTGTGCCTGATAAACCTGTGGAGCACCACACATCTCCCTTACGCAGAAATGTAGGCACGCGCGCACACACACACACACGTAACAGCTCCCTCCATCTCTATTCTGCTGTACCCCTTAAAGCTGAATTACGCTTTTCAAATCTAAGGACCCTAATTTGCAAATTTGCATATCTTATGTCCTATGCTCCCTCCCCACTCAAAAAAAGTTAAATGTCATAACAGAATCTGTAGCTACATATGACACATGTTTATAAGGCATGAATACAAGAATCCTGCACTTATTTGGAAGCACTGAACTCAATGGGGCTTATTTCTGATAAAACATTATAAAATTATACTTTAAGGAAATCCATGATGGGCCATATAGCTAGCCAGTGCATGACCAAAGGTTGCAAAACATACTTTTTTGCTCTTCAATTTTGCTTGTAATCTGGAGCATAATCTCTACTCCTCAATCTTGCCAAAATAATCTGTTACATTCCCCCGTGGTGAAGATCTGGCTGGGCAGACACTCTGTTATTATTGTAAATGATCTAGACCTGGACCTCCATTATGACTAGATCCCTACTAAGTAGTTCATATTAAGTTTAATTATCAAAATATCCCTTTTCCAATAAACTGCTGGTGGCTGTGGATTCTGAGGTGTGCTGCCCTGCCCTGCCCATTTCTTCTTTGAACTCCAAAAATACACAGACTTGTGACGGCTAAAGAGCTCTCGCTTTCATATTGTGTGCAGATTTAAGACTATGGAAATACTCCAGTCACCACCCACCGCACATTAGATATTGGGGGGCAAGCATTGTTACCGAGAGAAGAACTTCTAAAGATGAGCTCAGCTACATGCAGCAAGAAATAATCTTCCTGCTTTATGCTATGTTCCTTCCCTAGTCTTCTCCTTTTCTCTGCGCACTGAAGCACATTGGACTTTGATTTTGCCAGACAACAGATGTAGAAGGGGGATGGGTGACAGGGACCAGAAGGGAACGGATCAGAAGATGCAGCAGTGCAATCCCCATGTTGCAATTTACCAGCCCTGTTGGCGGCAAATTCTATATATGTGCCCCCTTTAATATCCAAAAAGGCAATAAAAATCTATTAGCTGGTGGTGTTCCATGACTTGCAAAAAATAAAATAAAATAAAGAATGGTCCAAGTGATTTGGCTGACCGATACAACAGTGCTTAGGAGCAGGAAGAATTTCCCAAGAGATTTCTCCTTGCTTTATCAGAATCTTTCCTTTCCTTTCCTTTCCCCAATCAGCTTAACTATACACAGCGATCCTGAACCTCAAGCTCCCAAGGAGGCCAAAGCGGTGGAAGAGTTTCCAGTCCCTCCCAGCAGCAGTGACGAAAGCACAGGTAGCAGCTGGTGCCAGCTGGCAAATGACGAGGACAATCCTGAGGATACAAGCAGCTATTTGCAACTCAGCGAGAGATCTATGAGGTAACCACATGCCCCTTTTGAGCCGCAAGGGGTATAATCACCAGCATAAACGTTTTGATTGTCATTGGCTCAGAATGAATGTAGCTTGAGTGTGTCCAAAAAGAGGACTAGCTTTCATACGGTGCTGCAGGAGGCCTCATTAAGTATTTGGAAACCATGGAAAGAAATTGCCACCCAACCCTAAGCAATCACTTCCTGTTCCTGCAAGGATAACACCATCTGAGAAGCTAATTTGAGTCAATCATGGCTCATTTGTCAGTTCCATCTGGGTCATTTACATCTAACACTGTTGTACTGAGTTCTCATTCTCTATTGGCGTGGACACAATAGAAAACTAAGGACTGGACAAATTACTGAAGCAGGACTTCTTTCTTTCTTTCCTAGCATCTAAGTATTATCATATCATTGCAAGCTCTTAGAGTCAACAGTACAGTTCCAAGATGGGAACTGTAGGTCCATATAGATTTGTTACGATCTTGAAACTGGATTCAGTAGAACTACTCAGTCTGTAAGGAGAGAATCCAGTTCTCTTTGGGCAATTTGCCTCATTGCTCCAGGTGTTTCTGACTACTCAAATCTAAATCTCTGCTGTCACTGCAGCCTAAACATAATTGCCAAATTTACCACCACTAAAAGCCATTAGTTGGTTGAGATCTCACTATAGGTCATCTGTTCCAAGAAGTAAAAAAATGAGTTGAAAATCACTATTGAGATCCCACTGTTGTTTTCAGTCTTTGCATGATATGACTCACAGCCAGTGTGGTGTACTGTTTATAGTGCCAGTGTAGGGCTTATGGGACCAGGGTTCAAATCTCCACTTGGCCATGAATGTGTCCTTGGGCCAGTCACTGCCTCTCAGCCTAACCTACCTCTTAGGTTGTTGTGGGGATTAAATAAGGAGGCAGAGAACCACGTATGTTACCTCGAGCTCCTTGGAGAAAAAGATGAGATATAAATGCAATTAATTGATTTTTTAAAAAATCTTGTGTTTGAGGCTGGAGACAATAAGAGGCGACAAATTATAAAAGACACAGCAAGACATCAAACATTTAAAAATTTCCCTTCAGATGTCTTCCAAAAGTCATATAGTTGTTTATCTCCTTGACATCTGATGGGAAGGTGTTCCACAGGGCGGGCACTACTACCAAGAAAGCCCTTTGCCTGGTTCCCTGTAACTTCACTTCCTGCAGTGATGGATCCACTAGAAGGCCCTTGGAGCTGGACCTCAGTGTCCAGGCTAAACGATGGGGGTGAAGGCACCCCTTCAGGTATGCAGGGTCGAGGCCATTTAGCACTTTAAAGGCCTAAAGGCCTCGACATTATCTCTGGCTACACTGTGATGAGTCTTAGGGTTTTATATAATATGGCAACCACTTGATGACACAGTATCAAGTGATAATTAGCACATATATGAAGCAGCCATCATGACTCAAATACCACCAAATGTTCACATCCCCTGACATCACTCTCAGGACAGCCTTCTGCCACTCATCAAGTGATGAGACATCAAGTGATGTAACCAGACTTTACATAGCATGTTTTGCTCTGAGCTGAAATGAAATCTTCATTTTTGCCTTACCAAACCCTCAGCTTAACACTTGATTCTTTCTCTGTCAGTTCATAGCACCAGTAGATGTGTAACTGTTGTGTACTGTTTGACTAAATACGTCCCCATCTTTTGTGTTGCTGGTAACAAATTGCTGAGTCAGGCAAGAACTGTGTGCCCTTGTTCTGAGAAGCAGAAAAGCAGCCGCTCTGTCTGCCGCTTTGCTTAACAATGTCTTCAAGTGCATGCTGGTGCAGACTGGCATTAATACTTAAATTTTTGCATCGTCAGCAATGGCAACAGCAGTACCACTAGCAGTCTTGGCATTATGGACCTGGACATTTATCAGGAAAACATGCCATCTTCTCATACAATTAAGTAAGTAGCTGCTAAGGTGACCTCTGATCTTGGGAAGCACTGCTCCATTTCAGCTGAAAACCATTCACATCATCCAGAATGTGCCAAGCGGCTCCCGTGCCTCCATTATTCATCCAGCTGCTCTCCTTTCTTGCTGCCGCTTTAACTCCCATCAGCGATGGTTACAATACAAAGTTAGTTATTTCCATTAAGTGGTGATCAATTATTTCCATAAAGTGGTGTCCACATTTTCCAGTTGCCCACCACATTCACACTTAATTTCATAGTGTGCTCCAAAGTGCAGATTAGCTGCACTTTGCCCTCATTCTCTAAATATACTGTTGCAAACGCAAGGTGTGAATTTCCCCCCTGAAATGTTAGAAGCCAGCAGTTTCAGTTACAGTTTCAGTAATTGCTATCTCTGGCAAGCAGCCATCTCTTTCTGATATAAACAACTGCCTACAGCAAACACAGGCCCTGGTTGAGCAGCACATTTTTGTGTTTATTTCGAAGGTTTGTACCCCATCTTTCATTCAAATGATTTACAACAGGTTGTAATATACATATATACACACACACACACACACACACACACACACACACATATATATATATATATATATATATATGAATGACTATAAATCTCACGCACATGCACAGCCCAGCAACCTTTAGTTTTCTAGCTAATGGACAGGGCCAGAACGTGCTTTCCTTTGGGCACCCAGCCCCAGGGAACTAGGCATTGAATCAGAAAATTCCTTCCAGCAGGGAGTGGGTCGCAAGGTTGCTTCTCTGACCAATGGATTGGGCAAGGCTGGTCTGACAGACCTCCTTATGGGCTCTGGGCAGTGGCAGAGACTTTAGTGAGCTTGCCCTAAGGTCTGTGAACCCAGAATAAGATGAGCTGTAGTTCAGGGGCACAGCACATGATTTGCATGCAGAATATCCCAAGTTTACTCCCAAGCTGGGGCTGATAGAAATTGTACTCTAACATTTGGAGAGCACCATTATGGCTTCATGGTACAATGGCAATGGCCTTCCAGAGTTTCAGACAGAATCTGGAGCTGCCTTGTGCCAATCTGGAGTGGACCCAATTCGGTTCAGGAGTTGACCAAATTGGGTGCGCAGCCCTGCCTCTTAGGTTCCCATTGGTTTTGCTCCAGGTTTGATTGGCAGCTGCGTAGATATTTTTGAAAGGGAAGGAACCAGAATTCCTTTTGGGGGGAAAGATCCCCATAGAATTTTTTATCCTCAGTGTTTCTAAAATTTATTTTAAGTCACCCTGAGTTCAGTGCTTACAGTGGGAGGGTAGATACACAATTTCTGAAATAATATCAACTTGATAGCCTTAAAACTGAGTACTGATGCTTAAACCTCCTGTCTATAAGGCTCTGTGACTAATGAGATTTCACAAGATACTTCAGAGTTTCAAAGGGCTTTGAGTTTGATACCTTGGTAGCAAATGATAAAAACATAAAAGACCCCTTAGTGTGAATGCTGATACACGTACCCCAAAAGCAAGTTCATTTTAAGTGTAGAAATCAAACTGGAGCATCTCAGGTCCCTCTCTGAAATCATTTCAGCTTTCATGAATGGACGTCAGGGCATGTTGCAAAGTTATATACAATAATCTTTTCTTGTTCTTTTTGTTTCTTAAGCGAATTAGTAGATGAAAACACATTCCACAACAAAATGCCAGAAAAGGTAGAAGGTAAGTTGTATGTCGTAAAACAGGGTGTAGGAACTCGTTTTGTTTTGCCTGCAAGCACTGGGAAAATGATGGTGGCCTTCTTTCCTCAGAATGCGCTTCTGGCTTATCCACCGGAACAGCCAATGGGCAAAAGGATCTCTTGGTGATCAACTTTGACCTGGAACCAGAGTGCCCTGACGCAGAATTGCGTACCACCCTTCAGTGGATCGCTGCATCAGAGCTTGGGATCCCCATGATCTATTTTAAGAAATCTCAGGAAAATAGAATTGAAAAGGTACGGATCTCTGTTGCAGGAGAAAAATGATGGCAAATGTGGGGTAGCACCCACTGACAGGCAGTATTTGAAGAACTAAGACCATCATGTTTTCTTGTCATAGGTATTAGAGTAATGTTTTAAATATACTGCCCCGCCTCTAGTATTTTTATCTATTATTATTGCATTTATATCCCACTTTGCCTGCACAAAGGTCAAGGTGATATATATTATTCTCCCCCTCCCTATTTATCCTCCCAACAACCCTATGAGATGGGGTATGCATAGGGACAGTGACTGGCCCAAGGTCGTCCACTAAGCTTCACTATTGGGTGGGAAGAATGAAATACAAACCTGTGACAGAAAAGCCATTCAGGAATGACCTTATAATTTGGATGCCACTCTGTGCTACATTAAGGTATCGCAAAAACCTGTGCAGTCACAGTTGTGGGGCACAGAGGCCCCTGTAAACTAGGCTTGCTCTAGTATCCCAAGCACTGAGATGCATAGCAGGAGTTTAGCAGGGCAATCAATGTGGTGCCCTCCAGAAGCCCTGGCCAGCATGACCAATGGTCAGGGGTGATGGAATATGTAATCTAAGGACATCTGGGTACCATGTTGGGTACCTTCAGTTTAAGCCATCTTGGCTTGTGAAATTAGATGGGATGCAAATGTTTTGTCTAAATAGATACGAGTTCTCTCTTGCCTTCAACAGGGATGGAGCAGGTACTGCACAAGGTCTTGTCTTGGATCCTATGAGCTGCTGTGTCAGGACAAGAGCTCATAGAATCAAGCCCTGGATCTTAAAAAAAAAAGTGTGTGAGAGAGAGTTGGTATTAGGTACAGCTGAGGCATTGTTTAGTATTTTCTAAGGCAAAATATTTGGGAATCTTCAGCAATAATTTAAGCTGCATTCAGTAACAACTGCCGAAATTGTGTCCCATTATAGAAACAGCTGTCAGCTTTGCCATATGCCTCTGCAAATACTTTAACCAATTCCTAAAACACCCCAGAAAGTGATGAAACACATCCTGCCTGAATGCCTGCCCTTGGAAACAGCAAGCCTGGTTGAACATCTTTAAAATATGTGCTTAAGTTTAAAAGACCACATGTAAATGGCAAATTGTCCTGCTAGCTACGGAGGCACAATATATTTCCTCCCTTGTTTTGAAAGTAGAGTGATGAAGCCTAATCAGATATTGATTGTGAAAAGTAAAATAAAAAATAAAAAGGAGAAAGCGCTAATTTCCATTTGCAAACCAAGGGCCTGGGTGTGTGGTGTGATGATGCTCTTCGTTTCAAATAATAGCAAAGCACAAAAGTAGACAGTATAATATTTTTCCCCAGCTGCTTGGAAATCTAAAGGAAGATTTTTAAACACACACATACACACCACCACACAATTGGTATGCAGTAAAATCAATGCATTATTGTTCCTTCTAGATTTGACTTCCAATGACAAGGAGCTTTGGGCATTTTAGAACCCCTTCAGACTAGGATGTTTTTGCACATATATTCTGCAACACATCATTAACACAGTAAGAGTTGCATTAGTGGCAGATTTATACGGGATAACATTCCACTTTACTTGCTGTTCTGTGATGCTTCCACAATGCATCATTGTTATCTGGAAGGACACTCTTGCATTACAGCACAACAAAAGTGGGAGAGGAAATAAGCGGGAACGTTTGTGGTATAAAAACTTCCAGGAGTTCAGCAAGAAGTTACAGGACCCGCCCTGATTGGAAATGGAGCAGTATGTCTGTAGGCACAAAGCATATTTAAAACAGAATCGTGCATAACTACCCTGGCAACATCATGAGAACAAATCCTCATGAATGCACAACAAAAAATAATGTTTGGAGGGACCCTTGAAGATTTATGGGATACTCTGTACTCAATAATAATAATAATAATAATAATAATAATAATAATAATTTATTATTTATACCCCGCCCATCTGGCTGGGTTTCCCCAGCCACTCTGGGCGGCTTCCAACAAAATATTAAAATATAATAGTCGGTCAAACATTAAAAGCTTCCCTAAACAGGGCTGCCTTCAGATGTCTTCTAAAAGTCTGGTAGTTGTTTTTCTCTTTGACATTTGCTGGGAAGGCGTTCCACAGGGCGGGTGCACTACTACACACAACGCTAGTTCTTGTAGCCGCAGGCAGGCAGAAAGGGACTTCAGTGATGATGCTGGTGGGTCAGCTACCACATGTACAGACCCCTTCTACAAAGAAAATGCAACGTGCTTGGAGAGAGGACAGGGGTGGGGGCATTCTCCTTCAGGCCTAATTTGAGGCATTTCTGTAGGGAATACGACCAGATGATCTGGTGCAATACAGATTCCTCTGGTCTGCCCCTTGTTGAACCACCTCACTCCACTACCTGAGTGGAAATTTTCAAGTTGGTGCTCTAGGTTTGCCATTGGGTGTTCTTTCATGTAACGATGCAACACAATGAGCCTGAGGAGTAAATGTCTATAACATCGGCTGTCTCTCTCCCCCTTCACCTTCCTCGGGAAGCGTGACAATTTGAGGATTAGATTCTAAGTATGCTGCCAACACTGGGGCAGCCTGAGCACAAAAGAACTCTTATTTGAGACTCCTCATTCCCTCTGTTCCCCATGTTCAGGTGTGCATGCGCTATTGCTCAAGTAGTCAAAAAGCACTACTCTTAAAAAGGAAGAAATGTTTTTTAAAAAATAGGGAAAAACTCCTGGGGGGAGTCCAAGACAGCTAATGAGAATTACGTGTACTCAGTTACCATGGAATTCTGACTGTTTGCCAGGGCAAGGGGGTGGGCAGAATTGGAGGAGGAATGGAGTTTCCAGCGGGAGAGCAATGCTAGTTTGTAACCTGAACGGGATCTTCCACCCTGCAACATTTTGTGCAGAAACCACCGTATTTACTATTTGCATTGTAAATTCCTAAACATAGCTTGCCTCCTATTCTTAAACCAAAGCTTTTCCCTCAGGACTGCTTCATACAACCATTTAAGTATCAATTGATTTCTCATTACTTATTTACTTGTCACTTGATCGACAGCTGAGTGTGTCACTGATTCCAGTCAGAGGTTTTGCTGTGGAGGTGGCAGGAAAGATCAAACATGATTGGCCTGTGGTCACAGGATCATAGAGTTGGAAGGGACCCTGCCATCTAGCCCAATCCCCAACAATGCAGGAATATGCAGCTGTCCATATGGGGAGCAAACCTGAAACGTTGGCATTATCAGCAACCAGCTCTAACCAACTAAGCTGACTCATTCTCACACACAAAAGTCCTCACTTGATTCTGTAGTCAATGAGTGATGAACAATTAGAGCAGTGTGGGAGCCAGCCCTCCTGGATTCATATAGGTACAGTGAAAAGGAGAGAACCTAATTGGATGAAACCAACTCTTATGAGTAAACATTTCCCCCCCCCTTCCAGTTTTTAGATGTTGTGCAGCTTGTCAACGAGAAGTCCTGGAAAGTGGGCGATATCTTTCATGCCGTGGTACAATTCTGCAAACTCCATGAAGAAAGCAGAGAGCGGACTCCGAGCCTGTTTGACTGGCTACTCGAGTTGGGATAAGAAACCTTGTTACACTTGTTTTCATTTTTAATCCATTTTAAGTGGCAGTGATTTGTGAGTGGCCCTCTTTTTCAAAACATCAGCACATAGAACTGAGCAGAAATGCACAAACTCTGCCATGGGTCTGTTTTAGAGCTGTGAACAGGAAAGAAACTGGTGGGTGGAAAGGAAAGACCCGGAGTATACAGTTGTATCACATGGGGAACCTTGCGTTGGAGGACAGGGGCGTGCGCATTTTGAATTGACATTTGTGAAAACCGGAGGAAAAAACAATATCTGTTTCCTGTAATCAAACATACATACATTTCTGTCGGCTATGTGTATTGACTGACAGTGAAATCACACAGTAACAAAGGCATTTTTAAGAGAGAGAGAAAGAGAGGTTAGTATTTGTCATTTGACTACACTAGCAGTTTGCAGAATTGCGAGGCAAATGAATACGTAGGAGGATATGCCTCTCAATGAATTCTGTGTAATTATGTTTTCAAATTACTCCAGAAGAATAGAAAGAGGAGCCTGAGCTCTTGAACTGTGTCACAAAGAAGCGACATTCGCAAGCTGTTGAAATTCCTTTTTAAAAGCCGTTCGCCATTCGGCAGGCGTATATGTTCTGCTGAAAGGAACAAAATTCAGGTTGGCAGGTTTTCATGCAGGTCTTTAAAACTCCTTATCGTGTTGTGTTCTTTCCCTGCAGTTTTCAGAGGCTCTGTGCTCCAGTGAATGCTAATATTGGACTGCTCATTAACAGATTTGAGTCCCACACACAGCTTTACTAGCAACTCGCTGTGAGACTGTGGGCAGGTATTGGCATTTCTAAGCCTCCCCTTACTTTTACCTGGAATGGTGATTCACGTCCTTTGTAAAGTTCGTTGCAATCTGCGAAAGAACAGTTGCTTTTAAAGGAATTCATCTTTACTACTCAAATTATACAAATTGATGCTATGCAGATTTATTCAGATGCTAAGTCCCACTGAGTTCAACAAGCCTTACTCCAAGTAAGTGCTCATGATTTACAATCATTTGGTCTTAACTGCTGCACTCAAATTGGTTTAGCTTAGGCCAGCCTCATAGACTGTACCCTCATAGAAAGGGTGTGACTGTGAAAGCTTTTTATCCTAAAGAGAGAAACACCAAAGCAAGGAAAAAGGGGTGCCTATTAGGCAGGAATATTTGTGCAAACTGCCTCAACTATTCTACAGAATGTGAAAGTTTTAAGATCGCTTCTGACAGAACCTGGGCTCCAAAATATACTGAGCTGTGATGAATTGTATTAGATGGCACTTCTGAGAACAAGTTTCTCCTTTTTCATTATTCTTTTTATACTGATGGAATCATGTGATTATCAACACTTTAAAACCAAAATTTTAATGAGGTTAAATGTTTGGGGTGCCTGTGATCTTTTTATTGCATAAAAACTTGCCTGATTGTCAGTGTACATCCCCAATACCCTGATTTTCAAATAACTAGTAGTTTTTGCACCCATACTTAAAACGTTCTTTGGCTTTGGCCAAAAAGACTGCTTTTAATTTAAAGTCAGGAAAGGGAACTGTGTTGCAATAAAAATCTTCAGCTCATTACCCACTAAATATCTCTATTCCAAATTGTTAATATCCTTTACTAGCATCTTTGCAAAGCAGCAATTCTGTCATTTGCTTTTTTGAAAAACAGAATTTCAGTCGTTTGGCCATAAACAGATTCTGCCTGTATGTTCCTGAAGACTATGAAAGACATCTCTTATTTTCATTAAGATAGTATATGATTCTGTAATGTGTCCAAAAGTAAATTGTCTTTTTACACTATTTTTGCAGTACTTCTAAATAAAATTATTAAGAGCCATAATTGTCACCACTGCTTCTGTTAAATCCACTTCCACCCATGCCTGTTCTTTCGCAAAGGTGACATTTGCCAGCATATTAATCTAAGTGTTCAAGCGACTTTGCTGACTATATAGTTACTCCACAATACATGTAGAGGAGTAAAGGTCGTGGTTAATAATAGAAAGGCCAATTTATACTGCAAGCACTAGCTTTGGCTGAACAGCACCTGGGTCCACTCTGGAGATGTGCCACAATCCAAAAAGCTTCTCAAGACCAGTGTGCACTCAGTACCTCTCAGAAAACAGTAGTAAAGTTATGGAGCATTATAGATTGAAATTATACTGTTGGAAAGGTTATTTATTTTTAGACCAATTCCAGTTAGTTGTGTGTTACACAGACGTTTTGCGGTGGTAGAATAAATGTTTACAAGCACAAATAACATAGCTAACATGTGAAAGTGTGATGCAATTCCTTTCTGTATGCTACTTTTTAGTATTGCAGCCTGACTTGAAATAAATTTATGTTAACAGTCTGTGTCCTCTTTGCCTTTGTAAAACCTAATTTTGAATTAGCCTTTCTACACAGTAGAGAGGACATAAAGTATTTTCATATAGCAGCTCAGCAAGAAAAAGGATCAGTGTGTGACATCAGACAAAAAGGTATTTTACAAAAGTTCTGAATTGCTGTGAAATGCATTTGGTACAAGCTGAAGGGAATACATGGAATTGGAATGCCAACATACCCTAAAGGCTTCAGTTTTCAAAGTAGCTGGTCACCTGTAGCTTGAAGATTGATGGAAGGCCGCTAAAAATACATAATCCAAAGCACAAATATCTCAACATTTAGCAGGAGCAGGCTATGAGACCAGAATTCTTAATGTGTGGATCAAATAGGGAGACATGTACGTTCAAAAATGTATCCCAAAAGACTATTTCTGATGTATGCCTTCATCTGAATTGGAAGCCAAAGAAATACTGAACTGCTCTTGGAGTTTTAATCTTAAAAAGATAGACAAACAAGCTTTTAAAGAGGGAAGCGGGGAGCATTTGAAGTTTTTTCTTTTTTACAAGAATAGTGAAATATCAATTAATTTTTATATAAAATTAAATCCATATAATTCTAGATCAAAACTGCACAGCTTGTGTCTCAACAGGCCCACCAAACATAGCAGCTTACCCAGGGGAGGCTAATTTGTAGCCCTTCGGTGTTATTGTACTGCATCTTCCATGACCACTAGCCATACTGGCTGCCACTGATGGGAGACTTAGTTCAGTGACTTCCAAACTCCTGCATTAGGGGTTTAATAAGCCTGTTTTATGTGGGGCAGCAAACTCAAAGAGTTATTAAACACCCCATAGTATGTTGTTGGTGGACTACACTTTATGGACCTCTTTAAGGTATTGACATTCTAAGCCATCACTGCTAATGCAGCTGCACCTCACAATGCTGATCTGGCCCAACTCAAGTTAATAGGTGCATCTGAGTTAGAGGAGGTAACATTTCTGATCCAGAATAACAGGTGCACATAACAAAGTGCAAGTAGAGCTGGATCAGAAGAGAACTATCAAAAAGGGGGTTTCACCAAAACACATGTCTGAGGCTCTAGCAATGTAACCCTGAGTTAAAGGTTACCTCGCCTCCAATAGGGGGGCTTAAATACTGTAAATGCCAATAGCTTCAAAATATTGTGAAGTCTGCAACAAAAGTTTTCTTTCTCGGGAAAAGTATCTGCATATTTCTGAAAAACAAAGCTACACTTTCCAGAGCCTAAAGGTATTGTGCGTTGCTCTGTAGCAAATACCAGTGCTTTGCTTCATAGCAGATCACACCTAGCACTTCCACAGGCTTCATGGGAGGTAAACCATGCATAATATCAGAGACTCCTTAGGATAAAGCTGAACAGGGAAGTCAGGCTAGATTATATTTCAGTTCAGTTGACATTTTCAGGGCAACACAGCAAATAGGTTCTCATACTGGGGACACTAGGAATTCAAAAACACTGGGAAGCTAGATTTCATGCCAGTACCAAAGCAGCATCTGGATATTCAGGTATACACACATGCTGAGGCAAATCACTTTAATCACTTACTGCAATTAAGAGGACAAATGGGATTGGAGAAAAAAGGAAAATGGATGTGAAACGACAAGATGAAAAGCTGTAAACTAAACATCAACAAATCATGGTTCATACATTCGCAAAGGCTTGATTAAAAAGGTGTGAGCCCCTCTCCTCTATGGTGCAAGCTACTTCTCCAGTGTGGGCCAGACAGACCTCTTATTGAGGCCCAATTTTCATGTAATCATTCCTGCTCAAAGTGGCAGATCACATGAGCCAGGCTTGAGATTGGGCACTCAGTTCACAAGGGAGGGGTAGGACTTTTGCAACTTCCCCACCATGACACAATAGTACCACTCCCAAGCTAAATGCATGAACCCATAAAGTGTTTTACACTCCAGAACCTAGATAATATATAATATTTTTATTCATATAGCACAAAGGAAAAGGTTAAAAAGTGAAGCATCCTTTGTAGCAGTTGAGAAAAACATTTACCAAATGTTTGGTGCATACCCACTACCATCCATTATGCTGCTTCGTAGTGTGTGGCCTGAAGTTTAGGAACTAAGTGATTTACGCTGAAGATTAATATTGCATTTCAGATACAGTTTTTAAATATATTGTTAGTCACTCTAAGGCTTCAAGATGGAAGAGACTATAAATCCAATATGTAATAAGTTTTTTTTTAATTTGATGAGTAAATATAGAGCTATATGGCAGATTTTTATTTTTTTTTAAGTTTTAATAAGCACTTTCTTCAGAGGTTTCAGAGAATACTTGAACAGAGAGTTTTAATATATGCTCAACTGTTAATACTACATAAAGAGCTGGACTTTTATAGTGTTTTAAATATTTTTATTAAATAAAAATGAAGCATAGTAAAAATCATCCAACCAAATGTGAGAGGCATTCAAGTAAGGCAATGCATTGCTAATAAGATCACGGTGCTTCCCTCCCCCTTTTCCCCACCCAACCGGCCTAAAAACCATTACAAAGAAAACAATGCCACTTGTCGCAACTAAGTCACTAACACATATATCAATGCTATTAGAGTAGAACCTATCACATAACTAGCTAACATTGCTAATTTCACGAGTCCAGGAAATAAGTCTACTTCAGTAACATTTTTAAAAAGGCAAAAGCAGAAAACAGGTTTTTGAAGGGCTTAGTAGTTATTGCCTGTATAATAAGCTCCTCATATAAAAGCCACTGGGAAGTCAGGTCAGAGATTGTCCTCAATTAGCGCCATATCCTACATGTATTATCCTTGCTACCTAGAAAGAAAAGTAATAGATTAACATTTCAAACGTCATTCATATATCTATAATATAAAACTACAGCTTCCTGTTATTTGGGGCAGGAGATATTTCAAATACACCTCTTGCTCTCAAATTCATTGGCAATCTTGTCTTCCAACTCTGACGCAGTTGAATGAATTAGAGTTTAGCAAAGGACACTTTGCAAACTTCTCTCCTTCAAAAGAATGAGACAACACAAGCTTTGTATATAGAACTTCCCAAGTTGAAGCCCAAATATCTCTAGATCAAAAAGATCTCAGGTAGGAAGGCTGAGAAATTTCCATGCTTGAGATCTTGGAGAGGCACTTAGTTTCAGAAAAGACAGAACTACTGAGCATAAGGCAGTTTCATGTGTTCTGGGCTTTTAACAGGAACCCAACAGGCATACACATTCAAAAGGTGCACCTTTTCTCATCACTAAATCACTAAAACAGGAACCCAACAGGCGTATACATTCAAAAGGTGCACCTTTTCTCATCACTAAATCTCTGTGCATCCCATGAATATTTGTCTGCAATGTTGTTGTTAAAGACATAGAGCTTCTATCAGAAAAAAAGGTGCCAACACAGATTGCAACCTACATATCAGTATCTTGGGGTGAATCCGAGGCCACCATCTAAGAATTGCCAACCTAACTCTTGTACAAATTCTAAACTAGTTGTGTTGAGATGCTGTAGAAAAGGCATCTTAAATTTGGCTCTAGGATTACAATTGCCTTAGTAATGCTGCTATGCCCCCATTCCCCTCTTATTGCAATGTTGGAAAAACACCTCCACTGATGAAAGAGGAAAGCACCACCGGAATCAATGAGATACTAGCAAATAAAATGTATATAGCACAGGAAAATGTATTTAGCTGTTCAAATTTGCAGGTTGCCTTAATGCATCCTCCCAGTGAAAAGTTTAAAGAGCGGAGCCATATCTATTTGTTGAAATTTCTTGTTCCAATGGCTGTCCCATTCCCCCACCCCACCCTACTTACTTAACCAACTTCTCTAGGCCAGCACTCCGTTTTGAAACAATTCAACTAGTGTGGAAAAGCAATATGCCACAGAAATAACTGTTTGATCCAAATTTTCAACGGAACTGGACTGAATGAGGTATGACAACAGACACCAGGAAACTGTCCTTATTTGACATCACTTTAGCATAAACAAGTAGAAGGACAATTTTCAATATAGCTGTTAGTTACCTGTAATGATTATATTGCCCTTGTAATTGAAAGCACACGAAAATATTTCATCAGTGTGGCCTTCTAGTATTTGAATGCATTGTCCTGTCTGAGGCTCCCAAAGCCGAGCTGTCTTATCTGAGCTGGCTGTAAGAATACGACTGCCTTGAGGATTGAAACAGATCTTTTAAAAACAAAGAAACAAGAATTAGTTTTTAAAGAGGCAAGGAAGTGTCATTGATTATCTTAAAGTTTGTCCACCATGGTTCACGCAGGTTTGAAGTCTGAGACAACAGCCCCTGAATATATTTTGTCTTCCAGTTTCTATCTACAGGGGTAGATTCAGAGGCTGGAGTGGGCTGATCAATAATAAACCCTCCAAAGCAAAGAGCTTTTCTGTCTTTCGTCTTAAAACAAGGGTCATGTCACACATTATCCTGTGAAGTACTTGATTCCAAGTAGACAAATATTCACAAAGTGGCTCAATCATGGGTGGCTTCTGTGAATAAATTCTGGTTTTAATGCTAAACAAGAGCCTTTCAAAAATTACAACACTTGCTGTACCATATTTTATATTTGGGATTACATTTCTGAGAACTACCGTATTTTTCACTCCATAGGGCGTACTGGATTATAGGGCGCACCTAGTTTTTAGGGGGGGAAATAAAGGAAAAAAATATTTATTTCACCCCACCCCCAGCCCCAAAGAGCAAAGAAGCCAAGACAGCGAGCGGGATCCATCCCGCTGGCTGTCTTGGCTTCGTTTTTAGCCGTGGGGCTGGGGGCGGGGGAAGCCTGAGCTTCCCCCGACCCCAGCCTCCAGAACAGGTCCGGGAGCGAAGGCGAGGTTGCGCGCAACCTTGCCTTTGCTCCCGGTGCTTGCTGCTATCCGCAAGCCTTCTAAGCCCGGCAGGAACTCCCAGGCTTCAGCGAAAGCCTGCATTCGCTCCATAGGACGCACACACATTTCCCCTTCATTTTTGGAGGGGGAAAAGTGCGTCCTATAGAGCGAAAAATACGGTAAATAGTAACTTATGAAACATTCCCAGTTCCACAAGCCAGCACAATGACTTAAAGTGATCCAAGACAGTAATCAAGGATCTTGCTCAGGTAGGAAGGAATTGCCACCTCAAGATAATAACTCTGGGATTATTTAGGATTTATTTATCAAATTTGTATACCGCCCTTCATCTGAAAATCACAGGACAGTTCACAACACAAAAATACTAGATGAAAACACAAAATACATGATAAAAACGGAAACAAAAACAAACCAATATCCCCCCTCCCACAAACACACTTAAAAGGCCATAGAATATTCAGCCAAAGGTCTGCTTATAGAGAAACATTTTGCTTGGAGCCTAAAGATATGCAGTGAAGGCACCAAGTGAGCAATGGAGAGAATAATGAATTACAGTCACATATGCAATGAGGAGTTCAGTAGCCAAATATAATTGTGATGTTAATATTCAATTAGCGACTAGCCTCATGTTTGAAATCAACATTCCAAAAATTTAAAATTCTTTCTCATCCACCTGCACCTTTATTCAATAATTTCTGCCCTTTTCTCTCCTTTACCAAATAGGTCAGTTTAAACCTAAGTGTTACTCTGGAGGCTCCTTGCAGTCCTCCAAAGGCCTTAGTGCATCTCTTTAGTGCATAGATTCATGAGCCACATAAACCGATTCTTGACAGCAGTCCTTTAACCTTTACCTATTGCTGCCTCTCAACTTAGGGACACATCTGATAGCTGAATCGTGACATTTGTCATTTCATATGTGCACAGCAAATGGGAAACATTAATGAAGTACATATAAAATTGTGGGATGTAGAACAGTTATTTCCTTAGGAAACTCATAAAAATAACTTTTCAAAGAAGGAAGCAAAATCCAAAGACAGGCATTCCAAAACCTTACATGGAAACCGTTTTATATTCTGTTTGAATAGCTTTCTGCTTTTTAAAAAAGCTATAGAATCAGTAGCAATTCTTCCTTTCTTATTGAGTCTACAATGTTTATTTATTTTATGTAAAATAACTATAATTACTACTACTCTTTAAGCTTTTGGAACTAAAAAAGAAATTGGAAATTTTAATCTGCAAATACAATTTTATCCTTGCTATATTAGATTCATCATATCACAGTGCTGCCAAATTTCATCACACAGACACTAATATTTCCTTTAATCATCCAAACAGATACTGAACCTGTCACTGCTCTCCAAAAATTAAATGACAAAACAGAGTATCTAGCCAACAACACTGCCATAAATCAGGAAACATATGTATGGGCTGCCTTCGTCTTGCTCATGCAGTATGGATTTAAGAACAACCTAAGCATCTGTCTCTAACATATATATAAAAAGGTACCCCTGCCCGTACGGGCCAGTCTTGACAGACTCTAGGGTTGTGCGCTCATCTCACTCTATAGGCCGGGAGCCAGCGCTGTCCGCAGACACTTCCGGGTCACGTGGCCAGTGCGACAAGCTGCATCTGGCGAGCCAGAGCAGCACACGGAACGCCGTTTACCTTCCCGCTGGTAAGCGGTCCCTATTTATCTACTTGCACCCGGGGGTGCTTTCGAACTGCTAGGTTGGCAGGAGCTGGGACTGAAGGACGGGAGTGCACCCCGCCGCGGGGATTCGAACCGCCGACCTTCTGATCGGCAAGTCCTAGGCGCTGAGGTTTTACCCACAGCGCCACCCACGTCCCTTAACGTATATATACATTTATGCAAATATTTTCAATTTTTTTTTACTTTCAAGGTTAAACTGGCCTGAGGAAAGATTCTGTTCAGCATATATAATATAGATAATTTAAAAGCTGATCTTCCTGTGCTGCCCAAATTCCCTTTTTATAGCACTATTAAAAGTAGGCCTACATTCTGTTGCTTCTGGTTTCTATAAAGGTGCATCATCCAAGGATGTAAGAGAGGTGTAGTTTAGACTGTAGCTTTCTTATCATGTACACATTACCATATGAAACATGCATGAAAAACCACACTAAAAATTGCAGCTGGAAAAGCCCAACACAGAGATACAGTCTTATTTAATGCTGTTGTTTGTTGTTTAGTCATTTAGTTGTGTCCGACCCTTCATGACCCCATGGACCAGAGCACGCCAGGCACTCCTGTCTTCCACTGCCTCCCGCAGTTTGGTCAGACTCATGCTGGTATTTAATGCTACTGTACTTAAAATTATAGGAAAGGAGGGTAGCAGTAGAGTATCACCCAGTTTCACCAAAAAATCTTTCTATTCAAGTTAATAGATAACCTGAAAGCCCTCAAAAATCTCACATAAATCTCAAAGGCTGACATCCCACCTCCAGTTATTCAGGAGTAAGTCCCACTGGGCAGTGGTATGTACTTGCAGGATTGTTCACTCAAACTGCAAGAATAATGTTTTTCAATTAGCAGATTTTATAACAGAATACTAACTGTGGGATGTAAACACAGGAGCAGTCAATGACAACATTCCTAGAGTGTACATGTTAGAACATGGGGAGGGATGTCTGTCCAGCAAGCAGGTAAACTTCCTGGGGACGGACTTCCTCCGCATGTGACCAGAGGTGGGTGTGGCCTCACCTGTGCAGGTAATGACAAAAGCACAGGGCAGGCAGCCATCTCTCTCTCTCTGCCATTTTCCATCGACGAGGAAGCATCTAAAGATGCTCTCTTGGCTCTCAGCCAAGAGAGGAGGAAAGGACTATCTTGCTATAAGATAGATTCTGAATGTATGTAACCTTTTTAAGCTGTCTGCCTTCTGGGATCATATTGTGAACAGAACGTGAGTAAACTCTTTTATACTTTTATAAAGACTGTGTCGTGTCTTGTATTTTAAGAGGGAACAAAAGGGGAAATTACCAGAGTAATTATTATAGAGGTTCTAGCGAACCTGTGCACACGTTACCGTTGCGAACCTAAAAGGGGAATGTCTATAAACTCTGCTGATATTTTGGGAACTTGTTAGCACAAGTTGGATAAGGATATAATCCCACAATATATCCTCTCCTGCATCCCAGAACATTCCCACACTAACCTCTGCACTTTCCTAACACACTGGAGACATAAAGTGATAAAGCACTATAAAAAACAGCAAGGGAGAGAAGTTGCTTTCCTGGTCCATACTCAGGAAGTGAGAGATCATACAAACAAGCAAAATGGCCAAAGCTAACTGTAATTTAGAACAACATTCTACTCAGGGCAGCAGCACAGAGAAATAAAACAACAGTCACCTTTGAAATTTCTCCTCCATGGCCTTCAAGTTTTGATATACATTTTTTTGTTTCTGCATCATAAACTCTTGCTGATCCTTAAGTAGAAAACAAACAAAACAATCATGCGTTTAGTATAGGCATTTATCTGTTGACGCATCTGCAATTTTGTCAAGAACCAGAGAAGGCAAATGTTAGAAATGACTGGCTGCAACTCAAAGCCCACTGATTTAGAGAAGGGATGGTTGAATCTGTCAATTTTGGTTTCCCTTAAGTTTCTCATTTTTCAAATCTCAAGTACAATTCTCAACATTTCAGTATCAGTTGGCAGATTTTTTTAAAGTTCTCATGAAAATTCATCAGCCTTTCCAAATATAGCCTAATATACACATTTTTGTATACAATTTCCCCTAATATAATGCATTTTTGCAAAAATATATTCACTAATATAACGTAATATTATTTTCAACAAAATATGTTTTATATGTACACTTTAGTATATGCATTTTTGATCGGACAGCAAAATTCAGACTTCAAATTTTGAAAGATGGTTGTGTTTACATTCTTGTATTGTCTGGGAAAGTACAAATTAGGTGGGTTTGCCTTGAAATGTAAACTGAATTTGTTCCCATCCCTATATGGGAGTACATACAGTTGCCATGCATACTCTTTCACTATAAACTTTTGATGTTCTGTGCTGGTCACTGAAAGCAGGTTAAAACTGCATGGTCTTATGAGAAGGCGGCACTCATATGAAAATGGTTTGGAAGCTTCTAGACTCGTTAGACTGATCCGATATATGAGATAGCTTGGGGCAGAAGACTGAGTTAAATATCACAGCCCTGTGAGAAAGCTGCCAAAGAGCACATCACATAACTCGTAAAAAATGGCTCACTATATGGATATAATCGTTCCTTGGTCCTATTATGGAGGTTTTCCATAAGATTGGCTGTATTAGAAAACTTAGCCAGTTTCCAGAACATGCACTCACCTCACCAGAGTTCCTCTCTTAGAGGATTCTTTCTTTGCCCTCATGTGGAGTCATCCATGATGCACAGAAGGAGTTACTGGGAGTTGCCATGTTACCCCTCAAGAGATGCTCTTCAAATCAGCTGACACGGGATGAAGACATTTTAATAAAAAAAATCAATTTCACCTACCATCAGCTGAGGCAGTTGCAATACGCTGGCCAGTGTAATCAAAGCAAACGTCTAATACTTCATCATCATGGCCTGTTAATGTTGCCACACGCTTGCCAGTCAGTGCGTTCCACAACTGCAACGTGGACAGAAAGCAAAATTGCAGGCAAATAATGACAGGGAACCCAAATCAGCTTCTTTATTTATTTGACTGAACTGCTTGCGGCCTGTGTAGCTAGTCAATCACTATTTGTTCTTTCGTATGAGCACACAGATTTGGCAGAAAGCAAGGTTAACAAATATTTTGCTTGACGTGTTACCAGCACAAGCCAGATATCTCCTGGAATTCATTTCCATGCTAGCAGCTGATTCAGATTCAACTCTTAATGCCAATAAAGGCTAGAAAATAAAAGAAAAAAGAAAAGAACTCCCCAGAAGTCAATAAATGTTGGTGTTTCTTCCCTAAACCAGGCTAGCCTATAGTGTTCTTCTTATTTTATGTATTTCTTTCTTTTGAAGTGTGATATTGCAAATGAACTGGCGGGGCATTTTTAGGGATAAACTTTGGGCCTTTTTTAAGAAAGACGGAATGTAAAGGAATTGGACTTTACTGTCCTGGACTGTTTGTCTATAAAAGAGGAATGCATCTTTTTATCTGTCTGCTCATTTGGGAAGTATAGGGTTAATGTGGAGTCTTAGCCGGTGCCCCAGGACTAATAAACTATCAAGGCATAGGGTCCACCATTGCTGATGTGACTAACTGCACACCTGTCTCTAGGGGTGGGAAAATTAAAAGCTCCTAGCTTCCTTGTTCCTGCAGCCTCTGGAGGGAATCAAATGACAGACAGGGAGAAGCTATATAAGCAGGTGGATAGCCAAGAGGTGGGTTCACCAAGCAGATGATACACAGGTGATACACAGAGATTCTGGAGAGTTTGAGAGGAAAGCTTCAAGGAAGAAAGGCCTACTTGTGAACAAGGAATCCTGTTAAGAGCCTGGTGAGTTGAGATTGTTTTGGTTTAGGCAAAGTGGATCACAATTAACTAATTTTAATTTGTTTTTGCTCCAAATGAAATATTTTGGTTTTCTGCATCCAGCACTGAATGCATATTATCAGGCAGTGTGTACATGCCCTTTGTCTATTATTTTAAAGAGAAGTAAGAGTAAACCTACACCTTTATTCTGTACGTGCTCTTGGAGAAAAGCTAATTTTTCCCACACTTCTTCATGCAGGCCAAGAAGAATGTATTCCTGGATTCAGACCCACAAATGTATGGATTAGTCAATACTATGATTATTTTTTGTATACTACTGAGAGCAATAAATCAGATTAATAGGGATCCAACTATCTTACCATGCATGTTTTATCCATTGATCCAGTGATTATAAGAGTGCAGTCCCAGTTGAACTGTGCACTACTTATTTCCGCACGATGGCCTATTAAAGTATGCATCCTCCTGCCAGGAAAGAATAAAAAACATGTTATGTGGTTGATTCAAATAGAAATGTATTATGCAAAGGGGCATCTATAAAAAGAAATAGACAAAATGCTACAGGTTAAATCTTTAATGTTTCCCCAGTCATTTGCAGTGCAATCCTATGCATGCTTACTCAGCAATAAAAGTCACAGTTCAATGAGGTGTCCTCCCAAATAAATATACATAGGATTGCAGCCTTTGTATTACAATTTGACCTACACGTGCAAGTCTACGTAAATCTTCAGAAGCCTCAGATCTGATTAACACAATTTTCTGTGGAATTTGTTAAGAAATTTTTTCAAGTGCTTAAACTTTCCACACATACACACACAAAAAATGTTTGTAAGTGATTGGATTCCAACTGCAAATACAATATTAGGCAGTTGACAGTTTCAAAGCTTTGCATTTGGTTACTAAACACAAGTAAAATAAGCATGCTAAATTAGATCACTCTCTAGGGCATCGGAGGATTTTCCAATGCAAACTAGAAATTTTCTGATGCCAACTACTGTAACTAGAATTAGCATGAGAAAATTATCCAGTGCACATTTGTTCCCATATAATACACAAGGACACATGGTGGATACACATCTGGGAGTCTCAGCTGGTTATGACTCCCTAGCACCTATCCACTGCATGTTTAGAAATAGTATTTTTCAACCTAGATACAATTCAGCTGCACAACAAGGCAAAAAGTATAATTCAAGTATTACTGGTTATCTCATAGATAATCAAGAGTGGACAATTACACAGGCAGAACATATAAAGTCACAGGGCAATAATAGTTCAATCCTGTTGGCAGACCAATTCTGCATTACAAAGATGTCTTCAAATGTCACATGAAGGATGAGAGCATCAGCGCTGTGTGGGAACTCCTTGCAGATGATGAGACAGACACTGAGGTTGGGTATCCATAGCAGTGAGCAGAGGAGGAATGACTGCTGGGAGGAGTGCAGAGAGAAAAAACGAGGTGGTGCATCTGCATCAGCACAACCAGACACCTTCATCTACCCCAGCGGCAACAAAAACGGGTCTCTCCTGTTTCTACATCTACAGCAGGCGCTGCAACCTTCCAACAAACTGACTTTACCCACAAAGGAACACTTCTCCTTTGTCTCCGAGACAGACAGATGCCAAGCTGTTGCTACAGCACAAAAGAACTCTAGGGTGCTGGTTTTATAGCTTGCTATATAGTTCTCCATATAAATACATTAAAGAGAGTTTTGAAGCCACATGGGCAAAGTAAAATGCTTCACCTGACATCATTTTGATGCCAGGTGATTCACAGGTGGGCAGTTCCATCTACCGGACCCACTGAGGGCAGGCTAATATATATTTCACTTTGAAGAAAGTGTGAAAATTAGTTGTCAATGATCATTTTAGATCCTATAGGTTAAACCCTAGAAAACCTTAATGAGTATGTATACTGCAGAGAATGTAAATCAGTGTGTTTTTGGGGTCACAGAATAGTCATCACTGCAATTCAAGAAACCATTAATGAATACCACTGCAGTCATACCACTCACTCATGCATCCGTGTTTTTGTGTTTGTGTCTGTACACAATCAATCTTTAACATGTGTATTCATGTGTTTCCTATGGTTCAGTGCTTTATAACCTATACAACCATTCATGGGTGTTCCCTTATATAATATGTGTAACTTGTGGTCCTTCTTAGACTGCACATAAAGGTAAAGGGTAAAGGGACCCCTAACTGTTAAGTTCAGTCGCGAACGACTCTGAGGTTGCAGCGCTCATCTCGCTTTACAGGCCGAGGGAGCCGGCGTTTGTCCACAGACAGCTTCCGGGTCATGTGGCCAGCATGACTAAACCGCTTCTGGCGAACCAGAGCAGCGCACGGAAATGCTGTTTACCTTCCTGCCGGAGCAGTACCTATTTATCTACTTGCACTTTGACGTGCTTTCGAACTACTAGGTTGGCAGGAGCTGGGACTGAGCAACATAGAGACACCTTAATTAATGGTTGCACCAAATGAAAACATCACAAAAGCAAATATTCTGAAGGGGGGGAAAATCCTATTTGCTTGTGGTAATTTTTTAAAAAATTATATTAATGTTCACAAACCAATTACACTATTTAATTCATATCATGTATTTATAATTATATTGACCCTTCAGCGATAACTTAAGATGGGAAATGAATGTTATCATCATAATGCTGATCATCATAAGGCTTTTATTGTTTCCACTGTATCAATTTGACAAAACGTTATTCAGATGCATTAGTTTCATGATACTGAATAGGTCCATAGTTTCCCATGAAAGCTAGGGGTGGTCTCTTTGCAGACCTTGAATAGCACCTGCTAGTCATATTTGGGTTTGATGGACCATTGGTCTAATTCAATATAAGAAAGCTCATGCCATGATTATTCAATGCAAGCCTCCCAGGTGAAGAAACAAAGGTCTAAGATTAATATCACAATATATATCCTTCACTGCTCTGCTATAATATGCTACATAACTTGCCACACTATTATCTTAGCTCTCTGGCAGATGGAACTTTGAACTGTTGCTAGGGAGAATTGCAGAGAAACAATATGCCTAGTTTTCATCTTCCTGGTTTCTAGAAGCTTATTGTTGCTTGAAATGTACTAAATACGAACAAATAAAGGCAGATTTATAATTTGAACAACTCTAGAGCCTGTACAGAATAATTTTAAGAGTTCTGTAAAGTATGAAATAAAACAAGATTTAAAATAGTACCTGCCCGTGCCAACATCCCACACTGCAACTGTATGGTCAAAGGAACCGGTGATGATTCTGTCTCCTGTAGTATTAAATGATAATGCAATAATCTCTGCAGAGTGCCCCTGAAGTTATAAAAAGAAGGTTTAAAGTTTAAACAAAGATCTTTATGTAGAAATAATCTAGGACAGGCATAGGCAAACTCGGCCCTCCAGATATTTTGGGACTATAACTCCCATCATCCTTGACCGCTGGTCCTGTTAGCTAGGGATGATGGGAGTTGTAGTCCCAAAGCATCTGGAGGGCCGAGTTTGCCTATGCCTGATCTAGGATTTATAAAGATGTACAAACTTTAAAGATTCTGTGTTTAGTTTTCTTTGTTACTATTATTTTATGGAAAGTGATCCTGGAAAAAAAGTCCTTCCAGTTGTCTGTAAACATACAACTTTATGTTTTATTCAAAAAACCTCCCCCCCCCCCCAAAGATTCAAAAAAGAACATAGAAAATCCCAGTCTGGATGGGCAAAGTATCATGTAATATAAGGTCCTGGGTCACTTTTAGACAACCTGCTTATTGAGCATTCAGTCTCAGTTGCTTTCATGGAGGTTAGACAGTCAGCTATTATACTGAGCATTCATTCTGATTTCTTTGTGGGAAGGTTAATTAAATAACACTGATATCTGGGTTCAAATCGTCATATTCAAATCATGAATCTCACTCAGTGACCCTGGGTCAGTTACTGTCTCTCAACACTAGCCTACCTTACAAAGTTGTTATATATTTTTAAATATTTCCTTGACCTCCTGAGAGGAAAGGCAGAAGAAAAATGAAATTTTAAAAATTGAGCATCTTGCAGGGATCGAATTACACCATCATCCAAAGTTTGTGCAGATTTTTAAAAACTGTGAAGCAGCCAATAGCAATACCTGTCTACATGTATTTGTGATATTATTAAGAGAGCTCTCTTCAATCTTACAGGGTATATTATAACCCCTTTATTTATAATCCCAGGTAATAATAGATCTGAAAGCAATTACACAGTGCCTTTGAGTGCAGGAGAGGTTTCAAAGAATATTACCAGTCCATTTTAATTAATAAAGCAGGTCATTCTACCTTGTAGTAGTAAAGCCACAGAATCTGGAAAACGTATGTTATTTAGGCCGCAATCCTATTCACACTTAGCTGGGAGGGAGCCCCGCGGAACACAGTAGGTTTTCCAAATAAATATGCACAGGATTGCTCTGCACTTAAGATTTAATGGTTTTTAATTAGTATCACAGCTTTCAGTCTTCCTTTATGTTTGCTTAATGCATTATTTAGCTACATATGCTAAGAGTTCTGAATAAATTCTCATCTCTGACTTTTGCAAATGATAATTAAGAACTGCTCTTTTAATTAAGAACTGCTCTTTTAATAGCAATTTCACAAAAAAACACCCAAGTCATCACTAATAAGAGCTGCAACCCACTGTTAATCTGACTACTTCTTCTCCAGTCTGTATGTCCCATAATTTAGCTGTGGTATCCATACTTCCAGTAGCAACCAATGTACTTTGAAGATTAAATGACAAGCAAACCTGTTAGGAAAAAAGAGAGAAGGAAAACCTTTATTAGAAATTCTTGGATTTTCTGTTCTCCTAGGTACTGGTCCCAGTCACAATATGTTAGAGCATGACAGTAACTGTTTCTAGTCATTGCCCCATTGACTGTTTATAGGCCTATAAAATAAAACATGACAGCCATAGGATCATAGCTGGTAATAAAGACTCATTTGATTGCTTGGAATATTTTCCTTGGGATACAGGAAGGAATTTTACTCTCACAATTAGACCATGTGGAGGGACAATGTCCATTGTAATTACAGCAATAAAGGAGCCCATTCTACCTTGTAATGATAATGCCACAGAATCAGGAAAAATATGTTACAACAAACATGGAGCTACAACTGCTCCATATCTTCACTTAAGTAGGTACAAATTATCGTCCCAGATTTTTTTGAGAATAGTAGCATGTATTGTGGTACTTGTTAGCATAGTTTCACTGAGAATAACAGAGAAAACAACACTTAACTTTAAAGAGGTTTTTAAGAATTTGATTGTACCATATGTAGTAATGATTATTCCAAAGCTCCTGTACTCACTATTTCTGCTGTGTGTCCCCTAAAGGTGTAATAGCACTTTCCTGTGTCTACACTCCATAATTTGCAGGTCTTGTCAAATGATCCAGTTGCAATCTTGTCACTAAATTTTAAAGAATGAAACAGAGTACAAGGGGAAAGTAAAAAACGATTTACAAAGAAGAATTAAAATGATTTGGATGTAGAGTACCAAAGAAATAATGTGCTGAGGCCATCTAGGGCTTTAAAGATCAAAGATTCTGAAAAGTTGCATACCCATACGGATTATTGAAAGCAATTGCATAGACCACATTCCTATGTCCTTCCAGAGAACGTAACTCTTCTCCTGAAGCAGTGTCCCAAAGTTTGCATGTTCTGTCATAGCTTCCAGTGATAAAACTAGAGTGGACAAGAAGAATGGAAGGTTTAAGAAACATTTCTTCCATATTCCTCACCCCACAATTTATGCCACTGCTGACTACATTGCTAAAACATCTCAGAGGGATCAGAAAAAATACAAATTCTTGTGAATTGACTCTACTGCTTCTAAGTTCCTCTCAATTAATGATATTTTAAAAAACATGTTGGGTTTTTGTTGTAATTTACGTATTTCCCCTGCTCCCCATCCCCTTTCAGTTTTCTCAGTTGATTTGATGAAGGATCAAAGACCAGGCAAGAAGAGTATAAGGAGAACAACTGGAGATTTAATACAAGGGGAGGGAGGCAAAACAAGAGATATCTTACATTTTCCACTGTCATTTTGCTGTATTTTCTTTTACAAAATAAGAATTGTTAACTAAATATGTTGGATTTTGGCATTTCCAATCCTACTAATTATCTTAATAACCCTTTTTTGAACCAGAATATCAGCAGAGGAAATTATAGACTGTAAAATACTATATAGTATTCAGTTTATATTTCGATAAGCCTTGGTAGATCATGCATAGTTTGAATTCAAACACCCAAACTTACCAAGAACCTGATTTGTTAAAGGCAACATTAGTCAGTGGCAATATATGAGCCCGGAGTACCTGAAATTAGAAAATAAAGGTAATATAATTTTCTTTACATTCCTAGGTATTTGCCTTCACAAATCTAAATACTTAAATATTATTTTAATCAATGGGAGCGGCTAAACTAAAGTTAAGCACTTTTAAGTCACATTAATCTCAGTAGTGTTGTTTTAAGGATACATTTACTTTTCCTATTGAACTTAGCGGGGCTTTGGAAAGACTGGGCCCATTTGGATTAAAACCTTATGTTATAGCAGCGTGTTGTATCCATGACACATTCAAACCCCTATTAAGTTATGTTACGACAGCTTGCTACTATGCTGGGAACACCACCACCAACAAAAAAACCTTTATCACCCAGGAAACTGCAAAGAAAGGTATAGGTTTACACCAATTCTGTGTCTTCATTTAGGAGGTGTTGCTGGCAACTGCAATGTGCTATAAAGTGGAAATGCAACACTAGTCCTCTTTCCAATTACACACTGCATACCCCTAATTATTCCTCATGCTCAATAGATTTGTACAGTTCTTATTACTGCACAAGAAAATCACTACCAGCAGCACTCTTTATTACAAGGATGGGAACGCTCAGACCTGGAGGGCCAAATGCAGCCCTCCAGACCTTTCTATCTCACCCTCAGGACTCTCACCAGGCCTCACCCCTTCCCCTGATCAACAGCCCTGATCTGTAGCCTCCTTGGGTGCTTTGCCTCGCTGAGATAATGCTTCTTGTCTGCCTGGGTGAAGGATTAACAGATGTATGTGTGGATAACAGAAACCTGTTGGTATTGCATGGCTAGAATGTAGCATGCTGTACAAAGGAAAGAAGCACACTGATGGATTCCTCTGGATTCCTCATCCCTGCTTTGTCACAATTCAGGTAAAGTCAGTTTTGTCTGTAACTTTCTTGTAACAAATCTTTGAGTAATTAACTGTACATATCCATTATTCCTTCTCCCAATAATATTACAATCTCAGATATTCAAAGCTCAACTGTCAGAACTGGATCCATGCCTCTAGGTGAATTAGTGGAAGGTACTGTGTAACTCTTAAAAGATTTATCTACAACGCCTGACTTTGAACCATCTTGACAAAACAAAAGAAGGGGATATAGATTTGGAATTATGTAGTAGCCTATCTGTGGGGTCATGAACCAGCCAAGTTCAACTTATTATTTTTTTAAAATAACAAAATAGCAGTCAATTTAACAATGTGAAAGTGTAGAGCACTGCAATGACACTACATCAGTGTAATCACCTTTCCAAAAATAAAAATAAGCCATAATTCAAGAAGCTGGTGTTAAGACAATGACTAGAAAGAAAAACTATTTCTAGGCCAACTGTGTGAAAGCACTTAAAAACTCTTAAAGTCGAGTACAAATAGTGAGAGAATGTGAGAGACACCGCTTCCTTATACATATTATCAAGAGCAGATTGCACCAACATTGGATCTGTTGATCTGGGCACCAAGATATTCTCAAGCATGCATGAGATGTTTTGAGAGTGTACCTAATTTGACATATTTTCATCAACAGTCAAACTCACTGCTGTTTTTCCACAAACAGCTTTTTACTGGTCTACAGCATGGAGCAGCTCAACCTTCACGACAGATTCCCCACCCCACCCTGCATCCTGCACCCTGTTCAGAAGCAGAAAACAGCCTTATATTGCTAGCCAAAGGATACAGATCACTTTTCACTGCTTGGGGAAAAGGGGGGCCATGAAAGAATCAGCAAAAAAGAAGCCTCTCCCAAACATTGACTAACAGCTTGAGTTCAGTGTTGTGCTGTTCTTTAAAACCATCAGATCCCCAAATTTCAGCAACAGACTGTCTGTCAGCTGGCGCTCTAGAAGAAACAAAGATCCTCATGTTTGCTGCTAGATGGAAGGTAGTGTGCTGTTCTTAAGAGATCTATCCACACTCTTTGACATGCAGATGAGGAAGGGACATCAGTAAGAGCTCTGGTTCATATTTAAATCAATTTTTCCCACACAGCTATTCTACAAAGAGACCATCCCTTTATATAGTCTTCCTATGATTTCCCTCCCAGCCACCCCCCATACAAATACAGGCTTTCTGAGAGTCTGTGCTGATTGTAAATCAGTCACTTAACCACATAATGCAGCAAGGATATGTGCATCAAGCACTGCAACTTATTTTGCAACATGCTTGACTACTTTCATGTATTGGTCAGCTCCCGGTGCCAGTCTCTTTCAGCAGAGATAACCAAGGGAGTGATGAGTGAGCTCCCTGGAGAGGCTAGGCTCTGGCTGAAATTCTCTTTCTGAAAATCAGCAGCAATTAACTTCTGGTTAGGTAACTCAACACTGCCATCTGGCACTCCGAAAAAGGTACTGCAGATTGTGGAAAAGCTACTGAAACTGACAACAGACAAAACACCTCCAATTCCACCACCCACAGGAGTTGTGGTTGTTATTAAATGCATTACCTGCCCTTCATCAGCAGGTCTCAGGGTGGGTTGCAACAATTTAAAATCCAATAATAAAAACAGTTAAAAACAACTTGCAGTCACAGAATTGGAACTGTGTGAGAATTAATATATTCATGTGATCTGTTGTCAGAACAGAATATTAGATAAAAAGCCCAAAACCACTGCACTCAGGCTTGGCCTTCCATGTGACATCTTCCCCTGAGCAGTGGCTCATGGGGTGCAGAGGCAGTGGCAGTGCTGTAGTCATCAGGGCAATGGCAGTGAGGCTGGGAGAGCTCCAAACTAGCCGAAATGGCCCAATAAGTTTATTGTCACCACTGGGAGGACACCACTGCCTTCACCCCACTCACAAGTTACCACCTGCTTCTACTTGCGCCTTTACAGAGTCTGTGGACTAGGGCTGCACAACCTGAGAGGCACCAACCTGAATGCAGCCCATATTCATGCATGGTGTTCCACTAGGAGCTTGATAAACCTGCTTCTTCTGCCAGCCAGGAGCAGCAGAAATTGAACTCGAGGCAAGCCACAATACATTGCTAACTGGCATTCTCTGGGGAAGTGGGACACAACCAGCTCAGGCCTGCTTATCCAAACACAGGAAACACCAACATGTAAATAACCACGTTCCTCACTCATAAGCTGCTTCAGTATACTCAAACATGATCCTTAGAGTCCATATTCAAATAAACAACTAAAACCTGCAATGAAATGTTGCTGTGTATCCTTAAAAGGGTGCCAGCCAGCCCTGCCCTCCTCCGGAATACTCCATTCCATCCCTACAACCTAGTTTCTATTATCCCCCCACAACATTCCATGGCTACAGAGCATGGTCGCTGGCTTGCGTGAGGGTCTACTGCAGCATAAGCAGGCTGCTATCTCCTCCTTTCTCAGCAACCCTGCTTTGGCTCCATTTCTGCCAGCTCTCACAACGACCTGAGAGCAGGACAGTTTAACCAACAGCCATTTAAAGCCTCTAGTTTCTGTGTATTTACATAACTGAAAGCAAGTATCAGAAATTGTCTCATGGCTCTTACCTTAAAGAGATAGAATTTGTGGTCCACCTGTTGACCTAGCTTCTCTTGTAGTCGCAGTATTAAATGTACAACCTGGTCTTTACGTGATGCTGTGATGAGAGGTTCTGCTTTTCTTATATCTGCTACTAAGGCTTCTACATCTGTACTAAAGTAGAATAATGTTTAAAGATATTAAAACACAATTTTCATCTCCTGAAGTTAAGAGAAAATGAAATCCTTCTGTTGTTTTTATCAACCAGGATGAAAGGGGGAAGGGGAGTCATTTTGATATTTTCCCATGTGCCAACCGCAGAATAGGGGCAGGGTACCTGTGGGTCTCCACAGATGTATTTTTTTATATTTCCATAAAAACAGATGTACATTTATTTACATTGAACTCTATGGGATTTACTTCTGAATAAACACATAGAGGATTGGACTATGTCATAGAAGCCTCAGAGCACACATCAGTCAGGAAGATAGATACAAAATTTCTTGCCCCCCACATAAGAAGTAGACAGCCACAGGAAATTCCTGAGTTCACCTAGAAATACCTAAGTCCAGTGTCAGCTGCTAACATAATCCACACCAATTGTAAAACTTTAGATTTCTAGGTTAGGCCTTGCATCTTTTGAGTATATGACAGGTTTCCCATTTTTCAGTCATTTTATTTACAATTTTAATGTTTTCTACTTGAATGTGATTAATTTTGAATATTCTGTATGTTTAGGTCTTTCCTAGTGACTTGTTCCTAGTGGCGTGCTCTGGTCCATGGGGTCACAAAGAGTTGGACACAACTAAACGACTAAACAACAACAACAGTGACTTGTTCATGCAGGTTTAAAACAAGTGGTCAGCTCTACTCTGTTGCTTGAATTTAAATAACCTCAGTGACAGCACTCATACCTGTTTTTTGTTTTAATTTCAAACAACATGCTAATTTGTCAAAAAATATCACATAGTCTTAAAAAGTTTACTTTGGCATTGTGTTTCTCAGGGTTAGTCATGGGAGGTAAGGAGTTAAAATTCTCTTTAAGCTAAAAAAATAAATATTCTAAAAATAATCTCAAAGCTTTTGGTATGTTAAAAGCACAGCAGCATCACAGGGAACAAATATACAATTTACAAAACTAGATCCTGTTTGTGAGGGATTTCCGTATGGATAGTCTCAGTGGTGAAGGATCTATATTCCACTAGGGAATAACATCCATTGAACAAATGGAGTTTATCCAGTATGTTTTCCATACAGGTCACTGACATGCTCAAGGACTACATTTGTTAGGTATGCTTGCAAAAGTATATTACATATAAGACGCTGAGTTGGATCCTGATGGAAAATTTAGTTCCACTGAATGCTTTAGTCCAGCTGAAATAAATATAGGACTTAAAGCTAGCCATCATGACAACCTTATCCCAATTATTTCAAGGGGGCTTCAGCATAATTAATCTAAATCTAACCCAATGTCTGTTTTCTGAAACATTTCTTTGACATATTCAATTTAGCCCAGGAAAGCTCCCAGGATCAAGTCTTAATTGTGGCTTTGAAAGATGCCTTTTGCATGCTCCTGCCAGTGCACATCAAGTAATCAAGGCAGAGGTGTGCAAGAGAGGTTTACAACAAATATGAACACCAAAGCCAATATATATCTTTATATGTCTAATTCAGATACACTTTATGAATGCTGGAGATCTTCTCACAAGGCATGAAATGCATCTTATATTTGTTACTCACATATATCTCATTGTGGGAATACTATGTTTTAGAACATAGGAAGCTGCCTTACACTGAGTAAGACCATTCATCCATCTAGCTCAGTATTTTCTATGCTGACTGGCAGAAGTTTTCAGAGTTTCAGACAGAGTCCTTCCCAACCTCACACGGAGGTGCCAGGGATTAAACCTGGGACCTTCTCTATGAAAGGCTACAGCCCTTTCCAAAAATGCTGTAACTTCATCAGTTGTGAAATGGAAACCACACACCCCTGAATTTTCAACCCTATGAAGTTTTCATTGAAAGTAGCAGCCATATTGCTAGATATGCCATAGGAGACAGGATTGGGCACTAACACCTCAATCTTAAATGACTGTACTTGGAAGAGGATGATTTGACAGCATGATTGTCTTATTCAATATGACCAGAAACACTGCAATACATTTCTTAGCTGTTTAGCAGATTTGTATATATCAGTAAAGTTGTTCTGTGTCAATATCCAGCAAAATATAATACTCACGCAGCACTGAGATCCAGTAAATCTATAGATTTGGTTTTCACTTCCCCACCTTGAACATATTCCAAAATAATGCCTTTGAAGAAGCAAAACAAGACAATTATTAATTCAGTATCAAGCTAGATTCTGATGGCACACAGTACAAAGACTGACCTTCCCTTCGATAAAAAAAATCCTATTGATTTCAGAAGCAACACATCTAACTTAAACCATATAAGGGAGCAGAATCAGGCAGACATCTTGTCATTTTCTATAGTGACACATGGTAAGACACAGGTCAGGGGCCAAAGAACTGTGAAACTGGATGCATATGCTAAAGGCTCTTTGAACTTATGGTCTTCAAAGGCAACCCCCATTCCACATGACAAGCTGCTTTTCAAATGTGAAGGGTGTTGTGATATGGCTTGAGGATTTCCTGTTCAAAGGGGAAATGCCCAAAATTCCACTGTCCATGTACAAGCCCACACAATCCTACATCTTCTCAGATGTCCCTCTATGTGCAAAGGATTCCCAGTCACTGAAGCAGCTCTTTTAAACTTCAGCTAGTCTTCACATAGAAAAAATAAATACTGACTCTTATAACCAATGTAATTATTCATGATACACACAGAACTCTGGATCATCCGATAGAACACCACATCATTAACTTATGGAATTCTCTGGCACAAGATAAAAAATGAGAACAGGAAAACGGCCCGGGAAATAGCAGAAGTGCTGCTGTAGATGAAGGAGGAAGCTTTGCTAGTGTTTTGTTTTTGTTTTTAAAGAAAAAGGTAGACCAACCTTGCTAAGGTGAATGAAACATAAAAAATTTAAAGGCTTTGTAAAATAGGGGACGATAGTTGTAACTCTCTCACTAATGATGTTACAGATACAATTCATGTACATGTAACTATACACAACACAGGAGAAACTCTAGTTAGTAAAAGAATCCAGTTTTCCAGCAACAAAATTAAGTGGTGCAATATGTGATGCCCCTGAAACAGAAATGCTTCTTTTAGGAATACCAGTGTGGTTCCTGCTACAGTTGAGTTACAGTAGCTTGCATAAGCCCACTTGTGTTTGTCCATGGCAAAGGCTCAAACACTTTAAATGGCTATTTGCTGGTCTGAATAATTGACCTGGGAATTCAACGCTTGCCCTTAGATGGTCATGGCCATCTAAGACTGATACTTTCAGGTTACTGTAGGATCATAGCCCAAACAACTGATAGTATAGAAAAGCAGAAGCTACTTCACCAACTTAATTTACCAGTTTGAGATCTTCCAAATATAAAAGTAAATCTGCAAAATATGACACCCTGTCTAATATATATAACAACTGAGATATACATAGAAGCAAACTGACTGCCACATTACCTTTATTGCATTCTGTGGTAATCCAGTTACAAATAATTTGTGGATTCTGTATTAGACTAATGCTTTGATATTAGTCTGTTGTTCCCTATAGGAAACAGTATGATATACAGTATACCATTATTTGGCTTATGGCTGAATTGTCAACATTACACAAATGTTTGTAACACTAGGGATTTAGTAGAATGCAGCTTTTCTTCAAGTCACCTCATACATCAATTCATAAGTAATAAATCATTTCAGCTGACAGCAGCTATGGCTTTTTATCTACCCATGGTGCACAACCATGAACTGAGTACTTTGTGTTCCTACTGCCTGTCATATGCTAAAGTTATCTTGGTTACCATAAGGTACTTTTAGTTAAAACTCCACAACTATTAAATGTCAAAAGCCTATGCACTGACTTCAGCAGAGTGGTCAATGTAACTGTCTATCAGAACCATCTAAATGTCATCCTAGGCAACCACAAGATAAAGCTGTCACAGATAGAAAGGGTCAGACAAATAGGGCCCAGTTATTTTATTTATGACATTTATATTGCATCATTTCTCCACAACGCTGAATGCAGCAAACATGATTTTCTTACCCATCTTATCCCCACGACAACCCTAAAAGGTAGGTTTGGGCTGAGATAGTCACTTGGAAAGCTTAATGACTGAGTTGGGATTTGCACCTGGATATAATAAACTAGCACTCTTAATCATGACACCACTCTGGCCCTCATTGTGCATTATTCCGGTACATCTTCAGTGTGGGGGACTCATACACAAAAGTGCATTTCAACGGGGTAAGTTCCATCTTTGAGCACTTGCAAGTGACTTTTCTTTTTGAAACCGTTCCTGCGTTTGCCTTTGATTCCCCATTAACTATTAATTTAATTTCTAAAAAGCACAAGAACATGTTTGAAACAAGTTTCCCCAAAAGAGTAGGCATGGTTACTTAAGAGTTAAGGAAAAGGCACTCTGCACAACCTCAGATAAACTATGTTTCTATTGTTGTTGTTATTTCACATTTCATGGTCGAGGCTGCAATCCTGTGCTCACTTATCGATTTTGCTTGCTTGCTTGCTTCTTTAGAAGCACTGCCAGTCCATGCAATATGTTCAACGCATTAAACCTACTACGGAACAAGCTCTCACTGAAGACGGAACGCAACGGAGCTTCTTTTCCATTCAACAGACCTGCTGAGCAAATGGGTTCCGGGGCTCAACTCTTTCAACTAAACCTTCCCCCCGCCCGCGACTCTTTCCCCTCCACATTTGTGTTTCCCGGGGTGTGTGTTTGTGTGTCATTGTGTGTGTGTGTGTGTGTATATATATATATATATATATATCCGTTAACCCTTTCTTCCCCGACTCCACCATCCCCTCCTTTCAATCGCCCACGCTTGCCCGCCGCACGTAAGGCTTCCCCGTCGTCATTCCCCCGCTCCCCATCTTTAACACTGACCCCTCACACTGCCCTGCCCTGCCCTGCCCCACTCCGCACCCGGCGGGTAATATCGCAGCAAGAACCGCTTCAGCTTCATCTCGTCCCGGGCGGCCGAGGCCTCCAAGCCGGCGCCGTTGTCATAGGAACCAGACAAACCGACGCTCTCCGCAGCGCGCACGCGCGGCCCGGGACTACCCCCGCCCCCTCTCCTCTGCCGCCCGCAGCTACTCCGGCTCCGCCCTCACAGGGCTGACTAGCGGGGGTCGGGGGGGCGGTGCATTGTGCGCGAGCGCCGTGGGAGCTTGGCGCGCTTTTTGAGCCCGTTGCTATGGCAGCAGGGCGTGAGGGGATAAGTCACCTGCTTCCCGTTGCCTCACAGTGGGTTTTTTTTGGGGGGCGGCGGTGTCGTAAGAGGAATTCGGAGAGGAAACCGCGCAGGAGGGTAAGGGAGGGGCTTGCATTGCGATCCTATGAACCATTATTGCGCCTAAGACGGAAGCTGCGGTGCGCGAGCCTGTACTGTTTTGTCCCCACACAGCCATAGAGCCCTCTGGGTGACCTTGAGCCTGTCATTGTCTCGCAGCCTGCCCTACCTCGCAAGGTTGTTGTGACGGAGAGGGGGGAGGGTCTTGTTGTTCTCCACCTTGAGCTCCTTGGAGGGGAGATAAATGTAATACAGTAGTACCTCAGGTTACATACGCTTCAGGTTACATATGCTTCAGGTTACAGACTCCGCTAACCCAGAAATAGTGCTTCAGGTTAAGAACTTTGCTTCAGGATAAGAACAGAAATCGTGCTCCAGTGGCGTGGCAGCAGCAGGAGGCCCCATTATCTAAAGTGGTGCTTCAGGTTAAGAACAGTTTCAGGTTAAGAATGGACCTCCAGAACGAATTAAGTACTTAAAGTACTTGACCGGAGGTACCCCTGTAATAATAAAACGAATTATGACTCCAAAGGCCCACCTGACTTCAATGAGGCTTGCTCCTAGCTAAATGGAAGTAAGGTTGCAGTACTGTAAAGGTAAAGGGATCCCTGACCATTAGGTCCAGTCGTGACCGACTCTGGGGTTGGGGCGCTTATCTCGCTTTATTGGCCGAGGGAGCCAGTGTACAGCTTCTGGGTCATGTGGCCAGCATGACTAAGCCGCTTCTGGCGAACCAGAACAGCGCACGGAAACACCATTTACCTTCCCGCCGGAGCAGTACCTATTTATCTACTTGCACTTTGACGTGCTTTCAAACTGCTAGGTTGGCAGGAGCAGAGACCAAGCAACGGGAGCTCACCCTGTCGCGGGGATTCAAACCACCGAGCTTCTGATTGGCAAGTCCTAGGCTCTGTGGTTTAACCCACAGTGCCACCCACGTCCCACCCGCTGTACTGTAGCATGATCCAAACCAGGAAGAAGCCCCCTTGAACTCGACAGCATGTGCTCACTAGGAAATGTGTAGGAAGGAGCGTAGCCCAGAGATACTTCAAATGGTGCAGACAGCTTTGTGGGTGTTTCTTAGAGAAGAGCTTCCCTCCTGCCATCACAACAGTGTGTGCAAAATTTTAGCAGATGATGCCTATTACATTCAATCGTGCTACGAATAAAGGTGTGGAGGTTTAAAAGTTGTGAAGAAGGAATGTCAGAAGTTGCATCTTCTGTATATTAGTGCTGGACAGGTGGAAAAGTAATCTTTAAGCAGTTTACAGGGATGCAATAAATCAGAATCATAAAGCGAAACTTCAGTTAAAATGCCTGTGAGCCATGCATCCAAGCTATCGGGGCCCACCAACAGCGACTCCCTCCAAAGATATTGGTGATTGGGCAGGAATATAAGGCAGTCCTTGAAGTATCCAGGGCCTTGTAAATTAGTACAAGAGCTTTGAACCTGGCCTGGTAGTGTATTGGCAGCCAGTGCAATTTTTTAAGTACCAGATTTATGTTCTGGCAATGGTCTGTCCTCATTAACAGCTGCAGCATTTTGCAACAGCTGGAATCCCCAGAACAGGCCCAAAGGTAGCACCACAACAGAGCACATTGCAATAATCAAGCATTGAGGTTATCAGTGGAATTGAAGTGTAGCAGCCCTTGCCCCACCCTAATTATTTAAATGCTCTTTATCGGGATCACAAAATTCCATATAGAATTTATTAATCTCCCCATCCCCAAGCACCTGTCAAAAACCTAGTTCCTCTAATTTCAGTTGTGACAACAAAACTCACAGCTGCCTCTACCAGTAGAAAGGGCATGATACTAACCATTACTATGCCTCCAAACAAAGGGGAATGAAACAGAAAAACCTCAAGCACACCAAATCACTGGAAAGTATTGAGACTTTCTGTAGCTGCTGTGGGTTTATCTTACAAGAACAAAGTATTAGTTATCTCATAAACAGTACTGTCTAAAAGAGAATTGATTTAACATATCTTTCTGCAGCTTTGGAGAAAATCAGCAAGTTTGCAGAGAAATACCGTATTTTTTGCACCATAACACTCACTTTTTTCTTCCTAGAAAGTAAGGGGAAATGTCTGTGCATGTTATGGAGGGAATGCCTATGGGTGGCATGCCTACAGATTTTCCTCCTTTAAAAACTACGTGCGTGTTATGGTCGGGTGCATGTTATAGAGCGAAAAATACGGTACTTCTGCAAAAGAGCAGTGACCGTGTACTCTTTCCTTCAGTTATCAATATTAATTAATCCTGATCAAATACCCAAATAAATATTGGTGGTAATCAGTGAACCTTCAAAGTATTCATATTGACAGTATGAACAAATTTATATACTGTGGGAAATATATGCAACAGTGAAAAAGGCCAAGTTGTTTAAAACTTGAAAAGAAAATTAACATTATAAGTCAACACAAATATGATACAGGTCAGAGTTTAATAAACCACCACATTTTCAAAGCATTCTTATGACTACCTGCTGTTTACGCTTTGAAGATGAATCTTTTATGCTTCAAAGTCAGGAAATAAGATACAATAGCAGAGGGTTTTTAAAATACTTTGGGGGATAAGAATGCTTGGCTTTTTGAATCGGTTTGTTTGTTTTATTTTATTTGCATTGAAGAATGAGGTGTTCGTTTAAATGAAAAAATGCTTCTAGAGTGTTCTGATATGCACAATAGTATTGGTTTGCAATCACTTGCTGGTTCATTTAGGATTACTTCACACTAACCAGCAGAGGTGTTTTCTGGGAGCACATTGGTTTTGGCTCTGCAACCGTCATAAAGTGGGAAAGGAAGTGGTGGGTTTGTAAACATGCAGCAGAGACTTATTAGGAAGATGCATCCATGGCTTCTCATTTGTCCACTCGATATCACCATGACTTTGCAGCAGATATGATGGGGAACCTATGACCCTCCAGATGTTGTTGGACTATCATCAGCTCCAGTCAACAAGATCAAAGAGGATTAATTCAATCCTTGGGTCATGCTGCAATCCAGCACTCACAGATTGGAAACCCAGAATGAGGCTGGTTGATGCCAACCCGCACCCTGCAGTACTGCATAATTTTTTTAGGCAACACTAATTGCCAGACACAGGCAGACCAATCTTTGACAAAGAAGTCAGCTGTTTTCCAATGGCATGCCACCTCTGATCGAGCTGCTGCCAGCAAGAAGATAATTAAATTTCTACATATTAGTTCTCCCTTTTGGATTTCTGGGATGCATAGTATAACCAGTGTTGGGCCAGGAATCTATAATATGCTCCTTTACACTTGAAATTAAGCTAAAGACGGAAAGCCAAATAATTAATCTACCATGCTTTCTCTTGATACCCGAAACAGACATTGTCTGAGACCTTGGTTCTACAAAGTTCTACATTGTGGGTTGTATGCAACAAGTGACTTCGGCAAACTTTTTTTTAAAAAACAACACTTCATGCACAGCATATAATTATAAGCAGGCTTCACTTCTAGGCAGTCCTAAGTGGCTAGGTAGCAGTTTTGTACTTTGGTACATGCATATTTACTGCTTGGAAATCTAAGACAATGAAGAAAGGCTGAAGGGAATGATTTTTCATTGAAATGGGAAAGAGAAGCCTAACAAGACATCTTCAGGAGGAGGAGGTAGTGAGTAAAAATACAAATCTTGCATATACCAATGATCCTTTACTGTATTTACAAGGAAAATACCTTATATTCTGACATCTGTCCCTGCTAAAACTCTCTCCCAGTACTCAAATATAAAATAGGGACTCTAGCAGACCCCCTTTAAGATTTTGAGGGGGCCTATGGGAACCGTGATCAAATGATGTAGAGGGGGGATTAAGAGGTTCACTAATAACATCCATAAACCCCATCCCTTGACTCGCCCTCCAATTTTAGCCAAATTATGGCTAAACACCACTCCCTGTTCAGGCATTGTTGAACGTTCATTTGTGGAGTTGCCTTATCATTCACTCTTGTCTTTAGCCCACAATACAGCATAAGCAATGTTATTGCAGGATATAAGTTTATTTGTTCATATAGAGTGGCTGGGGAAACCCAGCCAGATGGGCGGGGTATAAATAATAAATAAATTATTTATTATTATTAATATTATTATTTTTCCAGTTTCTCTCCCATATTTGTTTATTTATTGTATTTGTTATTTGCTTTTTTCACAAGGTGACCCAAAGCAACTTGCATTAAAACCACGTAAGGACATCCAACAAGCATTTAAAAACACAGGGGGAAAAACAGATCAGGACTTACTGATCCCACCCCACTAAGAGAGGCTACCCTTTGGATTAAGAGCCAAAAGCCCAGGTAAAGAGAAAAGTCTGCCTGGCACCCAAAAATTGATATGGATGCCAGTCATGCCTCTCTCAGGAGAGTGCCCTCCACAACTTTGGGGCCACCACTGAAAAGGCGCAATCTCATATTTCCACCCTCCAAACCTCCCATGGAAATGTACTTGTATAGCCACTTCTGAATCTTCTGGGAGTCGCAGGTAGGCAGAGTGCTTTGCACTCATGCCCAGCTTGCAGGCTTTCCACAGGCATCTTCTGGCCACTGTGAGAACAGGATGTTGGACTAGATGGAGCATTGGCTTGGTCCAGCAGGCTTGTCTTGTGTTCTTCAAACATTAAAAGCTCTATATACCTAAACCTACAAATCTCTCTCTTGCTCTCTCTCCGTGTGTGTGTGTGTGTGTGTGTGCGCACATGTAGCAACATATGCACAATGGAGCTATTATTCATCTAAAAAGAATGTCCAAACAAAGGCCGCAGTCCAGAGATAACATAAGACAATAAGGCAATAAGACAACAACTTTAAAGTTTTGTAGAGTTCTTTTTATAATCAAGCAGTATATAAATTTTATAAAATAAATATTGCAAATGAGTAGTACACCTGATAGCAGCAGCCTTTTGCCAATGACAGTGATCATTACCATCTACATCATATGACAGACTTGTGAACTTGACCCAGTGAGGAACATTAGACAGACACACACACACACACACACACACACACACACACACTTATTTATCAGTTAATCACAAAATGTGAACCAGCATAAGCAAACAAAGCATCTTGGATGGTGTTCTCCATTCAAAAAAATACTTGATACAATATGAATCAGTTTTTATGCTTCCAGAAAATCCAGGGATTAGTGGTCAGCAAGCACACAACAGTGTCCAGAAGTATGATTTCAACCTAGTTTGGTTTTTTTTTACCAGGCTCTGCCTCTTGCTTCATTTCAAAAAGGAAAGTGTGACATCTTATTGAGTTTTTTACTGTAAAAAAAAAGAGAAAGAATAAATAGGTAAGCTAAAATTTTCCTTGCTTTCAGTACAGCTCTCCTGTCTTATATACCAAAACTGAAGAACCTGTGTCTTCTAGATATTAGTGGTGGAGACCCCTCAGCTTCCCTCACCATTGACTATACTGGCTGAAGCTGAAGACAGTTGGAGTCTTAACATCATATGACATGATAGGATCCTCTAGCTGCCCTATATCTATAACAGTGCAATCCTAGGTTTGCCTGTCAGAAGTTAGTCCCACTCAGACTTACTCCCAGGCAAGTGTGCACAGGATTCCAGCCTTAAGCTGCTGTTCCTTCCTATTGGAGAAGTGAAGAATGAAATGTTTCATTTTCACAGTGTGGCTCACCATCCTTAAGCACAACTGTGATATTATAGAAACCTCCCATAGTTAATATTCTGACAGGCAAATTTAGGATTGCACTGTTATAGATACAGGGCAGCTAGAGGATCCTATTATTTGCTTTGCCAGGGCAACCAATTCCTTCCTCCTACTGACCTCAACAAGCGGAGCTGTTTCTTCACCCAAGGTTCTCTGGGATTTGCGCAAGCTTTCAAGCCACCCTTAGTGTGAAATCTAGAAAGAGCAAAAATTATTATCAGTTTTAAAATAACATAAACAGTTACAGTCAGCAGAATAAAGCAGAAAGGTCACATCTTCTAAGATGACAAAATCAGCATGCTGTTGTGGGGGGTCCTTTCTCAGCCCAATGTGTAGCACTGGGTTTGCTGCATACAGAGCCTATTACATGGCAGTCAATCACCATAGTATGGATTGAAGCTGTTGGCATTTTTTGTGTGTGTACAAACTAAGGTGGAAAGAGATCCTCCTGAAACCAACGAATGCACAAAAAATAGGGGAGGTGAAGAGGAATGGAGTTGTGTCATGCATTGTTAGTGACAGCATGGAATTTTAGTGCACTTTGCATGGAAAATGTGAGACAGGAATGCTCCCCTGAGATTCTCCTGCAAGCTTTGTTGCTTGACTGTTTTCAGTTGCATTCAACTGGAAAGGTTTAAAAGCTACTAAGCGACAACAACTGAAGTTATGTACAGTGTAACTAAAGTTGTGTACACTACGGATAAGAAAGCAAAAATACTGATATCAAAAATAAAGAGATACTAAAAATAGCTCAGCTACAAGCTCTGACCTGGGTTATGAGAAATGCCAATTTTTGTACCATCTTAGGTTTCTCAAGTTCTACAGGGTTTGAGAACTATGGGATCAAAATAATGTTTCATTGTGGCTGCTGGAAACACAGTATTTGAAGCATTTTGGAAACCTTTTTTGAGCTAAACTCCTGGATGATTGGGCATCATCCTTCATTGATACAAGTAATTGTTTCATTTTGTCAACTCACATGACAGCATTGATGTCACAGACTTCACTGGAAAGCTGTTCTGTGAATCCTTTGATAATCCGGCGAGGAAGAGGCGTCTTGGTATAGGAAAGACAGCAATCTTGGTTGCTTTGGGCTGGAGTGAGGAAGAAAAAATATACATTGATTAATTAATTTAATTCATTATTTGGGCTTTACCAGCAGGTCCCAGGGCAGATTACAAAAAAATATATATTAAATTAGGCACAAAGTAACATTTTCATCTCTATCACTGCCTTTCCTAGTGCACATATTTTGGATCAGTTTGCTATCAGATAGCAAGCATTTCCAATAATGTTCTAGACTATTCTTCATTGTTGAGTGCCCAAAAGTTGATGAACTAGTACAACATCCATCATCCTAAACCAGTTTAGCCAGTGGTCAGGGAAGATGGGAAAAGTATTCCAACAGCAGATGGAGACACAAGGTTGAAGCACACTATTCCGGACTAGTCTGTCTTTCCTTCTTTCCTTCCTTCCTTCCCTTCTTTCTTTTTAAGCCATTGGGAATCCTCCTATCTTCCATCTTAATTTTCAGGGCACATACTTCAGCATCACAAGGAGTCCTGGAGCAAGAGGTATCCAGAAACACCACTTACCTTCACACATTCCCAAGAGTAGCAGCAGACCCACCAGAACAGCTAAGGGCACATTCTTCATGTTGAAGCCAGTCATCATGATCACGCTGCTGCTTATGTGCATCAAAAGAATCTGACTTCAGATGTGAGTGAACTAGCTTCAGTCAGCTTATTTATAACACCTGCTCGAGATCTCTGGCAGTTCACCTAAGGGCGTTTGTTCCGCTTTGCAATTATGGGGATTTCCCTCTTACCTACTCTAGTTAGCTGATTTTATAGCATTGTTTGAGTGCTTGTTAATTAATATAGGGATGTATGTGCAGCCAAACAGAAGAGGGAATAGATCCTTTTTGTTGCCTCACCATTCACTGACAAAACTCCTGAGGAGTGGTAGGTGCAGGAAATTCCAAAATACTATTTCCCAAGTAGGAGGGGGGAAATCACACACATTCTGTTAATTCCCTGGAATATCAAGTAGGAGTTTCCCATCCTCCTTTTCCCCATCATTTTTCTACATCATTTGCGTTGCCACAGCTGGGATACCAGAGACTGTCAGTGAATATTAGAAACCAATAAACAGTAGTATTCAGCTAATTTTGGGGATATGAAGGGAAAGTACAAGCTGCAGAACTGTGGCAGAGAAGGAATTAATGGGTTAGCTTATGCAAAACAGCGTGGCTGGGCTGGCATAGTGCAGAGCCATTAAGGAACCATGGGGAACCAGGTGATGCACCATTAAGGGTTGTTGACAATGCAAAAGAACCGTCCTTCAGCCCCCTCCCACTCCAAGGAGTGGTCAGAGACAGGAGAATTGGCAGGTTGCCAAGGTGACGGGGGCATGATGTCACAGGAAAATTTGTGCCTTTAGAAAATTTAAAGTTTGCTGGGAAAGAGTGGGGCAGAATTCAACGAGCTGCTGTGGAGGCAAGAAGCAGGAACAAAGAGATGGCACATAGGATGGCTCTGAATGCAGTGCCAGGTGATGGGGAAGGACTAGCTGCTCCTGAGGTGAGGATGCTGTAAATTCTGTACTCCATCTACACTCAGGTTGTAAATAAACCATATTTGACAGACACTGCCTTATTTTGCCTTGAAGAGACACAGACCCTTGTTCAGGGCCAAGACTCCTGGAATTTCGTGCACTGCTTGGCAGAGATTGGGGTGGCTTGTTAACACTGGTGTTAGAAGTGAGATCTGTGTTGCCTAGTGGAAAGGCCTAGGAGCAAAGTGTGTCTGACCTTTGTCTTCAGTGGCTTGAGAACAAAGGCAACTCTCTCCAAATGGTGATTTGCAACTGAATACCATGTGATCTAAGTTAGGCTCATAAAAGAGCCAGCTGAGATACATTACTAGTTAACTACCAACTTGTTAGGCACTTACTGGGAGCTCTTACTTAGCTTCAATGGTAATTTCCTATATTAAACCTTAAGCAACACACATACAGAATCATTTTCCATTTCAATGTACAATTAAACAATTATTGTTGTTGTTTAGTCGTGTCCAACTTTTCGTGACGCCATGGACCAGAGCACGCCAGGCACTCCTGTTTTCCACTGCCTCCCACAGTTTGGTCAAACTCATGTTAGTAGCTTCATGAACACTGTCCAACCATCTCGTCCTCTGTTGTCCCCTTCTCCTTGTGCCCAACATCTTTCCCAACATCAGCGTCTTTTCCAGGGAGTCTTCTCTTCTCATTAGGTGGCTAAAGTATTGGAGCCTCAGCTCAGGATCTGTCCTTCCAGTGAGCACTCAGGGCTGATTTCCTTCAGAATGGATAGGTTTGATCTTCTTGCAGTCCATGGGACTCTCAAGAGTCTCCTCCAGCACACCAAAATTCAAAAGCATCAATTCTTTAGTGACCAGGCTTCTTGATGGTCCAGCTCTCACTTCCATTACATCACTACTGGGAAAACCATAGCTTTAACTATATGAGTTAGTTCTACTGGAAGGATTTTTTTATTTTGATTATGGCAGACCAACACGGCTACCTATCTGTAACTTTAACTATATGGACCTTTGTCGGCAAGGTGATGTCTCTGCTTTTTAAGATGCTGTCTAGGTTTGTCATTGCTTTTCTCCCAAGAAGCAGGTGTCTTTTAATTTCGTGACTGCTGTCACCATCTGCAGTGATCATGGAGCCCAAGAAAGTAAAATCTCTCACTGCCTCCATTTCATCCCCTTCTATTTGCCAGGAGGTGATGGGACCAGTGGCCATGATCTTAGTTTTTTTATGTAGAACTTCAGACCATATTTTGCGCTCTCCTCTTTCACCCTCATTAAAAGGTTATTTAATTCCCCAAAACTTTCTGCCATCAAAGTTGTGTCATCTGCATATCTGAGGTTGTTGATATTTCTTCCGGCAATCTTAATTCCGGCTTGGGATTCATCCAGTCCAGCCTTTCACATGATGAATTCTGCATATAAGTTAAATAAGCAGGGAGACAATATACAGCCTTGTCATACTGCTTTCCCAATTTTGAACCAATCAGTTGTTCCATATCCAGTTCTAACTTTAGCTTCTTATCCCACATAGAGACAGATGAGGTGATCAGGCACTCCCATTTCTTTAAGAACTTGCCATAGTTTGCTGTGGTTGACACAGTCAAAGGTTTTTGCGTAGTCAATGAAGCAGAAGTAGATGTTTTTCTGGAACTCTCTAGCTCTCTCCATAATCCAGCGCATGTTTGCAATTTGGTCTCTGGTTCCTCTGCCCCTTTGAAATCCAACTTGCACTTCTGGGAGTTCTCAGTCCATATACTGCTTAAGCCTGCTTTGTAGAATTTTAAGCATAACCTTGCTTGCATGTGAAATGAGCACAATTGTGCGGTAGTTGGAGCATTCTTTGGCACTGCCCTTCTTTGGGATTGGGATGTAACACTGATCTTCTCCTATTCTCTGGCCACTGCTGGGTTTTGTTTTTGTCCATGGAGTTTTCTTGGCAGGGATACTGGAGTGGCTTGCTGGTTCCTGCTCCAGGTGGATCACATTTAGTCAAAACTCTCCACTATGACTTGTCCGTCTTGGGTGGCCCTGCATGGCATAACTCATAGCTTCTCTGAGTTATTTAAGCCCCTTCGCTACGACAAGGCAGTGATCTAACATTAATGCCCTTCCCAATTCACAGTACATTTCAGTGTTCCTTAATACGTATGTTTTAAACCATCTGTAAAATGAAAATAAGGTTGCAGCATAAGTGCGATGCTGCAATGCAGAAGGCTCCTTCATGGACTCCTGCATTATAGACTTCACTCAGTGGTGGGCAAACAAGTACAGCTCCCTCTGCAGAACTTAATGCCCAGGCAGATTAGTATGGGAAGTTGTATGGAGAGCCAGAGTGGTGTAGTGGTTAAGAGCGGTAGACTTGTAATCTGGGGAACTGGGTTCGCGTCTCCGCTCCTCCACTTGCAGCTGCTGGGTGACCTTGGGCTAGTCACACTTCTCTGAAGTCTCTCAGCTCCACTCACCTCACAGAGTGTTTGTTGTGGGGGAGGAAGGGAAAGGAGAATGTTAGCTGCTTTGAGACTCCTTCGGGTAGTGATAAATCGGGATATCAAATCCAAACTCTTCTTCTTCTTCTTTCAGATATTTCGGGCTCAATTCGTTTTGGGATTTATATGTCAGCATAAGCACCTGGAATCAGGCCTTGAAGATAATAGCCAACCAGTGCAGTTCTTTCAAAACTTGTGTTATATATCACTGTCCCACAGGTTCTACAAGCACCCTGAGTACTGTACTTCGTACTAGTTGCAACCTCCAAACCCTCTTCAAGGACACCCTATGTAGAAGTTACCACAGTATGGATTACTGTGGTCAGATAATCTCTGTCCAGGAGTGGCCATAGCTGGTAAAACAGCCATAGCTAGGAAATAACACTCCTCACCACTGAAAATACCTGGGCGTCCAGTGACAGATGGTTCTAGGACTACACAAGCTCCTACCCACTCCTTCAAGGGAAGTGCAAGCCCTTCTAAAATAAGAAGGAAGTTACAAATCAGTTATAACTTTGTTTAATTAACAAATAAAATTCCCAACCCTGATTATGCCCTGAGATTATTGTTTCGGCCACCAAACAAGCCTTGTACTCCAGGGAACTTCCATCTTATGCTACGAGATTGTCAGGGCGTGGAGTGTTCGTTTGGAAACCCCCAGTGTAAATAAATGCAAACCAAGGCAGAATATTCCATTCAATCACCCAGGGTTCTTTTTTATTTAATCCCCCTAGTTATAAAGGGAAGAACAGGTGGAGAGAAGTTCACCTTTTCCTCAGCCTCTCATAGAAATCCAACTTCCCCTTTCTTCAACCAAGCTACCCCATGGTTCCAAAGCTCCCCTGCACCTTTTTTCATAACAAAAGCACACATACATTGATTGCACTCACACAATTGATATTACTTTGGCCCAGAGAGACAACTATGTGCATTATTCAGACTTTAACTGATTTGTTCAGACATTCTCTATTTTCAAACTTAAGTACTTAGACCTTCCAAATTAGTCACCTCTTAGATCTGCTGTAATATGGATATTCCAGTCTCCTCTCAGAAGCCACAGAAGAACAAAGGCTAAACAAGAAGCTTAAGCTTCTTGTCAAATTTAGGGGTTGAGATCTATTGGTGTTTTGGCCCTCACTAGTAGACAAACAACTCAGACTCTCAGCTCAATTTCTGCCAAAGGCTTTAATGCGTAAATCAGAACTGCACATAGGCAAGGTACATGGCTAAGTGCAAGTTAGGACGTTCATCCAATGAGTTACACACCCCTTGAACCTTTCTTTTGAAGAACAGGGCAAGTACAACTTCTAGCACAGCAAACAGCCATAGTCCCAGGACTAGTCATGTAAATGGGCACTCCTTCAAGTGAGTTTGGCCATGTTCTCGACAATGGGCATGCCAGCTCAGCTTCCAGTTTACTCTCAATCACTTCCCTGGTTCCACACTGACTGGAGGAGGTATGTGGTTTGGAGTATCCAATGACACAGGGGCAAAGCACTCCTCTGTCAATCTGCTTGGTCCCTCCTCTGGGTCCAGCTCTCCACCCTCTGGACTGCTGGCCATCTTCCTGGACTCACACATTTCTTGGCATCCCAGTTTCACATTCCCCCTAGGAACCTTCCCATGGTCATCCAGTGTTGGCTCCCTAAGCTCCCATTCCTCCTCAGGATATGATCATCCCCTCCATGATATCTCCACAGAGCTCCTGGCAATATTTATTATCATTATTATTATTAGTAGTAGTAGTAGTAGTAGTATTAATCCAGATTAGAGAACTGGGCCAAAACAAACAAGATGAATTTTAACAGGGAGAAATGTAAAGTATTGCACTTGGGCAAAAAAAATGAGAGGCACAAATACAAGATGGGTGACACCTGGCTTGAGAGCAGTACATGTGAAAAGGATCTAGGAGTCTTGGTTGACCACAAACTTGACATGAGCCAACAGTGTGACGCGGCAGCTAAAAAAGCCAATGCAATTCTGGGCTGCATCAATAGGAGTATAGCATCTAGATCAAGGGAAGTAATAGTGCCACTGTATTCTGCTCTGGTCAGACCTCACCTGGAGTACTGTGTCCAGTTCTGGGCACCACAGTTCAAGAAGGACACTGACAAACTGGAACGTGTCCAGAGGAGGGCAACCAAAATGGTCAAAGGCCTGGAAACGATGCCTTATGAGGAACGGCTAAGGGAGCTGGGCATGTTTAGCCTGGAGAAGAGGAGGTTAAGGGGTGATATGATAGCCATGTTCAAATATATAAAAGGATGTCACATAGAGGAGGGAGAAAGGTTGTTTTTTGCTTCTCCAGAGAAGCGGACACGGAGCAATGGATCCAAACTACAAGAAAGAAGATTCCACCTAAACATTGGGAAGAACTTCCTGACAGTAAGAGCTGTTCGACAGTGGAATTTGCTGCCAAGGAGTGTGGTGGAATCTCCTTCTTTGGAGGTCTTTAAGCAGAGGCTTGACAACCATATGTCAGGAGTGCTCTGATGGTGTTTCCTGCTTGGCAGGGGGTTGGACTCGATGGCCCTTGTGGTCTCTTCCAACTCTTCTATGATTCTATGTAGCTCTAAGTAACTTGTTCTGTCAGTACAAAGATTTATCCTTGAGCAGCTGAATTTTCCTCCTCTCCTCTACCCATGCACCCCTAATTCTGTTCAGGGGGACAGACTGTTCTCCAAACCCTTTAGAACAGATTTGAGGAGGGTGAAGTGGGCACAAGGGGGAAGTGGGAACATCCCATTGCACAAGCATACATCACTGTGCTGATGAGACAGACTTGTTGAATACCGTCCATTGTTATCTCTGTGGGAAATATATTTTATATTTGCTTACACAATTGCAAAGGGTTTCTTATCATGACTGATTTCCTTTTCATTACATGACCTTACAGGTGCTTTACTATCTTGAATGGTTTATTTGTGAACATTTTTGGCGGCAGCACAGAAGACTTGAAGCCACAGGCTAAAGTCAACTGATTCCTCTCATTCTGGAGTAGGTCAGATGTACAGCTTGTATAAAATTGGCCAGGCTCCATTTCTCTCCACCCACAAAAAGGTGGGGGATTTTTTTTTGTTTTGCCTAAAGAAAGGAAGGATAGAGCCAATGAGAGTCAAATGCATTTTATTCATTCTGTAGATTTCCTGCATTTACAATGCAATGTAACCTTATGTCAATTTCTGTTGCCACACTCAAAGCTATTATAAAAGAAAGAAGTGGGGGAGGGGAAACTCTTTAGCAAAGCAGAGACAAGGAAGAAAGAATTGCAAATTGGAAGGGGAAAGTCCAGAGCGTAACTTCCGATTGCGAGGGCTGTACTGCACAAAGCAGAGGAGGAAGCTGTTCCTCCAATAAAGCCAAACTGGAGAGAAGACACACGAAACATGCTGCTGTGTGTTGATGTAATTTGGAACAGGTCCAGCTCCCTCAAATTCTCCTCTGTGTCTTTTCAAAGGGCCCTGTCATGTCATGCTGGAAAGCTTAATCCCTAGCACTGTAATGGGTTGGCTTAACACAGCGTACTTCACAAATCTTCTCTCAGAATTTCCTCTACAGCAGAGCCAACATTTCTCGGAAGACATTTTTCTAAGGTTTTTCTTTAGCTTCTCTTCCCCCACCCCTGAAAAAGAAGGCCACTTTGCTGAATCCTCTCAATGTTCTTTACCAGTTTAACCTCCGCCTCCACCCTCGTGGCTGACATTTCTCCCCACAATGCCCATGAATGAAGATAAATACGGAGCACTGTGGAGAATGCAAAATGATGGCCAAGCTGCCAAGGCAGTGCAGCAGCAGAGCAAAACATATATATATATATCAGGTGATCACCTAAATGGCAGTCATGCCTCAGGATTCTCCCATTTCTTGTTCCAGGAGGAGGCTGGTTCATTAGAATGAATGGGGTACCAACCTCAGTTTGCCCACACCTAGCCCCACTTGCCTGCTTTCTTACTGCCATTCCAGGGCAGTGGCAGTGGCTATCAGTTTCCCCTTCCTTAGTCTCATTGTTGCAGGAAGGGGGGATAGGGACAAAACTAGAATTTGTTGGCTCTGCCTCCAACTGCCACCTTCTGGTGCCACCTGCTGTTGGCCTCCCTGCCTTGCACCCTACCAGTCCCGGTGGGCACTAGTCACCACCGCTTGTACCTTGCTGCGGTTAGCAAGTTGCCAAATAGCTGCCTTCTAGCAAAATTTGGCAAAAAGAAAACCACACTAGCCAAGTTTCACACGAATAATAAAATAGAAAGGCAGGGGGCGGGGGGACTTCCAAGCAAATGCCAGTATGTGAAATATTCACCACAGGTCTAATCTTAACATGTCCCTGCCCAAACCAAGGCTTTAGGCTATGCGGTGTGGTTGACTCGCCTGTCCCTTCAGTGCCAGGAACTCCTCCCACATCTCATTGCATAATTCAGGAAACATTTATTTGATACTCTGTGGGGCTGTGCAGCAACACAGCTGTGCTTGTCTTAGGAAAAGTTTGCCTTCTCCGCTGCTCACCAACAGCTGTAAAATGACAAGTACTCCAACTCCCATCATGACCCAAGGTCAGGAATGATGGGAGTCAGTCCAGCAATATCTGGGGCACCCAAAGCTTCCTGTCCCTGATCTAATGGAATGCTGCTGTGCATGACAGGGACAAATCTGTGTTTCACCAAACTACCTAACAACCACTCTTGATATACTAGCCAGGGAATGAAATCACTTTCCAGAAACAAAATGTGGGAGCTTTATTCACACAAAAGGTGAGAAAATTAGACATCCATATAACAGAAGAACTACATTTGAGGATATTTGTCACACTATTCAGTGACAATCTAGAAAGGTTGATAGATGGAGTTCTCTTTTGCTATGACATACTTATCCTATCTTAGTTATATTCTCATATTTACAGAAAGCAATATAAGGCAACTACAAGAGGTTTAACCTGCGTGAATTTTAACGCTTTGGGAAATAGCCAGTAATTAGCGATCGTCATAGAGATTTCTGTTCATTATTGCTTCCTTTCACGGCAGTTGACCCCATTCATTCTTTCGTCTCTTCACAGTTGTGTCTGTTATGTTCCCAGGGTTGCCCGTCCTTTTCCTGCGCGTGGTTTAATGAGGTGGGTGGTAGAGATGTGATGGAGATGCCCTTTCTCAATCCGTTTGTCATAGTTGATACTGGAAATCTATGAAACCAATTTGCCCTCATTCAGGAAGACTACAGAGTCACATAGTCAGAGTATGGCTCCCTAGAAAAAGTGTGTTTGGAAGTACAGTGGTACCTCGGGTTAAGAACTTAATTCATTCCAGAGGTCCGTTCCTAACCTGAAACTGTTCTTAACCAGAAGCACCACTTTAGCTAATGGGGCCTCCCACTGCCGCCACGCCGCCAGAGCATGATTTCTGTTCCCATCCTGAAGCAATGTTCTTAACCCGAGGTACTATTTTTGGGTTAGTGGAGTCTGTAACCTGAAGTGTATGTAACCTGAAGCGTATATAACCCGAGGTACCACTGTAATTACCAAAATGGTCTCTAGTTTGGAGCTTGTCAAAGGGAAAGTGACCATCCAAGACTCAACCATTTCTCTTTCTCTTATCTCAGACCATCAACCAGGCAGACCAGGGCTGCTGGGAACTGAAGCCCAACTTCTAGAGGGCAACACATTCCTCAGCCTTGCCTTATATTAATGGCCCACATTTGTTCCTTTAAAGCAATAAGGGTCCAGAGCCTCTTTGAGACATGATTGGATCTTTGCATTTTTAAAACATTTAAAGCAGTCATGTGTGTGCATGAATCAGGCTGGGGGTGTGCTGCTGGAAGAGGGTACCTTCTTCCCTTGTGTTGTTTTCCTGATGTGAATAACCATAAAAACTTGTCCAGCAAGTGAGATAGTGGCCTGTGCATGCCCTCAGCTGCAGAAACCAGGCAGATGGAGCCTTTTCCGTGGATGTTTCCTTCTCTCTGCTGTTTATCCATAAAAATGGTTGTGTTCAGGTGTTCTAAACTGGGCTGAATCTGCAGATTCCCCAAACTCACTCAGCACTATCAGGACCTTCCAAGGGCCTGATAGCTAAATAGGGTCTATTGCCAGCCCTTCTGCCATTGCACCATAGCTGTCAAGTGTCCCTTATTTGAAGGGACAGTCCCTTATTCCAGCGCCATGTCCCGCTGCTGTCCCTTGTTGATGGATGTCCCTTAAATGTCCCTTAAATGATGCCCCTTAAATTTCAAAGGAAGCAGCTCCTCTCCCTCCCTTCCTGCCGGCCAGGGAGGAGGGAGGCTCCAACTGTGTTGCTTGGCTGTGTGCTCACCCAATAAGAAGTCTAAGAACGACTGGGGGGTGGAGCTTGCATGCCTTGTGTGTGGCTAGTTAATGCAAGCTGAGGGGTTTTTTGAATGCTGCTGCAAACTTTGCAGTGCAAAGCCAGGCCGGGGAGCCATCTTAAGTTGAGGCTGCATAGGCCTTGTGGCGCATGTGATTCAGATTCTATTCAGTTGAACCTCTGGTTACAAAGTTGGTTGGACAGTGTTCTCGAAGCTACCAGCATGAGTTTGACCAGACTGCAGGAGGACAGGAAGACTAGAGTGCCTGGAACAGGTGAGGCTGCAGGTCCCTTATTTTGGCTGCTGGTCCCTTATTTTCAAGGCTGCTGGTCCCTTATTTTCAAATCTGTAAGTTGACAGCTATGGCAATCATTGCACCTCTGTCTGGTGATGACCCTCTCACCATCAGAGTGGCAACAACACTGCTGCAGCTTCCTGCCACCACCAGTTAGGTAAATCACCCTCCTGCCCCACAGATGAGTGTTACCCTTTTGTCCTTTGTGGGGGGTGATGCAATTCCTTTTATTTGGGGATTTGTCATTGGCACCCTACTCTACAGCAAAGCAATCTCCTTGTCAAGAAGGTTTCTCTGTCAACAATGGCTCCTGAAATTTCAAGAAGCAAAATTCCAGTTGGCTTGAAGGAATGCCTTTTTCCATATACGCCCACTCAACCACTTCTATCTGCAGAACTGGCACTTCTATGTCACATATTGTTTGCTTCACACACACACACACACAAGGAAATGAACCTTCAGTGTGGCAAGACCTGTACTCTGGAACGCCCTGCTCATTGATGTAAGACAGATGCCTTTGGTGTACAGTGGTACCTCGGATTAAGAACTTAATTTGTTCCAGAGGTCCGTTCTTAACCTGAAACGGTTCTTAACCTGAAGCGTGCTTTTGCTAATGGGGCCTGCTGCTACTGCTGCCACTGCATCGCTGGTGCACAATTTCCATTCTTATCCTGGGGCAAAGTTCTTAACCTGGACCAACCACTTCCTGGTTAGCGGAGTTTGTAACCTGAAGCGTGTGTAACCCGAGGTACCACTGTATTGTTTTTGCCATCTGTTAAAACCTTTTTGGTTTAGGCAAGCCTACCCAGACGTGTAAATCTGATACCTATTTTAATATGTAATTTTATTTACAATTTATATATTTTTAAGAAAAACTGTTTACACACGCATACACAAACAAATATGTATTATAAAAATATTTAAATTTATATTTTATGTAAGCCACTTAAGAGGTTTTGATGACTGAGCAGTTGGTAGATAGGGAGATAGATCCACTTAAACAAACCTGTTTCATTCCATTATTCTACTTTGAGGTACAAAACCCACATGAGTTTCAGCCTACATATATCTGACATGGTGGCAGCACATCATTATTTGCTTTCTGTGGGAGGGTTTGTGGGTAGACTGAGCACGCTAAAGAAGAAAACATTTTCACATAATGACCAATCTGGAAAAGTAACTATTTACCTGTTCCTGTATCCAGTTTTCTAACATCTCAAGTCCTTTGCTGCTTTAACTTTGAAACCAAAGTTCAAACCAAGTTGGGAATCACAATGAGTAATTATACACTTTCTGGCTGCTGTGGGACTTCCTTGCCCCCCGCCATAGCTTATGTTTGATCAAAGAAAAAGGCAAAACACACACACCCTGCCCCCCCTCTTGAAGTATGCTAACACCATTTATCTGGTTGTATTCAGGGAAGTAGCAACATGGGGTCCTATTGTGTAGCACAGATCCTGGTTGGGGAAGGGACATAGTTCAGTGTTCAATCAGTTGCTTTGTATGCAGAAGTCCTCTGGTTCAGTCACTGGACATCTCCAGTTGAATGGTCAGGTAGCAAGTGATAGGAAAGACCCCTCTGCTGGAAACATGGAAGTTCTACTGACAGAAGTGTCATGGCAAATTCAGATATGTGAGGTCCCTTCTTGATAGTTACAGCTCTGCCCTCTCGCAGCATTCACAGATTATACAGCCATCTAAGACTGTACAATAATCATATAGATTCACAATGATAATAACTAGGATGCATTGCAATGATCAGTGAAAATCTCCATGTTTTGCCTTTCAGCTAGATCTACTATTTTCTGTGCACATTCATAGGCAAGTGATTTGGAATGCTCCAATGTCTCCTTTTGGAATGATGTAAGTAAGTTGTGTTTTGGGAGGGATGCGGGTAGCGCTGTGGGTTAAACCACAGAGCCTAGGGCTTGCCGATCAGAAGGTCGGCGGTTCGATGGGGTGAGCTCCCGTTGCTCGGTCCTTGCTCCTGCCAACCTAGCAGTTCAAAAGCACGTCAAAGTGCAAGTAGATAAATAAGTACCACTCCGGCGGGAAGGTAAACAGCGTTTCCGTGCGCTGCTCTGGTTCGCCAGAAGCGGCTTAGTCATGCTGGCCACATGACCCGGAAGCTGTACACCGGCTCCCTCGGCCAATAAAGCGAGATGAGTGCCGCAACCCCAGAGTCGGCCACAACTGGACCTAATGGTCAGGGGTCCCTTTACCTTTACTAAGTTGTGTTTTCCTTGAAGTACATAACAGAACTTGCACACCATTCTCTTGAAACTGACTACCTTGTGTTCTCAGTGTTTCTAGGTGGAGTGCTGTATATAGAACTCTTCCTCAGTGTTTTTCCCTACACACCTCCAGAGTGACTCTAGGGGCCAATTTCCAGTGGCTCACTCACCTCCTTTAACTCTAATTGGCTCCAATCAACACAAAGGGTGAGAAGACTTCTCAGTGGCTAAAATCTGATAACGCCTCTTTCATTTCCCCTCTTAATCTTCCCTCTTACAGCACTGTGAAATATAACTGAAATGGACAACATAGCTTTCCAGATTTTCTTTTCAGGAGGGTGGAATATAAATACTTTTATAAATCAACAAAGTTTTGTAGTAAAATTAAATAAAACATACTGTAAAGGTAATCACATTAACATTGTCCATTTTGCTTTTTCAAGCAGCAAAATGAAATTATCCTGCGCATGGTCTCTATTAATGGGGGGGGGGGGGCTCACACAGCAGATCTCAGATCTTTCTTGCAAATTTTACATGGCTATTTCAGTTTGCCATAGCCCTTCCCACATACTCTACTCCACGAGAATCCATGCCGAAAGCAATCTCACGGTAGATAAGTGTAGATTCTACCCAGGTCACAGTCCTAGTTTAATGTAAAACTATCATACAGCATGCCTAGCCTGGGCTTTAAAACAGGCCAAAGGTCCCTTTTGTTTCTATATATTACCTCATCAGAACTTCATTTTGTATCTCAGCTTGCTTGCACCCTCTCCCCCTGATTAACAAAAAGCAGGAGCCACTTTGTAAACAGACTCAGAATTAAAAGATCCTTGTAATATGTTTTTCATTTCCTTTGAGAGGAGGATGTTGAAATGGAGCCAGTTTTTCAAGGCGGTGGTAGCTTTCAAAGTTGAAAGACTGGAGTAACAAGAACAAGGCACGAAAGAGACTGCACCAAAGTATATTAGAATAAAACAATCCACAAGATTTAAACTACAAGCACAGCCAGTGGAATAAGAAGTGCCGAGAGTTAACCTACAGCAAAGGTGGAAACAGGATCAGGAATTCGCTATATTTGAAAAGGTTTGACTTTGTCTGGATTTTAAAACATCTGAAATCCAGGACATGCACTGGCAAGAAATAAAAGGAAGGCAAAAGGAGAAAAGTTAACTCAATCATCTGAAGAAAGCAGAGAAGTCTGTAGTTCTGTGACCAGCCAAAGGACTTGAGAAGACAGCATGGGTAACTACAACATAAAGCAAAGTTATCTCTAGAAACTTTAAAAGAGATGTGCTAAGATAGTCATAGCTAATATGGTGAACTTTAGACATTGTCTAAAGACTACCATCAGGATTTGGAGTCTAGCAGTATCTGGAGAGTACCACATTGACTATTCTCATGTTAAGAGAAAACAAAAACTCATGGTACTAATGGAGTGTTAGACCTGTGGGCAGAGTTTCTTTCCATCCATAAAAACCCCTCTTTGTCTGAAGTCTATCTTAGGGTGATCGGGTGAAAAAGCAGGCTAGCAAATTCAAGGTTGTGCAGTTAAAGTAACCTTGGTGCTCAAGTGCAACAAACCCACTTCCAGGAGATAAATATTGAAAGGAAGGGGGTGGGGAAATTAACTGGAAAGTTTGGTATAATGACTGCTTGGCAGTTGTATAACCTCCCTGTAAACAATTTGGAATGAATGTTCAGTGCCAGGTAATTTGGATCCACCTTAGTGGTTGTGTACTACTAACTTTAGAAGGGGTGATTCCAGCAGGTGTGGCTTTGCATGACAAGTCACACCTCCTGAAAATCCCTCATTGATATACTGGTAGCTACTCTAAGCTCCTCTTTTTCACCTGACCACTCCTAGTCTCTATGGGAATTGCAGATGAAGTAATTTTGATTAAGATTTGCTGGGATTCCAGCTGTGTTTACAAGAGAAGAATAAGCTATCTTGCAAAGCAGGTCGGAAACCTCATCCAAATGAAAGAGAGGCATGTAGTAAGAGCAAACAAGTCACGGCCAAGTCATACTAAAGCCAAAAATGCCTACAGCAGAACTGGTCCACCCATGAGGTAAGATGAGACAACTGCCTCTGGTGGCAGGATACACTGGGGCAGCAGATCACCATCAGGTGCCGCAGTGGCAGGGATGGATGCGACATGCTCCTTGGCGGCCAGATCTGTTGCCGTCTCAGCAGGCACCACCACCCATGCCACTGCTACAGCGACCTCTTGGCAAATAGGTGCCACTGGTGGTCTCCCAGCCCCAGGGAAGGACTAGTGGGTCTGCCCTCTGGGGTTTCCTGGGCTCTGCATCAACCTGGCATGATTCAGAGCAGCCCCATTCTCCCCACAAAACCTGCCATGGCAACTTTGACTTCCATTTCAACCATAGGGTAAGGTTGATTTGATTCTCTTCCCCCTTGCTCCTGGTGTAGATCTTCACTCACCCCTTTCACTCACCCCTTTTTCCCTGGCAGGCAGAACATTTTGTCATTCACCTCAAATGCCAAAATGTCTTGGGCCAGCCCTGGTCCACAGTCCCTTGTTCTTATTTTGGGGGCAGGTGTAAACACTCTGATCAACCTTGCTTTTGCTGTTGGGTTCTCGCTATTTGAATGGTTTTAATGCATAGCTTTAAGTTGACAGTAATTCACAGAACAAGCCATCGGCCAGAACCTCTTGCAATTCTTCCTTCTGCTATTCATGAGCAAATCTGTCAATTTCAGTTTCTCTGTTTCTAATTTTTCCTTTCTTAAATTTAGTTATACACATATCCACATTTCCAGTTTGTGCATATGTAATTTGAAGGACCTTGTGAAATTTCACCAACATTTTCGTGTTAATTCTACTAATATACATGTATTATTATGCCTAATATACACGCTTTGCAAAGCACTTTCCCCTAATAGAAATCATTTTTGCATGCTATTTTCATTACTATAAGCATTTTATGCACACTTTGCTTCAGTACTGTATATGCATTTCTGTAGACATTACTTGGCTGGAGAACTGCATTGCAAATTTCACAAAAGTGAATTTTTAAGGATGGCTGTGTTTGGTTTGCGTATTGTTTCGGAAAGTGTGAATTAAATAGGTTCACCATTAAATTAGAACTGAATTTCTCTACATATGATGATACACTATTTTTTAAAAAAACTAGAGGGTTCTAAGCAGTAATATAAAGATAATATTTTGGGGGCTGGTAAAAAAAATGCCAATCATTTGTTCCTCATTAAGTGTGCATCTACTTAGAATTGCTATTGTTGTTAATGACTTTCTAAACTTGCATGATCATTGAAGGTGGAGGGGGCAATGTAGTCACTTTACTGATATTTGCCACGAAACAAGGTTTGCCTTATCCAAATGCTACCTGGATTCACCTGCTTCTGTATAGACACAGGCTGAGTTTTCTCCCCCTACATCATTTTGCATCCTGCGTGGTGCTTTGTTTTGCAGTAAAAGAGCTAGCTTTCTTCTTTATTTCCCTATGCTAAGGATGTAAAGGACTTCCACATAGTTATGTATTTATTTCTGACAAGCAAGTTAAAGCCACCGTAATAAATACCTGGATAAACTACACTAGAGCCTTGACAATTTCAGAGGAAAGTCAAGCTGGTTAATAAGTAAGAGGCATTTTAACACAGGATTCTCATAAGGTTTTGAGCAGATGTGCCTGTGGATCTCAAAGAACTGCTGCAAGCTTGTGAAAGGTATTGTATTGAATACAAATGCAGAAGGACAGAATAATTTGTACTACCTTAGGGCTGTGGTTTTTGTGTCTTTTCAACCTTGACCATTGATTCAGGCTCCATCTGAGTAATAGTAAATAAACAGCTTTGCTGAAAGGGTTGCATAGAAGGTTTTCCAGCCTAAGAGGGGAGAGGAAGGCTGAAGTTCAGACTGTGCATGAGGGCAGCACATAGGTAATTGACTCTATCAGTATATACAGTGTTTAATGTTTGTCTTGCATTTTGCGGGAGTCTTACAAAGAGCCTTTCTGGTACAGTCAGCCCAGGGCATGTATATGTAAAATCAGTGCTATTTTTCTAGAAGAAGTGCTGGAACTCACCATGAACGCGTCCCTTGTTCTCTTATAATGGCAATGGCGCCCACCTGAGAGGTGCTGGGACTGAGTTCTGGTGAGTTCCAGATGAAAAAAAGCCCTGTGTAAAATATAAAAATGTGGCTGTGGGTGTTGACAAGCCCATGAATAGGAACTTGACCAGGGCTTAATTCTTGGCATAGCTGTTGTGCACTTGAAGACTTAATAAAAAACACCACACATGGTTAGAACATCAGACTGGGGCCTGAAGGACCAAGGTTGAAATCAGTTATGAAGCTCACTGGCGTTGCCTTAGGCTGGTCCCTGTCTCTCAGCCTAATCCACCTCACAGGGTTGTTGTGAGGATAAAATGGAGTGGGGAGAAACACCACTATGAGCTCTTCGGAGGAAAAAGTGGGATATAAATTGAATAAATAAATATTGACTTGCTTTGTATTTGGGAGTAACCTGCTTCGTTGCCTGGGATGGGGTGGGTGGCTTGATAATTTGACTGCGAAATCAAACCAGGGAGTGTCCAGCCGTTTCCACTGTGCCATTTTCTTGATGAAATGCCAACTTGTAGGGGTAACCATACCATTAGTCAAAATGAGGCAGGTGCCTCAGGTGGCAAATGCTGGAAGCTGTCGCAAGGTGTTGGGGGGCAGAGAGCTATGTGCCCCTAAGCCTGCTGCCCTCAAATGTATTACAAGTGAAAGCAACAGCCCTTCTGCAAAATGGCTCATTGTGCATTTTTCAGTAAGAGTCTCTCCCATCTCATGCTTCCTTGTATTTTAGCTGGGAAAACGACAGATTGTTGGAGGAAAATGCAAAGCAGTGAATGGATTTTCCCCACCTTGATCCTTTGCATATATGGCTTCTTCTCCTTGATGAGACCATCTGAGGCTTTCTTGACTCCTTATCTTGCTGGGCCTGATAAAAACCTGACTATTGATGAGGTACAGTGATGCACATTTTATTCACGCTAAGGTATTCAGTCATATGTCGGGAGTGAATTACAAATGGGGAAGGAATTCGTTTAACCTTATAAACAAAAGGTAACTTAGAATTTTCTACAGAGAAACCGTTACCTTCATCCCACTTTTTATAAATGTAAGTTTAGATACGTGTACTTCGTTAAGTTTTATATTTCAGGGTCTGTGGAACTTCTTGCCACAATAATTCAGAGTTCCTCCATGTTTGCCATCTCTTACACCTCCTGAAGAGACTGAAACCTGTTGGACATACTACCTCCCGCAATACATTTCTTTTTTACTTCTGAACATAATTTCAAGGCTTTCATCCTGATTTTTGTTTATTTTTATTTTGTTTTGGTAACAAAGCAACCTGGTCGCACACGCAGGCCCACAGTAAACTCCCAGCAAGCAAGTTTTGTCCCACTCCTTTCCAGGACATTACTTTCTGTGGCTGGCATTATTAAAGCTCCGAGAGAGCAAGGTGTATTATCCTTGCAAGTAAAAGAATGACTGAAAATGCCCTGTGTGAAAAAAAGAAATGACAGCAATGAAGCATCAGCCATCATGTGTGAAAAGATCAGCTATCAATCTAGCTCTGGAATGCCAGTTTGGAATTAAGCAAAGCAAGTTGCTGCCCATGTGTTGTGCCTAAAGAAAGGCCAGGCTGTGAATGAGATGGTGAGCTAGCCACTAACTGCTAGCAAAACTTGAATGGGAGAGAATAGGGGACTGAAGAGACAGAGGAGCTGTTAGAGGAGAAAACAGGCCTTGGCTACCAAAGTTCGCCTAGGGTCTCCACCGTAAAATTATATTGTAGTTTCAATAATTGCTTCTATATTTTTCATGCCTTATATTTGTTAGCCTTTCAATGTTACAAAATTCTTCCTTTTCCCTTCCAGGTGACGCAGCACGTTTTCCCTGTTTGGACGTACTCCTACTTGGCTCTACTAATCCCAGTATTCCTGATCACAGACTATGTACGCTATAAGCCTGTCATTATTCTCCAGGGAGTTAGTTTCCTGATCACCTGGCTGCTGCTTTTATTTGCATATGGTGTGCCTGCCATGCAGCTGGTGGAATTTTTCTATGGCATGGTGACTGCCACAGAGGTTGCCTATTATGCCTACATATACAGTGTTGTCAGTCCTGACCATTACCAAAAAGTCACTGGATATTGCAGAAGCATCACTCTCGTGGCATCCACCATAGGTTCCTTGCTGGGCCAGCTTCTAGTCTCTCTGGCCCATGTCTCTTATTTTTACCTCAATGCCATAACCATGGCCTCTGTCTCTGTGGCCTTTATGTCTTCATTTTTTCTACCCATGCCTCAAAAAAGTATGTTCTTTCATAGAACGTCTTCCCCAGAAGCATCCATCGGACCAACAGATAAGGATCCACCAAATGTCTCAGGCCAGCCAAGCCACCAATGGGATCCGTGTGTTCCAACAACATCATCTGCCAACTTCCAGAATGTGCCAGTAGATCAACTGCCCAAAATAAAAGACCAGAATCGCTTTCTGACCGTGCTTCTCCAGCTCTGTAAAGACTTGAAGGAATGCTATACCACAAAGAAACTCCTTTACTGGTCAATATGGTGGGCATTAGCCACTGCAGGATTTAACCAGGTTTTGAATTACGTCCAAGTACTGTGGGATGCTAAAGCACCTTCCCATAGCTCTCAAGTGTACAATGGAGCTGTTGAAGCCATAGCAACATTCCTGAGTAAGTATCCCTCTTAAAATATATCCTGTATGCAAACAACCATGTAAATGCACTTAATTCCCCCATTCCCACGCAGCATAGGAAGGTGAACAAGATAACCAGGTATGAGAAATCATAAAACATTTTCCAGAATCCCACACGCCATCTAGGTGTGGTGTGCATAATGTTTTGGGGCATGCAAGTGGCTCCATTTATTTCAGTGGAGGCAGCAGTGAAAATGAACAGATATCTGGGGAGGGGAGCTCTTTGTGTACATCAGAGATTCCATAGTCATAAGAAATAGATAAATTGGAGGGAACAAATTATTTCTGCAGTGAGTTTGGTCCACAGCTCACAACTTGTGCCTATCTAGAAATGTGATGAAGTGTCTGATCACATAGATTTGTTTATTTAGGTACTGCTATTGTATTTGCTTCCTGTACAAATATGCAAATAGATGACTTGCGGCTTATACAGCGGTTATGCTCTGGAAATACCGTATCGGCCTGAAAATAAGCCGCACTCCCCCCCCCCCCAATTCCGATTGTGAAAAGTTAAAGTGCGGCTTATATTCACGACCTTATACAGCCGGCAAAGCGGTGCAGCTCCCCCCCCCCAACCGAGAGCGTGGGGCAATGGTGCCCATCTCGTCCGCGGCTCCCAAGCCTCCAAATTTTAAAGGTACGACTTATTTTCGGGCCAAAATCATGTATAGTCAAAACAACCCTTTGTAAACTATAACCTTACTGCACTCTCCCAAGGCCACTACAGACTCTCCTTGCACCCGAGCGCTGTCCCGCATGAGTGCAATGGGGTGGAATTGTCAATGTTCCCCCCCCCACTCTTCCGTCCACTTCCAACGTTTTTCCTGCTCTAGTTTGTCCCATAATTTTTAGGACTTGTTGCAGAACAATGTAAGCTACTCTTCTGTAATTGTTTATTAAATCTTATTCAGTTGAAGTATTTTTGTTCCCCTTTAAGAGAAAGGCTTTAGGCATCTTACAGTATTATTTTGTATCTACATTTTGAGGGAAATAGGTTATTTTAAAACCATTTTAGCAAGACCTGAGAACCTGCAGAACAGGGGTGGCTAACCTGTTACTCTGGAAATGCTGATGGATGCCAGTTCCAGCCATCCCTGATCATTGGCCATCTAGAAAGCCAAATGTTAGCCACCCTTGCTGCAAGTGCATAGTAGTCTAAAACTTATCTCTTTATCCAGGTTCAGTAACATCACTGGCTGTGGGATATGTGAAAATGAACTGGGACCTTACAGGGGAGATGGCGCTGGGAATCTTCTCTGCCCTGGATGCAGGTTCCCTGCTTCTGATGCATTTTACCAGCAACATCTGGGTTTGCTATGCTAGCTATCTAGTTTTCAAGGCATGTTATATGCTCCTTATAACCATAGCAACGTAAGTATATATAGGTATAGTATATTAGGCCAATTTGTTATTGTTTGGGCCCTTTATTACAGGAAGATTAAAGCCAGTGAAAGTAAGAAACATTGGGGAAACGGAAAATGGGGGGAGAGGTTCAGGGACATACCCTGTGAGACATAAAAACTATTGAGAGGGAAGGGCAGAACTCTCTCTTCAAATATCAGAATAGCTGTCATATAGAAGAGGACTAAGACCAGTTCTCTGCTGCAACAGTTTAAGTGTAAGAGTGTAAGAGCCGTTTGACAATTGCTATTCCAGCCACACATCAGTGTTGCCAAATATACACCCGCATACCATAGGCCTGTAGTTGATACAGTTCAAACCTGCTGTGAATAAAATAAACAGAGCTCGTGTTCAGACTAGTACTTATGCACAGGTTTAAGGCAAACATGGGATGTGATCTCTTATCATAATAATGAAACTTTTGCAGGCCTCTTCTTGCTCCTTCGGTACTCCCCACATTTCCTGAAATCCTATGGTAATCATAGAGTTGGAAGGGACCCACAGGGTCATCTAGTCCAACCCCCTGAAATAAGCTATGTGCATGGCTGAGGTTTCCTCATCCTGATTGTCTGCATCCATTTCACACAAGTGTGTGCACATTTTGCCAGGTCTGAAAAAACAAGTCATCTACACTTAGATATCATGGTGATATCAACATTCTAAAATAAGCTCAATTTTAGTTTTCAGATTGCCATCAGTCTCAGCATGGAACGCTATGCCTTAATGTTTGGATTCAACAACTTTGTTGCACTGCTAATTCAAACTATTGTGACTGTCACAGTGGTGGATTCCAAAGGACTGGGACTGGATATTGGGACTCAGGTAAGTTGTAATGTTAATGCTGTATTGTGGGCACTATTGCTAATTCAGTAACATTTGCATGCTTCACATATTTGCAAGAGGCGGCACTCAAATCAAGAGGCTTTTTGTTTTGTTTATAAACGTCTGTTTATAGATATGTAAGCACATGTTATTTATATAATGTATTTCTACCACATCCTTTAGGGCAGGTATATGGGACCTTTTTGTCTTCGCAGGTTGGATCCTTTTCAGGATCTACTTTGTAAGCCAAATTTGACAGGTAGGCGGGGTTGCCTACCTATCAACTGCATAATTCAATAAATGATGTGATGTGATTTGGTGCTTTGAATACCGTAAGATTCCACAGGAGTGTCAATTTCTACTTTGGATTCCTTAGCATCATCATCATTATTAATATACTACTCTTCATCCGAAGATCACAGGGTGATTTACAGTATAAATCATCTAAACTTTAAAAATAGTTAGGTTACAATCATTTTTCTCTGTAAGCCCCAATAAATACAGCAAAACTTTCTTGATAATGCATAGGACTGCACTATTAGTGAAATATACAAAACATATTTGGGAATTTTACAAGTTAGCCAGGAGTAACTCTCCACAATTCACCAGAATTTTAATATTAATTGCCAAATTTTCACATCTTGCTTGCAGTCTTTGGCTCATTTGTTAATACTGACTTTTTAGTCTTGTTCAAAGTTGCTCAACCAATCACTGAAACAAGTGCCCCACCCAAACAAGTAACTGCTAACAAGCACTTTTTTCTGTGGTCCATGAATTTCGAGAATTGACTGTGCAGGTTATGAAGTTCAGATCAGCCCAGAATTTACGCTCAGGGTGGAATGAGCATGCTTGATGTCTGGCCTAGATTAACATTCTACCATCCCACCACCCAGATCTCCAATGAATAATCCGTCTAAACTGGCAAAAGCATATTTTAAAAAAATATTCTTGTTCATTATCTCACCGCACACAGCAATTCCAGTGTGTTGCCTTCACATCAGTGTGCATACACACAATACTGGCTGTCCTCCAATTCCCCAGTGACTTGATATTCTGTATCCCTGGCTGGGTTGGCATCAGCACCTGGTACCCTTGGGCAGCTGCCAGGACTTGCTGCCAATGTCTGCACTAGGCCTTGTTTAATTTTCTTTCTGGACCAGCACACCAAACAGTGGCAGGTGGCTGGATCTTGTCACCATTTTAATTTCCCCCAATGCCCTCAAACTAGCATCACTCTGACAAATTGTAGGATTTGCCTTGAAGTAACTGACAGCAAAGCAGAGGTGAATTTTGTTCATCAGTATTTAGCATTTGGATGGCTTTCAAAAAGATAAGAGATAGGTTCGTGGAGGATGTCCTACCTCCTCTGACAGAAGCAGAATGTCTCTGAATACCAGTTGCTGGAAACTGCAGGAGGGGACAATACTACTGTGCTCAGGTCCCTGTGTGTTTCCCATAAGCATCTGCTGTTGCAACATACGGTCACTTGATATGCATTTTCACAATTATGGTGTAGCGACAAAGAGATGGATCATTAGTCATCTTCCAGTTCTGAGGAAGTACATTCATGATAGAACTGGATGGAGAGGAATCAACTTCCCTAATACTGGGGTGAAGTTGAGGACACGACATGCTTATTTGCCTACTTCAGCAAAATATAATACTTTTTAAAAATGCATTACACTCTTTTCATACTGTATCAGTGGATTTTAAGTTTCAGTCTTCAAAATATAGATTTCAGTGCTTTGGCTTTCATATAATTGCAAGTCATTTTTTTGACTATAGACTTAATATTATGGTATTTAAGTTTCTTGTGATGGGAGTAAGAGAAGATATATAGGAGACTGTGTGATCTTATGCATCAAAATTAAGTCCTACCAAGTGGATTGGGCCTTATTTCCAGGTAAGTATGCATAGGACAGTGACCCAAGGCTAAAGCTGTGCTGGAGCCAAGGAACTTAGGAACATAGCAGTGCTTAGTAAACAGTAGGTATTTCAAAAATGGTTGCAAAAGCTCTACGATTGAAGCTAAGTTTTTTCAAAAAGCTGTTTGACAGATGTATTTTTTCACTCTGCTTTCTTGCAGTTCCTAATATATGGCAGTTACTTTGCAGTGATAGCTGTGATTTTCCTAATCAGGAGTATTTTTACGATAACATCACTCAAATGCCAAAAGGAGTCAAAGAACCTGGATGAAAATCTTCAGAAGACTGAGGCAGAAGAGCAGAATGCAGTCCGCTATGACACAAGACTGTGACTTTAGCACCTTCAGCAAAAAACTACCTGAGAATAAAGCTCATTTTTGGGTTTGTTCATCCACACAATGTTAATCAAGGAGGAGGAAAAAATGGAAGCAAACATGTTTGGTGCACCATTGCATTCCTAGTCATTTGTGAGCCAGAGAGCAACTGCCTGGAGCATCTTTCAATTCCAAATCATTTTGCCAGGTCATGGCTGTTTATTTTTTTATCAATTGCATTTTTCAATTTCAAAAACAAAAATAGAATTTTGAATTTTGTTGGTCTGAATCTTCAGAAGTTAGGTTTATCATGTTTACACAACTTATCGGACTAAAATTTCCAGTTTTGGTCCTTGTTTAGCATTCCTTAGTATGATAAGTTCACATTCACCAAACGAAAGGTAAATTATGGCTTGTAAGTCACTTGTTGCATGAGGTAAGTCACATGGTAAACATTGGACTGGCACTGAACATACTGCACAAGTGGGCAAGGTTTCTGGACTATAATCAGGCCCTTTGGTGCTACACATTTGTAGCTCTGCCTCCCTCTTGAAACTTGCAGCCTTTTGAAATCAAGTGAAAACATTGTTTTAAAAGACTCGTGGGCCCTCTCTGATTTTCTGCTGTTTTGTGTACTTGCTGGAACTGCTTTGTTAAGCAGCATATATTTCAATGTTATTTTCCATAGTTTTATTGTGATTTGTATAAAATTTGTATGGATATTAGTCATCTTGCAGACTCATTAGCTGAAAAAGCAGGAAAGGAATGGAGTAAATAAATAGTGTGAATATTAAGTATTTGCGAGAACATACCCTTTCATTGTTTAAGTTATCTATTGTAAATTATCTGTGCCTATCATGTTTTTTTAATAGCTGAGTCAAACTTGCATCCAATCCTGGAGTGGCCTTAATACAGCAGGCGAGTGTGGAAATAGTAGGCTGAAAAATGATGGACCTATCCTCTATTTATGTATGACAACAGCTAGATTAAGGCCAGTATCCTTTTTTCTTTTTTATAAAGACAATATTTTAAAGTGCTAATTGAGATTTCAGACCAAATACCCTGGTGCAAACATTTCACAAATATCATCACTGCAACTGTGCCAATCCACAGTGGCAAACTATGTTAAGTATTGCTGAAACACTCATTAACCCAGTCCTTCATCCATAATTAATATTCAGGTAACCTGAGATTTGTTAATCTGCTACTCAATGCATTCTAGGATTGCCACCCCAACACAAGAAATAATGTTACAGTTACATGCTGTATCTATTCCCACTATATACCGTATTTTTCGCTCTATAACACGCACCAGACCATAACACGCACGTAGTTTTTAGAGGAGGAAAACAAGAAAAAAAATATTCTAAATGAAACAGTGGGTGTATGATTTTTGTGGTTCATGCTGTGGCCGCAGACATGTGATCTGACAGTGAGTTTGGAGTAGCCCAATGCAAAAATCCTGAGGATCCATGTGGATCCATGCTTTGTAACCACGTTTTTGCACCATTGCAGCCCCAGGCAACAGTGGGTGCGTGATTTTTTTGGTACAGACTGTAGCCATGGACATGTAATGTGATCTGATGGTGAATTTGGGGTGACCCAATGCAAAAATCCTGAGGATCCATGTGGATCCGTGCTTTGTCACCACGTTTTAAATGGGGAGGGAAGGAAAGCAAAAGCCCCCACCCCACCCACCCACCCAAGCCAGACAGGATATACGAAGTATGATTTCTTTTTTATTTACGGTATTTCTTTTTTGGCCACCTCTGTCACTGCAACCTTTGCTCTGTGCTTGCACACTTTTGGGCAATAGGGCATGTAACACACTTTTTTTCATCTGCCAAGATGTAGAAAATCAATTTTAATGTCCCTATATAAAATGCCTAGTGAAGCAGAAGGGTATTACATCAGCCACTGTATTAAGGCTAAACGTCTGAAGAACAGCTCTCTATGGGGGGGGGGGGAGACTAAATTCCATTTTCAATCAATTGTTATTGTGGCAGCAATTATCAGTGTATAGCGCACAATGAGGAAAAGAACTTTAAAAAATATATATAAAAAACATTCTCACGTTATACTTCTTCAAAGAAGAGTATTAGGCTTTTAATGAAGGGGAGAGGAGAGATGCTGTAATCCTCCTGGCTCAGGAGATTCTGATTTACCAGCCGCGTGTAGAAAGTATAGATTAAGATATTTGATATACAGCATATAAATCCAGAGATTTCCATGTCTCACTCTGCAATCCAGCCTGCTGTTACTTACGAGCAGGGAAGCAGGGTTTCTCTTCCAAACAAGCATACTGTCTCCCTCCAGCAGTACATTGCTTGGAGAAGCTGTAATTTGGAGGGGGCCTGGGGGCAGGGCTCTCTGCTTTTGGAAAAGAAATGAGAAACCTACCATTGTAAAGCAAAAGTCCCCCCCCCCACCCAAGCCAGCCCTCTCTCTGTCTCTCTCTCCCACCTGCATGCTTTTGCTTTTCGGCTGCCTGCGAGTCCCTAGAGCACGGAGAGGAGGAAGTGGTGGGCTGGAGCCTGCACGCAGTGTGACTAGGAAAGAATTAGAAGGAAGGACTCGATCCTTTCCTTAACCCTCTGCTTGCCAGGAGGGCAGGGGATTCCCTGCTCTTTGTTGAGTTTGAGCAAACGCAGCAACAGAAGCGGGTGGGCAGTAAGACCCTGAGGCAGAATGCAGGAAAGCTTCCGCCTTCCCCCTTCCCTCCGCCCGCCCGATCTTATTTTTGCTTGATTTTTGCCTATTTTGCCCCTGCGCTCCGGCAAGTGAGCTCCAGGGACCACACATTCGCTCAATAACACGCACAGACATTTCACCTTACTTTTTAGGAGAAAAAATCTGCGTGTTATAGAGCGAAATTTACGGTAAACTGCATTTCACGTCCAAACCAAATGACCAAGCCTAATCATGTAACTGTTTATCAGAAATTCAAAATAATGCATGAAGGAAGCATAGAAAACAGAGTCAGGTTAGTATGACATAAGAGCATTAACATTAACTTTAAATCAATAATTCTAAAGATGTTTATATTATATTAAGCAAGTTCAATTGTGATAATGCCCAATCCGTAAGTACATGACATACTAATTATTTGTAAAATTCTAGAAAAATTGTAAAATTCTAGAAAAAGTACACTTGCTCTATTTTGAAGGGAAAATGAGGCAGAAAAGCAAGAGTGCTGCTCATTACATTCTGTAGTCATGCCATGAAGGCATGACTATTACCTGTTATTTCCCTTAGGCAGTGCCAACGGTTAGTGACTGGTGGATAGAAGGGTTCAATCTGCATGAGGAAGAAATTACAAATCTCTCGTCCTCAGCTATTACTTCAATGGAAATTGCAGCCCTCAGCTGCTTTACAGCTAAGCGAGTTGGGAGACCACATCCCCCATCACAGCACTCTCATATGATATTCGTTTTGAGCTCTGTGGTCAAATGTGTGAAGTCTGCATTTAGGTACTAATTTCTGCTTTCCATTTCCTGATTTGAAAATAGGTATGTGAGGGTGACAATCATACAAGGTAGATATTTTTTTAGAGCTCCCCAGAAGTTTATTGTGAACAATATAATGGGAGCTTGGTCCAACTTTACATAAACTGATATTTTCTGGCCAGTTTAATTCCTTTATTTTACCCTCTTTTTACCCTCATTAAAAAGATTTCAAATAAGATGCAGCAAAAGCCGTACCGGGTGGGGTACATTTCACTGCCTTGGTTTTTTTTGGCAAACAAAAAACTGCATTACCATAGTTTAGCTAATTCTTGAACAAAATATTCTGTCTGCTTTATAAGTCAACTCCCTTGGAAAGTCTCCATATTGAATAGCTTTCTCCAAAATTCATGTTCATACTGCTTTTTGATCCTATGTAGAAAGCAGCATTTACCACCTCACACCGTTAAACTAAACGAAAGAGAAACAACTGTATGCCAACTGTAGTAAAATACAGAACTTTTGTTTATTACCATTACAGAAGCTTAGAGTCAACATATTAAAGTAAAACCCTCTAACCTTCAATGAGTATTGTACAAAATACACAGGATATGTTGAGCAAACTGCTGCTATGATTCAAGTAGTCACAAACTATCGCAACAGGTATCTAGCCTCTAATAAGGCCTATTAAGTTCTTGCATCCTGTCATGGAGATCTCAAAATAAGTTTAACAGAAACCTCGGGCGACATCCAACACTCTGGTTCTGTTAATGCAGAGTTGTCCACTTCCAGAATAGAACTTTTCCTTCCTCTTCCCTGCAGTTTTCTGCATGCCCTCAAAATCAGCTCTGGGTTGGAGGACTCTCCAGAGTAGATTTGGGAGGCATGGAGGAAAGGGAAGGGAAGGCCTATTGCACAAGCAGAGTTTTGCTTGCAGTGCATGGGATACAAGCCTAGATCAATAAATCAAACAATGTGTGTCCCCACCAGAGTGGGATTCTTCATGAATAGAACTGAGCAAGAAGGTAAGTAGGTTCTGTACTGCCCATCTAAAATCAGATTAGCTATAGTGTTCAAAATAATGACAGTTTGATATTTTATTTGATATTTTCCATGAGCCACAGAAAATGTCTCATGAGCTCCAGAGTAAAGAAGTGGGCAGCTCACTGAAGGCAATGAGTATCTTAAGTGAGATACTTCAAGATAACAGGGCTCATTCCTTTCCTTGCTAATCCCTTCCCCATTCCTTGACATATGTAGTTATTACAGAGCTTTCCTTCCTCACTCCAGCAGTCTCCACCCTACTCCTGCAGCTCATTGCAATGAAGTGGGACTCACAGTTTTCCCCTCATGCAACCTGATTTGTAGATGGCTTCTCCACTCTACTGCTCACTGAAAGGTGGCAGTCTCTTTATACACACACACCTTTTGGATTCCCGCGGCTCCCCCCCCATCTGTTTTCCTCTCAGGGCTCACTGTGTCACCTTCTCTTCCCCCTCTTTCACACAAACTATCAAAGAGGAAGTGACACGTGCGGCTGACTGGTCTTGTGACATCTGTAAACCTATATAATGTTGTGCACAGGCTTTATTGGCTGATCACCAGGAGATTTTTCAACATTACCATAAGCAGCTGTGGAAACGCATCCTGGAAGGATTCCTAAAGATTTAACAAAATTGGTTAGTGCAAATGCCGACAAAGACAAACACTTTTTTTCTAATATTTATTTTTTTCCACCTGCAAACTGTAGCAAAACATGATCAGCTTTATTATGCAGACAGGTATCCCTCTACATTATAGAGAATTTAGGCATGTATAAATAGAAGAGCTCTTTAGGAAAGGAAAAACACTCCAAGAAATGAATAAAACCTTCAATTTTGAACTCATAACTCCAAACAGCAGTGGTTAAAATGATGTAGGCCATTCATTCCAAGAGATACGACAGCACCTTAAAGTGACTGATCTATTTCCCCCAGTAACGTTTTTCACATAACAATGTGTTAAAAGTTACAAATACTGATATGCACAAATAACTAATTCCTAAGGAAAAAATATGTACAGTACTGCAGCATAATGAATGTGGTATCTGCAATAACTTATTAGCCAATTTTAAAATACATGATACCATTAACATTCTCCTGCCAACGCACAGATAAAAAGATGTTTCCATGGCCCCTGTTTTGCACATTACCTGGTGTTTCTTGGTTTTAATACACAATGCAGGCTTTTTTATTTTTTTTTAAAGAGTTCTCTTGTGTTTAAAGCTAAGATCAGTGAAACAAGACAACAGTGCAAGAGGCGCAGAGATGTTGTGTGATCACATAAGAGTTCTTTTAGGTAAAGTGTCTATAAGGCTATAAGAAAGGATTGGTTGATGAGCTTCCTGTTGGAAATTGCCCTGCTGGTCCACCTGCCTAAAGAAAACAAAAGAGAAGTCTCACACAAAAAGCCACATGCCAAGCATACCATCTGGACAAAACTTAATTTTTCCATTTCCTCTAGATGGGCCAACTGCCTATAATACATTTTTAGCAAAGGCACAAGAGGAAAAGAGCTAACAGCATAGAGCAAATGTACACAGATGAGTGTATGAAACAGGATGGGGAGGTGAAAGTTTTACTTTTTTGTATCCCTTTGGAATCAGCTATGACTCCAAATATATAAAATTACAAGCATCAAGAGCATGGCCCCCTGCTCCATCCCAACTGAACTGTCTCATGAATCCAAGTCAATAATGACAGAAAAAGTTACCCCCTGATCTAGACTACCATATCACCAGAGCTCACTTACCATAAAAGGATTACTAGATACTCCAACAGCTGTAACTTGCCCAAATGGGGTTACTACTGGTTTTGCCTGTCCAAATGCAGCAAAGCCGGCTCCTTTGTAATAAAATATCAGAAGTTAAATTTAGACTGGTAACCAAGTATCACCCTGTGCACATACTCTGCTCTCAGCAATTAAACTCAATAAAATATCTGATCCCAATCTAAACAATGGGACTTAATCACTTAGTTGACTTGCTTCCCTACTGTAGGTTTCTTCAACAAAATCATGTCAATTAAAAATACAACCTGAACTGCTCTCTGTGCACTCAGAAGGGTTTACTACAGGCTTCCTCAACCTCGGCCCTCTATATGTTTTGAGACTACAATTCCTAGCACCCCTGACCACTGGTCCTGCTAGCTAGGGATCATGGGAGTTGTACACCAAAAACATCTGGAGGGCCGAGGTTGAAGAAGCCTGGCTTACTACAACCATCTTAGTTTCTCTTGTGCCCAGTCCTTTAAGGCTGGGATCCTAGGTGTGTCTGAAATATAAAAATGCTAGCTAGCAAAGCCTATGAAACATGTATGTTTTTCTGACATAAAGGCACATTCAAACTTCACAGTATAAAATTATGCAGAAACTAAGTTTCTATTTAATCATGCAGTAGTATAGTTGCCAGATTCTTTAAGTGAAAAGATTCAGAGTAGCATCTTGAATACATTCCCTGTGTTTGTTAAGTAGCAACTTAGGTGTAACCTGGTTTTGCTAGGGCCAAACACAACTTATTTAGAAATTATAACACTTTTTTCCTTATAAAAGAAAAGGAAGGCTGACAAAAATTATTTGCACAATAAAAACAGCTCATGCTAGTAGAATAAATTTCACAACAATTGTTTCTGTGTCTAAGGACAAAGAACATGAGAATATAAAATACGCTGCTCAGGTGACTCTCCCCACCCTCCTCCCTGCACCAACGTTATACCACCAGTGATATTCTGAAGCAGCAATGTAACATTCAATTGATGTTACACAGTATAGGCAAATTCTCTTGAAATAAACAGTCTCAACTTCCAAGACATTCTTAAGCTACTATTGTATACTCCCATCAGCTAAAACAAAATGTAACATGCAAGCATTTACCATTTGGTTGCTGAGTGAAAGCAGCCTGAGGAAAGGCTGCTTGGGCTGGGAATGCAGGCTGCTGGAAGTTACCACTAAAGCTAGTAGGAAGACTGTATGAGGCAGTTGTTCCAAATCCTGCAGGCATGCTCATGGATGCTGTGCCAAATGTTGCTGCTGGTAAGGGAAATGTAAGCATTCAATTATTTTTGAGCTATGATTTTTCTGTGAAGTCACGCATATCCTCAGAATCCCTTATGAAGCAGCCAGTCACATGGCTAGCCTTAAAACTATTAAGCTTCTGGATTTTCTAAGAACACGGCCAAAAATTCGTTGGGCCTGTTCCTTTTGACAACATAACATTTGCCAGTATCTCTGCCTAGATATTTCCAAATGTTTTTTTAAAAAACAGAACATGGAAACTAGATATAACAGGCAATCAGGATGTGATTTTCAGTGAATACAAGATAGATGGAAAGGATTTGGAGGGGACAAAAATACAAAGCAGGCAGCTAATTTCAAGATAAAAGGGCAGGAAAAAGCACCTAATTTCAAAAGTGCAATGGAGCCATTTAGCTCAGTAATTCAAGAGCACTTTCAGAAATAATTTAACAAGGAAAGAATGAGCAGAAAGCATTAGAACACTGCTGCTGTTCACTGAGGTGCAAACCACTATTAAATTCTGTTCAATACACAGCAGTTGTCAAGATTCAAGAGCAGCTTCATTGGCTACCTCAGTGAAATTTTACTTTGACAACTGATCTATCTGCCCTTTCAAGCTGATTTTTGAGGAGGTGCTACTCAAGAAAACTCTTAACTCGGGTCACAGTAAAGAAAAATATTTTTCAGTGGCAGCACTGCATGTGAAACAGTCTAGTAATTAATTTATACCTAATATTACTAGACATATAAAAGTCTCACAAGAATTTCTAGAACATTATTTTACTGAACCAGGAACTATTTTTGCTTTATTTACAGATTTAGAATGACGCTTCCAAGGAATTTGTTGTTGAGATCTGGCACAGATTTATGTCATCACATCCATCAATAGTTATGGCTAGCCAGGAAATACATGGCATAAGAGTTAACGGAAGGGAATTGTGAAATAAGGAGGCCACACATGACTAGAAAAATAGACAAGATACAAATAGTGCACTGACAGAACTTACACAAGCTACTATTAGCAGAGAGGATACTTAATAGTGAAGCTTGCTAAAACAGCAAAGCCAAACACATTGTGGCAAAATGGTTTGGCGCTATGACTCATTTCACTTGAGCTACTATGAACACAAGCTTCAAAACTCCACTCATTTTAAGCACCTACTAATGTGACCATGGACGTAAGATAACAATTTCCACTTACAATCCTAAACGCACTTACTTGACAGCAAGTCCCAACGAAATAAATGGCATGTACTTTTGAGTATGTGTGTTTAGGAGCGAGGTGTAAAATGTATTAACATTTACACCGAGTAACGTCATCATGTATTTCAGGTGCATCACCATCCATGCCCACTCCATTTCAGAATATGGAAGGAGGGTTGAAAAAGTCGTACATGCAGAGAAACCAGTAACTGGCAATAAGCTATCACAAGCAAATGGACAGTTAGCCACATGAAGCTCATATAAAATGTGGCCACCTACCAAAGTGAGCCTGAGGAAATATATGAGAGTGCATTGCTCCTGAGAGGCCTTATGGGAAGTCACAAAGAGACCAGACAGTGTCAAATGATTTATAAACAACTTCTCGCAGAAATATTTTTGCATGATAAAATAGCCAGTATTTAAACACCGTTTAAAAATTCAGAATACTTCATAGACTATGTGCAAGTCACTTGTCAAATTCATTCCTCTAATAAAGAAACTATACAAGTTTTAATGTGCACAAGGGCCCAAAAGCCGCAAGGATAAATGTGTAAATTTTATTGCATACATTATATATGTTAAATGAACTACAAAGATTAAGTGTTCTAAAAGTAGCAACACAATGCAAATGTCTGAAACACAAATATATAAACAATTCAATTTATACTTTAAAAAGCAGGAAGTGGAAGATTTTTATCTGGACTTATCTATGTTCCCTGCTCCTAATTGTCTGTCCCAGATTGATAAAGCTACAACAAAAGCACAGACGTCTCCCCACTTACACAAATTTGACTTACATGCGACTGCGTATATGCATGACACTGGGAAATAATTAAATAAATTGATTTCAACCACAAAAAGGTGTAAAAAGAGCAAAAACATCCTGAAAAAGAGCAGGAAAACTACAAAAATGGTGCAAAAAGATCAGGAAAATGGCTAGCAATCCCATGAGCCTTTGCACCAACCTATGAGGCCTGTGGAAAGAAGAGTTTGAGAAAGGAGGTTTGTAGGGAGGTTTTTCAAGGGTTTCCAGTGGTTTAGACAGTGTTTACAGGCTTCTTAGATGCTGCTCCCCACTCTACGCAATTTCACGTATATGTGTGGTCCCCGGGAACATAACCCCCGCATAAGTGGGGAGACGCCTGCATTTGATTTCATAAGAGCTTAACTATATTTAGCATGTTAGTCTGCCTCAAAGTTAAAATTCTATAGTACCAGAAGGTAAACATTAATTGCTATCAAACAAATGCATAGCATGTTTTCTTTTTCTAACCTGTTGCTGCTCTGCTATTGGTTTGGAATGGGTTCGTTGAAGGTGCTACTGCGGCTACAGGGGCAGCCACAAATGGATTTGTGGATGGTGTTGCTGAAAAATTAAGAATGGACATTTTTAACACACTATACATCCCTCAAATTGCCTATCAAAAGAAAACAGCATGATAACTCTTATGTTTAAGACATATTTTTATCATTTCCTGGTTAAAGAGGAGCCTGGCACGGCTAGGCACATTTGCCTTCAAGATGTAGAGCATAGCTACTGGAACAGGAAAAATGGGGTCGTGCAGCTGAATCTCTCAAACACAGGTTAGCAATATGGCTTAGTAATGTTTTACAATACCTCCAAACTGAGCAGGAACGCTTGATGACGCAGGCTGTGTCTGTGTATTAGCACCCACTGGTACTGTTCCAAAAGCATTACTGGAAATAATTCACATTCATCAAGATCAGAGTCAGTTACTTAACAATTAAGACACCTACAGCTAATTACTGCATGTGAAAACATAGGAGGCTGTTAAATCACATTTTGCGGGGGGGGGGGGGGGGTTGGTTCCATTTCGTTCAACTTAAACCACAAGTCAAAAGCTAACTGGTGCTAGATCAGAATTTGTTTTCCCCAGTAGCCAAAAGTTGTCACAGCTGTATAACAAAATAAACTTAATTACGGTTCAAGCAGAAACTTGCACTTCTAGACAGTTACAATAATAATATATTTAATTTCTTTTGACATTGCAAACCTCTCTCTATGAAAAGATCTGAACCAATTATGCCATTATAACCAATAAAAATATTCATACAAATGGCTTATCCCTGAAAACAATTTAAAGCAATCCTAATTTTATCTTGGAAGTAAGCCTCACTGAACTCAACAAGACTTAATTCCAAGTAAGTGTCTATAGGAATGCAGCCCTGAAGCACTGAGAATACTGAAAGTGTTTTCCCCTTTTGCCAGAATATTTGTTACATTTTTATTCTTCCTACTTTGAGTTGGCGATACTTATAGCTTGTTTAAAACCTTTCATCTGAGTAAGCCAATCAACCTCTTCATCCTCCCACTGAAGCCGAAACTCCCAATGCAACTGCAATTTTTAAACTATGGCTTTTCACAAAATGTCTGCACTTCAAAATTTTACCATTTCATTTTTTTTGCCATTTGTAAACATGACTGGTTTACAACAACTTCTATCAAGAAAGAGTACCTGCTAACATTACTGGTGGAAGTATATGCATTACTAGAGGTTGCTGTGGAGCTGAACACACTGTCTAATTCTGCTAGAGCTGCATACTTGTCTGAAGATGCACTTGGCTGGCTTGGGGCTGACACAGTGGGACCTGCTGGTACTGTATGGGCAGCACCAAAGCCACTTCCTGGCTCACTACCACCTAGGAAGAAAGAGACCAGATTAAAAATGCACAGAGTAGATTTCTTTAGAGCTTAAGTTAGCAATAACTGAGATGACATTTTTTTGTTGAGCAACCTACTATTAGAGAGTTGCAACCATGCTTTTCCATTTTCTTTAAAATTAGAGAAAGTCATGCTCCCAGCAAATGCAAACCTTCTCCATGGCAGCATTAAACTTTATTCAGCATATTGTATCAAACCAAACCTTGTATTCACCTCATTTTCAGAAATATGAACATTAAAAGAGAGTCCCAAGTCAGGAATACTTTCTGAAAGTCACACATGGACATAGGCTGACCTGTTCAATGTAATACAATCAGCTCATGCAAGACCAGCATACATGTTAGGAATGCCATGTGGATGCTTGCTTTAACTGCTATTCATATGTAGAACCTAAGTAAGCAGATCAAACACTACCTCCAAAATCGCTGTGGTAGTGTGAGACAAGTGAAGAGTCACTGCATGTGAATGGCTTTTCACATGGTAACAGCCATTCAAAGTGAACCCTTTTATATTTAATATCTAGAAAACAAAAAGATGATTGACTAAAGATATGAAAAGAAATTGTGGCAAACTCCAACATTACACAAGCAGGTTTCTGATTATGTAACAGGCCTTCCTTTCTTTCCGCCCTGCTCCCTTCGTCTGCTCCAGAGCATCCTTGAACCCTCCAGAGAAAATTTGGGAGGCTCGCAGGGAGGCATTAGAAATCTCATTGCATAGTGGTGTTTCTTCTGCTGACACACAAACACCACTGGATTTTGCCCTAATAAATGTGCATCATTTTTTGTATCTGTGTCTAGCATATTGCAACTTTAATATGATACTGAACAAAGAAAATGAAACCTACATACCCAATAATCAATTACATAGCTTCCATCCCAAACAGTTCAACACAAGTTATTCTCTGTAGTGTTAAACTTCTAACGTCATGAAAATCTTAAAAATTAGAGTACAGTTAAAGGCTGTAATTTTTTGCTTAGGATACGCACATTCACAAGCCTTTGAGTCCTTAACCTCAATTGGAGGGTACATTCCTCAAATTACTGAACTTTATTTTATAAGATTATATCCTGCACATTCCTTCAAAGGACCCCAGGGCAAGTGTATCCAATGTTGGTCCTACTCAAAGTAGACCTGTTGAAATTAATGAATATGCCCAACATGGGTCCATTGATTTCCATAGGTCTACTCTGAGGAAAAACTTAGTTGGACACAATCCACTGTTTGAGAGCCCAATGAGATCAGGATGAGGCTTCTGCTAGTTTCCTCATTGTTAAGAGGCTTTTTCCTAGCTTAGCTGCAGGAAATAAAGAAACCAAATGGTTGCAGAGCTGGCCAGGGAAAAGCTGATATTAAATACTAACAGTTAACTTGTACTACTATCCTTTATTTATTTATTTATACACCACACCCCTCATACAAAATATCAGGGCAGTGTACAACAAGGTCCACCAACACAAAAAACAGAAGGCATAATAAAAGGAATACAGCAATTTTATATTTTTAAGATATATTTATAGCCCTAAGCCTTTTTTTTTTTTTTTTTTTTTTTTTTTTTGCTTATATATCATATTGGGCTAATAGAGTATTTCTGATTCTTAGTGGACCCATAGCTCTAGGTTAATGAGAAATGTATCCCACAGAGGACTTTGAACTTATTTTGAAATACTGTACTGCATTCCAAACACCTCCTTTATTATAGATGTTCAGCTTTAGGCATATTTCTACTTTATTTGAAACTCGATAGAATTTATAAGGGTATGTGAGACCCAAGAGCCAGTGTGGTGCAGTAGTTGTAGTGTCAGATTAGAACCAGGAAGACCTATTCTGCCATATCCCCATTCAGCCATCAAGTTCTCTATCTGATTTCACAACCCTCTTTCTTTAACTGATTGATTGATTGGATTGATTGATACCTGAGTGTCTTACAAAGTTAAAATTACAATAAAACAATTTAAACAACCCAGCTCACAAGGTTGCAATGAGAGGCAAGGGAGCAGGAGCAAGAGATCCATCTATGCTACCCTGACCTGCTTGGAAGAAAAGATGGACAGAAACTCTGGAACATTGTACCACATGAAGTCAGCTAGTCATCTATTTCTGGAAATTGCAGTTTTGGTGCACAAATTTCCGAATGATGGGTGACCATTCAGCAGCTGTTGTGAGTGGACATTTCTACTCTGGTTTTTTAAGCTTGAAGGGAACCTGGCTGGATGGTCCCTTGTGAACTTTAAGGCTACTTTGCCTTTCGAAAATATGAGATATAATAACTGCAACACATAAATCTCCACAAGTTCATTTTTATAACTGCATCAGAGGGTTTTTTATGCATTGTGGATCAAAAATACATTGTGACATTGATACAAAAATAAGCAGGGAAAGTAGAAGAAAAGTTGAAAAAATATTCAGGTTCTAAGATCTCTATTTCTAGCATCACCAACTTGACCACATTTTGAGTTCTCTGATGGTATTAACTACACTGAAAGAGATGTATTTCCTTGGAAGCTTTGTCCTCAGTCAAATCAAATGCGTCATCACCTATATACACAGTGACATAACACCACCAGATAACTGACAGAATATAAATGGTGCTCTGGATCCCGGTGTGGATGGAGGAAACAACTGAATAGAGTAGGGACCACTATTACTGCACTAATTTTCCTTTTCCAGATCTACAATGCTTGCACGACTGCCAGTGTATCACATTTTCAAGCAATAGGCTATCAGTTTATATGGTGTATAGCAATCAGAAACATTTTAGGTAAACAATCAAAACATTTTAATTTCATCAGACTTTATTTATTTTTAGTTTTTATTTTGCTGTCTATTGTTTTTTCATTTGTTTTAATAGTGGTTTTACTGTTCTCATATTTTTATATCAAGATTTTAGGGGGTTTAGGGTTTTTTTTTATGCAAACTGCCTTGGGAGCCCTTAAGAGGGCCAAAAGGAAGTCTATAAACGTTTCATAAATAAATGCCTACTAGAACATAACAGAACACCACTACTGCCAAGATAAATAGTGTAAGAGAACAGGTCAAAGAATAAGAATTAGTACCTTGCCCTGTGCTGAAGATATTATCTAAATTAGCAAGAGCTGCATATTTATCTGCTGACTGGAGGTTCGGTTTATTCACTGCAGCTTTACTGGCTGCAGTTGTGTTGCTCTGAGAAGCACTGAAGGCTCCAAAATCAGCACTGGAGGATTTGGGGAAGTTATCAAAGTGTGCAAAGTTAGCATTCACTGATCCAGCGCTCCCACCTGTAACAAAATAAGTTAAACATGATGGATACTTTCAAGCTCAATGAATGTCTCTTCAAATACTATTGGTGGTCATGTGCGGACATGTTTAAAGGGTCACAAATTTCAAGAAGCTTCTCCTATGGCCAGGTTTTCACTTGGTTAAAATAGCCGGTTTTTATTTCCAAAATCTAAAAGCCCTAGCTTACCAGTGCTATAGCAGAGTGCTGCAAGAGTAGGTGTTACAACAAGGCTAACCTCAACGATTCACATAAGCAGCAAGTATTTTAATATTGTATCTCCTGCTGCAAATTTAGTTAAATAAGAATTCCTTTGACTAATCATACTTTGATTATTTCTGACAGGGAAGCAGAAATATCAAGTTAAGAAGTAAACACAAAGGATCCTGAGGCTTTATTGTGACCTTAATTTCTTTCTTCCCAGGGACTACTGTTGTGGGCACCCCACATCCTATTGCTATCTTTGACGAACAAAGATAGCTGAAAGGCGTAGAAGGAGTGAGCACCACATTTTAAAAATAAAATAAAACCCACATCAGTACCTGTGACAACCATGCATTTAATGTTTACAAATTTAAACTGAAAGAGATTCCACTCAAAGGCTGCCACCAAGTGGTCCTTAACTACTGACGAATATCTGATTCCACTGTTGAAGGTAACAGCATATACAGCCTCTTTCCTCACAAAAGACTGCCACTGGGTGACCTGACTCATGACAACATTTGAGAGATCAGTTTGTGTGGGTTCTACAAAATTTGTCATTAAAATTTCCATCCTTAATACCTCAAAACTCCAATTATGAGATACTAACCATGTTTTATATAGCTATCCTTAAGTTAGTAGATTCTCATAAATGCTGATAGTTCAGTGACATTTTCAATTTGCAGGAAAAAGAAAACCATTTTAACTTTGACTCCAACTGTTTATATTAGGAGGTCTCAATCAAGTGCTGCTCTAGTAAACTACAAGCTAACATCTTTTAATTCAATGGCTAATAAGAAAAGCTTGACATGAAAATGAAAAAAAGAAAGAAAGGAATTGTAAATGAAGTGAGCTGAGTTTCCCACCTTGGTGGAACTTACTGCGCACAGCCTGGAGAGGGAAAGCGGAAGTAGTAAATTCACCAAAACTGCAGCTAGATGAAAGCGTTCTGAACGCTGGACAGCCAGAAATTGTGTAAGGGGTTAAAGTTAACAAAAGGGAAAAACAAAATTTTAAAAGAAAATCTTAAGACAACACACTTAAAAAAGGAAAAGGAAAAAAGGAAATAAGTCAGCCATAGATCAAGACAAGCAAACATTATACAACATAACCAAAATTAAAGAAAAAGCAAAGCAGTAGCCCTTACACATGAGATTTATTTTTTTTGTGTGATCAAATAATGTACTTGTGCTACATTAAATTAGTTTCTTCTCTAGTTGCAGTGTATTTATCACCAACTTGGAATATGGAAAGCAGTATTTTTTAATTTAGCCAATATTCTACAGTGCCAACAAACAAGACACAAATATTTCATGTGTAGGGATAATTAAGAAGCTACAGGGCAAAAACTTCATGCGAGAAAAAAGCACAATCCACACCAAACAAAAGGCAGCATTCATTACAGGTTTCCCCAGAGCTTCAAAGTGTGTGTGTTAAGACAACTAGATGAAGAAAAGAGTTAAGATATTCTAAATTGTGTCCAGATTAGTTTACATTAAGAAAGCTAACAATGTTAGAGCATTTCTACCTGTATTTTGGTGCTGAAAAGCAGACTGACTTGCTGTGGGGAAACCACCAAAATTACTCGAACCACTAGACTGTCCAAATGCATCAAAGTTTGCAAAACCTGCATTTGCAGAGTTCTGCGCTGTAAATTGCAAATGAACAAAACATGTTAATGGTATGAAAACAAAAAATAGGTCATAAACTGAATCAGATTATGGCAGGCTTTGAGGATAGCAAAGCTGCACCTCAAACATGCCACTGACATAAATTGTCACTTATGAAGTATGGGACAAATAATTTTGAAAACATAACCTCCAAATGGGAATATAGTTATTTCCATGGGATCTGTGCAAGATACATAGAACTGATGTTTGTCTCTCATGCTGGTCCGCAACACAGAAAAGATCACTTCTGCTGATCACAATACCTCCAAACACACATTTTTTGTAATTGATAATAAATAAGTTGCACTTTTTTAAAAAAATAGAAAAACAGCTATCAAATTCCAGCTCACACAATTTGGAGTTCTTTTAGGATGTCATCATATTGCAATACTATACTCGTGGTCTCTGTTGGATAGAGCGATGGGCCAGTTGGATCTTTGTTCACTGCTACTATGGCATCCATTTAAGACAGCTTCATCTTGTATCATGGTGATCTTACAACATTTTGGCTGACGTACAAAGCAGGCTGTAAGTTCTGTGCACCCAAGGCTTTTGGTGTTTCTTGAACAGAAAATATCCATGCCACAAAAAAATAGCTCTTGAAACTGTGAAGGAGTTTCATAAGCATTGTGCAATATGCCATGGAAAGTCAGTAACCCCACTAGGTATACACAAGCCCCTTGAGCTCACCTAAGGTAGCTCTCTGGGTCCTGGCCTTTGAGAAGTTACTGAGCCGTAAAAGAAGACAAGATAGCCAATATAAATTTTAAGAGAAAAATCCAAAAGGAAGGGCAAACAACACTGTCCAATATTGGGCCAAAAGAAATTATGATTTTTAGTATTTCCATCACTTTACAATATTGAGAATGTAAGGCAAGTAACAAAGTGCACACATTACAAAGTTGTCCATAGATGCAACAAGGTTAATCAAAGTTTGAATATATTGTTCCTATAATCACTTCCAGAAACATGCAATCAAAGAGTTAACTAGTGAGTTGAAACCACTCTGAAATTCAGCACCTCTTTCTGTTGTTCCATTAGACTGCCAGATCACAGAGGTTCAGTAACAATAGAAAACAGAGTTCATAGAATTCCCATCAGGGCCTGGACTTGGAAAACTTTTATCACCCTTGGCACTCTCAATTCTAGTTTCCAGCCCTCAAAGCTTTTCTTGCCTCTTCCCTTCCATCAATCATGCACCATTGCTTCTTTCTTCAGTAGAAAGTATCCAACTTTATTTTCCTTTGGTTCCTGCATTATTTGTTACTCCTTCTGACTGCCCTGAGTTTTCATAAGTCTGATATGCACTCCTTTCTCCTTCTGCAACAAAGCACATTATTCTCTCCTCATGCATAATCTCAATTTATCCTTCCCTCCTAGTTCTTCTCTTAGTTCATTGCCTACTCTGCTCCTTTCATCCAACCTCCTTGCTTCTGAGTCAACACCTCAGGGGTGTTGGGAAATGCATGCAAGCAGTGGCCAAACCCAAATGTGAGCAGTCAGACAAGCATTCACTTATAAAATTGTACCCAATTCACCTACGATCCGTGTATTTAATTTCTCACACATACACACACAGAGAATGGAAGAGGAAGAGGGAAGTCCTGAGAGGGAATTCCCGATAATCAGCATGGGATTAGAAATCCCAAGCAGTTAGTATGCATTCTGTGCTTACTGCTCACTTTCATCCAGTGATGAAGAAGCTTCTCTTCCTCTACTGACAGTACAGAAGCAGAGCAAGCTGCTGGAAGAGGGACAGAGCAATTCTCCAGGTCACCTGTCTCCCTCTGCAGTCAGGACATATGAATGAAACAAGCATGGGGTTGGGCCATGCAGAAAGGATCCAGATATGATATAGGCCCAATCTGGCTCAAGGTCTGGCAGCTCTCCACCCATTCTGTAAAGGCCACTCACCACAGAATGCCACACCAATACATTTGCTTAAAACGCAACCAATAGTACTCATTTCCCATACATAACTATTTGCATAAACAGAAGTGAACGAATAAATTGAGAGCTGGTATAATATATTCAGTTATACAAACTGTCAAGTGCTTGATTATCAGGCTACTCAATATGTTATCCTTTCAACCTTCCCTTTGCAATATAAGAATAATGACCTATCTTACAAGGTTGTGGTAAGGATTATTGAGAGAATGTATGCAAAACACTATGAACAATTTAATTGTAGATTTGGTATTCCATATAAGCTATACTACCAGTACTAAATTCTCAATTTATGATCCTAAGATAATAGATTGGAAGGGCCAGATGTTTAAAACAATTAATAGTGCACAATTTCAATAACTAAGGTTTTCATAATGGTGAGGGAATGCCATTTGCCAGTTATTTCAGAATTATGACAGGCAAATCAGTCCACTTTTTCAGACTAAGTTTCCTGCTTACATTTAACAGTAAAGGGAAAGTGGCAATTTCAGTGTAACAGCTAAGTGGAAAATTTAACCACTCTTATTGAAGCAAATTGGGTAAATAGTTTTTTTAAAAAACTACACAAAACTATACTACGTGCATTTGTAGGGACTGGATTTCAATATCAGTTATCAGTAACAAATCCAGGAATGGAAAAGACTATTACCTGTATGACTGTTGAAATGTGCAAAATTAGCAAAATTCGCTGTGGCTGTGGAATGAGGAGCAGGAGCAGCAAATATGTCTGAACCAAGGTCAGAGAGAAGATCAAACTGTTTCTTTTCTTGTGACTGTCCTTGAGATCGATTTACAACAGGAGACTGTAAACAACAAGTTAAAGTTGGCTAAACAAACATGAAGAGAGATTAATCCAAGGTTTTATTCCTGATGTAGAAGGACACACCATTTTACTTTTCACCCAGATCAAGTTATTCTATCTGATAATGCACTAAGGGATCTGTGCAACCATTCCATCCCTCCAACTCTCTGTGAGTAGAGGAAGGTTTTGACCTGGCACAGAAAGAATAACAAAGTTGGTGCCAGGAATGCCTAGCTGGAGAGAGCATTCCACAGACAAAGGTCCACTGCTATAAAGGCCCTTTGTCATCATGCTCTGAACCTCTCTCAGAGGGGGTAACTGTAGGGCCTCAAATATTGACTTAAGAGTATGGTTGGGTTCATAGCAGAAGAGGCATTCTGTTAAATATTGGAGTCCTGAGCCATGTAAGGCTTTGCAAGTTTGAATGAGCATTTTCAATTAGGCCTGGGAATATACAGGCAGCTAATGCATCCAGCCAGAATAGCAGTTATATGATCCAAATATCTGAGAGAAGAGATACGAGTGCTGAACAAGCAATAAGGCTGGCTGAGATTCAGCATGGCTAAAAGAAATGAGAGTAGGAGGAAAAATCAGAAATTCGGGAGAACTGTAGGGTGTGAAAGAACAGTTTTTGCCCCTCTACTCACTTGTGTAGGTGTGCTCTTATTTAAGTGCAGTGCCGGTGCAGACTCTCCCAGAAGAGATTTAAGTGGCTTGACTTCTGGAGTACTACTTGTACTACTAGCAGAGGAGCCAGATATAGATGCATGGACAGATGCCACAACTTTTGCTTGTTCTGGTGGAACATACCTAAGACAAATATATATTACAAATTTAATAGACACAGTCCCAATATATCTTGTTAGAAGAAAGAGAACCCGAAGTTACTTTTTCAAGCACTATAGCAGGGGTTCCCAAACTGTGGTCCACAGACCACTGAATGAGCTTCATTCAGGTGGTCTTGGTGTGTCTGTGGATTTGTGGCTGAAGATGGGAGGTGGCAAAGTCATTCCTTTAAATACGTATATTGATTTCTAATTGTATATTATGGCTTTTATTTCTTATATTGTATTAAAACTGGAATTCTATGGAATTCAAACTGTAATAAAATACTGTAAGAAACAAAAGCAGCAATAAAAATAAAAATAAATATCATATAGCATCTAACACAGTACATTACAACTGTTAAATTGGGCAGAAAAATCATTAAGCGGTCTGTCAAGAACCTCGGCAATTTTCAAGTGCCCCAGGAGGTGGTGAGGTTGGGAACCACTGCACTATAGCAGCTTACAACACAAAACAGCCGCCATGCAAATACAGTTTCAACAAATCTCCCCATAGCAGTCTTATGACAAGAGACCCCAGAGTAGAACAGTTATTTCGCAAGACTATTTCAATTCAATTCCAGTTAAGCTACTACCAGCAGTTGTCTGCCCTAGAATCCATCTCAAATACTCTGATAACTTGCCCGTCCTGGTCTTAAGAGTATAAGGTAATGAATGAATGGAGGCAGTGGGCAATATCATCTAACAGTTTCAAGTACAATTTCTGTAACTGTACAGCTCTTAATGTTTATGTCAACTGCTGCTAAGGTGCACTAACCTCAAGAAGAGCAAATCAAACATGCTGCACATTTGGGAATGTGTTATAAAATTTACAGTATTTTGGCAGCATACTAAACTTTAAGGAATTCATTGAATGGTACACTAAACAAACTAAATTCTCAATTAATGCTACTGACATTTTAAATCCCAAACTGAAGTATCCCCAAGGTCTGCTCATACAAGACTGTTTCCCACATCAGTGTCTATTTATTGAGGAAAATCCAGTGTTCATTGAATATACAGTAAACCTGTACATCTCTTTAACTTCACGTACACCTACCAAAGAGTATGTTTTTGTCATGTTTTCCACCTTTGTGGAAGCAATATGTATGTAATAAATTATTTTGCCACATAAGTAGTGGGGAAAGGAAGTTGTCTCATGCTACAGAAGACCACTGGTTCAGGTTTATCCTGGCTGGGAGAGGCTCTCCGTTGTTTCAGAAGGGAGACATTTCCTGCCTTAACTGGAGGTCGTAGGTAATGAACCTGGGGCCTTCTGCATGCAAATCAGATGCTCTACCACTGAGCTATGTCGCTTCTCCTCCAAAAAGTCCCATCACTGGGATTTGAATTTGCAGTCTTAACCTTCATCCTGCTTCTGTCCAGTACCTACAGACTGGCTTAGTCAATCATAGGCACTGTCAACAAGCCTGCCTGAAAGTTACTACAAAAAGGGAATGCATGCTCCTATGCCACAAGAACTGCTTCCTGGCAAATTTTCCTTTGTCCAGTCTTACCCTCAATACTACCTAATGGATCGTTTTAGAATACCCTGCTCCTTGTGGTCAGGAACAATAGTTTTGTATTCTTTGGGAGAAGTGCCAACCCTCATGCTAGCCCAAGCCCAATGAAACATCATAATAATAATGGAGAAAGGAAGTAGTTCCAGGGGCCCGAGAGGAATAACACTGGGCAACAATTTTTTACTTTTTGAATGTTGTCTAGATTTCTACAACTGATTTAGGGTATTTTTGTACTGCTGAATCAGGAAATGGCATCCGTTTCTCTCCATCAGGTCAGGTTTTCTGTAAACTGAATGGTGGGCATTGATAAAGGTAAGTACACATAAATTGCATGTTGCTTCACCATTTTTCAAACTTCAGGGCTTGAACTTCTGTTTCTTGGAACTCCTGGAATGCTCAGCAGCACGGAGGTCTCTCTTCAGAGTCCAACAGTAGTCCGCCATCATGACTGCGTCCCAGCGACCCTGATACCTGGTCTCCATCTCTTTCATGTCCTGATGGAATCTCTCCCCCTACTCGTCACTCATTGAACCCAGGTTCTCAGGAAACCGGTCCATATGTGAAAATAGGTAGTGCATCTTGACGCTCATGTTGCAGCCCAGGTTTCTGAAAGCAGTCAGCATGTTGTTGACAAGTTCTGCATAGTTTCTGGCCTTATTGTTGCCAAGAAAGTTCTTCACTACCAGAACAAATGCCTTCCACGCTTCCAGTTCCACTTCGTTCATTGAGTTTCCGAACTCTGGATCTCTGATGAGCTGACGGATCTGAGGACCGTCAAAGATGCCAGCTTTCAACTTCTCCATGGTCAATCCTGGAAAAGCCTGGCACAAGTAAATGAAGCAGTCACCATCCTTGTCTAGAGCCTTGGTGAACTGCTTGATTAAGCCGAGCTTGATGTGCAGCGGTGGGAAGAGTATTCTGTCTCTGTCCACCAGAGGGTCGTTGATGACGTTCCTTTCTTTGCAAGGCACCAATTCCTCCTGCACAGGCCAGTCCTTCTTCATGTAATGCTGAGCACGGTCCCTACTATCCCACATGCAAAGAAAACATGGGTGCTTGGTGAAGCCAGACTGTTGTCCCAACAAAAAGTTCACCATCTTCAGGTCAACACAAATAAACCACTTATGCTGATCATAACCAATTTTCTCCAGCACATACTTCACCGCTTCATAGTTCTCCTTCAGTGTACTCGAGTGAGCCAGGGGTATAGAGGCAAACTGGTTGCCGTTGTGTAGCAGAACACATTTCAGTGATCGCTTGCTGCTGTCAATGAACAGTCTCCAATCGTTGGGTTTGTACTGTGGCGCTCCAAGCTTGAGCAGAAGCTGTGCAATATCTGCACAGTACACCAAGTCCTTCTCTTCCGAGAAAAAATGGAGGTACTCTTGATGCCTGTTCCGCAAGAAGCTGATGCGAGCACTGTCAGAGAGGAGGTTTTTTTCCTTTAATCTGGATGCCAACAGTTCGGCAGAGTCCTTTGACAAGCTGAGGTCGCGAACTAGATCATTCAACTCCTTTTGGGAAAATGGATGTAGAGCATCATCTTCAAGAACCACTTCTTCTTCTTCATGTCCTTCAACACTGGAGGCATCTTCGTCACTAATGTCAGGAAGTTCTTCGAAGATAGGCACTGGAATTTCATCACAATGAGCTACAGGACGACGTGCTATTTGAAGATCAGGATATTTCGTGGGGCGGCTGCCCCATTAACTTAGTTTTGATCCCCCCAACTTTATGCTTTGCTGGACCAATTTATGGAAGATTTCGAGGTTTTATGACTTCAAACTGATCCCTTTTCGACATAATCACCCAGAACAATCGGACTTGAATACTTCTTGTCATTAAAATAATCATTTCCAATCAAAACAATTATTTGACAAGGCATTTTACCCCCACCAACTTCTTCTAAAATGCTCCACACAAGCGTACATGTGAACAAAAACGTAAAAAAAGACGTGGCTATAGCTCAAAAACTTGACCTGATTGAGCTAGACCAATGTGATTTTTGGATTCAGCGCATCAGATTCATCCTAAATCAGCTGAAAAAACCCAGACAACAAATTTGTTGTTGACCAGTGTAATCTCTAAGATAGTGATCAAGATTTGGCAATTAGAAATGAATCGTGGGAAGCTATCTTCCTGCAAAGCATCCAGACAAAGTAAATAACAATACAGATAAGAGCACGTATATACTTAAATGATAGTTATACTAGCAAAATTAAGAAACACCAATTTTAGCAACAAAAAAAGTTGTTTTAAAATACTAGCAAAATAAGGTGTGTACTGACCATCTTTTCTTTTCATATTTTTCTTGTAAGAATTCCTTGACCTTTTGAGGATCCCTGAAGTCTGGAATTGCTGATGATCTATCATCAAATAATCCTAGCCAAATCTGTTTACACACCTTGTGGAGGAAACACAATACAGTATTAGGTTAAATCAATTTCAACTTGATCATTTAATTCATATAAACAGTGCAGACATACACTTACCAAGGAGTTAAGTCCCACCGTGTTCAACCAGGTTACTTTCGGAGTAAGCATTTATAGGTGTGCATTGAGACACAGTAATCTGATCTTGCTATGCATACCTGCAAGGCCATTTAGCTCCTCTACAATAGTAACTATTTATATCAAGAAGCAGAATAAGCATTGTGCTTAAGAATTTACTGGTGTGCATATCAGTGCTTTTCATAAATCTCCATCCGTTTTATGACAGTGTAATTGTTTAATATAGTATCACCAAAACATGACGTTCAGTTATTCTTATCCTGCATTTCAACCCAAACAAAGGCCCCTAAAACAGTATACAACAGGTTTTACCCCAAATAAAAATCTGCAATTTACAAATTACATCTTTGAGGGGTTTTGTTTCAAACCTTTACATACATTTCTGTAAAAATGCATCTAAATTTTTATTTGTAATTCAAAAGACCTTGAATGCCTAAATTAATACCAATGGTTAATTGAAAGATGCATTCTAGTCCAATATATATACCGTATTTTTTGCACCATAACACTCACTTTTTTCCTCCTAGAAAGTAAGGGGAAATGTCCGTGCGTGTTATGGAGCGAATGCCTGTGGGTGGCGGGGGGGATCTGCTGCAGTCGTGAGCAGAGGATCCATGGATCCCCTTCCTTCCCTCCTGCGTGGCTACAAAGCATGGATCCACATGGATCCTCAGGATTTTTGCATTGGGCTACTCCAAACTCACTGTCAGATCACATGTCTGTGGCCACAGCATGAACCACAAAAATCATATATCCACTAATTCGTTTAGAATATTTTTTTTCTTGTTTTCCTCCTCTAAAAACTATGTGCGTGTTATGATCTGGTGCGTGTTATAGAGCGAAAAATACGTTAATTTGGTACAAAAAGGTTTCCGAAACAAACCATACAGTTTCCAAACTGGTTATGGCTTTCTAGAAGAGGATGCTGGGGGCCATTTTTTTAAAAGGACACAGATTAGGTGTTGAGGGGAGCACACAAAAGCCTTTTGACATCACAGAATCACATCATGGGAGTGGTCTGTAAGAAAAAATGTGTGTTTTTTGTTTTTTTTAAAAAAACTAAAACTTTTTTAAATAGATAAACTTAAAATTGGGGACACAAATGGCCTTTTGGCATAATGGCAACACATAAGGAGACCCACAGGACTTAAAATGTTTTTTTTTAGAATGTATATATTACAGCAGGTGGCCAAGTGGTTGCTCAGTTCATTGTGATAAAGGTAAAGGTACCCCTGACTGTTAGGTCCAGTCACGGACGACTCTAGGGTTGCGCGCTCATCTCGCTCTATAGGCCGAGGAAGCCGGCGTTTGTCCACAGACAGCTTCCAGGTCATGTGGCCAGCATGACTAAGCCGCTTCTGGCGAACCAGAGCAGCGCATGGAAATGCTGTTTACCTTCCCGCTGGAGCGGTACCTATTTATCTACTTGCACTTTAACATGCTTTCAAACTGCTAGGTGGGCAGAAGCTGGGACCCAACAATGGGAGTTCACCCCATCACGGGGATTCGAACCGCTGACCTTCTGATCAGCAAGCCCTAGGCTTTGTGGTTTAGACCACAGCGCCACCCGCATCCCATATATTACAGCAGGAGACCAAGTGGTTGCTCAGTTCATTGCAATAGGATAGGACAATTGTTGCATAAAGCTGAATAAATGTGTTCAAGGATAAGGGCATCTATTCCCTCCTAGCAAATGCAACGAAACTGGGATTTTGCATGCAGATTGTTGTTGCCAGTCTGCATTTAACAGCAATGACGAAAATGAGGACTCCCATGGGTCACCCTGACTAATATAAACCAGGAAGTTGGCCAGGAACAGCTAGCTGCCTAAGTGCAGGCAGGCAGGCAGGCACAATAATTTAATTTTCTTTCTAGAAACAAAATATTAACACTAAGCTTAAGAAAATTATCAATAGGTTTTTGCAAGTGAATGGATAATACAGGTAGAGAGCTATAAGCTGTATATATCTCAAATCCTAGCAAAAAGTGAACCAATTTAAATTAAAGCAACTAAGTTGTTAATGTACTGAAAAGCATGCTTTGATTTATGAAAGCTTCCTCGTGTACACTCCTGCTATTTCCTAGAAAAGACTTTCCACAGTTGATGCAAGTATGGAATGACTGGAGTGCCAGTTTAGCTTTCATTCAAGATGCAACTGCACATTACTGCTTATGCAGACTGGTTAAAAACCTGTATCCCAGTATTTTCCACCTTATGGCACAGAGCTCATTTGAGTAACTTCTAGTTAAAAATAGGTGGTCTGATACACAATTACAAATAAGTCACATTTCATTCATCTGTAGACTACTCTGTATGAAAACTGTTTGGTAATAAAGATAATGAACATTTCAGAATATGCCATACAATGAATGAATAACGTATATTTTGCAGCAGCCAATTACTAGATTTACAATTTGACATAGCAACAAAGCAGAACTATAGTACAAGCGAAACTTGCCACAGGAAGGATTTTGAAACAGTGTTCCTGAGTAAGCAAGCAGTAACTTGTATTCAGTAAATACCCTAATTCCTTTGTCTTAGTCACTGATCTATTGGCTAATATATGCTTCCTAGAAATGCAAGAACTGAAAGCATTAGTCCAACACAATTTTAGATACTCCATAAATAATAATTGCACTTCAGTCAGGAATTACTTGCTTGGCTGCCTTTGTAAGACATTTAAATATTCCCTCTATACCACTTTCATTTTACTTGATTACATTCTATTCTATTTCTACAGGAACTGCCTCACTCCTGTTTTGTGAGCATAGTAATTCATTATGGCACAGTATCTCTTCATCTGCAGCAGTTTATTCCTTTGCAAATACTGTAATGGGAACAACTTTTGTGTATCACACAATAAAAAATATTAAGTAGACCAAAATAAATTTATCAAAATGTAAGAAGGTTGTACTTGTCAAGTATTTGTGTAAGGAATCGCTCTAAATACCACAACTGCTTACAGAGACCCTTTAATAGTTTCTGCATCTTTCAACAGTAACTTATGACCACAACTGCTCATATTACATTTCCGATAAAACAAGAAAAACATAGAGAAACAAGAAAAATATACTGATTAGCCTGGTCCCAAGAGGATATAAATGCCCATTTATTTCTCACCACTTTGTTATGGGTTTAAAGAACTGATCTCCCACCCCTACCTTTTTCCTCCACTTTCCTTTTGTGGCTTAATAAGTGCCCTTCTCTCTTTTTAACTGATGTGAGCTGCTCTGGGAGACAATAACTAATAGAAAAAAGGACAATAATACAGTAAACAAATATGCAAACTTTAGGGAAGCTATGTTGATATTGGCTCCCACCTATGATAAATTCGTATAGTGTCACAACTAGCTTACACATGCATCATAGGGGCATCAATATTTGTAAGAATTTGTATTGCAGAAAAGGTTGGCACACATAGCCCCGGTCATCCTAGATATAACATAAGTTTGAGGGAGATTACTACACCAAAGGGTCAAAGCCTTGAAACATTAAGTTTAGTGCACTGCAGAGGACAACCCTCCCAATGAAGACCATGACACCTTACACATGGGATAGACTGTCAGACTATGAGAATTCTATTGCCCTAATGCTGCAAAAGGTTTAGGGTTAAAAGAACAAGGCCTAAGGAGCTTTGGTTTTATGTGCTTCGTCCCATTGCATCAGGAAATTAATAACTCCAATCCTGTTATGTAGCAAAACAGAATCAAAACCAGGTTCTTAATCCCATTTTGAAGGTTAAACACCAACTATGTTTGCCTGTTTAGACAAGAAAAGTATAGATTGGCACAAGTGATATTCTTTTATCTTCTAATCAAGCATAATTATGTTTCACTATGCTCTACCAGAAAAACTAAGTGCTATAAACCCCTTTCTAAAAATAACTTTTAACTGATTGCCGAAGAATGGAAAAGTTTATTGCCAATGTAAGTTAACTATATTCCTCAGCAAGCAGATGACCTGACTGAATAATGTAAGACAGAGTCATGGGCCAGGCTCCATCCATGTGTATTAGCTATCACCTACTATTTTTTTAACTATAAAGACCTACAATTTTATTATTTATGGTGTCTTTATGGCATTCATAAAGTAGTTGGGATACCCTGCTAATGCCTAAATGAAGTACTCATTTCATGAGATGCCATGTGTTCAGTGTCAAGTCTCAAAACATAGTCTTCCCCTAATTTATGCCAAATTTACTTAGATCTTTTACAATGCTGTTAAGAGATTATTTCTAGAAGATTCCAGAACCAATGCCTGTAATCTGATAACTATCTGCCTTCACAACAGAAGACATGGGGCAAATCCCAGAGCCTGAACTAACTTTTGCAGGAAGGGAGTCTGAGGAACTGAGGCAGATAGTGGCTGATAAGAGATGAAGTTCTAGGCCTAAAAGACAAAATAAAAGCTGACAAATTGCTGGGTCCAGATGGCATCCGCCCAAAGAACTCAGATGTGAAATTGCTGAACCTTTAACAAAAATATGTAACTTGTCCCTTGTAATCAGCCTCCATACCAGAGGACTGGAAAGTAGCCAATGTAACACCAATTTTTAAAATGGGATTTAGAGGAGATCCTGGAAATTACAGGCTGGTTAGCTATATCTGCCCTAGGAAAACTGGTGGAAAGTATTGTTAAAGATAAAATAGCCGAACATACAGAAGAACAAGGCTTGCTGAAGCAGCTTTAGCATGGACAGAGAAGAGTTTTTCTCCTCTCATAACCAGTGTTAGAAACTGGAATAGAAAAGCTAGGAGCCAAATGGCTCCTGGGACCTGGGTTGTGGAAGCAACACATTTTATTTATTATTTTGATAAGCCTGAATTAATACGCAATTCACACAAGTGACACATTGTTGATACCACATTTTTAGCAGAAATTGTTAATACCGGTTTATTTCTGTGTTTACAATAAAAATATTGGTACCATACTTCAGTTTACAAAACACTCTACTCTTTATTGTTAAACTCCCTAACATATTGTCTGTCCTTAACATAGACTTCGAAGCTTCAAATCACATACATTTCAGTAATCCTTGAATGTCAGCCAGGCACAAAAAAATGGCACCCAGACGTTTGGAGGTGCTAACAAATGGAGACTCTTTAGGTGCAAAATGTGCCTGGCACCCTGCTAATTTCAAACCCTGTTCATAACACCACTACTCGTCGACATCCACTGAAGCTGAACCCTGGATGATTCAGGACAGATAAACGAAAGTATTTCTTCATACTTAAACAATGGAACTGGTTCCCACAGAAAGCAGTGATGGCCACCAACTTGGATGGCTTTAACAGACTATTAAAATAAGTTCATGGAGGACAAGGCTATCAACAGCTGCTTGTTCTACAAGTTGTTGGGAATTGCAGGTGGGCAGGTGCTTCCAGGCTTCCCAAAGGCACCTGCTTCACCAGTGTGAGCAGGATGCTGGACTAGACAGGCTACTGGCCTGATTCAACAGGCTCTACTTAGGTTCTTCTTTCCTCCAGGATTTTCAATTTTTATATTACAAAACCATTACATTTTCTGGTAATTTCGCAGATCCCACATGCAGCAACTTCTTCCTTTCTCCCTATAATTAACATATGGCAAGTTACTGCTGCCCTGTGTAAAATGGATGGGAATTAAGTGGTTTGAGGAAAGACCACTCATCTTTAACAGCAGTTCTACCCACACTGAAAAATGTAGCACTGCGGTATTTTGAACAATAAACAGTTTCGTAGAAGAAAAAGGAAAAAGAGTAACAAACACAATTGGCACAAGGCTATGAGACATCGTTCCTGCTGCAGAAACCAATTTGGAGGGGTCTGAAGTTTCATAGTTCTCAAATACTATTTTTTTGCTACAAACAGCAAAGAAAATTTCAATTCTCATTTTCAGCAATGGGAGTGGCTAACCTTTTCTGCCTTAGGGGCTGTATTCATCCTTGGCTATCTCTCTAGGGTGCACATGCTAGTGGGTGGCTTTGACCACTGTCCCTCACACACAAGATACACCCTCACACACAGCCCCCAGTTGGTCCACACTCAGCTCAGGATGACGGTCACTGCATCCTCCCCACTGATCAAGTGATGATAATCTGATGATAATTTGCCATTTCTAATACCCATCAGGGTGCTGGGCAGGGTGGGTTATAAATCTATGACCATCCTGCACCATGTCTACTTAACACTCCATTTTTACCAACACCAAAATCAGTGTGGTTTATCATTCTTCTTGAAGAATGATAAATCACATTCATTTGAGGACTATTTATTCCCTTAAAAACAAGTCTGTAATACTTACTTCATTCCCATGTTTCTGCAGAAATTCTATTTCTTGCTGTGTGAATGTGGTCATGGAAATGGACTTCACTCTGTGAGGTGGATTTAAACCTCGTCTATAAAACAAGAAAATTGAAGGAAGTCATTCTAGAAACTTTTCAAGAAGAAAATAAAGTTCTACTATACCTTGAAGCTACAATTGGTCAAAGAAACCATCCTAGCTCTGAAGAATCTTAGGCATGAAAGAAAATTGCCTTTTTCTAAGTGTTAGTACTTGTTTTGGAGTACTTATCCAAGAGCAGTGAAAAGTTAGGCCTAATAATTTTAGTTTAATGAATTTATAATTTTACAGGAATCAATTAAGAATATCAGATCTCAATTCCATAGCCCTTTCTCTTAAGGATATTAGTCTTTTGAAGGGACTAAGGAACTGGATGGTTTAAAGTACTTTGTAAAGATACAGATTCACTTGGTTGCCTTGAATCTGTGACATTTTCTCCCTACTATTTACCTACTTAAGATCTGGAAAGCTAAAAGTGTTAGATAACCTGAGGTTTCATATATTATTTTGATTTTTAAGTGTTTGATGTCTTACTGTGTTCTAATTTGTTGGAAGTCACCCAGAGTGGCTGGGGTAACATAGTCAGATGGGCAGCACATAAATAAATAATAATAATAGCATCATCAAAGTATTTGAAACTTATTTAAGCATCGTATTGCTAGCATTGAAGTTTTATTAATTTAACAGATTTTTCTACTCTAAAAATGCACATATGTCCAAGAAATTGATTTATTTAAACTGCTTAATATTTCAAAAATCTCCAAGCAATATAGTCTAATAAACAAGCAAACAGGAAGAAGTTTATTTGCTCCACCTCCCTCCATATTTGTCTCTTCAGCCTTCTTAAAATCAAACCTGTTCCTTAAAATGTGTGTGGCAAATTTACGGTCCAGACACTGTTGAACTTCCTTCATCCCTTGTCATATCGCACATGGTTGTCTCAGTTTGAGAATGGTTATGCTAATTTCAACTGCAAAAGTTCAGCAGCAACCTTGCCACTGCTATAATGTATGAAACAGAACCCAAAGGTCTGGAAGTGAGAGAACCAATGATTCCTGCAAGTACTAAATAGGAAACTTCAGCAATACATCTAAGCTACACCTCTGTATAAGGATTACTGCAGGAAGGATTAGTGACTCAACGGAAATAGTGATATGGCTAAAGTTACTTTCATGTGTACTTGTAATGGTGAACTAGTAAAAATCAATTAAGAGTAAATTTGTGAGTATATAATATAAGTACATGGTGCTGACAGCAAGTCTTTTTACATATAATTTTTATGGATAACTTTTTACATGCACATGTGTCTAATTATGGATGGCAAGTGATGGATTCCTTAAACATGGTCACACAGGGAGCACTATAACTTTGGTTCTACAAGTTATTTAGCATAAGACCTTCCAGTGACTTTTTTTACTATACGCTTTAAACTGGATATCCAATTGTCAGTTTGGAACCTTCCATACAAAGCACATATTCTACCTATGAGCTCTATGAGCAGGAGTCAACAGTTCTGATCTATTTGACAAGTGCCGTACCTTCATTTTAGTAACTGTCACAGCAAATCAAGCTCCATGTGCAACACCATGTGGTTGAACAAAACAAATCTTGCAAGGTAAAAAGGATAACATGCTGGAGAAAACTGCAACTGCTTCAAAATGATGAGGGACAATTTGCACAGTTTGCAAACCATTTGCACAGCAAGTTTGATATTAATTGGGGTACGAAAAAAGACCAAATTATGCTAACCAAACAACTGGCATGGTGAACTCAAATCCAGAGGTTAACCAGTAATTATTAATCTGTTTCCTGTTGTAAACCCTCAAGGCAAATTTTTAATGTGCTCAATAAACTCAAACACATGAAGGGAACACTCAGGCAAAAGCGTATTTGCCATCTTAATTACACGAGTACCAAAAAATAAAAATGCACCTGCAGAGTATTTGTCAAGCTTTCCCCACCCTTTTTACATACTTCCTGGATTAATATCACAATTGGCACCTGTCCACCTCTAGCCTTTCATATGCTCTAAGGGAACTTGATCAAACTAGCAAAGTTTGCATCCCTCCTCCTAAAAGCGTAGCACACTTTATATACAGAGAGAATGTGCTCGTTAAGACCCTCCATTTTTCATTACCGATATTCCTCCCACTTTTGAGGAAATAAAACCCACCCCTTCTACACTTAAGGGACGCTGGAAGATTCAGCAAGCCCCACACCATCTATCCTCCACCACATCAGCTTCCTTCTTTTCTTTCCGGGGATCTCTTCAACCTGGTCTCCCAATTCTCACCCGTACCCATGCGCAGCCCTCTTGCACACCGTGTGCCCCTGTCACTCGCCTGAAAGACACACGAGCGACCCCCACCCCACCCCCGCTCTCCGCCCAACACCACGCGCCCCATTCCTCTCAAAGGGTCTGGCCCAGCAATTATGGGGGAAATGAGAGGAGGAAAGAAAAAATGAATCCCCCCCCCCACCGCAAACTGCCCGCAGTCCCGTTTACGCTTCAGCCTCTCCCCACTCACCCACCCACCCCCCTCCCCGAGACCGCTGCCAATTCCCATATGGGATCAGGAGCGGGGGGGGGGAGTCTTCACCAACCTCCCCTCCCAGCCCCCCCCCCTATTTCTCCTCAGCTCCACCACCCACTCCTCCCTCCCATCGCCTGCTTAAAGCTCTCGATTGTTTCCTCCCGCCTGGGAGGAGGTCAACCCTTCCTCCTCCTCCTCCTTTTCTTTTTCTCTGTGTCTCTTTTTTCTCTACGTCTCCTCAACTCTCCTCTCCTCAACTCACAGGATGCCGGAGCAGGAGGTACACACGAAGCTGCCCACCGTCATGTCGGTGTAGGTGGGGCCGCGCTGGTCGCAGTCGAAGCACTTGCGGTTGGGCGGGAGGCTGCTCATCTCCCGCAGCAGCTTCAGGTGCTTCTCCTCCTGCTTCCGCTTGGCGCTCGCCGCCATGGCTTCGGAGGAGGCGGCCGGGTAATGTGTGTGTGTCCGTGAGCGCGCGCGGAGGTATAGAGGCCGCTCCCCGGGCTCGCTCACGCCGGCCGGGGAATGAGGAGGGAGGCCGGGACCCGTCCGGCTCCGAGACGCCCGTGAGGGGAGCGCGAGGGGGACGAGGCTTGGGCCCGCGCCCCTGGCGCGCGCGCGCGCAACCCCAACTGACGGACCGACGGAAGGAAGGGGAGGGAGGGAGGGGGAAAAGGGAAGGAGGGGGAGGGGAGCGGCGTCGGCCCTCGGCGAGGAGGACGGGGCGGCTGAATGACGAGCCGAAGCGGAACCTGCGCGGCACCTTTTCTCTGTAGAGACAAGGAGAGGAGGAGGAGGGGGGGGAGCGAGGAGGAGGAGGAGGAGGTGGAGAGCAGCTCGGCGATAAGCCGCCGCCTGCGCCCTGAAGGCGCCTGACGACGAGCGCCCCCTCCCGCATGGGAGGATTCTTTCCACGAGCGGCTCCTTCCCCGTTCTACCTCATTCTCTCCCCCCACCTCGCCCTGTGGGAGATGCTTACCTGGCGTGACCCTGCAGGAGGTTAAAAATAAGTAAATAGGAAAGGAGAAGGAAGAGAGGGGGCAACAACAACAACAACAACATGGCCCAGTTGCAGGGGGAGGTGGTGAGAAGAGGTCAAAGAGAGAAATGTCAGAGTTAGGGAAGGGATGGAGACAGATGGGGCAACTGGCGGCCAATAAGCAGCAAATGACCACCACCACCCTCTGAGATTTTGTCCCCGCAATTTTGCCTGATTTTATTGAAATATTTTACCCATGGCATGTCTAGTCCATAGTTCCTAGCTGTGGCCTGCCAAAAAGGCCCCCAGCAGGCAGGACACGATAGTTCCATAGCCCTCTCCGCGGCTATTTCCCAGCTGCTTGTATTCAGAAGCAGGCAGGATCCGAAGCTGGAGGCAGTATATAGCCACCCCGCTATTTCGTTGGTAAGGTAAAGTGTGTGAGAGAGAAAGGGTGTGTGTGTGTGCGTGTTGCACCCACGCACAGCGAGGGTGTGTTCTATGCGAGCAAACCACTACAAGGCAGCTCTTTAAATCCACTGGCCCCGATCCAACAGAGTTAATCAGTATGCGGATCAAAGCAGTGCCCTAAGCAGTGCTATCCACGTTCACTGTTGTTGGACGGTGGCCTGAGTGCTTCTCCAAGTAAGAGCACTGGTCCATCAGGGCATTGTCTACTCTGACTGACAGCGAGCACAGCATACTGTGGCTAGGGTTGCAATTTTCAAAAAGGAAAATTCCTGATACCCCGAAAAGTTGTTGAGCTCTCTTTAGGAAGATCCCAAAATTGTTGAGCTTTTTTGGGCCGTTTCCACTGCTTTTTACATCACATTGCCATACTTCTGGGTTTCCCCTGACATTTTACCTATTAGGCAAAATTCCTGATATTTTGCGCTCCCTTAAGAAATTGCAAGGAGGAATTCTGGCAAGAGGACTCTAAGGGGAAAGGATTTTCTTCTGGAGCACATGAGAGCTTTTGGACTTTACCCAGGTGGGTGGGTTGGGTGCTGCTATCACCATGTACACATCAGTTACGTGTGGGGCAAGGCAGAAAAGGCTGGTGTGAGAGGAGCAATGAGTCCAGCTGGTATGCTACCCAGTAGAGCTGGCTTATCAGCAGAGGCATACCAAGGCTCCCTTGTGCTCTTGGCAAGGAGATGTCTTGGTCTCTTGCATCCTTGCCAGAGGAGCTGAGCCAGAATAGAGAGGTGCAATTTTTGTGCTCCTGTGGGTCCACGCCCTTTACTGGTGCCAACCCCTGGGTACGTCCCTGCTTTTCAGGCAACAGAAAGGAAAGGATTGGTCTCATTGGTTCCCAGAGGTGGGAGCTGGGAGCAGAAAGAGCTCATTGACCTGTGCAAGCCCCACAAGCTCTTCTGTCCCATTCATTCACTGTTTTTGCTAGGCATCTGAAATGTGAATGTGAACATGTTACCCTATACCAGGGCTCAAACACCTGTCTTCTGCTATGTCTGTGGATTCCTTCGTCTGGCCCCTTCCTTTTTACTACTGACCCCTCCTGGGTGTGTCTTGAACCCTCATCCAGGAGGGCTGCTTATGGTCTTTGCAGGCATTCTGCTCAGATAAGTTGCCTCCCTCCCTTAAGAATGCTGCTACAAAACTGTGGCTGTGAACAGATAAGGGCATTTGAACCCCTTCCTGAAGGGGTTGGCAGAATGAGGTGGTGCAGGGATTCCGCCCCTGTGGTCATGAGTTCAAATGGATCGCTGGACTTCCAGTGGAGCAGTCCAGTTGGTGGCTTTGGCAGCATTTTCCATGAGATTGCGGGTGGGTGTATTCCATTTTTAGTTTCTGCATTTTCGGATCTCCTTGGGCTACGTACATATCATTCAGCAGCATATCTACCCCCCACCCGCCACACACACACACCAGCGCATAACTGGTGTGTAGAATTGCTCTCTAAAAGCTTTCTATAGCTAATAGCAGCTTTTAGAATTAACATTTACTTTCACTTTAAGAAGCTAATTCAAGGTTTTAATGCCACAAATGCATTCCATTTTCAGAATAAAAAACCAGGAACTAAAAGCATGCTTGGGCATGCGTTAATGTTTTTTGAAAGCTATGATCAGCTGTCATTTTCATTTCTAAATCCCTATGTGCACAGCACAGTGGCAAATATATTTTTGCATGCTCCATTGGAATGCTTGGTCTTGCACAATTCTTGTTCATTCCAGTGAGAGATGCATACACAGTAATAGTCCAGTAGAAATTTGCAGAAGCACACAACAGGCAAAGTAGCAAAAGGGAACGTTGTTTGAAACTGAGTGAAGCCTTTTTAAGAATGTGTTGCAAACCAGCATTGCCCACTGGAATGCAGAACTTGGACCTGGTCATAAAAGTATACACAGTCATGAATTCACTGAGTAATCAAGGAAGATGGCACAATCTCAGTTTTACTTCCCCTTCAAGAGAGATACATTATCTTCTCTTCCAAGTATGGGAATTCAAATAAACAGAGTACAAAGGAATGAAGAACTGGCCTCTCTCCACAATGAAAGGAATGCTGAAGACAGTAGCTCATGTGAATCATTGCTACATATTGATTACTCTTTTTTTTCAAACAGATTTAATCAACTGAGAGGAATTTTAAGTAGAAGGGAAAGAAAAATGGGATGCAAAGGTTAACATGTTTGTTGTAGCTTTTTACTCAGTTCCATTAATGCTAAGCATGCCTGATGAAGTTAGCAGATATTTTTCATAATGGGTTTTGGAAGTAATGGAAATAGATGACTCTAGAGATTGGGATAATGGACTATATTGATTCTTTGGGATACATGAATAAATTAAAAGCAGATTTTCTTCCCTTTTTTGTTCCTTGTAATATGAGAAAATATATACAGCTGGGTAACTTTTGAAAGTTGTTGTGGCACATAGATGTTCAGAAGACAGAGTCAGTATTAGCTGTTATATAACTCATATTTATGAGTTAATTTTATGCTATAGGGGAATCTGAAATACAGTGTTGGCCTAAATTATATTAGCATTTTGTATTGTAGACTTCCCTCAGTACTCCACACTTGCTCTGAGCCTATGTAACACAAGGTCTAACAGAGCTTTCAGCACACCATAATGCATGAACTAGTAGAAAAAATATGTACCACAAACATGTTTATTAGCAGTAAGGGAAACTGGTATTTTCAAAATCTTAGTTTCTTAATAGTTCACTCATTAAATCTTGTTCTTCTAAAATGTAGCATTCTTGCACACATAAGAAGTGACCTTTTCTGCCTAATTGCTGCTAATAGCATTTTCTGCTTTCTGCTCCCATTTTGGAGAAGAATAATCCCATGGCTTTCTGTTCTCAGTAAACCCATAAAGTTTCCGCAGGGCTACACGTGCAGCCTCTTCTTCAGCTGCTAATATTGTTTCAGCAGTACCTTCTGCCAGAAGCTTCTTATCGCTGAAAAAGAGGAAATATTTTTATGAGAAGTCTTAATTAATTAATACTGTGCATATAGATAAAGGTAAATAAGGTAAATGACCCTTGGACAGTTAAGTCCTGTCAAAGGCTACTATGGGGTTGCAGCACTCATCTCACTTTCAGGCCAAGAGAGCCGGCGTTTGTCCACAGGCAGCTTTCTGGGTCATGTGGCCAGCATGACTAAACCGCTTCTGGTGCAACAGAACACCATGATGGAAGCCAGAGTGCACAGAAACAGCATATACTATGTATATATGACAATATAGAAGGAAACAACAATACTGCCTTCATTTTTCCTAAGTTGTATGTCCAAGTCCCTATGGGCCATGTGATAAATATTCACAGGCAATTTTAATTCACTGAGCCTCAACTTACATGCTGAGTAACAAGATCTAACAAATTCAGAATGAAGTCCAGTTAAGTACTTGGCAGGAAATAAACAACAGTCATGTTTATACAACCAAGAATTGCATTTGTAAGATTACTCCAAGCATTCAGAGAAGACAAGGAGATAGGAATGAACTATAAAACAGTAGTGATAACAAAGCCGATAGTAGGACTAAGATAAAGTCAAGACAAAAGCTTGGTTATGTAATTAAATTCTCCTCCTCCTCCCTTTTAAAGATTAAAAATACATCAGACTAAATCTGAGGCATTCACAGCAACCTAACATTTTGACATTACACTTTCTGTACTGACATTTCAAGGAAGTGAACAGTGAATCAGGCTAAAGAATGCCAGACAAGTCTCCTCCTGTCAGAACAGTCTGACACACATTTATTGTACAACTGCCAAGCTGAAAGATTTATCGGTACACTGATACCTAACATTTTTGGAGAGTGGAAACTAACAGAAGCATGTAGCTTTTTTATAAGATGCATCTCACACCTTAGCAAAAAATGTGACTACATAAAAAGCCAGTTCTGATTATCTTACCAACTAAGTGGGGTAGAAGTGCCCGCTAGGAGTGCCAATGCCACATCACAGGCCCTAGCAGATCTACTTGTGAGGGCATCACATTTGACTCACCAATATGCCATGGTTGATTCCCAGATTACATTGATTGCATGGTCAGGGCTTAGGCTGTGATATATTTCATGCACTGATTCAAATGCAACATCCACACATACAACCTGTGGGCCTAGAAGCAGGACAGGTATGATCTCACAATACACAGCCAGTAAGGTCATTCAAACCAGTCTCAGGTCTTACTAACCAATACAATCCAACGAAGTACAAGGGCAGTACAGTGCTAGCTCCTGACTGTCGAGTTAGTCTTGGTTCTGGAGCAGACACATTCCTCTTGGCCAGTTCCTCCAGCAGCAAGCCCATTGGGTTCATAACATTCCACATCTCAAACAGATCTTTTCCTATCATTTGAGGAATAAAGAAGTCCTGAATATAAAAATGGAAAATTTTCAGATGTCAATTCACTTTGATTCCTGGTATGTATTTTTAATTGATAATGATTGTTACAAAGAACCATGGTTATAAATGTATCTTGTTAATTCTAATTGTTCAAAGACAGAAAAACTTGATAGCCAACAGGCTGGGAGTAATACAGAGCACAGCTTAATATTTTAAAATAAATGTTAAGAAATAAAAACATACAATCCTTTAAAGTCAAACAGAACTGTTAAGGATTACGTGGCTATGGGTTGTATCCAATGTTGGTCATATTCTGAGTAGATCCACTAAAATTAATGAATGCATGACTAGCTTGCTCTGAGTAGAACCTAGTTGGAGACATCTCTGCATTTCCTGCAAAGGCTAACTGCTGATACATCATGCTGTTTATGATGAACTAAGACACTTCACAATCAAGGACATTTTTTATTTGCATATTAACAGGAAAAAGTTTATTGTAGATTAATGCAGCTGAGATGAACACGTTGCATCCCTCTTTGGGGGACAGAGAAAGCTAGTCATTACGATTTGGTGCCTGTTCCCACCAACAGGCCTGCATGCAGATAAAGACATCAAGCATACAACACAGCCTGCTAGTTATATCACATGTTCTCTGAAATCACCCACTAAAAGGACAGAGGTAGTTAAGCTACTGGTCCTTCTGACCCCTGAAGGCAGTGCAAAGACCCAACCACATATTTGTGAAGTGCCTTGCCCCGAACTCAGGCCAGAACCCTATTTATTGCAGTAGTCAAACATGTCCGTGCTGTAAGCAGACTAATAAACAATGCCATAACACTATTAAAGTTCTACTAATATAGCTGGATATGCATGCCTTGTAATTAGCAGTGGGAGATCTCCAGTTTTCAGATGTCTGTATTAAATATACATATGCAGGCCTTTGTCTCTTCCAAACCTTAATGCTTCATTTAACATTTTTAAAATAATACATTTTAAAATCCCTGTTAGTATTTTGTATACGTAATCCAATTCTCAAAAGTAAGTTGGAGTGATATCAATGCATGAAAGCACCATGCCAAAAGAAGACTGGGTCATAGAGGTCAAAACACTGTACCTGAATTATTATTAATATTGTTGTTAATTAATTAAATTTGTACAGTGGTGCCCCGCAAGACGAATGCCTCGCAAGACGAAAAACTCGCTAGACGAAAGGGTTTTGTGTTTTTTTAGTCGTTCCGCAAGACGAATTTCCCTATGGGCTTGCTTCGCAAGACGAAACGTCTTGCGAGTTCTTGCGAGTTTGTTTCCTTTTTCTTAAAGCCGCTAAGACGTTAATAGCCGCAAAGCCGCTAATAGCAGTGCTTCGCAAGACGAAAAAACCGCAAGACGAAGAGACTCGCGGAACGGATTAATTTCATCTTGCGAGGCACCACTGTATATCCATAGATCTCGGCAGTTCCCAACTACAACTTGGGTAATACAGTAATATATAATGTAATATAGGTTCTATTTTCTAGGTGCAACATTGGTTTTATTGGGCACGATTTGCAAACACTCCTGCCATAAGCTGCTTGCAGCATTGTCTCTACTTCAATCACACACATGGAGTTAAAGCTAAGAGGATGGTTGTAGGAGATTACACACTATACGCTTGGGCAGCAGAATGCAATTTATCATTCTTTTAAGTGTTATGACAGAGAGAGCACTGTAGTCATGGATGGGTGCCAAAGAACTATTAATTACGCTATACATAACCATGTTATATTGCACAATAACTTACCCTCACAAAGATCTCTGTTCTCTGAGAGCCACTACTTTGAAGCAATGCTCCTATTACAGCAAAGAAAGTCTTCTGAAGCACATTAGGTGGCACAGGAAATTCTGCGCAAAGTGTGAAGTCTTGTAGAGACAAGTTTCTGGCCAAATAAGACACTAATTCCTCACTGGTAAGAAAGTTAACAAGTGCCTCAATGCCAGCTTGTGGAATTTTTGGATAGGCTTCTTCCAAGCACCGCGTGAGGTAAGATCGTGAAAAAGAGACACCCTTCAGAGAAAGTTCATTATTATCCTTGAGATTAAGGGCAATTGCTTCTTTGTCTAGTCCCAGTTCTTGGCGTCTCGACTCTTCTTGTTTAATATAACAACGGTTAACAAATGCAGTTTTGAGGAATTCCAATGAAAACTTCTCATGTAACCGGTGGCTAAAAGCCTGTATTTCTGCATGGTAATCCCAGTTAGGTTTCTCAGAGCTAAATAATGACAAAAAGCAAGAAAACAATAATGACAGGCATTTGAATGGGATGGAGAACATGTGGCCCTGCTATGTTGTCGGATTACAACCCTCATTATCCATGACTACTGGCCGTGCCAGCTGGGGCTGATGGAGTCCAACCACAGATTGTCCAACCCAACTCTAGCCGATCATTCTGAACTAGATTTTACAAAACAAATATTACATTCCCAATTGTTCCATGTTTTGTTTCTGACAGTTTAGGAAAACCTTGAGTGCAAGAATGCAAAGCTTAATAATGCATTATGCCCAATAACACAAGTTATTTGCTGTTAGCTTAAACATTTTGGGAAGAGAGAATCTGATGAACCCATAGTCCCTTAATTTCAATGGCTCTACTCTTATTATGACTTAGTTGAATATCATCCACTATCTTTAATTACATAAGCTTTAATTTACTGTACATTAATTTATGCAAGGGTAAACTGTCTAATGTTGAACAAAGTGGCGAAAAGGCAGGCATAAAATTCATGTAGAAATCAAATGCTTCGGTCTGGTTTGCACATCCTGCTAAGCCAAAGTGAAACTATTGTTAATCAAGCCATTGTTTATTAAACAAGGACAAGTCACCCCACATACAATCAAACAGCTCTTGGCTTGTTTCATGTGATTGGCTTGTTTAACTCCTGCCTACTTTGCACTCCCTGTCAGACATTCTGAAAGCCTTTGCAGTGTCATACTGCTGGAGTTGCCTCACTGTGACACCATGCCTCTTCCCACAGATCAAGAATGAAAAAACACTCTCAAGCAATACAGTATAGTGTTTCTTAATCTTTTCCTTATATCACTCTGCTCTACTTTGAATCCTTACTTTAAATCCTCAGCATGAGTCCTCAGCAGGTATTTAACTACTGGCTAAAATGTAAGTGAATGATGAATTGCTTTATCGGAAATAATTGACTTTTAGTCCATAATGGGAGAAATCCATGTATTTTTCACTATGGTCAATAGTTACTTACAAACTAAAATTTGGAACACGTGTGGCAAGTAAGTCCAGCTTAGCCAGTTGGTAAGTATGCCATTTGAAGGGCTGACTACAAATTTTCAATTAAGTCACTTTTTATAGATTATAATCAATTCCAGTTTTACCTATCCCCTCATTATAGCATTTTGTACTGTGATGATTTATGGCTTTTTTATTCTATATTGTGATGAGCTATGGTTTTGATTGAAATACCTGTCATCTCAACTCAAGTTGATATTCCATGCATCTGATTATAAGTGTTCTCTCCCCAAAAACTGACGTCATAGGGCGGGAGCCACCTTGAAGCCTTTGTGGATGCAGAGGAAATACATACAGTACACACTATTACATGAGTGTAGCCGGGGGGGGCAGCTGCACCCCCTTCAACTAAATAAATAAATAGACAACTGACCAATTGTGTTGCAGATAACTCAGTTTTGTGCCCCTCCACAAAGCCGCCCCCCCTAAAATAAATCCCAGTTACACCCATGCACTCTTATACGTATGGGGAGCCTCTCATTTTAGACACTATGACAGCCCTCCTTCCCTACCATTTTTTTACCAACCAGTATGGTGACAGCAGCCACGAAATTAAGAGATGACTGCTTCTTGGGAGGAAAGCAATGACAAACCTAGACAGCATCTTAAAAAGTAGAGACATCACCTTGCTAACAAAGGTCCATATAGTAAAAGCTATGGTTTTCCTAGTAGTGATGTATGGAAGTGAGAGCTGGACCATAAAGAAGGCTGATCGCCAAAGAATTGATGCTTTTGAATTATGGGGCTGGAGGAGACTCTTGAGAGTCCCATGGACTGCAAGAAGATCAAACCTATCCATTCTTAAGGAAACCAGCCCTGAGTGCTCACTGGAAGGACAGATCGTGAAGCTGAGGCTCCAATACTTTGGTCACCTCATGAGAAGAGAAGACTCCCTGGAAAAGACGCTGATGTTGGGAAAGATGGAGGGCACAAGGAGAAGGGGACAACAGAGGACGAGATGGTTGGACAGTGTTCTTGAAGCTACCAGCATGAGTTTGATCAAACTGCGGGAGGCAGTGGAAGAGAGGAGTGCCTGGCGTGCTCTGGTCCATGGGGTCACGAAGAGTCGGACACGACTAAACGACTAAACAACAACATCAGGCTGGCACTTGCCCTGATGCCTGCTGAAGACATTCTTATTTAGGCAAGCCTATCCACAGGTTTAGAAAAAAAATGTGTGAGTATTAATTTACCTTATCATGCTTTTTAACTTCCTGCATGTTTCAAATTATGGCTGCGGAGGTTTTAGCAATATAACCTTATTATTATTTTTTCATAAGCAGCATTGAGGCTTCTCTCTTTCCCCACCCCTACCCCGCCCTACAATCAAGCGGTAATTTTTTAAAAAATGAAATTAATTAATTAAAATAACTAAAAATAAAATACTCCACGACTGACCGCGGCAACCCGTCTCTCTCGCCAGCCCACCTCCTCAAAAGAAGTCACTTTGCAAGCCCGGCAAAGAGATAAGACGGGGCTGTTTGAAACAGCCTGTTTTGGGGGCGGGGGACAAAAACCCTGCCATTCCCACGTTCCTTTCTTCCTTTCCAGAGTTTCTGACACGCATCCCGCCAAAGAAACCCGTTCGGCTCCTGATTTCTCCTCAACCCCAGAAGCAAGCGAAGGCAGCAGCCCTACTAGGCGAGGGATGATCGTTAGCCGACGGTCAAAGCTCTGCCTTAGGGAAGGAGACGGGCGGGAAAGGCGAGCAGCCCTCGTCCCCGCTCTTTCTAAGCCTCCATCCTCCCAACAGGCAGGCAGGCATCCTCCTTCCCCCTTCTTCTCTCACCGGGGCCTCGGGGTCTCGAGCAGCCGCTGCTGCTCCACATACGCGCGGACCCAACGCTGCTTATCTCGGCGCGGCTGAGGGCGGAGCGCGACGCGTCCCGGCGCGGCAGAGAGTAAGCGGTGGGAGCCCTCAAGGAACAGAGGCCGAAGCAGCGCGGACGCCATTTTCCATCGAAGGGAGGAAGGCAGGGAGGGAAAGGAGCGGGGGACCAGGCGCACCGGCCGCCCCGCCGTACGGAAACAAGCGCCGCTTCGTTTTCTGTTCCGGCCAAGTTCGGGACTGGGGTTTTTCCCCTAGCTGTAGAAGGTGAATGAGAAAAGTGTAGGGCAGGTTTGCCACTATGAACAGGTGAAGGCGAATGACGTGTAAATGACGTGTGGCCACGGTGGTCCTCATCTGGACAGGGAAAGCCAGTGTTCCCGATGTTCTGGTAACCTCTAGGTTGCATCCAGGGTCGGATTTAGGTTTGATGAGGCTCTAAGCTACTGAAGGTAATGGGGCCCATTATACGTCCAGCTGTCCTTTGTCAACAACAAATTGTCGCTGTTTTTTGTGCTGAATATTTGCTAGATGGTAATTTATGGACCTAATAGGTATCTAAAGCCATTTGCACATGTTGCCATGCAACCAGTACATGCAGAATGTAGGCACCCTATATATAGAAATGAGCAAACCAGTGACATTTTATGGAGCAGGCTAGCAGGTGGGGCCCATTACTTACATAATAGGAGCCTACACGACACAAAACACTGTTGCTGTATGTAGGTTTTATTTTATTTGTTTTTATCTTATATTTTGGAAATGTACATCCAGTGGGTTTTTTCCCTTTAAGTTTTTTTGGGGCCCCCAAGAAAGTGGGGCCCTAAGCTACAGCTTGTTTAGCTTATATGTAAATCCGGCACTGGTTGGATCACTGAAGGTGGTTTGGAAACTTCAGCTGGTGCAGAATTCAAGCGGCCAAGTTGCTCAGCGGGGCAGGATGGTTTGAGCATATTTCACCGATCCTGGCTTGATAGCTCTGGCTGTTAGTTCCCGGGCCCAATTCAAAGTGCTGGTTTTTACCGATAAAACCTTATACGGCTCAGGGCTGCAATATTTCAAGGATTGCCTCTCTCTCCATATGATCCGACCTGGATCCTAAGATCATCTTCTGAGGCTCTTCATGTGCCTCCTCGAGAGGTCCAGAGGTTGATTAACGTTCTGTGGCCTTTTAAACATGTGTCTTATCGATTTGTTTTTGTTCCACTATGTATTTTGTGTTCTTGTTTTGTGTTCTTACATTGTGAATTGCCATGTGATCTTCAGATGAAGGGCAATACAGAGAAAGAGGCCAGAAATCTGGGCTTGAACTGGGCAGTTCCATATTTATAATCCTTGCTCAGCCATAAATTTATTGGGTGGTCTTCAGACAGTCCTTATCTGTCAGCCCGGCCTACCTCACTGGGCTGCAGTGAGGACTGACAAAACACACCGGGTGATGAATGTAAGCCTTTCTGAGTTGTTTTAAGTAAAATTGTTTGATATAGAAGGAAGTGGAAAAGTTTTGAATAATTTTTGGGAGTGTGGTTATTGGTTTGCTTTTGTTTTATTATGTATTTTATGTTCTCATTTTCTGTATTTAGGTTGTGAACCACGCTGTGATCTTCAGATGAGGTCTTATCTTCAAGAACCGTTCCAGAGGATAGCATTGCATATCTTGTCTGTAATGCTACTTAACATCTGTAGGAAGTGATTAGATCTGGAGCACAGTGTACATTGATGATATTTCAAATATTTCTTTGTTAACATCTGAATTGGGAATGGCTGTGTAGGCCCTGGATTGGTGTCTGGGTGCTATTGTGCTCCAACATGAATTTTAATCAACTCTTCTGGCCTTGTCATCACTATTACCTTGAGATTCTATTACCTACATCACTATTAACTGCCTGAGATTCTAGGCAAAGGCCTATCTTAAAAGGTGCTTTGTTTTAATCCCCAAACTCATGCTTTAGCTACTTTATACGGGCTTCTAACAAATGAATCAGCAACTTCTGAGAGTTCCCGAGTTCTTTATGAAAAAGTTTGTTTTGATCAAAATACATTACGTTTGGGAGTAAAATGTGCATCCAATTTGGCTAGGACAAATAGTCATGGTCTTGGTTCTACTCAGCCAAAGCAAGTAATTTACAAATATTGCACAGTTCTGCTACAGCACTCCCACAACTATCCTGAACAAAGCTTATTAACTCTTTTTCTTTTAGCCATAAGCAATGGCTTGGTTCAAACATCATGGTAAGCTAAACTATGGCTTACTGGGACATGAATGTGTAGACTTGTGGAGAGGAGCTTGCAGCTGCATTTATCCTCCTCAATCTTTCTTCCTCCTACCCCATATTGAGCTCAGTCAAATGTGTTGTTCAGGCCCAGAATTGTTAAGCTCTTTCGTCACTAACCATTAGCTGTAGCCAAGAATAAAGCATGACATGCAAACCAGGCCAAGGACTGCAGATGCTAACTGATCTGTCTTGCACATCACAGAGTAGCTGTATCATTACCGAGTTTAGTCACTAGGTAGCAATGGACTTTGACCAAAGTGCAGGAGGCAATGGAAAACAGGAGTGCCTGGCGTGCTCTGATCCATGGGGTCACGAAGAGTTGCACACGACTAAACAACAACAAGCAATGGACTTAACTCTTATGAGTGGAGTCAGGCAATTCCTGTCCTGTTATTACTGGAGAAATGTTGTAAGGTCTAGTCTAACTTCCATGAAAAAGAATGAAACAAAAAATGTGTGCTTCTTTCGCTGCTTCTCCCATACTAGTGGTGAAATAGCTGAAAGTTCACATTATGGGCAGTATCTCACTTCACACACTACTTGAAAAATGGGGTAGGGTGAACAAAGAAACAGCATGACAAAGTTGCAAAATTTTACTCCCACCTTTCCATTCATTCTTAACTTTAAGAAAGCCTATTACTAGAGCCTATAAGCATATGTAGAAAATATACTATTTGGTTCCTTTTCCACGCTATTTGCTCTGCAAACACCTTCATCCACAATACTTACTCACTGCTGGTAACACACCAATTTGAATTTTGTATAGGGATAACTCCAAACACAGTTCTGCCTGATGTCTTTTGGTGCCTTCCACTTTCAATTTGGAAACTAAGGGTGAAATCCAGTGATGCACAGGATTTCCACTTATGCAACAAGACTTCATATCCTTCTTCCTGCAGCCTGTCACACACACATTTGCCTACTCCCCAACTCTTCAGATCTGATTTTGAAGGACATGGGGGATATGGGAAGACAAGAAGCAGTCCCATTGTGCAAAGTGGCTATCCAGATGTCCATTTGTGCCTATCACACTGATATTTAAACAAATTAGCATACACTATTCTTAAAGATTTCAGCACTCAGCTCACCTAGCTTTTACTCATAAAAGTATTTAGGAGCAGGGCTTAATTCCACCCCACCCCCCAAATACTTTTCATGTCCATTTGTTTTTATTTGCCCAAAGAAGACAGATATTTTAAAATCCAACATAAAGTGTGTATTAATGTAAGAAAATAAGAGTTGTGCAAATGGTTGGATTGAATAGAAATCTACAAGCAAGCAAAAAAATACAATCAATAATGGGCGTGGTGATTTTAGATGCAGTATATTGATCTAGACTGAGAGATATAAAAGCTTTTTTTGTATGCTCCACACATCCAAAGGGCAAAAGGTAAAGTTAATTGGAAAAATAAGAAATTAAATACTGCTTTGGGCTGACTTTTATTAAATACATTACATTGGTACTTTGTTCCATAATCTTAAGATCACTCATGGACAGATTTGCTTAAAAACCATCTTTTTTTTTAGAAAAAACATTGCAAAATTAAAGCTCAAATACATCTTACACACACCTCTGGATAATCTGCTGACTTATCTTAGCAAAGAATGTATTTTAGTCAATATGTACATGTGCTTGAATGAGAGATACTCAGGATGCTTTTTAATCTGCTGCTCTACTACCTGAAATTTGGCTAAAATAAAACAAGTGCAATAAGGTGAACTATAAAGGTGCTACATTTAATTATGGAATAACAATGAGAAACCATAAGTTAGGCCATTTTGCAGGTAATTCCAAAACCCAGTTGTTTCTTTCTACACAAGAGAGAACTGTCTGCAGTACACCTTTGTTACCTGGAGGCAATTCCCTTTGCAAAATAATTCAATGCAAATGTACATGTCATGCAAAAGGAAGATAATAGGATGATACAACAATTCTGAAAATATATACACAATCATCCAGGCATCCCTTTAACATTGTAAAGTTATGTTACAGCTGTTTACTGTGTCAGAAATATCCAGTGCATGGATCCTAAATCACCATACAATTCAGAGAATGAAACAAAGGACTTTGCAAATTCTCTATATGTTTCTCCACTGACAAATCTTCTGAAGTACTGTGACCATTTCTAGCGCCGAAACCAAAGCCAGCTATTTAGTAGCCAGAAAGCTACAGTAATTGAGTACATGATCATTTCTCGTTTAGCACGCTCTTTGTTTTCTTCTTCCAGAAGTTGTAGACGACGATTAAGTTTAATTATCTAAAAAAGAAAAAGGAAATGCCTTTCAAATTTAGTGCTTACCATAAGTTTACTAATTATTTCAAGACTTTTCTCGTTCATGTACTTCAGATTTGTATCACTTCTCACCCCAAAAGTCTGCTCACATGGGGGACTTAGTAATGGAAGTCTGCAGTTCTTGTTAATACAGTATAATATTTCTGTACATTGATGCCACACACATGGATTCCAGCCTCAAAACCCTGGCTCTTTATACCTATATCAATGCTGGGTTTAGAAATCCCTACTTCTGGCAAATTCACTGGGGTTTTTTATTCATTTCAGTTTCCATTTCTGATTGTTGTCCTTCCAGTCTACATCTCTTGTCCTTTTTAAATGCAAAAAATGTGTGGGCTGGATCTCTCATTTTAGAGGTGGAGAGTCTGTGTGCCAACTTTGATAGGTATCCAGCTAGGACAGAACAAAACAGGAGCATCTAAACAGTGTGCGCTAGCACCCTACTCATTCACACTAAGCCGTGGTTTATGACTTACTATGATATGCAAATAGGCCCATGTATCAATATAGTATAAATAAATCACAATACAACCAAAACAAGTATGTAAAGCAAGCAAATCAATTCAGCTGCTTAAAACCAGTAAAAGAGAATAGAAACCTAACAGAAAAATAAGATACAGAACATACAAAACCAAACAGATTCCATTCTGCTGCATGGTTTGTTTGTTTGTTTGTTTGTTTAAAGAGGTAAAGGCACCCTTGCCCATACGGGCCAGTCGTGTCCGACTCTAGGGTTGTGCGCCCATCTCACTTAAGAGGCCGGGGGCCAGCGCTGTCCGGAGACACTTCCGGATCACGTGGCCAGCGTGACGAAGCTGCTCTGGCAAGCCAGCACCAGCGCAGCACACGGAAACGCCGTTTACCTTCCCGCTAGAAAGCGGTACCTATTTATCTACTTGCACTTAGGGGTGCTTTCGAACTGCTAGGTGGGCAGGAGCTGGGACCCAAAGACGGGAGCTCACCCCGCCGCGGGGATTCAAACCGCCGACCATGCGATCGGCAAGCCCTAGGCACTGAGGTTTTACCCACAACGCCACCCACGTCCCGTTTGTTTGTTTACCATTAAACTAAACCTTAAACACATTGACTGGCAGCCACACCTCACCCCTGGATATTTTCCATCCAAGTGGGTTCTTCTTTCTCAATTCCTCTCCCATCAATCATGTATGCACTATTCAGTTCCTATATATTATTAGTATGTTTCGGAGTTGAGAATGCACAAAGTTTTATTCATAGACATATTAACATTCAAAGAAAAGAAATTGTATCATCATGCCACAGAAAAAGTTGTGGTATTCAGACTTCCAAATTTAATTTTGTCCCCCTTTACCTTATTACATTCTGCACTGACTAGACTGGAAAGAGGCATACAAACTTCCACTATAACAGTTGAAGCATTTTAATTACCTGTCGTCTTAAAGAAACAGCATCCACAACAGTGACATCTTCTGGTGTTCCCTCAAATGTTGTATCCATATTTGAAAGGGTATATCTATGAGATAAAAAACAAACAAAAATATGCCTCAAATGGCACACATTTAACTGCACACGGGCTGGTATTTTGTGCACACATGGGGTCATTTCAATTTCTCCATTCTCCCTGTGCCCTCTAAAAAGCAACTGCTGAAATTCAGAGGCCTTTCCACAGTTGTATGCAATGCAGGTTGAGGGGCTACAAATGGGAAAGGTAATAAGTAGATCCTCTCAGGTGAATATAGGAGTGACCATACTATACATCTGGGCGTATTTGGATTCCATTCAAAATATACAATTAACTGTTCTTTAGATGAAAGGGGGGGGGGACCAACCATTTTTAAGTGCTTTCTTGACTATGTTCTTATTTTCCTACATACATAGATTTTCTGTTTAAAGAAACATAACCTTGGCTGAATTCTCTCTAGCCATTTCCATCTAACTATAGAACTGTATTTGGAAGGGACCACAAGGATCATCCATTCCAACCCCCTGCAAAGCAAGAATCTTTTGATCATTGTGGGGCTCAGACCCATGCCCCTGAGATTAAGAGTCTCATGCTGTACTGATGGAGCTATGATCAAATATTGTCAGTTTTTATGTATAAAGTGCCTTTCATAATGTCTAGTACATCACCGGCTCTGGGATTCCTGATAAATTTCAGGAGTTTCAATCAAATTTCCCAAATAAATTGAAGCTGAAGCCTGACATGACAGAGGAATTATGTGTCCCGTGTTCTCATGTCCAGTAAGTGGCAAGACAGCCTGTTCTGGATGGGGTTGCACTCCCTTGGAAGGAGCAGGTCCACAGCTTGCGGGTCTGCTTGGATTCAACACTGCCACTGGAAGCTCAGGTGGCTAGGAGTGCCTTTTCCCACCTCTGGCTGGCCCACCAACTATGGCCCCTTCTGAACAGTACTCCATGCTCTGGTTATTTGCAGATTGGATTGCTGCAATGCAATCTATGTGGAGCAGCCCTTGAAGATGACTCAAAAACTTAAATGTCTCCAAAACGCAGTGGTCAGATTACTGGCTGGGGTTCCATTTAGATCTCACACAACCTCTATTTTAGTACAGCTGCGTTGAATTCCAGTTTGTTTCTAGGACCGATTCAAGGTGCTTGTGTTAAAAGCCCTAAACACCCCAAATATCTGAAAGACTGCTTCATATCAAGAGACTGGCAGGAGTTGGAGGATGAAGAGGTTGGGGAGAGAGGGGATGTGCAGGCAGAGGAATGGGAGAGTGAGGAGGAGGATTTGGGGAAATAGTCCAGTGAGTTGTGGGGTTCCATGGCACCAGTGAGGAGGAACCTTCCCCACTCAACAGTTCCTTCACCGGCGCCAGCAGTATCTCTGAGGCAGTTGCTGGCGGAGTTGGAAGAACTAGATCAGGAGCCAGGGGACAGGCCAACAAGTGTGAGGTACAACAGGACTTTCAGTTTCTCTCCTCCCCTCTAGTCCCCCATATACTGTACCCTCAAAATCTGCTCCAGGGGGTCTCTCAACCTTCTGGATCAGATTTTGGGGTCGCCTAAGGGGTTACTGAGGAAGAAAGGAAAGAGAAGCCTTGTTGCACTAGTGGCTGCCCAATTTTGCAACATTCAATCTTGACCTAGATTTCTAGCTCTCGCAGCTGAAAAGGCACAGTAAATAAATGGCCTTTGATCTAACACTAACCAGAACAAAAGAGAAATCCAAATATATAGTATAATTGTACTAGCACTTGTTTTCCATAGAAATTGCATTTTGGGGATTTTTATTTTATTTTATAATACATAATTTCAAATTTGGGACTTGGTTCTGTAGTACTGAACAAGTTTTACAGCAACCCACAAGCACCATTTTTTTATTTTTTTATTTTTAGTCTTGTGGCTTAAGAAAGATGCATACAAAGACCATCTCTGAATGCCTATCAGTTTACAGCCTGTGCAAAGAATGCCTTACAGTGCAATCCTATAAACATCTAGGTCCAACTGAGTTCAATGGGACAAAGTTCCAGGAAAGTGGAAACAGGACTGCAGCCTTAATTACAGAAGGACTTGTGATGTTCTGCAGACAAAAGTTACTCAAAACCTTTACAATATGCATTAAAAAATATTAGACCTACTATCTCAATATATACTTATGCTAACAGTTTGTGGCACACTGATGGTCTGGAAGGGAGATGAGGAAAGATAAATGAACCAACTCCTTTTTACTTTACAAAGGTTCCCCTGCCTCCAGGGGTTATTTTTGCAAAGTACTTGTTCTGCCCTAGGTACCACAAGCTTTTATTCTCTCTTTTTCTTTCTCCACTTAACTCCTAAATGAAAAAGCTTAAAAACTGCAAGTTATATTTGGGCACTAGATTCATATGCTATGGGTTTCATTACCCTCAGACATACAGTTCTCTAAATGCACAGGGAAGCCCTGCATAATCCTTTACACAATGAGATTGTAAATTACCGCATTTTTCGCTCTATAAGACGCACCAGACCACAAGATGCACCTAGTTTTTGGAGGAGGAAAACAAGAAAAAAAATATTCTGAATCTCAGAAGCCAGAACAGCAAGAGGGATCGCTGCGCAGTGAAAACAGCAATCCCTCTTGCTGTTCTGGCTTCTGGGATAGCTGTGCAGCCTGCATGCGCTCCATAAGACACACACACATTTCCCCTTACTTTTTAGGAGGGAAAAAGTGAGTCTTATAGAGCAAAAAATACGGTATTTCCTTTCTGTAAACCAGCAGGAAACTTTTATATTAAATGCGCTCCATTCTCCTTCTGTAAACCATATTGGGCGTATTTTAAAAACCAAATATTGCCAAACCTGTTTCTTCAAAGTCCAAATCAATTTTCTAAGGTTGAATAGCAAAAAAATTTTTTCCCTATTTCTGTCAATAGTGAAACAAGTTAAACAGTTTTACAGTCCTATGTCCACACCAGGGACTGGAGAGGGAGAAAACAAAACTTTTTAAATGCATAAAGAGAATAATATTTTAGTTGTATACGATGAGATCCAAGTAGACTTTGTAAAAGGAACATAGGAAAGGAGGGAGAAGGAAAGCATTCTGCACAACCATTGGCATTATTTAATAAGTACTTTTTGATTTAACTTTAAATTTCTATTTGAAAAACTACTTGGGGTGGAATTCAACATGATGCTCTTCCAATCATTCCGTCTGTGCAAGCATTTCAGCTTGCTAGTCAGAATGAATTCCTCCCCTTCCTCCCCATTTGTTGTTCCATGGGTTCTCCTGATCCACTCAGAGCCAATTAAGGGGGGGGGGAGACCCATTGCTCAAGCAGAAGTCTTTGTTCAGGGCTTATAGAATCATAGAATTGCAGAGCTGGAAGGGATCCCAAGGGCCATCTAGTCCAACCCCCTACAATGCAAGAACCTCAACTGGATCCATCCAACTTCTGCTTTAAAATCTCCAATAAAGCAGAGTCCGCCACCTCTCATGGGAGTCTGTTCCACTGTTGAACAGCTCTTACTGTTAGAAATTTCTTTGATATTTAGCTGGAATCTCCTTTCTTGTAACTTGAAGCCATTGGTTTGGCTCCTAGTCTCCGGAGCAGGAGAAAACAAGCTTGCTCCATCCTTATGTTGACAGATGACAGGTGAATCTCACCCTTTCTCTCTTTTTAATTCTGTGATGCGTTATGTACTGCAAAATTTGTTGGAGTGTTCACCAGATTTTTAGTTATTTTGAAACAGATTTCCAACCTGAGCTCGGGTCTTATACTGAATGCTAAAATCAATGGGAAATGCATCAAATACTTTTATTATAAGATTCATCCATAGAATCAGCAGGCATAGTACAATGCAAAAGAATGTCAGTGAAAGGGTTTTAAAATTAATATAGAAACCAGCAGTTAGATTAGTACACATAATCACAGACTGTTTGATAATAATGATCATATATCAATTAATAGCAGGAAGCAAGCTCTGCTGAACTCAGAGGGGTTTACTTTCAAGTAAAGTTCAGGAGCAAGCTAGTCTCAGGTTTTGTGAAAGCTGAATATAGACTAGAATGGCTAACTAAGTGCAGATTTACCTGGCGTCATGATGAGGATTAGAGGAAGTGGCAGCAGCAGACCCACCACGTAACACTGGCCTAGGGCAAGTTTTGTAGATAGGAGACACAAGACAGAAGAAGAAAACAGGAAAGAGAGAGAAAAGAAGCAGAATAAAAAACCAGAGACAAAAATTGTTAAATATTTTTCTTCTGTTATACTGAAACACTACAAATATAAACCCTGGTTATGTTTTCAATATATTCCATTTTATAAATACTAATTACCAATGTGCGAAGGGAACTTAACTATCTGCTTGTTGCTTTTCCAGATACAAAATTTGTGAAGAAATGTTGGAATTAACGCTTACATACTATTTGTTTATTAAAATACTGATCTACTATTCTCTCATATAAAATAATTAGGTGGTGTACAAGAAAATACACAAAAACATAAAATACCATGTAAAATAATCAAAAAAATGACAGGCTCACTTTGGAAAGTTTAAACAAGTGACGAGGCCTGTAGACATATAAAGTCCTTCAAGAGACACCTGGAAATTAGCAGCAAGGACACTACCAAATCACTGCTGGAAGAGTATTCCACAGCATGCAACTGCTCACAAGGCTTCTGAACATGGCATGCAATGCTTCTCCACGTGATCTCAGTAACTGAGCTGGAATATAAGAGCTCATGCTGTCCTTACAGTATTCCTGACTGAAGCTGTTCAGGGCTTTAAGAATCCTGAAGGTGATGCAGTAGCATACAAGTAGCCCATGCAGGTATTTTATGTGATTATATAGTTTTAAAACTATATAGATCATTTTCACCCATCTAAAGTATGGTCAAGGTGCAATCATGTTAGAAGTTAAACTGAAGTTTTCCATGCAACAATTCAGTGTGCATAACCACAACTAAAGATTTGTCAAAAGGGGCCTAAAGCGACCATAAATCATAATAGAACACTGTGGCTGTTTATTTCAGTTGCTAGGGTCTAAAATTATTTTTCCCAATTTAATAACTTGTGGTTTTTTAAAAAAAAAATTGCTATATTATGTAAAACTATTGGGCAATACCTAAAGTTGTGTGATGAACATCTTCTCAAGCAACAAAACTGCCACTTCCTCTTCTCTCCCTGCTCTAACAGTTTTTAAGTCTACACATTTCCCCTGAAAACTGGATTAAGACTATTTTGAGTTAAAAAACTGTTTTCCTAAAAGAAAGATATCAATGAGGAAGAATCTGCACAATAAATTATAATCATGCACCATATTTATTTCTGTGCACTTCCTATTACTTAGGGACTAGTTTCTCAACAGGATAATCCGCTGAGTCCATATAGGTTATCTTGCATTCCTATTCTATAGCCTCAAACAATCTGAGTTCTGCAGTGTGTTTCAAATTGTACAACTATTAACTTAACAGCATGTACATTTATTTTCCAGCTCTTAGAGAAACATTATTTTGCCCAGTAACTAGCAGTCCTTGATTTTAGTTACTTACAGCCTGATCTGCTGAATATGTAGTCTTAAAATAAGTCACATTTTGTTCAATGGGACTCACATTTTTAAAAATATACTCTGGGGGCAGAATGGCTGCAGTTTATTTTTATGTGTGTTGTTCACACAATTTATGTTTATAGAGTTGTTTAATTTTGTTTTGTGTCAGAGATGGAGTGTTTCTATAATTTGTATAGACAAAATGACTGGAACTCAGAAAAAATGTAGGAGGAAGGAAAACAACTGTAACAACAGGGGTACAGTAACTTACTGCCCTGAGTTGACCCATGGAAAAGGTTATTTCTGCAACCACCACAATTTCGACTTAATTCTCCTGTATTGTCTATGTTTTTCCAAAGAAACTTGTCATCGCTATTTCTCTACAATCACGAGGGATGAAAAATATGTTCCCACAATGAGAGAATAAACAAAAAATCCTGTTCACGACTCACTTGAATACTTTTTAAATTGGCACTCAAGAAGCCATAAATACCCATGTTCTGTTGGAAATGACAAGACCAGGGGTACAAACTGCTGTTAAAACAGAAGAATCCTGTTATATACCTGACTTTTTTTAGACCACAGCTACTGATCAACTGAAGGTTTTGCACTTCCAGTAAAAACTAAATACAATAACTGTATACATCATACATCAACAGTGTGCTGCTATCTGAACAAGACCAGAGTTCATTCTTCTTAAGTTGGAACTGCACATTGTAAGAAATGGTGGCCAGTTGAGAGCTTCCCTCCAACTCTCTGCATAATATGAGACACAGTCCATCCTGTGTCTCAATTCCCTATACTGAGTGTTACCAAGTGTCTACCAGCAACGGCCAGATGTGGAAAAGAAAGGTGGGGTACAGAGAAACACAAGGTAATGACATCAGAACATGGGTAAGTTGTAGTGCATTATACTCAACATAAGTGGAAAAATAGATGGCATTCCATTACCAGGTTTAATATTTTATAGACTTAGGGAGATTCTAAATATGCATGACCATTGCTTGCCAAGGTCATGCCCCAAGGGGGGTCATGCTATCTGGCAAGCTGCAATGCACAAATAGAAAGACTGGAAGTGTGCGACATTGAATTCCACCCTAAGGTTCCATATCATACTATCATCTCTCACATAGTACTTTTCACAGATATATATATATATTTAACCCACCCCAGAAGCATTAGTCTGCAATAGCTATTGACTGGCTGTTAATATATGGGAAGAAGCATAATTACAGCAACCAAAAAAAGTTTAACTGGAGATGCTAGGACAGGGGTCAGCAAACTTTTTCAGCAGGGGGCCAGTCCACTGTCTCTCGGACCTTGTGGGGGGCCAGACTATATTTTTGGGGGGAAATGAATGAATTCTTATGCCCCACAAATAACCCAGAGATGCATTTTAAATAAAAGGACACATTCTATTCATGTAAAAACACGCTGATTCCCAGAACGTTTGCGGGTTGGATTTAGAAGGTGATTAGGCCGGATTTGGCCCCAGGGCCTTCGTTTGCCTTACCCATGTGCTAGGAGCTGAACCAGAAATCTTTGGTATGTGAAAGCTACACTCTACAACTGAGCTATGACCAAATTTTATCTTGAAATGACGTATTGACTGAATGATATTGTTCTGCATTAACAAACTAATGACCACAACCTCATAGCAAATAGTAATGCTTCAAGTAGCACATTCAACTATGACTTTAAGCCCCCATGCAGCTGCTCAAATTTGTCCCAGATTAATATATGCCTTAACTGACTTGAAGTTTCATGTTCAAAATTCAGTATTTATTCCCTAAAGAAAATAAGGCATAGAAAGTAAATAATCACTAGCCATCTACTAGATGGCTACTTCTGCTTGATTTTAGTTTTCCTATACCTGCCTTTAAAATGCCATATATATCCTTCTGTGATCACAATTCTTTGCAAACATACTCAAACATTCCATTGTGTTCCATGGGCTTATTAAGGATTGCAGCCTTAATGTAGCAATTTCTTATATTAGAAAATATACATTCAGCAACAAACTATCAGGTTTGGACTTCTTTGCTTACAAAATGAAATTTTAATGAGTTCTCTCCAACCATGTGTGTTCAAGTGCCCCCCAGCAGCCCCCCAATGTGCCTCAGAGAGTTAGAAGATCACCCAGAGCATTTGGGAGGCATGTGGGGGAGAGCAGAAGGGAGGAGAACCAGAAGCTGAATTTGTAAGACTTCAGATTTCACACACTTTAGTTTAGTGATTTAACAAAAAATTTTTTGTCAGAGTAGTACTAAGACTTGGCTATAAATATTAATTTTAAATGCTCGTGAAAACTAGGAAGATAGGAAGCTGCCTTTTGCAGACTCAGACCGTTGGTCAATCTAGCACAGTACTACACTGGCTGGCAGTAGATCTCCCAGGCTTCAGACAAGGGTCTCTCCCAGTCCTGCTGGAAGATACTGAATACTGAACCTGGAACCTTCTGTATGCAGATGCTTTACCACTGAGCCAAGGAATCACCAACATGATGCTTATTTTAGGTATTAAATGGAGTCAGATTTTACAAAATATGCAATGGGTTGGATTCAGGTTCAGTCATGCATGGACTGAAACCAAGGAAACTTACATTAATCATGACTAAGAATGACTAAGTCTGGATCCAAACCAATACGCAGAACCTAAGATGCATTAAAGGGGTCCTCTCTTGTGCTACAGCCTGTAAAACATAAACACCCATAAGCTGCAGGTAGTATACTTTTTTGTAATTTCTCAGCCACTAAAATAAAGGATTCTTAAAAATGAGAGATAATCTGACCCCTTTTCATTATCCAAGCTAAGGTAGAGAAATAATAGGCAACATGAATAGGAATAGTTCAGTCCAGTGAGTACTTTTTCACTAACTTGGGCATATTTACTGATGTCCCTATGATAACATACTTGTGTGTAACTTAAGTATCCAGGTTATAAAATGTTTTTCATGCACAGCACCTTGCTCACATGGGATAGTTTGAACCATGCCAAGTTAACTCTAAAGTGTTGGTATTTACCAAGGCATTCCCATATTGGGAATGAGGGAGTGGGGTGGGGCAGGGAATTGAAGAACAGAGAAGAGTTACTTTACCATAGTATTATTAGCAATGATAAATTCTCAACATTTCAATTCATTATAGTATAACATGGTATAGTTATGCAAAACTGGTAGGAAAAGGAACCAGAAAAATATTTTGAAAGAGAAAACCAAAACAGAACTAAAACCAGAAGCTTTAGGAAGAAGAACAAAGCCAAAACTCAATCACTGAAATAAGTATTGTACTTACACTTAAAGAAAACATACCTTTTAAACAGTGAGAATATGCTACCAAGGCCAATAAAAGAAAGAGTATAGTGTGAAATGCTTTTTTTAAAAAGACATTATTTTGCAGCCATGCAAGTGATGCATTTTCCAAATTTCACATTCATACATGCAGGTTAGAAAAGTTTCATCTGACAAAAAGGTGTATTGAGAACTGAAGAAAAAGAGGATGTTATCCTAGATTTTGAAAATGAACATTGGCAACAACTGCAATGAGAGTTTCCAATAACACTCAGGTTCTTATGATTAATATACCAAATGAAGAAAAAACCTGCTCAAATAGTTTATAAAATTTGAGAACTCACTGATGGGATAAAAGTGAAAGCTTTTGTTTCCCCCCCAATAAAAATGAAAAAAGTATATTAAAACTTTCTATTTAAATTTGGGGAAGCTATGTGTGCATATCTTTCTGGTGCATGCCAAATTACTGTTTTACTTTGTGTAAGGTTTTCTACTTGCAAGATTTCTAAAGCAGAAAAGCAGGACACAAATATTAAATAAAAAACAAACAAAATTCCTCCTGACAGTGAGCAGCCCATGGTAAGGTGGTGCTTCACACATATACTGGAGCTTGACAAACTCTTAGATCAGGATTACTACCATAGAAGTTTGAACATACAGAATCAATTATTAGTCTTTTAAGGCAGTAGGTTTAGGTTTGCTTCCTCCAACCACCCTTGGTTTCAAATTAGTACAAAGACTTGAAGGAGGAAAGGATTTAAGGCTTTGCTTCCCCACTAAAAGCTCCTTTGAACTGGCTTTGGAAGAAACTGCAAACTGAGGATTCTGCAGTTATCTGAACCCCAACCTAGGCCCTTCACATTGTAAAAACAAGTTATGGCAAAGGAGGTGAACCTTTCATTTGCACAGGTGTCCTCAGCACCCCCCGCACCTCTAAGAGGATCACAGGGTCTATGGCTGCTAAAGAAAGAAATTTATTTGGGTAATATTCTTTAATATGGCTAAGATTCTCAAAAGCCAACACAAAAATATTCCACTAGCAGAATGTGACAGAGGAGCAGACTTCTGATCTGTAGTCTGATAAGACAGTTACATAAACAAGAGAGGGTCCAGACACAACTAGTTAAAAAAAATAATTTATAATAAAATAACACTTATTTTGGTGTGAAAAGGAAACAAAAAATGAATAAATACCTGGCTCATATGTAAAGAGGTCTTACAACTTAAATTGTATAAAAATAATATTTGCACACCCACCTCCAATTAACTGGTGGATTGACAACAAACAAAGACTCTGTATTTTTTTGAAAGAGTCTCTCCCCCATGCAGCAGATCTTAAGAACAGATTTTTTCCCAGTTTCTGTCCAGAGCTACTATATGACTTGCCTTTCAATGTAGGTTTTTCTTATCACAATAATCAGAGGAATTGCAGATAGGACTTAGCTGAGATGAATGTCAATAAAAGCATTTTCATCTAGATCCCCCTCAATATTAGTGGACCTTGAATTTTTAGTTTATTAAGGCCATTTTGGGATTTGTGTTTAAAACATTTCAAACTCTCAGTTGCGTTCAAAAAGAATAAAAACTCTCCCACTGAAAGCAAGAGGATTTAAACAATCAACTTTGTCTAGAGTATGAAGCTATGTTTGTAGCACTTTGTTGCCCTTCTGTTCTTGGATTTCCAATGAGAGTGAGACTGACATTTTAAGTCACTGTTCAGTTATTTCACTCTTGACCAAAGAAATAAGACAACTAAGCTCCATGAAATGTGAAGTTTGGAAATGTCATTCGCAAATAGCAAAAGCAAAAAAAAAAAAAAAAAAGAGTTAATTTTATTTCATGTAATTTAAGCAAACCAAAACCAATTAACTAGGAAATGAAAGGGAAGTAAAAAGCAGTAAACTGGGCAGAATCAGTGATGGCCAATCACCTGCGATTTTCATCCAGCACATCCAAGACTTGCTGGTAAGCCCTACGGGTAGAAGACTGGATAAGCGACAATATGCCCCGAGCAGAGTAAAGATTAGATCCATCTTCAGAGAACATTTGGGGTGGACAGACACGAACCTGTTGAGGTGATGGTGTCACACTGTTTGTGCAAGTGTAGCAAATGAAGAGAGAAACACTAGTGTCAGGTTTCAGATAGGAAAAAAAAATCATCCATCAACCAACCCTTTTTGAAAAATTAAAGCTGACCCCCATTTTTTCTTCTTCCTTCCCCATCAACAGATTAAAAACCACATCAAGGAAATGTTAGTGGGTATCTTGTGAACTGACTCTTGGAACCCTTTATATGAGGCAAAATATCAAGGATAATGGCTTTGATTCATTGTGATCAAAGAATACTAAAAACCAGAGGCATGATAATAAGCAGGTCTGTATTAAAAACACAGGACACAACAGCACTCTTTAGCAGATAGTAAAGACAGATTTGGATTCACTGTATGCCAGAATCATACAATGCAGATCACAGTCTCAAATATATCCAAGTTACTCAGAGACTGGAGGAGAGTATGTTGAAAACATTCTGAAAAACAGAAGCCTATATAAAACAAGAGTGACATAAACATACTAGTTTGATTGATTGTTTTTTGCAAATACAGGGCTATGTGAAAAACATGCAAATATAGGACTACAAAAGAAACATGCAAGATAGCAAAAACACTGGTGAAGGCTTCTTATATCCCAAATATTCCAATAAGCAAAAATTTCTTTTAGCATTTATCCTGAAAGCAAGAGGCTGAGGATTAACCAAAAAAATTGCATCAAAAGCACTCATTGCCTATAAGACGAATGAAAGTGCAATTCAGCACCATCTATATAAATGGGAATTTTGCAATTCACTTCAACAGGATATTGATTAAACTTTTATTTTTCAAAGGTCAATTCTGAGAGAGCTATTGATCCCAACAAGATTTCAGAAAACTACGCATATGAATAGGCAAAAGTACTAAGCAAAATCTTCAAACTTGTAGTATTGACCTTTTTTGTTTTTGTTTAAAAAGAAACATTTCTCCCTTTCCACATTTAAGGTTGTTCTTTAATTTTGAGGTTTAACTACATTAATCAAGATTTTACCATTTAGTCTGAACTCTGCCTTACTAAGAGCAGGAAGAGAAGCATTAGGGGTATAGCATTTTAAGTCCTTCTGAATAATCAGTTCATGACACAATCTGGGTGCAAGCCAACAAGCACTTTTCTTTCAAGCAACATTTTAAATAATTATTTTGAAATGAACCTGATGAACTAAGAGGGTACTCTGTGGAATCCATCAAGGGATTGAAAGGCAGTCATGCCTATCCTCTGTTTAAGAACAAAACAATTATGTATAAAATACAGTTTTTAAAAATCCTTATTGAATGTTATAAAGAGAAAAATACAGAACTTGTGGAAAGAGAAAAGTAAAAGCAGTACCGATAACCTGGAAATAAAAACCTTTGGGCCTCAAAAAAACAAAAACAAAAACCACATACACATGTAGTGTCCCCATATAATAGTCTGCCAAGCCTGCTGTACAATACGTATATATTCTATAGAAATAGCTCCTTTAAAAATGACTATATATAGGTTATATATTGTAATTATATCCTCACACACAACCCTATATTCTCACAGGGAGGCTATGTCTGTTGTGCTTAAAATGGACAATTATTACTTATGTTTTATACAACCAACAAATAAGAAAGGCTATTCTCACAATCCTGAATGTATTTAAATAAAACGAAACCTCAAAGAGTTTTCAGTGGAACTTGCTTTCAAGGAAGTCTCATTAGAACTGCAAACCTCTTGTACCTTGTTACTTCAGCAACAGTAAAATGCAGATTTTCGGATATGAAGTTCTGCAAGTAAACCAAAAACAACTATTCTAGCAAACACAAGGCTGCAAATTAATATTGTTCTATGATTCTGGTGTTTTACTAAATAAATAAATAAATAAATAAAATGAGAGAACAGGTCCCTGTCTCAGCAAGCTTACTACCTAAAATGGAACATTGGGTCTCTTACTGTGAATAGGACCTCAGGTTGATAAGTGAGTCGGCCATGAAACGTGATTTGTCCAAAATACGGCCATGTGACTATCTGATTTAACTGGCTTAGGCTTCTGAGAACCTAGACAGAACAGTAGACAAACAAAATATGACTAGGGCATCAGGATGCCATACTGAACCTGACACAGAGGAGAGGGGGATTTGCTGTGATTAATGTGAGCGGCCTGGGATGCAGAGCGTTCTCATGACTGGCTCACTTATCCACTTGAGAAGAAATATACCTAACAATATATTTTTCAGCTAATATAAGCTGAAATTTGTTTTATTCTTTGCTATCTTCACATACCAGAAAACCAACCACAGTGGTACCTCTAGATTCGAACGGGATCCATTCCGGAGCCCCGTTCGCATCCTGAAGCGAACGCAACCCACGTCCGTGCATGTACAGGTCGCGATTCACCGCTTCCGCGCATGATGTCATTTTGAGCATCTGCACATGCGCAAGCAGCGAAACCTGGAAGTAATGTGCTCCGTTACTTCTGGGTCACCACGGAGCACAACCCGAAAATACTCATCCTGAAGCTACTTCAACCCGAGGTATGACTGTATGGTGGTCAAGACCTGCTGGGACTGATTCTATGACTGAAGAGGAAACCCTCTACACCAGAGATTTTCAACCTTTTTGAGTCCACGGCTCCCTTAACCAACTACATTCTTTCTGTGGCACCCCTGTGGGGCTCAGAAGCCCAGTTATTTCACCCCTTGCCTGAAGAACTGGCACCTTCTCACCGTTTTTCGAACACCCTCCCCTGTGGAGTATTCCCTCAGCCTCCTCTCCTTGGGAGTTCTCTGGACTGCTGCTGCTGCGGTCCCTGGTATTTGACCTGCCCTGCCCCACCCCAAAGAGAGGTGCCTCCCAGAGCCTGCAGAGCCTATAGCCAGGGCTGCTGCAATAAAACAGCTGTGCAAGCCTTTGGGAGGCAGAGACGTGAAAGGGCATCAGAGGAGGAAGGGAAGGAGACAGAGGCCAGTGTTGCCCAAGGGCACCTCTGACCATCATTCAAGGCACCCCAGGGTGCCATGGCACACTGGTTGAAAACCACTGCTCTAAACCTTACCAAGGAGAAGAGCTAATTGAATTCAATGGAACTTCCTCAGAATGTATAGGATTTGACTACAAGTAGGTTCGTTGAAAGAAAAAAACCTGACTGATTCATCCACCATCTGCTCATGAACTACATTTACTGCTTTTATCGCCACAAAGATTGTCTTCAGGGACTCTGTGCAAGGCATGTTGTGTATATAATGTCTGAGAAAATGTGGTGCTAAAAACTGAAGTCAAAGCTAAGATACACTCAAAAAGCTATACAACAGACTTATATAATAATCAAACCATCACTTCATTCAGTTCAGTATTGTCTACACTTGGAAGCATCTGTCCAGGATTCGAAACTGGAATATTTCCTAATACTACCTTGAGAGGATAGGAGCTGAAATGGGACCTTCTGCATGCAAAGAATGCACTCTGGTGAGCTTTCCCCAGGTTGTGTGATAAGATGTATATTAGGGATCAAACTCTTATTTACAAATTTGGGGGTGAAACTATTTACAAAATGGCAAAGGGGAAATAACAGACAACATTCATAATGACATCACGAGTAATATAAACCCATAAATAATTGTGGGGAATTCAGGAACATGTACAAAATCATATTCAGCTTAAAATCTGACAACAGTTTCTCATTAGTTATGATATGCAGTCACTTCCTCCAGCAAGTTAAAGCAAGAAGCTTCAAGACTAGCACAAGAAAAGAAGGGTTTATTAAAAATTCTATGTCTCTCCCCTTTCTATATTCCCTGTTTCAAGTTAGTGATCTAAGAAGCCTCAGCTTTTAATTATCAATAGGGAGAGATGGAGGAACAATAACTTGAAGAAGACCAACTTCCCTACAGTATTTCTACAACTAATAACATTGCTTATAACAGTGCTTTTTTCTAAAAAAAAAAATGTTTAGGGGTACTCTCATTTTCCTACTCATACTGAAATACTGCCCCCTCAATGAGGCCAAACTTAGATTCACAAAATGTTTAGGTGCATGCGTACCCCCCCCCAAAAAAAACACGCTGGCTAAGCCACTTATGTAGAAAGAATATATTTCCAAATAGAAGTTATGCATTGTCATATTTTTCCACCCTGATTATGATACCTATCTGGCCTCTGGGCCCACCTGATATCCTTGCACTGGCCTAAAATTTGCATGCATAAAATCCAAAGTGCATAGGTCTGAACAGTGCAGTCAATCCACAAACCAACCACATGGTTCAGCTGATATGTGTTGGATTTTGCACACACATATCTCTACTACGCTCATGTAGGATTAGTATGCCAGAAACATGCAACCTTGTCCTCTCCACCAACCACTGTTTATCCCTAAAATTTGTTCTCAAATTTTATAGTTAAAAACTAAGCAAAAATATGCTCCCAAATTCATTACAAGAATGACAAATTTTCATATTCCGTTAATTTGTGTCTTAATTACAGGTGGAACCAAGCATACAGAATATTTTTTTAAAATCAAATCAGACAATATAGACAAGTCTCTTAGATGGCAATGCATTAAGTACATACTTGACATATTTAAAAGTGAATGGTTATAATAAGTGGTCAAGCTTACGTTTCATCTTTAGCTGTGAAGGGTGACTGGTACCTTGGCATTTTAACTCTCAGGACAGTTTCAAGACTGTGCCACCATTAATCACAGTTGTTAATATCTTAAAGAGGGAGCAACTTTCTAAATAATTGGAAGGTCATTAAGGCAATCATCATTACTGGTTATCACTTCTTATGCCTAGTTATTATTAGTCCTCAAAAGCATTTGAGAATCCGTGTATGCTCAAAAGGTTATCAGGAAAGCCACTATATACAGTTGTATGGCAAGTGCAGAAATGACAACATATATTGTTCCAAGAACGCAGATGAGGAAAAGGAACCAAGCCAATTCCTCTTCTAGACATGGTAAGGTTTGGCACAGAATTTTCTCATTGTTGCAACAAACATACTAGAATGCCATGTCACAGTTCCTATACTAGAATGTGGAAGCTATCCTGTGCGATTGCACTTGCTATGCATGGCCACAGTTCCAACTACTAACATGCATATGCACCCTCCAAAAGAAAGAAAAACATGTGTTTGCCAAAATGCTGCACAACAGCACTTGAAAGGATGACTATTTATACACTGTTAGCTTCTTTGGCCACAATTTCTTTTTTTGTGGAAAAACAGGAAACAAATTGAAAATGAAAACTGGAGGCAGCAGCCTGGAAACTCAGAACTGAGAAGGCAATGCTATCAGTATACCACATCAAGCAACACCCTTAATTCAGTCCATGTAAAACTCACCACTGCAGCACTAGAATATCATCCTACCCTTTTCAAATGCAAGTGGGATTGGCAAAAGTACTGTGATGGCTGCAGTTAGATTCAGGAAAGGTCATATACCTTAGCTTGACACTTGGAGGACATAGTTTATATCCAACGTCCACTTACCCTTTGAATGAGTCATCACAGCACCAACCTCACAAAGAGGCCTCACAACACCAAAAATGAACACCAGCTCCAACAGTGACCTACAGATAGCTAGAAACCCTTCTGTGAGACCTTGAACGCCCAGTCACCCTTGTGATAGCATATAACTTCAACTACAGAGGAGACAAGGAGTTGTTGTTCTAGCTGTTTCCATCTCCCCACTTTCCTCTCCTGCCAACAGGGGACAAGCAGGAAAACAGTAGTGGAAAGTGATTTCTTTCTTCAGGCTCATAGCTGGAAGCAAAATGAAGTGTTTACCTCACTACAAGAATCTTAATTAAAAGATACTGATCATTCCATAGTCTTAATGAATCAACATTTATAAGTTTGTAATAAAGACCCACTCTGTCCTTTGCACTGCATAAACAAAGACGATGTAATTAATTCTAAGCATGCAGGCAGCAGAAGATTCAAGTAGATCCAATAACAATATGAAATACTTCCCTTCACACAAATCCACTATAAATGTATTTTAGAAACAAACTTTCTTTATCCTATAAAGAGAGTTCTGGATCCAGACTAGGTTAGTGACACTTTAAAGGTAAAGGTAAAGGGACACCTGGCCATTAGGTCCAGTTGTGACCGACTCTGGGGTTGTGGCGCTCATCTCGCTTTATTGGCCAAGGGAGCCGGCGTACAGCTTCCGGGTCATGTGGCCAGCATGACTAAGCCGCTTCTGGCGAACCAGAGCAGCGCATGGAAACGCCGTTTACCTTCCCGCTGGAGCGGTACCCATTTATCTACTTGCACTTTGATTAGGTGGGCAGGAGCTGGGACCGAACAACAGGAGCTCACTCTGTCATGGGGATTCGAACCGCCGACCTTCTGATCGGCAAGTCCTAGGCTCTGTGGTTTAACCCACAGCGCCACCCCCACTGAAATTAAAAGAACTTATGTCTGTCACGACTAAATTGCTCCTCTGTTTCAATGGAGCTCAAGTGTCACTTTAGTCTGGATTCAATGCAGGAAAAAAAGAAGGAACTATTAAAAATTATCATACGAAGTGTTAAAGAACATTTTCACTTATCCAGAAGAATTACACACGCAAAAAGTGCTAGTTAAAAAAGGAACAGAAAGTGATGCATTTCCTGTGAAGATATACAGTCTGATATATAGCTTGTCATAGCTTGTCATATTTGATTTTGGGTGATATCCACCTGTCATTTTAGTGAAGTTCATTAATTTCAACTGAACATGACTGGTGGGTACCAACCTCTAGCTTAATATGTACCAGGAGACTTCCAAAGATGTGTTGAACCATTATGATAAACACACAGTTAAGTTGGCTGTTTAACAATGCAATCCTATTAACTGAGTTAATAGGGTCTTACTCCCAAGGTAGGTAGATATAGGACTGCAGCCAAAGTTAACACATTTTAAGCTGATCGTGATGCATTTGTTTTTGTTTTTAAATTAAGAACAAGATTTTAGCAATATATACATATATAAGGTAAAGGTAAAGGGACCCCTGACCATTAGGTCCAGTTGTGACCAACTCTGGGGTTGCGGCACTCATCTCACTTTATTGGCCGAGGTCATGTGGCCAGCATGACTAAGCCGCTTCTGGCGAACCAGAGCAGCGCACGGAAACGCCGTTTACCTTCCTGCCGGAGTGGTACCTATTTAACTAATTGCACTTTGATGTGCTTTCGAACTGCTAGGTTGGCAGGAGCTGGGACCGTGAAACGGGAGCTCACCCCGTCATGGGAATTCGAACCGTCGACCTTCTGATCGGCAAGTCCTAGGCTCTGTGGTTTAACCCACAGCGCCAACCACGTCCCTATATACATATATACTGGGGGGGGGATACCAAATGCTGCTATATGAAGACATTTAGCAAATGCTGTTTTCTGCAGCTGAAAAAAATGTTTTGAGAACAATCACACAAAATTTACTTCATTAATAGTTAGTTATTATTCCAACAAACAGAACAAAAAATATTTGGAAAGTCAGTTGTAGCTGTGTAAGATTAAGTAACTTCTCTTTATAAAGAAGATAATCAGTTGAAAGGCATATCCTAAGCATGAACTGGTAAGTAACACATGAAGAAGCTTTTTCTACAAATGTTGCATGCGCCAATAACCCCTCTACTCACATTGACTCATTTCTCATCAATTGACCATTTTGACGATTTGCGTTTTCACTCATGGAGCGTTCTCTTTTCAGTCTCCCAACTGAGCGAACCTGCAAAACAAAGTGGGGGGGGGGGTACGTCTTTCACCACTGCTATGGCATCAGTATCCAGCTTTACCTAATATCAACAACTGAACCATTTTCATTTTTAGTAAAGCAGAAAATGAATAAAAACAGTCTTCCTGGATGGTGACATTTTGCCTGATATTTTGGAAAGTAAGGAGAACAAAGACTCCCCTCTCTTGAATGTCCCCAATTTTTAAAATGAGAAAAAATTGCCAAAAATAATTTAAGTTTACCAACAGCTTTTGAAATTAAGTTTGGTTTAAGACAGAAATAGAGAACCATTGGGTCTCTAGACATTGTAGGATTCCCAGCTCTCATCAGCCCCAGCAAGCACAGAACATCAGGAAAGATGGGAACTGTAGTCCAAGAACATATACAGCCCTTCCACTAAAATTCTTATGCCAGTTTACACAATAATAAAATACAAATGATTAAGATGCAAATCCAAATTATCATAAAAACCTGAAGACCAAAAGGCATTAAGTCTTATAAGCCAGATAAAAACAATCAAGATAGCCCAAATTATGTCTAAGCAGCCTGGTACCAAAAATACAACCAAGTAAACACCACACAAAAAAGTGTTCTGGGGGTATCTTTGCTTTCAACAGGGAGTATTAAAATAATATACTGTGTTCTACAAAGCAGTAACCTATTTTATAATACTGATCTGAAATGGAGTATAAAGCAATAAATATTTGACTTCTCTTTTGACTTATTAAATATAATACTGAAACAAAACATAATGAAATGAAAGGCATAAAGAATACTAGCCTCTTCATTTTGAGGAGTCTGAGTAGGGGCTCGCTCTAAGTCCAGGAAATCTAGTGGTCGTTCACTGAGTGAAATAACACGGGGAGGTGTTTTCAGTGACAGAGACTTGAATGGAGTTGACTGGAGAAGATCTAGATCTGGCGGCCTGGAGAGTGGAATGTCTTCACTATTACCTGTAAGTTAATATTAAGATTAAAGAACATTTTACTAACAAACTATTCAAAATGGCTCAATGGGTAGACTGCTGGAGCTGGGTAAAATCAAGCTCAAATCCCATATGAAGTATGAATTCACTGGCTGGTCTTAAGCAAATCACACTCAAGTTCATATGTAAAAATAAATTGAATGGGTGTGAAGTCTGACAGCATGCTGCTTTATCACCTCTGTCCACCTGAAGGCAAACGTACCTGCCACTACAATCCGCTCTGGAACCTGCATTGTTACACTGGCATTTGGAATCCCCCCTTCATGAGCACTGTGTTCAAGGTCAGCATTTGGTGGAGCAACCTTGAGTTTTTCCGGAACTCTCATTCTCTGATTGATCCCTTCAGTATACTCCATTTCATACTGAATTCGATTCATTTCTGCCATTTCGGCAGCCGGAGATGGGAATGCTGTGGTGCTCATCCTAATATGAGATAAAACAACCTGAATTACCCCTCAGTAGTAAAAAGAAACACAAGATGGGTTTTGATCCACAGTAAATTGAAGTCTTCCACTGTTGGTAGAGAATGCGTTTTAAGTCTATGTAATGGTGGATGTGCAGCACAGCCATCGTGTATAAGATGCCCCCTATGATTTAACATTGGAATTAAAATTTGCATACACCTGCTTTACTGCTTGCTCCGTGTGAGTAGAGAAACAAGCCACATAGCCAGTTATCCACAGCTTGTGGTTTTGATGCAATGATAAAAAAAAATTAATTAATTAATGGCTTTCAAACAAACCATAATATAAACGAAGGTTTAAAGTTGGCTTCCATATCTTGGCTTGTTTGAAAGCCATTAACCATAGTTCCCAGTTCAGATGCAAAAGGAAGCTAAAGTTAACCATAGCTTCGTGTGTGAAGGGCAAAGCAAAGTGAGGGCACAGGAGCTGCATGTGGGTACATGAAACTTTTAAATATCTTTGCACCAAGATATCAAAGCCTTATTAAACAGAAATTTGTTTGTGCAAATGTGGCCAATTTATGCCAACCCAGGGCAACCATATTGGAGGCAGATGGTAAAGAGACCAATTCCACTAATATTAAGCATATAGGGTGCAAAGAGAGCCCGCAAGTGAGCAAGTCTCACATTCTGACCTTCATTTCAAAAAATGAGGGTTCTGTACCTCTTTTCCCCCAGCTTTACTCCACATCTTAGATCCTTGCTTCAAGATTCATTAAGCATCTACAACCATCTAAATTAAATAGTACTAATTATTCCAAATGAGTGCCTAGCTCTGGGCAATTTATTTTAAAGACATATCTTTCTAACAGGCAAGAACAGGGGTGATTAAGCTCTCCCCTTAACTGCTATGCACATACAAGTAAAGGAGAAGGGGCTATGCACCTGAGTGCCTGTGTCCTTTGCTGTGTGGGGGAACAGTGTGCAGGAGACTGTGGAATGGCCACACTCTTTTGGCCATGCCCAACTTTAGAATGTGGCTCCCAGAAGGGCAGCCAAGGGTGAAAGTGGCCCTTGGGCCAAAAAAGCTTAGCCACCACTGGCCAAGAACAAAGCACACTTTTGAAGATGCCAGTGTTCTGATGGAAGACAACGCAGGCCATATCAGCATTCTCCATTCTCAAATAATGAGACTTCTTCAAAGCCAATCAAACAAAATTAACAGTTACAACCTGTATGCATTTTAAATTCACCAATATAGATTCATATTAAGGATTTCTTAACATTTAAGGCAGAGACAGCCAACACAGAGCCCTCCAGATGTTGTGGGACTCCAACTCCCAGACCATTGCCCATGTTGGCTGAGGCCAATGAGATGTAGCTCCACAAAACACCAAAATTCCACTAGTCTGCTTGCAAGTATAGGCGCTAACTACCAAATGTTTACCTGTGCTGCAAACTGAAGAATACATTTCTATTGTTTCTTTATCCAAATTTCTGTGAAAAGGAGGCAAGGCCTCCTTTTCCTCAAGTAAGGGAACACATTAGGCTAGATAACAGTTTTTTAAATATTGCAATCAACAGAGATAAAAATACCTACAAGAGTCAATCTTCTATCTGCTTCTACAAGCACAAGTTCAACTCTACAGCTTTCACTAACCTTCCTACAGGAATATCACTGCTTGATCGCTTGCTCATTTTGTTGTTTGCTTGCAACGTTTTAATATCACTACACTGCAGCACTGTTCACTTTACGTAACAGTATCCCTAAACAGTGGAACTTTTGTACATAAGACAGCATGACAACTGCTTTCGAGCTGTAAAGGGGGGAGGGAAAAAAAGAACAGAAAACAGCATTAGGCATATTACATAATTAAATATTTATTACCTACGACATATCTAATCTGTACCCATCTATTCCGTAATGTGAGCTCAGTAAGTAAATGTCAGATATCTTCCATATACTTAAACTTATGAGGCTTCATAAATGCCAAATTTTTAAGTCCCCAGTTCTGATTTTTACAAGAATGGAAGTATAATTCAACAGATGTACTCTTGAAGGAGCAAAATATGCAATCAGATGGCAGTTGCTAAATTTACAAAATAATTAAACCATCCTAAATAAAAATAGATTGTGTTTGTGCCTATCTAAATATAACTACAACAAAGCAGAGACTACTTGGTTTCTAACACTTGCTTTTATCCTAGGCTACATGGCAAGCAGATCCAAAAACAAGACAGGGAATCTGCCTACTTAAGCATATGGTTTATTGCAAATCTCACAAGGGTGAATAAGTATATGTGGTGGGAGTTTAGAAATCAGAATACAACTAACCACGCTGCATATGTTGCAATGTAGCAAGAGATATTATTTTGCTGCCATACAGAAAAGTGGGAACAATTATGACATGGACGTCAGCATGTTCACACTTCTGTAAAAAGGCTCAACCCCTACTGAGAATCTTAAGATGCAGAATAAGATGTGAACAAAGGACAGCATAGATGAGGTACCTGTGGTCCGACTTTGATAGCAAAGGCCAAGAATCCAGGGCCAATCCCTTCAACCACTGAAGAAAGCCCAAAGAACCAACATTAATCCCTGTAAGCCTTGTGCACCTGTGGATGAGTGTGTCAGGTTGAAGCACTCTACATCGGCAGCATCTGGAGGACACCGGTTTGGGGGAAAGCCAGTGGAACTGCTGGCACATGCAGAACTCAGCTTTTGGCATAAAAGCACTGCCAGAAGTTGTTACCCAAATCTTCAGGCAACAGAGGAGTGTCTGACCCTTGGCTCGCAATACCAGTCGCTGGGACTCCACAAGTGGGGAAAGTGCTGCGGTGCACCGATCCCGCTTACGGGCTTCCCATGATGACTCCTTTGAGAAGAGGAAGCTGGATGAGATGAGCCTTTGGGCTGATCCTGCAGGGATCTTCTTAAGGCGCACCAAAGACGTGGTTTGCAATGCTTAACGGCCTGAGGGCAAGGAGTGTAACAGGTTCATAAGGCAAACTCTGTAGTAACAGTTAAGGAGAGTCCAAGGCAGGATCGGAGCAGAGGTCTACCCAATTCAGCACCCATTTCCTCAACGTGGCAAGCTGGGTGCTTTGACAAGAACCTTCAGCACAAAGCATGTAATATATAGCATGTAAAGGCCTCTTGAGCATAGAAATTACAGCCATAGCCGAACTGAGAGGTGGGGAAGGGTGGTGGGGGGAGAGACTCTGGTCAGAAACCGAGAAAAGCGCAGTAAGCCAACAGGTCAATGGGTATTTTTTTTTGGAGGGGGGGGGATTTGACATGACAGTAACAAAGGCCTCGGCGACGGGGGTGGGGGCGAGGAATAACGGCAACGGCCGGGGAGGCGGGCTGAGGCAATGATTTGATAGGAACCTGTGTGGGCTGAGGGACCGTTATTTATGAGGAAGGGGGTTCAAAGATGGGGCGGGAATAAAGCCCCCCCCTCCCGCCAATGCTGAGGGAACCAGGCGCAACGGCGGTTGGACTCGTGCATCTGGTCGGCGGTGGGAGGTGTGTGTGCTAATTTCGCAGCTTCCTCCCCATTCCCGCGCCCCCCGCCACCGCCTCCTTCTGAGGGGAAGGGAAGGCCCAGACCAGCACTCTCTCCGGTTCTCACCCTGAGGCCAACGGGGAGGCGGCTTCTTGGGTCCCGGGTATCCACTCCGACCGCTTTGGTCTCGGTTCCTCTCTCTCTCTCCGGGGCCGTTAGCCAAAGGGCATCCAAGCAGCCCCTCGCCCACACAGCCCTGGAACAGAAGCAACGAAACGAAACAAAAAAAACCCGACCCCGATTGGCCCCACAGAGTTGCCGTAACCGGCGGGGGGAAGAATGAGCCGTGACACCTCACGCGACGGGAAAAGGGGTGGGGAGGAAAAAAAGGTAGCCGGCAGGGGCTGAAGGTGCAGCGGCCATCTTTACTGTCGTCACGATGCTGCTTCGGAGGAAGCAAGTACCGTACCGTGGATTCATTTCCCTGCTGCTCCTGGCGATGCAGCGTGGTTTAGGCGATGAGACCCATGTGCTGTAAGAGAGCTCAGGCCCTTATATAAGTGTGGGGGATTTGGCTCATATGTGATGCTCAGCTTCAGTTTGCTGCGGAATTTGCAGATAGGTTTTTTTGATACACTGGCGGCTGCGGGCGGCGAAGACCTAGATATTCAGGGTTAAGAGCGGGGAAGGGAGCTTAATATCCTGCTAAGGTTTTGTTGTTTTGTAGATCCGCCCCACTTGCTTTCAAAGTAATATATCTTGTGCCCGCAAGCTTTCCCAACGTCAGGGTCTTTTCCAGGGAGTCTTCTCTTCTCATGAGGTGGCCAAAGTATTGGAGCCTCAGCTTCACGATCTGTCCTTCCAGTGAGCACTCAGGGCTGATTTCCTTCAGAATGGATAGGTTTGATCTTCTTGCAGTATATGGGACTCTCAAGAATTTCCTCCAACACGATAATTCAAAAGCATCAATTCTTCGCCGATCAGCCTTCTTTATGGTCCGGCTCTCACTTCCACACATCACTACTGGGAAAACCATAGGTTTAACTATACGGACCTTTGTTGGCAAGGTGATGTCTCTGCTTTTTAAGATGCTGTCTAGGTTTGTCATTGCTTTTCTCCCAAGAAGCAGTATATGTATATGTATATACATGCGTTGCACGTTCGCATGCTCAGGGCGCTTCACGCACATTACAATCCTACGATAAAAGGTATATCAATTTTTATTATTTTCAGATATTGGAGTTAGGGCTGTGAGATTCAAATCAGTGCTTTCAAGCCGGTACACCCATACTTGGGAGGAAGCTCCACTGACCACCGCGAGAACAGGATGCTGGACTAGATGAGCCACTGCACTAGCCTGATCTTATAAACTTAGTGGGACTTACTTCTGAGTAGACTAGCCTAGGATGGTGCTTTTAACCATTATGCTCAGCGAGTGGGATTTCTTGCCTTGCTCTATAGTTCCACCCAACCCCCAGAAGTATGATCTCAGGAGATATTTCCTTTTAACTTCCACAAGCATAGGCACACTTCAACTAACTGTAAAATGAATTGCAGTCTTGTGTCTACTCCCACTGAATTTAATGGGGCTTAGTTACATGTACGCTTGCATTGTGGTTACTGAATTACAGTACATGTATTCCTTTTGGAAATTTATCTGCTTGTGTATTTATAGGTTCTTTTTCAAAACATAATTCTCGTGGATTATGTTATTCTCTTCCCTCTTACTTTCCTGTCAATCATTCATTTTGCTTCCACACAGAATAAGTAAAAAATAAGAGGGGGGCATCTCATTGTCTTTAGAGATTTTCTTGTACTCAGGTCTTGTTCTGAGTGAGGCACTTATAATCAAACCCTTAAAAAGAAAAGGCTGGCACCTGCAATTTCCAACACCATCAGTACAGCCCATTTTGCAGGCAAAGAGGTTTATGACTGCTGCAGTGCTGTCCATTATTATTAGTACAGGTTAGGTGAGGCAGAGGCTGGTTTGGATTTCCAGCCAAAAGTTTTCCAAATAAACTACTCATATTGCAAAAAAAATGTCATGTTCTTTATATTGCCCCCTGCCAGCCCAAATCCAGCACTCAAATGTACACAAAAATGTTGTGCTCTATTAACTTGCATACAGCCAACCTTCACTTTTAAATGTTTACCAAGTACCACAAAATCAAAATTGCCCAAGGCTGCAGCCCTATGTACACTTGCTAGAGAGTAAGCACCCTTTAACTTAGTGAGACTGCTGAGTAACATGCATAAGACTAGGCTGGTAGTTAAAAAACTTAAGGGATAGCCAAACCATAACCGTTGGTAATCTGTAAAGAACTCCCTCCTTTGACAATTCCACTGATGCTGCTGAGTTGGGCTACAATTCTTACCATACGTGAATCCCATAGGATTTACTTCTGAGTTGTTAGGCACTGTTTGTTAACTAGCTGATGAATCAGTGTGTTTCAGATATGTTGTTGCATACACCAGATAGTGAGAGTCAAGTACATTAGCCAAAGCTGTTTAAAAGAACCTGTTAGTCTTTCCCTGTGATTGAGCTTCCAAAAGTTCTTTTATCAACATAGGGCAGCTATTACAGGTGCTTCCAGTGATCTAAGATGCTAATTTTCCATAGCTGCCATGTGATGCAAAACTCCATATAAAAACATGCATTAAACACACAAAGGTTCTTTATTGGATACTAGCAGCCTTATACCTGATGCTGCTCAGGAATTCCAAGAAACAAAAAAATTGATGCAGTTTTGAAGTCAGTCATTAAAATCAGTGCAGCTTGGAAAGGGTTAAGGGTTAATATTGTTTCAAAATGGTGCCCAATTATATCTAAACATAAACAAAATCCTGATTCTGGATCTCAGGAATCATAATGCAAAATTTGGTTATGGTAACTGAAGAGGTGTCCAAATGCATATCAAACAGACAACCCCCTTTCCAAAATAAACAGTAGATGCTGTACATTTTTTTATTTATGGGAAGGATGGGAAACCTATAAACATGCAATGGTCCACTTGTTTTAGGGTTGCTTATTAGCCTGCCCTGGGATCAACTTTGGAGGTTTTCTGTAGGTGTTCAACAAATGAGATACAGCAGATGGGAATTGGGGAAAGAGCCCTCTCAGTGATTGTGCCTCATCTGTGAAATGGGAGCATCCAGGGAGGTTTCTTTTGACATCAAGCACAGGCTTCCTATGTTATCCCCCATCCCCCCATCCTTTAAGAACTTTAAACTCTTAGCAAATTAGTTTGTGTGCTGTTTTTAATTTGTATCTGCTATGTTCTCATCTTTTATTGCATATAAGCTTTCCTTCTAAATTTTAGTTGTAGCTGCATAACAATCTATTCTCTATGAAACATGTATTAAGCCAATAGTTAACATTCAGGTAGATATTGGGGGCCCAGGAATTTATGTCCTTTCCCATGCATCTAATAAAAAGTCACTTTAAAAGAAGTTTGTGTTTGATTGATTAGTGCTATTGATAAGAGTCCAGAAAGAAGAATATAATTCAAAAATCTGTCCCACAAGACATTTTATTTACTACCAGAACATTTGCATTGACACATCCGATTGCCTGCAGTTACAGAGCATATGAAGTGTTCTTGCTCTACCATATAATGTAATTATCTGTGATGCTGTAATGATTTTGGGGTTGGCTTAAGCACTTAATTTTCAGCACAGCAAGCTTTGGCATCAGAATGATTTTGCAGCATTGTTATCACTAAAAGTCCACCATTAAAAGACAGACACCAGAGTAATCAAAATATAACTTAAATAAAAATGTTTACTTGCAAAAATACCCATTAGTAATGAGGGGGAAATGGCGCACTTGTAGATCTCTAAATCCTTTATTTAGAATTATACATTTACACAAGTATGTAGATTAATGAGATAAGATGATTATTGTTAAATATTGCAGTGCTGATACTTGTGCAAAAGCATTGAGCAACCTTAATGTTAACGTTAATATTTTCCGTATTTTTTTCAAGTGCAATGTTATAAATACAAAACATTCAGAACTACACTTTTATACAAAAAACGTACATAAATTATAATAATATATAAAGACCCTGATCCAATTCCAGCTGTGCTTTGTTGCACACTAACGCAACTAGTGGCCCTAAGCTGGGATTGCTTGTGCAGCCCCCATCATCAAGTTCAACAGGAATTGGATGTACCTTGTCATGAGTTTTTAGATCCAGATGGACATCTGCATTAGCTGTGCATGGAAGTCTCCTTTGCTGGATCAGAATGATGTACGTACCTAAATTTGCACTCCTATACTCTCTTTACCTGGGAACAAATCCCATTGAAGTCAATGAGGCTTTCATCTGAATAGACACATATAAGATTGCTCTGAAAGCTCATTGAATACAGTGTGACTTACTTCTGAGTAAATGCATAGGGTTGCAGAGTCAGTTTACTTAAACCACAGGTTCTATATAAACCTTTTCCCAGACAGTACCACTTGAATTTGCTGAAAAGCTATTACCTTTAGCTGCTTGGGTTTCACTGGATGGACTCTGATTAAATTTGGCTAATGTTTTCAACCACCATTTATGTCCACAAAAGTTATTATTATTAGATTTATTATCCACCCTTCACCATAAGGCCCCATGGTGGGTCACAACAATGTAAAATACAAACAATAAAACAGTTTAGAACAAATTAAATGTGCAGATACTACCTGATACCTTATAATAGAGACAAAAAGGAGAGGTTTTGCATTTATTGCAGTGGCTAAAGTACCATACAAAATATTCTTATGGGAGATCCCATTTAAATTTGGTGCACATTTCTGACATCATACTCCAGCCTCATTCTGAATAAGCCTATTCAGCCTCAAAATAAAAATAAAAATTACAAGCACAGTTTCAACACATAGTACAATACTGTATACTAATCATTTGTGCTACATATACAGGCTGAATGAAAACCAATTTTCTTCCATTTCAGTTTCTGGTTGATTATTCTTGTTAAGGGTTATCAGGAGAGTGACCATTTATAGTTTGTCAGTTCTGCCTCAGTAGCCTCAGGCTGGAGCCGTATTAGGTTAGTCATACCTTAGTCCCAAAGGGATTTAAGGTACTCATGCTTCCCTTGTCCATTTTATTTCAATGGGATTAAAGCATAGCTAGCTTAATCTGGAACCGATCCAAAGGCAGCATAAATCACGTAAGATTTGCATTTTTTAGGACTCGTTTAGTAAGGCTGGCCAAACTACTAACTGAAGTTAGTAGGAGCCATTAAATAGGCAAATGTATCACGGATGTATTTAGAGAGCAACTAACCTACAAGTTCATCTTGTAAATTTCTATTGCACTGCTATGAATATGTTAAAATTCTCTTTCTTTGCCAAAGGAAGGGCGACTGGAGAATTATAATTCATTTGATGAACTTTTGAAAGTTTCATGCAGCCCCCTCCCACTTAATTGCTTGTTGCGCCAGAGTTTCAACTTAAATAATATCTGCTTTGGCAACACTTATGTAAACCAACACTACCCTGATTGCTCCATTTTGCAGGTAGAAAAGCACAAGAAAGGCAGCTTGAGCTGTCTTTTTCTAGATTAAAAAGACCGGCGACGCTCTAGTTCAGATTTATACTGACCCAGGAATTGGCAGAGTTCAGAAGGTGACAACCTTTTAGTACTGCCAACACAAACAATTTACTCCAAGAAAGTGCTTTGCATTTTACTAGAAACAAAAGCTAAAATATTGCACTATTTCAAATTCCATTATAGTACAGCATTGGTATCTTCAAGTTTACTGTGCAAATACAGTTTGGCTTTAGTTAAGGCACCTGTGAAACTGTAGAGGAAAAGAACACACGCCACCTAGTGTTGGAAACAGAAAGTGGAGGGAAGGCATAGTATCTGATCCCAGCATATCACATTCATGTGCATTTTGGATAGTTTCACTCTGTGAGTGGAATTCAGCGTCATATTAAGGCAATTGTTCTGTAAGCACAAATATTTCTGCCTGCTAGGTGGAATGATCATCTCTCTCCTCCCCTGCGACCCATTCCGGGGGTTCTCCTGACCCGAGCAGATGCTTGCATGGGAAGATTCATAGAATTGTAGAGCTGGAAGGGACCCTGATGATCATCTAGTCAAACACTCTGCAATGCAGGAACATGCAGCTATCCCATACGGGGATCGAACCTGCAACCTTGGCATTATCAGCACCACACTCTAACCAACTGAGCTATCCAAGGAAGAAGAGAGTGGGGAAGTCCCATTGCCCTAGCAGGACTTGTTGCACTGGCTCCCACCAGCACAACAACTCACTTGAGTCCGGCCTTGTGTTATACTGTAACTGCTGGAATAAACTAACACAGAGAATGATGCCTGGGCCACTTGTGCTTTATTATCAGCTAGCTACCTTCAGTAAGAGTGCTGCTGTATGCTGGTTCACCCTAGAGAGCAGGGTCACATATCTGGTCAGGCAGGGGGCTACTTTTCTCTTTGTAAAGGGGAGAGGAGATTGAAAAGATTCCAATAGTTACACTAAAGCAGCTGAGAGTGCAACTGTATCCGACATACAAATGAGTGGCATGCTTGGTCCAGAAGTTACCTTTCCCCTTCACTTTGCTTCCACTACTTTGTGGAGTGCGTTCTCATCTCTGCAGCTTTTAAAACACCATATTACAAGTTCACAAAATCTTTTTGGTTTATTTTAGTTTGGCGACACAAAACTGGAGCTTCGTTCTCTAATGACAGTTCTGTTTAGCTGTGTCTCCTCATGCAGACTTGGCAGCGACTTATGATTTTTTCCATTTCTCCAGCTTTCAGAGTCTGTGACAATGGTTTCCTTAAAAAGAAAAAAACCATGCACATTCTATAGGGAAGGAAACTCTCCGTGTTAAAAAAAACAACAGGCTGGTAAACACAGTGATTCCACAAAAGTATGAGTCATTGGCTGCATTCCTACATAACACTAAACTCTGGTTTAGTGCTACGTGCAAAAGCTAAAACAAACCTGAGCAAATCCCTTGGCTTATGTACTCTGCTGCCCCTTCTCCTTCCGCATTTGGTCTCACTTTCAGAAAATCCCAGTTTGCTATGCCATATTAACCAGAGAAGAGGTTTAAAACAAAGGTTGGTTAATCATGCTCTGAAGTTTTCTTAGTTTGAAATTGAATACTTTGTTTTAAACTACAACAGCCTGGTTCACACATCATGCTATACCACTGTTTGGCTTAGTGTGGTGTGTGAATCATTCCATGGTTCATATGATATAACAAGCCAGGATTCACTGAAAGTGAAACTTAACACAACCGAAGTCTCCTGACTACACAGGAGGTAGAACAAGAGGGAATAAACAAGCTCAAGGCTTTGCTTGGGCTTATTCCACCTCATGTATGTTGCACTAAGTGGCTTAAACCACAGCCATTAATAACAAACTGATCATAGCAGTGTCTACTTAAATGGGACCCACAATGGCAGGCCGCTAGCAAAGGACAAATGTTTATATGCTTGTACATGTTAGCAGTGCATGAAAATGTTTAAATGTACGTATGAAAATGTCTCCGCATAAAAAACAGGCTGCTAAACACAGTGGTTCCACAAAAGTATGAGTCATTGGCTGCATTCCTACATAATGCTAAACTGGTTTAGTGCTACATGCAGAAGCTGGAACCAGTGGCAGGAGGAATAGGAATAGGTGATTATAGTGAAGAAAAACACTGGTTCAATCTGCATCTATGAAACTCAGGATTATAATAATCAGTATTATCTCAAAATGCAAGGTTATAAACAATTAAATTGCCATGCCACAAAAAGGTACCGCACACTACATGTTAAAGAGGTACAGAGGCAGCCAAATTAATGGCACACTCCTGTAAGTTGTGGTAGTGGTTACATGGTAGCGGCTCACAGGATCCTACATAGTAATCCTAACAAAGGCTTATGGAGATGGCTGCTCTCCTTATGCTAGTGCTGCTTTGGTACTGATGCCACTTTTGCTCCTGTGCCGGTGCCAGCACCCCAACACATACAATTAGAATAATAGATTCTATACAAATAAGTTTATGCAGCTATTGACAGGGTGGAACAGCTTAAGAGGTATGGGCTCTGCAGGAGGCATTCCATTGTAGTCAACATAAGGTAAAGGTAAAGGGACCCTTGACCATTAGGTCCAGTCATGACCGACTCTGGGGTTGTGGCACTCATCTCGCTTTATTGGCCGAGGGAGCCGGCATACAGCTTCCGGGTCATGTGGCCAGCATGACTAAGCCACTTCTGGCGAACCAGAGCAGCGCATGGAAACGCCGTTTACCTTCCCGCTGGAGCAGTACCTATTTGTCTACTTGCACTTTGACATGCTTTTGAACTGCTAGGTTGGCAGGAGCTGGGACCGAGCAACGGGACCCTACCCCATCGCGGGGATTCAAACTGCCAACCTTCTGATCGGCAAGCTGTGTGGTTTAACCCACAGCACCACCCGCGTCCCTGTAGTCAACATAGTGCTATCCAAATAGTTCGGCTAGTGCAAATATTTTTCCTTGCACAATAGAATGATCTCCCCCTCTCCTCCCCCCAATGTGCTGCCTAAATCCAGGGTACACACCAGGGGAAGGAGGGGGGTGACCCAACCCCTTGTGCTGGTGGTTAACCTTGTGCTAGCATGGAAATGTATTTGAATACTGCCCTCCGTCTTCAGTACTGATACGAGTGGAGCAGTTGCTGCTTTCATTGAGCTTTTTTTGTTGGTACCAGAGCTCCTGCTGCATTAGCTGTTCTCTTGTGGTGGCTCATTCACAAAGGAAGGTTAGTTAGCATACCTGAACATTCTTCTTGGGTTTATTGAAGCCAGCCAGAAGCTGTAGGAGTTTGAGTAATAATTGCATGTCCCTCGGCCATGGCATTCAATAAATGGAATGGCGTGAAATTTTTCCAAGCATGATCCTGGAGATGCCAGCGCTTGTCCAGAAGCTTCTGAGCCTGCACCTGTGTACTGTGAGCATACATGTCTTCCATGAAAACCTGATCACTGGCAAATTTTTGACGATATGAAATCCACAGCTTAAAACTGAGGCACTAGTTGTATCCCAAAATGCAGGAACCACAGTTGCCCATAACAGGTTTTATATAGCAGTTTCTAATTTTTGCCATTATCATGGTAATACCTTTTACTGGCTACTTTTAGGAACTGTTCCCCCACCCCTTCCTACCATATTACTACTTCCAAAGTGCAGTGAGATTCCCCCCGCTTTTTTCTTTCTTACCATGACAAAAGAATACCCTTTCCAAACAGACTGCCAGCCTTGAGGACATGGTGGAACTGAAGTGGTTTGGCTGTGAACTGCTATCATCACTGCAGGGCCTTCGCAGACAGTGCATCTACAACATGGCACACAAAGTCATTAGGCGGGAAATAGGCAAGGGCTCGTTTAGGATGCAGCCCACAAATTGACTTTTAGCTTTTCACTTTCCCTCTTTCCTGTATTTGCCTTCAGTTATGTTGCTATCTAGCCAAATCTAACTAACAATGACATCATTGCTATTAGGAAGAAACTCTACTGTCCCAACAAAACAAAATGGTACTAAAGAACAGGGCTGCAAAGGGTCACCCTCTAGAGTACTGCCACTTGAATGCCACTGCTGCTGCTGCTGGTGGTGGGGTGTGAAGCGTAGGTGGGTTCCCACAAGGCAAGACATAGTGATAATAGCAAGAACCTTTACTGAACTACAGAACTGAACAATAGGGGCAAAGCAACTGCTTATATACATTTCTGGAGGCCTGGGCCACTCCCACTCCCAACGTGATTGGCTGTCTAAACTTCCAAGCTGCAAATCATAAGACGGAATTTAAGAACCAATGGCAGAGGCCAAAATCCTGAAATGTTCTGTGATTGGATATCATGTATCAAATCAGAACACAGGGGCTCAGAATCCTTAGTCCAGAGTCAAGATCAGACAACACACACCACTGAATACATAACAGCGTGGCATCTTGGAAAATGGGCACCTGGTTGGCAATGAACAGGTGCCTGGTGGGGTGACAATTTTCTGCCCCCCATGCCCCCACCGCCTTAGCAAGTTGTGTCAATTTGCACAATGATTGGGCTGGCCCTGACCTTCTCCACAAATCTGTACTAGAAGCAGTTGACAAATCATAATCTACGACATTTATCCAAAACAAATGAGCAAACAAATCCATGTGAAAACACAAACAGAAAAGGAACACAACTACTACCTGCTAATATAAGGCTCCAAAGCTTTCCCAGAAATTGGTGCCATATCTAATGGCATTGGCTCTGCCGTTGACAGCCAATATGAATAGTCATTGCGAGAAGCAAATCTGCAAACGTTACTGGGATTACATAATAAAAAAGGCATGGTGGTAAATCTCTGAAGGCAGCTACCGGCTGAACCTAGAAGATTCAGAAGAGAAGCTATGATGAGCTTCTTTGTATAGATCTGTTGCAAAATCCGATTCATAGTACAGTAATAAGCAACTGAGACGCTGTAATAGGGGCAACTTCAGAACAACTAGGGGTGGCAAAGTCCCTTTATTAATGCAGAAAGGTTTTAATCCATGCTATTAAGCACCTAAATATAGTGTGACTGGAAGATAAGGGAGTGGGAAATATTTTGGAGATTAGACACTACCGTTGGAATCACCCCTCCACTCTAACAAAGGAAATGAAATTGCATGAGATAAAACTTAAAAAGTCGGAAACGATGAGAAGTCCATGTTGCAGCACTTCTGTAACATTTCTGCAACAGCTGTAATAAAGGAGCATACAATATCATGTAAAGAAATGCAGATAGGAACTGAAGTGGCTAAAGGAAAATGTAGTGTCTCTGCTACGCTATTATTTTCCAGGAGTTCTCATCAAGAGAAATAACTATAGGAGGCTACTTTTTCAGGTCTGTTCAAATAAGCACAATCTGCTCCAGGCTGAGTAGCATTAAAAAAATACTTTTCCTTACATAATTATGTAATCTAAGCCAGGCACTGAGATTTTTTATTCTGTGTAACAACAGAGTTGGTATGGTTGTCCTGCTGAATAAAAATGTCCCCTTTAAAAGAAATCAACTGAAGCATATATTTATAAAAGTACCAAGATCTTGCCCATGTGCTTGCTCGTTCCCTTGTACAAATAGGAGAGAATAACCACTATAGATTTGAGATGTCCCAAATGGACATGACGGAATCTCTGTTGACTGGCTGTGCCGGGAAAAGATGAAGCCCCTTTTGACTGGGCCAGTTGAGCAACTTCCTGGGAATCCAGGGAGTCCCTTAACACCAGGAAACCCAAGCATTCCAGGCAAACCTAAAATAAAAAATAAATAGGTAAGACAAACAAACAAACCAGATGTATTTGTGTTTTCATATCTGAGAGAGCATGCATGTCAGGGCTCCATGTGGCAGATCTTTATCAGGATCAGCCTCAAGGGGCAAATTTGATTGGTACGGGACTGCCCTCCTCCATTCAAAATCACCTGTGTGGTTTTGCAAGTCTTATCAGGAGGGAGGATGCCTCAAATGGTGCTTTGCAGCCATTTTGCTCTGGGTCTCTTTAAGCAGGTGGATGGCAGCCGTGGCAGTGGGGGAGGGATTCCCCCATCTCCCCACCACCACCCATCACTAGGCAAAGGGCAAAGGGCTCTAATTTTTCTTCATCAACTGATAAGTGGGAATTAAATCCTGTGTGATCCAGGGCAGCACAGCCAATGCGAGATTAAACCCTGCCCTCCCATCCATCACCAGTGATGTCAGCTGATGGGTGGGTACACATGGTTTAGGAAAAAGGGCATGGAATAGCCAACTGGACCCCATGGAGGCAGAGGTTGGCCCATGGGCTGGGGGTTCCCTACCCCTGCTGTATGTGAACACAAATTGCACAATTATCATATCTTGGCCAACCTGACCTTGTGGTATCAACACATTAGACAAAAAAAAGTCACTGTTGGCATACAGTTAGACTTGCCAGATCAAAGCAGGAGAAATAAATTTTGCAGAGCAACCTGGTTTTTGTTTTGTGGTGATAGTCTGTAATACAACAAACTGAATGTGAAAGGAAACATTTCTGGGAAAGTGTTAATAATCTAAGGACTGTGGCAGTGCCTTTGTATTTAAAAAAAATGACATCTTCCCTGGCACTACAGACCAATGAAGTAGCTGGAGAAAGCTTCCAGTATTCTACAAATTCTAGACAAACTAAAGAGGGACAGAGCAATCCTAATGAGGAACCATGAGTCATGGGGCGGTGGATTTATCACTACAGCCGCAGCCCAATCCTGCTGGCTGGGGAAGAAGGATGTGGAAGCAGTGTCCCCTCTACCTCGGCCGCCCCTGGTTGAAGTCAAAGGCAGGTGCGCTATCTGGGGGGAAGGGGGCGAGGACCAAGGGCTCCCTCAAATTTTTCAAGAAGGGGGTCGGGCCCCCTCAAAATTCAACAGTGGCCAATGCACTGCCTACAAGGGATCTTCAGGTATTGCAGGCCTGTGCACTCAAAACTAACTAATGACACAAATGTAATTATTACAGTGTAGCACTATCTATATCTTATTTACAGTACCTTTCGGGCCTTGAAAACCCTTGTCTCCTTTTGGTCCAGGTGGTCCAGGTATGCCAGGTATCCCAAGACGACCTAGCTGGCCCTTTACACCTGGAGGTCCTGGATTCATATAATAAAGCACATGTTAGCATATAGTAAGGTATCTATGTAGGCACCCTCTGGATTTGTCCTCGGGTTTCAATAACCTATCTGATTTTGAAGCAAACAAGGAATATTTAGATAGCAGGAATATTTTGCTGTGTAGGACATGAGTGACTATTTACAGTAATGAAAAACACCTATTTGTTGCTTTAATATACATTTCAATTTGCAATGCTTTTTTAAAAAAATAAAGTAAATAAAAGGTCCTTCCAAGGCTCGTATTATGTTACTCGTATATAACATTCTGGGCTTAACATTTTAATATATTTTAATGTTTCAAAAGCTTTAGTATTTTGTTGTTAGTGCTGGTTTGTTGCTAGTTGTTATTGTTCACTTTTATAGTTATTTGTATGTTGGAAGCTGCCTCGAAAGGGTTTGACCTGAAAACAAAGCCTAGGAATAGTTAAATGAATAAATGCAACTGGACTGCAAATTGCTGCAGATCTATGTGCCCCACTGTGTTTATCTATGCCAGGACAGAGGAATCTTTTTCCATCAAGGGTCACATTTCCTTCTGGGCCACATACCAGCAGTGGGTGGAGCCAGAGAAAAACGTGGGCATAAGAACAAATGCCAACTTATACAGTAGGCTAGTCTCTGTCTCTCTCTCACCTTTCTCTATCTATCCAGACAAGCAAAAGGCATGATAAGAGTTAAAGGACCTATTCCAGCTGGGGCAAAAACTTTTATGGTGCCATGTCTTAGATTATGCAGGACATGTTATCTGGCCCTGATGTTCCTCTTCTCTATTAGATAAAACAGAAGGGAGATATTATGAAACTTGTACCTGGCGGCCCTGGTGGTCCTCTGGGACCTGGATCTCCTGGGCTTCCTAGGTTTCCTGGAGGTCCAGCAGGACCTGGGTTTCCTGGGAAAGAGACAGCAGCCACGGGTGCTCCAGGCGGACCTAGTAAATGAATGGATAAACAACTATTGTTGGTTATTGTATTAAAAAACAAAGGAGATGAGGTGGGAAGGTAGACCTAGAGAGATGATGAGGATATGCAAATCCTGCCTTCCTCCCAAAGGAACCACGGGCAGCTTTATAGATACCGGTCAAGTATACTCACCAGGTGGTCCCGTTGACCCTGCAGGTCCTGGTACTCCTATTTGCCCAGGTGGCCCTTGATTACCCATTTCTCCTGAAAAGAAGACCTGACATTATTAGAAATGAGACAGTCTTGTTAAGAGTTGTTATGAATGATGTTCATAATAATAGATAGTTGTTTTTGTTTTTAAAAAGTGGAAGCTGTCTTGGGGGCCACATAGAAATGTTTGTAGGTCAGATATTAGGCTGCAGGCTAGCCACTCCTGATCTAATCTGTGCAATCTCCCAACAACTAATATGAAGCATATTAATACTGCAATCCTAATACATGTTGATTCTGAAGCAAGCTGCACTGAGTTCAATGTGACTTATTTTCAGGTAACTATGTATGGCAAGGATAGGGCCCTCCATATGTTGCTGGACCACAATCTCATCAGCACTGGCCATTGGCCAGGACTGATGGGAAATGTCTAGCAACATATGGAGGGCCAGAGGTTTCACATTCCTAGTGTATAGGAATGCAGCCAAATATTGATTTTGTATCAAATAAACACAACTGCTGCCCTTCCTAAAGTTCCAAGTTGGCTCATTGCTTTGGAGAATTTTTGTATAAGAAACACATGAGACAAATAATTGGGTTATTAAATAAAATAAAATGGTGATAATTTTATTAATATATCAATCTGCATTGACCTACTTCATTAGGTTAGCATAGCCTGAAACTCCTTCCTGGAAGTAAGTCCTGCTGAACACTGATAAATACACTTCCAATGGAGTAAATGTAAATGTTTTTCCCCAATTCCTTTTCTCCCAGGGTATGCCTCTATTTCGTTAGATGAGATGTGCTGGCCCAGTTTCCACCAGCCCCTCCTCCTTCTGTCTAAATAATCCTACCCTGACTTTGAATCCCAGGAGAGTAGCAAATGCAGTCCATGCACTGCCACACATCTAAAGATGAGTCAAGGAAGGCTTGGCTGAATCACACTTCTCTGCCCAGCAAATAAGCCTTGAGTATATGAGGCTGTGGTCTAAACCACAGAGCCTAGAGCTTGCCGATCAGAAGGTTGGCAGTTCAAATCCCTGCGACGGGGTGAGTTCCCATTGTTCGGTCCCTGCTCCTGCCCACCTAGCAGTTCGAAAGCACGTCAAAGTGCAAGTAGATAAATAGGTACCACTCTGGTGGGAAGCTAAACAGCATTTCCGTGCGCTGCTCTGGTTCGTCAGAAGCGGTTTAGTCATGCTGGTCATATGACCCGGAAGCTGTCTGCGGACAAACGGCGCCTCCCTCGGCCTATAGAGCGAGATGAGCGCCTCAACCCGAGTCATCTGCGACTGGACCTAACAGTCAGGAGTACCTTTACCTTTTTATATGAGGTGGGCAGACATCCTGAAGCCAAGTAGCCCTGATACGAAGGTCTTATGATGAACTTCTAGCATCCAAATGATGCTCTGGTGCTCACTACTGTACCCTGTTTAATTGTTTCTCCCCTTAACTTGCATTGCAAGGCAAGCTTTTACATTTTGTAGTGCATTTAGTTATAAGTCACTTTGTGTACCTTGGTAGAAACAGAAATGCAGAACAGAAAAACAACGGCAGCTGTTAAGAACTGAATTATCACATTCCAAATGCTTCCTGTTGCTTAGCTCAAAGGCTCCTTTCCAAAGCAGCTGCACAGCAGGATACTTAAAAAAGAAAACTTTCCCTTAACTGGCCTATGTCCAAAGGCAAAGAAGAAAAAGAAGGAGGGCTTCATCCTACTTAGTCATCAGCGGCAACTAGTTCTTCCTTCACTGCATTGTTAGGAAGGCAGGTAGGTGCAAACCTTGTCTGCCGCTCAACTGCTGGTCCACACAAGGAAGGGGACTCTGGCAATATTGTTTCCCGGAAACCGTTCACCTAAGGAGTGGAACTGCAGCAATACGAGGAAGCATGTGAAGGAGACAAGGCCAGGCCTGCAAGGATGACCCAGTATAACCAATCTGGTGCTCCTGCTGGTGGTACACCTGTGCAGCCCCAACCTCACCAACTGCCTCGCTCCTCCTGGTAAGCTGTAGTGAGTGACTCCACTGCTGGGAGGCTATTGTTGCAACTCTGCTTTGCTGGGTGAGCCGCTCCTGCCATTCTCTGCATCCTCCCCCCCCCCTTCCTGGTCCTGTTTCTCCTCCTCCTTGTTTCTACTGCCTGATCACCTGCCCTTTCTAAATCAGTGTCAATAGTGAGGAGACAGGAGAAGCATCCTGCACTTGCCTTGCATTCTCCCCCTGGACAGCTGTGTGAATTGGGAGAGGGCAAATGAATGAGAAGCAGGGTCACTGCGTAAGGTGGGACCCATTCATAGCTCCTTGCCCAAGGCCTCCCAAAACCTGCAACCTGCACTGCAAAATGCTAGCAACAAACCAACCGCAACTCCAGAGCTGCCACCTTTCTACCCCTTATTCTATGGAAGAAGCTCTGTGTCCACAGCATGCTAGTCTCTCTGTTTACTTATGAAGCGCAGTATACAAAACACTCATTTATTATTTACTGAAATGTATCCAGGCAGTCTTTTGTATAAAATAACAAGGTGCTTTACAAAGTTAGTCAAATACCTTTGATGCCTGGGAATCCGGGAAAACCAGGTTCACCTCTAGGACCTTGATAGCCAGGGATGCCTTCAATTCCCTGTAAGTCAGAGAACGAGATGAGAAAAATGATCTTGTTTCAGTACCTATACACAAGGTAGACTTGCTTGTTGGTTTTCAGCAGTTTCTGTGAGCAGGGAGAGGATGGAGGCAGAGAAAGGCAAAATGAGACAACAGTCTGGCTGCGGGGCATTTGCAGGGGAGAATTTAGCAAGTTCATGAGTTGTTATACAAATCTTTCTCTCACTTGCTGATATCCCTTGTAAGTGAGAGAACAGATTTCTGTAACAGACTTCTATTATCTCAGCAAAAGCAGGGTTACAACTGGTTGCATTTTGTGATAATTTCAGGTGGCATGTCTAGCACCACCCAAATTCTTACTGTTCCTGGAAAGACAGTGTTGCTACAAGATTCTCCTGCTGTTAGAAAGAGACACTGTTGGCAAAATCAGTAACGATTTTGAGTGGTCTGCTATTTCCCCAGTTATTTAGTAAGGCAAATATAGCTGAATTTCAATCAACAGCAGATTAGCCAAGAGGCAAATTTCTGAATAAGTCTCAAAAGTTGCAGCATTAGAGTGACTAGACTTAATGAGAGGAGAACTTCTTTTACTGAAGTCCTCAGAGTTAAAATGGTGCTTTCTAGGATAAGTGTGAAAGACTGCAAACTAGATATTCCCCCAATTGTTGATAAATATCCTGGCATTGATAAAATAAAGCACAATATCTCATTACTGAAATATGAATTTGTTTAAATGCACCAATAGCTGTATGATATAAAAATAAGTGAAATCTCCTAGGTGCCTACACACTGATGCTCACATCTCATTTTTCTATTTTGTAGTAATTTTGTTTTGGTTTCTTTGCTAAAATGTGTTGCAGCCTACAACCAAAGGTTAAAATAGTGAGTGGATAATTAAATGTAATTATTTCACTTACGGCTGGCCCAGGTAGACCAACATCACCTCTAGTTCCTGGCGGGCCTGGTAAGCCATCATTTCCTCGAACACCTTTATTTCCTTTAATACTATAGCCAGGGAGTCCAGCAGGTCCTGGAATACCAGGGACACCTATATCGTTTTAAAAAGGAGATAGTTTTATAATACATACACACAGGAAATTGTTTTTATACCAGGAATTGTGTGGAATTCAGAGAGGCACAACCTACATTATAACTGAAAGTGAGATAGCCTAACTTGTTAAGTATTATCTCACAGTCTCTATTTTACTTGTGTTAGGTATGATAAAATAACAGTTCCTACCTGGTTTTCCATCAGGACCAGGGGGGCCTCTGTTTCCTTTTTGGCCAGCAATTATTGCACCTGGTTTCCCGGGAAGTCCTGGTTGTCCAGGTAAGCCTGGAGGTCCAATTGGTCCCTGGTCTCCCATACTACCTTTAATACCTGGTGGCCCTGGTATACCAGGCACCCCAATGTCTCCTTTGACACCTATGCAGTATTTAAACAACCATTAGGTACAGGTTAGTCAACTTTAATATACTTTTAAAGAGGCATGACACATTTTAGGTGCATGGCAACCAAAATCAAAAAGCAATAGACAAGTAACATTTTGAAGTAAACTGGTTTACTCTGCACTTAAGCAGACAGAATTAAGCTCGTTTTAAGACTTACAGTTCTGACTTTCATTCCCCCCCTCCCCCCCCAAAAAAACCCACAACAATTTAATTTTACCTTTAGGACCAGGAATGCCTGGAAGACCAGGAATTTGCTGTCCTGGAGAACCTGTATTCATAATTGTTTTCATTACAAATGCAGAACAAAAGTACAATACAATACATTGCAAGAACGGGAATAGAAACATAGCTGAATGCAATACTGAAAGTCCTTATTTCTAGGATTCACAAACATATATCTATCCAGTAACAAAGTATTTGCACATATTTGCCTGTACCATTACTGCATTACACATTCTAGCTGATATTAACCAATGTATTACTAGTTCTAGGTCTTATTCAGGATCCCACCTTTCAAATACTCCAAAAGTGCAGCTTTAGAAGCAAATGGAACGTCAGACTCAGTTATCTTCCCCAATATTTTCCTCTTAACAAACCCGAATAACTGAAAAAGATCTGTACCTAGCAGCTGACATCTCCAGTTATTCTTATTCAAATCACTCCTATTTGTGTGTTGTTGTTGTTTTTAAAGAATCAAAACTGAAACTTTTAGTAATTCTCAAACTACTTTGAAAACTTGATCAATACATTACTTATTTTTAATCTGCAGTAAAAGCAACAAAAAGTTTAAAATGTGAGTGCTTTTCAACAGTATAAATGTTGACATGGCATGAATTCCCTAATGACTCCCAAAATATTAGAACATATTGAAACAGAATGAACATTATTAATGGGATACCTTGTGCTCCCTTCTCTCCTGGGGGTCCAGGGATACCATCTTGTCCTTGGCTACCCTTCTCACCAGGTGGTCCATCATCACCCAGTAACCCAGGTGAACCTGAGGATGATGTTGAAAATTTAGCCTTGATGAAAAAGTATTATACACTTTATTTGTTAGTTTGTGGTTGATGGTTTTATTATTCTTAATATGTGATTGTACCAGAAATGCTTCTTAAGCCATATGAGGAGGTTGAGAACTTATTTACCGGGTGGCTACAATACCATCAAGTTAATGATTTGTTAAAAGAAGATAAAAAGAAATGGGGATTTGAGGATAAGAAATCAAAATTTAATGTGGTTGTTCTAGAAGGTAAAAACAAAACATTATCAAAAATATATGATTTATTATTAGACTGGCGCACGAAAGATGAAGAAGTGAAGGAAGCCATGATTAAATGGGCTATTGACTTTGGTTATAACATTGAATTTGAAGCGTGGCAAGAGTTGTGGAATGTAAATATGAAGTTTACGGCTTGTATTGCCTTAAAAGAGAATCTATGGGAAATGATTTATAGATGGCATCTTACGCCAGTGAAACTGGCTAAGATGTATAGAACAAGAAATAAGAAGTGTTGGAAATGTGGAGAGGTGGAGGGTGACCTCTACCATATAGAATCATAGAATCATAGAGTTGGAAGAGACCACAAGGGCCATCGAGTCCAACCCCCTGCCAAGCAGGAAACACCATCAGAGCACTCCTGACATATGGTTGTCAAGCCTCTGCTTAAAGACCTCCAAAGAAGGAGACTCCACCACACTCCTTGGCAGCAAATTCCACTGTCGAACAGCTCTTACTGTCAGGAAGTTCTTCCTAATGTTTAGGTGGAATCTTCTTTCTTGTAGTTTGGATCCATTGCTCCGTGTCCGCTTCTCTGGAGCAGCAGAAAACAACCTTTCTCCCTCCTCTATGTGACATCCTTTTATATATTTGAACATGGCTATCATATCACCCCTTAACCTCCTCTTCTCCAGGCTAAACATGCCCAGCTCCCTTAGCCGTTCCTCATAAGGCATCGTTTCCAGGCCTTTGACCATTTTGGTTGCCCTCCTCTGGACACGTTCCAGTTTGTCAGTGTCCTTCTTGAACTGTGGTGCCCAGAACTGGACACAGTACTCCAGGTGAGGTCTGACCAGAGCAGAATACAGTGGCACTATTACTTCCCTTGATCTAGATGCTATACTCCTATTGATGCAGCCCAGAATTGCATTGGCTTTTTTAGCTGCCGCGTCACACTGTTGGCTCATGTCAAGTTTGTGGTCAACCAAGACTCCTAGATCCTTTTCACATGTACTGCTCTCAAGCCAGGTGTCACCCATCTTGTATTTGTGCCTCTCATTTTTTTTGCCCAAGTGCAATACTTTACATTTCTCCCTGTTAAAATTCATCTTGTTTGTTTTGGCCCAGTTCTCTAATCTGTCAAGGTCGTTTTGAAGTGTGATCCTGTCCTCTGGGGTGTTAGCCACCCCTCCCAATTTGGTGTCATCTGCAAATTTGATCAGGATGCCCTTGAGTCCATCATCCAAGTCGTTGATAAAGATGTTGAATAAGACCGGGCCCAAGACAGAACCCTGTGGCACCCCACTAGTCACTCTTCTCCAGGATGAAGAGGAACCATTGATGAGCACCCTTTGGGTTCGGTCAGTCAGCCAGTTACAAATCCACTGAGTGGTAGCATAGTCGAGACCGCATTTTACCAGCTTCTTTACAAGAATATCATGAGGCACCTTGTCAAATGCCTTGCTGAAATCAAGGTAGGCTACATCCACTGTGTTCCCTTAATCTACCAGGCTTGTAATTCTGTCAAAAAACGAGATCAGGTTAGTCTGACATGACTTATTTTTCAGAAATCCATGCTGACTATTGGTGATCACAGCATTCCTTTCTAGGTGCTCACAGACTGTTTGCTTAATGATCTGCTCCAGAATCTTCCCTGGTATTGATGTCAGACTGACTGGGCGGTAATTATTTGGGTCCTCTCTTTTCCCCTTTTTGAAAATAGGGACAACATTTGCCCTCCTCCAGTCTGCCGGGACTTCGCCTGTTCTCCAGGAATTCTCAAAGATGACTGCCAGTGGTTCTGAGATCACATCTGCCAGTTCTTTTAATACTCTTGGATGCAGTTCATCTGGCCCTGGAGACTTGAATACATCTAAACTAGCCAAGTATTCTTGTACTATCTCCTTAGTTATTCTGGGCTGTGTTTCCTTTGCTGAATCATTTGCTCCAAATTCTTCAGGTCGGGCATTGTTTTCTTTATCGGAGAAGACTGAGGCAAAGAAGGCATTGAGGAGTTCAGCCCTTTCTGTGTCCCCTGTTTGCATTTCACCATCTATTCCTCTGAGTGACCCCACTGTTTCTTTGTTCTTCCTCTTGCTACGGACATACCCATAAAAGCCTTTTTTGTTGCTTTTAACCTCTCTAGCAAGCCTGAGTTCATTCTGTGCTTTAGCTTTTCTGACTTTGTGTCTACACGTGCTGGCTATTTGTTTGAATTCCTCTTTGGTGGTTTCCCCCCTTTTCCATTTTTTGTACACATCCTTTTTTAATCTTAACTCAGTTAAAAGTTCTTTAGATAGCCACCCTGGCTTCTTTAGGCACCTTCCTTGTTTCCGTCTCATTGGTATTGCCTGACGTTGTGCTTTTACTATCTCCCTCTTAACAAACTCCCAGCCATCATGAACTCCCTTTCCTTTTAGTATTACTGTCCATGGGATCTCACCCAGCACTTCCCTAAGTTTTATGAAGTCGGCTTTCTTAAAGTCAAGAAATTGAGTCCTAGTATGCTTGGCTGCTCCTTTCCGCTGTATAGTAAACTTCAGAAGAGCATGATCACTCGCGCCTAATGATCCTTCCACTTCTACCCCACTAACCAGGTCATCAACATTGGTTAGGACCAGATCTAAAATGGCTGTTCCTCTTGTTGCTTCTCCCACTTTCTGGACAATGAAGTTGTCTGCAAGGCCAGTGAGGAATCTGTTTGACCTTATGCTCTTGGCTGAGTTTGACATCCAACAAATATCCGGGTAATTGAAGTCCCCCATTACTACTATCTCCCTTCCTTTTGCATGCTTGGCCATCTGTTCCAGGAAGGCATCATCTATGTCCTCCATTTGGCTTGGGGATCTATAGTAAACTCCCACAATGAGGTCACTGTTATTCTTCTCTCCCTTAATTTTGACCCAAATGCTCTCACTTTGGCTTTGAGGTTCTAAATCTTGGATCTCTTCACAGGTATACACATCCCTGACATATAACGCCACTCCTCCTCCTTTCTTGTCTGGTCTGTTTCTCTGAAATAGATTGTATCCCCCCATTATTACATTTCAATCGTGGGACTTATCCCACCAGGTTTCAGTGATGCCTATTATGTCATATTTAGTTTGCTGTACCAAGAGCTCAAGCTCATCTTGTTTATTTCCCATGCTTTGCGCATTAGTGTACAGACATTGAAGTCCATTAATCATTCCCCCGTGTCTCTTATTTAAGGATTTTTTCCTCCCACCACTAGGTCTGCGTGCTGTTTGCTCCATTTGGTCTATGACATTTGGATGATCATCTTCATCAATTGATAGACTCCTACCTTCAGGAGCACGGTCTCCCTCCCCCACATTAGTCAGTTTAAAGCCCTCCTGATGAGGTTTCTGAGATTTTTGGCAAAAACATTTCTCCCAACCGTTGTGAGGTGCAGCCCATCGCTTGCCAGAAGTCCATCTTCAAGAAACTGCAGTCCGTGATCTAAGAATCCAAACCGTTCCTGTTTACACCATTTGCGAAGCCAGCTGTTCACTTCCACTATTTTTCCCTCTCTCCCTGGGCCACGTTGTTCAACTGGGAGGACAGATGAGATGACAATTTGTGCATTTAATTGCTTCAATTTCCTGCCCAGAGCCTCGTAGTCTCTTTTGATCTTCTGGAGGCTATTGCTTGCAGTGTCATTGGTTCCCACGTGAACCAAGAGGAAGGGGTATTTGTCAGTGGGTTTTATGATTCCTTGCAGTCGTTCAGTTACATCTTGGATCTTAGCCCCGGGGAGACAGCACACTTCCCGAGACATCTTGTCAGGCCCACAGATCACTGCTTCTGTTCCCCTCAGTAGGGAATCCCCTATCACCACTACACGCCTCCTCTTAGGTTTGGTCGGGGTTCTTCCGTAAGCTGTCCGTTCCAAGGTCGCCTGCACATTACCTGATGACTGACTTTGCTGCTCGTCTTCATATACCTGATCAACTGTAATGAGGGAGAGATCCTCAAATGGAGTCTGCTCTTCGTCTTCCATGCTAGGGGAGAGGACCTCAAAGCGATTGTGTATTTCTAAACAATCAGAGCGAACCCTGGGCCTCCTACTTCTTTGAGTTACGTTTCTCCATATATCTGGCTCCTGTGTTGGTGAACTAGCCTCCTTCTCAGGGGAGTCCACTGTCTCCTCCTTGGTGGAGACGGTGTGCTCTGTTGCTTCCAAGAAGAGCTCCAGCTCTCTAATTCTTTGGAGCGTAGCTACACGTTCCTCCAGTTGCTGGACTTTGTCTTTTAAGAGGGCAATTAACATGCAATTGCTGCAGGTAAAGCTGCCTGCAACCTTTGGCAAGATATGTGGTGGACCTGTAGTAAAGTGAAGGGTTTCTGGGAATTAATTTACAACAAACTTAATTTTTTTTTTTAAATATACCTTCCCAAAAAGACCCAAAGCTTTTCTACTGGGATTGATGGGTGTCAGGGAACTGACATCGGAGCCAGAGGCGGAGGCTAGGCTCTCAAGCGATGCTGGAGAAGGGCCCAGCAGGGGGAGAGGCGGCTCACCAGCTGGGGAAAGAAATCAGCGTAACACCAGGGATAAAGGGGGGCAGATGGGGGAATCGGCGAGGGGGCTCCAGGACTCCTCGCCGGAGATCAGCGAGGAGAGCACGGGTCCTCCGCTACCCACGCCCTCCCTGCGCAGAAGGCTTCCGCGCAGGGAGAGTAGGAGGAGACTTGGAGTCAAACAACTTTTATGCTGGAAAAGGTTTAAGAAACGCCCACTGACGGATTCTGCTAGCGACTGAACAGCCACGAAGTGCAGGGCTGTCCAGACAGAAAAGGTTTAACAAGGCAACCTAGCCAGGAGTGGCACCAACTTGCGCACGAGCAACCCCTACATTTATTACAATGGGTAAGGAAATTGAAAAAAAAGATAAAAATCTCTTTTTATATGCCATGACTGCAGCCAGGAATATGTTAGCCCAGAATTGGAAGACGGATGTAATACCTAATATAATGGATTGGTAGGTAAAAATGATGAATTATGCAGAACTGGCCAGACCATCAGGAAAATTAAGAGATCAAGACGAACAGAAGTTACAAGAAAATTGGAGTAAATACCGTATTTTTCGCCCTATAGGACGCACTTTTCCCCCTCCAAAAATGAAGGGGGAATCTGTGTGCGTCCTATGGGGAGAATGCAGGCTTTCGCTGAAGCTTGGAGAGCGAGAGGGGTCGGTGCGCACCGACCCCTCTCGCTCTCCAGGCTTCAGGAAGCTATCAGCAAGCCTGGGGAGCCCGCAGGAGTTCCCGCAGGGCTCCCTAGGCTGCAGATAGCAGCCTGCTGCACGGAGCACGGGGCGCGCTGAAGCAGAGCGCCCCATGCTTCGGGCAGACATCCGCAGCCTGCTGCACGGAGCGCGGGGCGCGCTGAAGCAGAGCGCCCATGCTTCGGGCAGACATCGGGCAGCCCCACAAGCTCGGGGGACAGCGGGGAGGCGCAGCGCCGCCATCCCGCTGTTCCTCGACCTGGTTTGGATTCTCCAACCTGGTTTTGGGGGGGAAATAAAGGATTTTTCCCCCCTTTATTTCCCCCCAAAAAACTAGGTGCGTCCTATGGGACGAAAAATACGGTACCTGATGTACCGTATTTTTCGCTCTATAAGACGCACCAGACCACAAGACGCACCTAGTTTTTGGAGGAGGAAAACAAGAAAAAAAATATTCTGAATCTCAGAAGCCAGAACAGCAAGAGGGATCGCTGCGCAGTGAAATCAGCAATCCCTCTTGCTGTTCTGGCTTCTGGGATAGCTGTGCAGCCTGCATTCGCTCCATAAGACGCACACACATTTCCCCTTACTTTTTAGGAGGGAAAAGTGAGTCTTATAGAGCAAAAAATACGGTATATAAGAAACAATTGTAAATCATTGAAGACACTGGTGGGGCTGGAATAACTCTTACAGCGTGTGGTAGATAAGTATAATATATAAAATACGAGATATTAGAGTTTATTTGATACTTACCAAAGGAATGGAGGGAAGTCCAAGGCTCGATAGAGCCTAACTTAAATATGTGATTTATATGTGTAATGTATGAATGTATGTATGCTTGTTAAAAATCAATAAAAAATCATTTTAAAAAAGAAAGAAAGAAATGCTTCTTATAGTTGATATTAATGGATAAGTTAGAATGACAATTTACTTTATAATAATTTTAAAAGTTACAATATTATCAATTAATTACGTTGTCATATTAGGTTTTGAAATGATCTAATATTGGAGCGTCATTGTAGTGATGTGTTGATCATTCACATATTATTCATTACTTAAATGTGCATGCCACTCTTAGGTCCAAAGTGGCTCACAACACAACGTAAAGAATGGCAAAGCTCATATTTTCTGTTGTGAGCAGGAGAGTGGCCCTGCAAGGATTAATGAGAGGCTTTTGTTGGAGCACTTCATGGTATAGGATAAAGCTGCCAGGAACTGTGCTTTCCTATTCCACAGTAATCCACCCACATTTCCCATGGCACCAGTGGAAGATAGGTGATCAGCAACTGTGCTTGCTCCTGTGCCTCCTTGCTGTTGGTATCATCTGCCATTATCTCAAGAGAGCCAGTGTGGTGTAGTGGTTAAGAGTGGTAGACTCGTAATCTGGTGAACCGGGTTTGCATCTCTGCTCCTCCACATGCAGCTGCTGGGTGACCTTGGGCTAGTCACACTTCTTTGAAGTCTCTCAGCCTCACTCACCTCACAGAGTGTTTGTTGTGGGGGAGGAAGGGAAAGGAGAATGTTAGCCACTTTGAGACTCCTTAAGGGGAGTGAAAGGCGGGATATCAAATCCAAACTCTTCTCTTCTTCAGGATGAAGGAGAGGCGTAGGCAATAGGAAGTAGGAAGGAGCAACTGCTCACCCACCCTTTCCCTCTGGTCAGTATTGAGGATTGTGTCCAGAGAGAAAACCTACATGACATATAATCCACCAAGCGAAATGTTATCAGTGAAATATGGTGGCTCAGCGGGAATTTGGCAAACCTCCTAGTTTGACAGTTTGCCTAGCACTGCAAAAAGAGAGGGGGTGGGTATGAGTATGTGTGTTTGTCTCAAGCTGCACAATACAGGGCAGATGGGCTGCATGTAACTTTCTGGGTTACAATTTGCTGCTCTGCAGCTTAACTGTAGCAGTCAGTTCCATAGGATCACAGAGTTGGATGAAAACTTCTGGTCATCTAGTAGCAATCCTTGCTTAGCGCAGGGTTTGTAATGCAGCATGCAAGTGATCCATTCTAAACAATGTAAGTAGGAAAAGACAGCTGCCTAGCTTCTGGTTAAATACCTCCTGCAAAGTAGAGCCCACCGTGGAAAGTGTGTACCTTGAAAAATATAGGCGAGTTCTAGAATTGGCCAGTACAAATTCTGGCCCACCAGTGGGAAACCTCAGTGGTAGAGACCAGAAGAGATGAAGCAGCTTTACACTGAAGTATATAGAAAAAGCTATGAAAAACTAAAACATTGTGGATTGCATCCAACTTTATACTCGGAATAGAGTCATTGATATTAATGAACCTAAGTTAACTTAAATGAGTCTATTTTGAGTAGGACCAGCATTGCTTATCACCCACTGATTTTTCTTCAACAGTGAGAAAAAGAGGAAAAATAAAGACAGAAAAAGAACTACAAATAGGCAAACAAGCAACAGACCTGGAGAGCCTCTGATGCCATTTTGTCCTGGTAATCCTTTAGTGCCTTTAATACCATTACTGCCAGTAGGTCCTGATTGTCCTGCAAAGGAGAGAACAAGAGAGAGAAGAAATGCAACTTTCATTTGTGAATGTTTGCTCTTTATACAGCTAACACAGAGACCATTGCTACATCAACTTCAGTAAAAATGCATTACTCCCAATAACAGTGCTCTCTGTACTGAACTGTGCCCTGTTTATCTAAATGAGAAACTCAGGATTTAACGGAGCCATCAACAGAAGAAGAGTCTATTTTGGATCATTGTATTAACACACACACCACTTTGTATCTCTTTTGCACAATGGGTTTTCCTTCCCCCCTGATTTGATATTCAGTTGTGCAACCAGCTGCATGGGAAGTTATTACCTAGATCAGCTTTGTATTAAAATACCCCAAGGAGAACCTGTGCTGTATGAGTGAAACAGCATTACTGAATAATATGATTTGCATGGCATTATACTGTTTCTGTTAGCGTGCATTTACATGGAGCATCAATCACAAGCCACAAGGGCACTGTTAATGATTCCTAGGATGATTGCTACTGGTTCAAATGGCAGTTCAGGGTCAAGCAGGAATGGCATCAGTTGGCAGTGTTTGAAGTATTTCCTGTGGCACAAAATCCCTAGGCTAGCTGGTACCTTTTCCATAGAAAGAAGCTGTTTACAGTAGTTGCAGTTTTAGTTCACTTAGAAATTATATTCCACTCTTAACGCTTTGCATTGGTGCCTAAAAACACACACTTTACCTGGAATTCCTGGTAAACCAGAGTCCCCTCTGTTTCCAGATAGTCCAGGTTCTCCAACAAGCCCTGGCCGGCCTGGTGATCCACTTTCACCTTTTCTTCCTCTTTCTCCTGGGAGACCTGGATCACCCTAGCAAGCATCAATGGGAAACAGGATCATGGTAAATAACAATCAAACCTATTAAGCACAGCCTGGACCCATGGATCTATTACTTTCTATACCTCAGGTCCTGGGTCCCCAGGAGGTCCAGATCCAGGACAGGCTGCTTCTCCTTTATCCCCTGGAATACCAAACAAGCCAGGTGGTCCTGGTATTCCTGGTGACCCAGGCAAACCAGAAGAACCTCGTTCGCCTTTAGAACCTGCAATGGCATAGACATGGCTATCAGAATAGATATTTTAGATTTTTTTAATTTCCCAAAGGGGGGGGGGAAGCCACCAAACCAAGTAATGAAAATATGAAATGAGACTGAGTTATAAGCAGCTGTATTATAGTTTCACCCTTCCACAAAGACAACTTTACACACACACACACACACACACACAGAGAGAGAGAGAGAGAGAGAGAGAGAGAGATTTCCCCCCCTCTAAGTAAAGGTATATTCAAGACAAATGCAGGAAGAACTTGAAAAATAATGAGAAATGAGTATTTTGGCCTTAATAAACTTATTACTAGCTGTGCTGTTCCCCACAAAAACCTGTGAAACACCATTCCCCATTTATGCACAGCTTGCTCCAGTTCAGTCCTTACAAATGCATTAATCACTAAATTCAGCTATTTGTTTTTCAGGTGGCTATTACAGTACTAGTCCCCTGATGACTATTCAGATACATGGGTAAAATCACCTGGCACTCCCATGTCCCCTCTGTCTCCTGGAGCTCCTGTCAATCCCTGTCCACCAAGAATTCCTGGAAGTCCCTTGTCTCCTTTGGAACCTGAAAGTATAATCAATTGCACATATTTTGATGCACTTCAGGATTAGATGGGATGTCATGGATCATTATCCAAAAGAAAGAACAGTGCTCTTGGTTACTCTGTTCTACACCTGCTACTTATTGCCCCTCAAAGGGTGACTACTCCTACAGGGAATATGGCACTGCTCACATTTTCCCAAGCTGTCCAAATGTATCTCATAAACATGACATAATGAGTGTGTGGTTAGCATTTTCCTAAAATTAAGGTGCCGCTGCTACTGAGTTTCATCAAGTTTTAAAAATAAAAGATTGGGTATTCTTGAGTTTTTAACCGTTTAATATTTCAAGTACGTTTCACCATGTTAACCAGCACTGGTATGAGAAGTCTCTGCAACTGTTCATTCATCTTATTCTCCATTCAACCATGAGCAAGCGCATAACCATAGATGATTATGGATGCATTATTCCTCACATAACTCTTATATTAACTAGCTCTTGTCTTAGTTTGACAAATTACTAAAAGAAGGTTCATATTATTTTGTATATCTGATACAGTTTAATATATAAGTAAGTCCATATACCTGGTGGCCCTGGCATTCCTGGTAGTCCATCAGGACCTATGCATCCTTTCAGACCTTGCTCTCCTTTTTCTCCCTTGAGTCCCATTCTTCCAGGAAATCCTACAGCAGCAATGACATGCATTACACTGGAAGTCAGTATCACCACCACTCTCATTAAAAAAACATAACATGATAATTGTAATGGCATCAAGCTGGTTTTAGCAGTAGTAGTAACTGCTGCATATACCTTTAATTCCTCTGTCTCCTTTATCTCCGAAACTCACTTTTGACTCTGATGTTCCAGGAGAACCTTTATCACCTGGTTCACCTTTTTCACCTGAGGATCCCTTTCTTCCTTTTGGTCCTGGGAAGCCAGGAGAACCTGCAAATGAAAAACAAAACAAAACAAAACTGCTTTTATTATTTTTCTTCTCTGCAATTGCAGCACTTTGTCTATTACTTCAAAAGCTGGAAGAAACTTGGCTTGCATTTGGAAAAGTAATAGCATGACACACATTTGGCCAATAAAACATGTGCTGGCCCTCTTTCACATTTACAGAAACTCACGTGGGCCATTTACAGTTTTAGCTTTGAAATGTTTTACCAAGGAGACCACGACAAATTTAGAACTTATACATTGTCTTATCCAGAAGTCACACTAATTTTGGCCCTTTGTCCTGGCCTGTGACCGTAATAAATCAATTCATTCATTCAGCCCTTTGCCCTATAATACTCCAGCACCAACTAACAGCCAAAAATAATCCAGATTCAAATGACATTCAAATCATATGACCACAAAGCACTGCTATGCATTGACCTATTAGTCTAGTTAGGAGCAGGATCCATGCTTCTTCTCTGTTTGTTAGGGCTTGAAGGAGGGAACGTACTGAATGCTGCCATAAGCCTGGAAGGTCACACGTGAAAGCAGCCAAGCAAAGGAGGCTTACAAGCGAAAAGGACACAGACAGAGTCTCTCCTGGACAGGCAAAGATAGTGCAGGTTTCTTTTTTAAGCAGAGTTCAGGAAAGTAAGGACCATGGACAGTTCTCAGTGGGCCCTCCCAGACGGAATTTTTCCTCCTATTTGAGCTATGGAGGGATGCTGTCTCAGGAAAGATCTGACAGGCTGACAATGTGTACTTATGGCTGTATAAATAATGAGAAGATAAGAGAAGTGTATTATCACTTACCCCTACTGCCGCGGATACCTGGATTTCCAAAGACACCAGGTAGCCCGGGATTACCTACAGCGCCCATCAAGCCTATTTCTCCTCTTAGACCTGTGGGAAGTGAGCAAAACAGAATACTGTATTACACAGAGATTGTGCATTCCCTATTGCCTGTGTCAGAGTCCAGGCAAAACGAGTATTTATCTATGCATTATCTACAGACTTAATATCATGCCATCGCCTTAATTTGATCGTACCGGTCATATCTATAAAACTCCTGCGAATAAAATGGCAAGCAAGTGGTACTAATAATGTGTTACTTTCCCTTCAAGAAATACCTGGTACAGCTGGTACTCCTGGCCTGCCAGGTTGTCCCTTGATGCCAGGAGTTCCTTCATCTCCTTGTGGGCCAGGTAATCCAGGCAGCCCAAATGGTCCTGGGAACCCCGGGATGTCTAATCCTGGAAAACCTGGGTCTCCTTTGGCTCCTAGAACTCCACGTTTTCCTATGATAACAGACACATTGAAATGAACATTATGCGTAAATGTTCCCTAGCCCTACACACACTCACCCCGAAGAAGGTTGTGATCTTGAGGTCAAGAACATAGGTTTGGAGGCATATTTTGTAGGTAGTTTTACGGACAAGGACAACTAAGAAATATAGAGAAATGTATACAGAGGGATCCTCCAGATAACTTGCTAATTTGTTGGTGTAAAGCTTACACAGATGTTACATTACATCTAGAGTTTATTGAGCATTTGTTGATTTGTTTGTGGGGAAGTTATATAACAATGAGCATTCATCCCAGCACAGAAGCTATACATTTTCCTGTTAATATTTTGTTCATCCCACACTTTTCAGTGCATTTCCCCATCAGTTTTACAACCTTAAAACATCAGTTTTTGTTTTAAAGTGGATTTGCTTGACAGACCACTTTAATCTACTTTAACTGTGGCAAATCTAAATATGCAGTGGAAAGTTGAATCCCTCCTGCAGAATAATTGAAGACACCCAGAGTCTATTAACAAAATACAAGCTTCTTCCATACATGATAGAAAAAGGAACCAAATTAAAAGCCACTTGAACAATGACAATGACAAAAACCCTTTCGGGTCACTTTAAAAAAGAAGAAAACGTTAATTAAATTGATTGATTGAAATGTATATACTACTATATTGAAGCAAAACCTCTAAGCGGTTAAAATTATCAATAAAAAACAAATATAATTTAAAACATTTTAAAAGGAATTTAAATTAACAGTGAAAAAGATTTAAACATACCAGTGTCTATGTGTCTGGATATTTTGTATGCCTATACTTTTTTCTGGGTTTTTAATTCAATTTCAGGTACCATCTGCCAGAGACTTATGCAGAAGATATAACCCAGAGTTAAAATATTTTAGGCCTTAATCCTAACTCCACTTACCTAGGAATAAGCCCATTGAATTAAATGGGGTTTACTATTAGGTAGTCAAGTATAGGATTGAACTTTCATTATTTTGTCCGTTCCCTGTTCAACAAACCAAACCTAAACTCAATAGGATTTTATCTGAAGTATCAACAATGTTATAAATATGAATATATTCTCAAAGAGATATCATGTCCCTTTTGTAGAGAGGACCATGACTGCCTACAAGATACTTGACTAAGATATCCTATGTGAAGAAAATGAGACAGACAAGTCTGTGGTTTTGATGAGCACTGCTCCAACCCATAAATCAGTGAAGTGTGCTTCATGACCTTGCTTCAGGTGTTCAGAAGAGCATGTGCTGGCTTAGAGTAGGGGGGTGACAATATGTACTTCGTTCACTGCATGAGTCCCAATTATTTTGTGTAATACTTACCTGGGGGGCCCATTAATCCACATAGACCTGGTGGGCCTGGTAAGCCAATAAGACAGTCACCTATTTTTCCTGGAACACCCTTTTCTCCTGGAACTCCAGGGGACCCAGGTTCTCCTAAAAGATAGTATTGATAGCATTAAGGTAACTTAATATCATGTGATGAAGGGCCCCATTTTACAATGAGGTCCTTATGCTTCCATTCTTTCCCTCCCTCTTCTTTTCTCCCCTCTCTCTGTCACACACATACATGCATCCACTTCACACATTTAGTTTACAGGTGTGGAAAGCTGTAGCTGGGGGGGGGGGTGGCACTCTAATGACCAAGTCCATTTGGCGACAGACACCTCAGTTTGGAGAAAAAGCAGTTCAACTGGCACCTGGTTCCTTCTCTCCCGTCCTTCCACCAGACTAGAGACCTAAAAGTATTCAACTTAGACTTGATATATCTGGCCTTTTCAATTGCCTAGTATGCCAGATCCATTTCTTTTAAGTATGGCTTGATTTGGGGTTTAAATCTCTGCACTTCCAGGGCAGCCATCCAATCTTCAGATAAGCCACCACTAAAGCTGTATCTCCCCCCCCCCGCCCATTTCACCATGCCTCTTGTAGCAGCAAGGAAGGGATGAGAGCTGAGTGCACAGAGAGTTGGCCTCACTTCTTCAAGGATACCTTCTGTATCCTCAGGTTGGACAAACTGAACATTGCTCAAATGTGATGGAACGGAGAGATAGAAGTTTCTTGAATGATACCTCCGCTGAGTGAAATTTCACAATGTTTAGTTAATATGTAAAGGAGGCGAACATTTTGCTCAAAATATACTCTACCTCTTGGCCCATCAGCACCATCACGACCTCGTTGACCTTGGAGGCCTGGAAGTCCTGGGAATCCTCTTTCACCCTTCTCACCTGGCATGCCATCTACTCCTGGGGAACCCTGTCTGCCTTGTTGTCCAGGTATAACTGGGCCCGGTTCACCCTAAAACATGGAGGAAATAATAGCAATAAATGTCATGTCTCAAACACTGTAAGTAAAACTTAATTTTTATTTCTTAATATTCTGAGCACTTCTTAAAATTCTTAAAATCGTTAATGCTCTTGCTGATTAGTAGAACCCATTAAACTCAGTGGAATTAGTTTGCGAACCAACCTTTTCTCCAGGAATTCCAGGTTTTCCAGGTAAGCCTGGTTCCCCTAATTGTCCGGGACAGCCTGGTGGCCCTGTGGATCCTGGAGACCCTTTATCTCCTACAAAGTGGAGGGGAAACAATGTTCAGTGATATAACACAGGCTCTTGAAGGTTTGCGATAAGTGGGTATGTCATTTTTTTAGGTTCTGACATTTTTCTTGCTAATTAAGTTAGGAATCTTGCAACTGATTTTTTTTTTTATTGTTAATTTATGGTTAGATTTTGTTGTCAGCTGCCTTGAACTTTTTGAAGAAAGGTGGGATGCAAAAGTTTTGAATGAATAAATAAATGCAGCTGTTATAATATGCAAAAACTGAACATGAATTTAATTTTTTAATGCAATTTTTATTGTCTGAAAGACAACAGAACCAGGGGGAAAAAATCAACCAAGTAAGTGGAGAGCATCAAACTAACATGTCTTGTCTGGGCAAGGATTTGTGCTTGTTCAATAGGACTTTCTCACCTCTCTTTCCATTGTGCATTCCCACTGCCCTCCCCAAATCTGCTCTGGACAGTTTGAGGGATCCCATAACAGGTTTAGGGATGCGTGCAAGGAGGGGAGGGCAATTCCATGGCACAAGCAGAAATCCTTGTGCTGGTGGGATATGCCACTCAGTGCTACAACCCTCTGTTCAATTTTACAACAGAGTAATGGAAGATGCTATTACAGCACCAGAAGTACAGTATGTCAAAACAAATGAAATTTGTATGCATATTACTTTTAAAGTCAAATTGTCAGCTGTCCTCCATTTTGAAAAAGCATGATATAGTTTTACTGAAGTGCTCTAATGATGATACTATATGTACACCATGGGGAGCCAACATGGAACCCTCCAAATGTTGTTTGACTACTACTCCCATTATTCTTCATCACTGGCCTTGTGGGTTGGGAGTTGGAACCCAACAGCTTACAGAATCCAACACATTGGCTACCACTGATGTCCATGATAATACAGATCTAACTGTTTTTTTTCTCTCTCTCTGAAGTTCTCGAGGACTTCATAGATGATTATTTATTAAATTTCTCATTTGTTTCCTTACTTCGTTTTATTCTCTCTTTTTTTCCTTCAAGAAAAGACAAATACGTTACCTTTAATGCCAGGATAGCCAGGAAATCCATTCTCTGAAAAGCCAGGGTCACCTTCTGGTCCTGGGAGGCCTGGATATCCACGTGGCCCTCTGGATCCAACACTACCTATCAAAGAATGCAAAGTAGTTCTGGCAGCAGTATCAAATGGCAAGCCACACTCTATCTAGAACAAAAACTCAGGGGGTTGAAGTGTCTTCCCTATGAACTGGGGCTAGAGAAACTAAAGTACCTGCCTGGGTTTTTTCCCCCCTCCATCAGGGATCTGTCTCTCTCCCCACTCCCCACTGATTGGCTCTGGTGAGTTGAGAGTTACGAGTTATACAGGAATTGTGCCTAAAGCCCTCTCTCAACAGCGGCCAACAGTGCAATTTTAACTATGTCTGCTTAGAAGGAAGTCCCACTGAGTTCAATGGGGCTTGCCTTCCCAGCTAAGGGAGGCTAGGATGCAGCCTTAACCATCCATGTAAACACCCTGAATAAGGGAATTAGTCAATCCTGGCCGCTCACCTACAAAACTAGAGCATCTTTGCTCCTTGCTGTCAAGATTTTGCTTGCTTACCTTGCCTGTTCTTTCAGCCTCTTCTGCAGGTTACTGCTTTGGGTAGTGGCTGCTGCTTGACCATGACAAATTGCAGCCTTTTCCCTTTTTGTGTGTGTAATATTTTAGAAGGGTCAGTTTGACAGTAGTCCAGCTTGAAAAGGTAGCTCTCACCTCTTTCTCCTTGAGGTCCAGGCCTACCATCTGCTCCTCGAAGTCCAGGAGGTCCAGGAATTGCATTTACTTGACCAGGCTCACCTTTAGGACCTTAAAAGTGTATAACAACAGGAACACAAACTAGAATATGCCAGTGATTATTTAAAGACAGCAGCACAATGAAGTTACACAACTTCGGGGGAGGGGGGTAGCCGATTTGTAGCTCCAAAATGGCTGATAAGCGCACTGCAAGGAAACCCAGCAAATTAGCTGAGTTTTTCAGCAATCAGATGACTAACTGAGCTGCACTGAACTGCAGAAAAGTAGGTGGATATAAACCACAGTTAGCAAAATCACAACAGTAGTGTTGTCTGGAAGCCCTAGGTCCTGAAAGGACCTAACTAAAATATGCATCAGACAAGAGTGCGCTTGGATGCCACTGACATTTCTGGAGCAGGATGCAGAAATGGTCCTGCTTACATTACTAAAGAATGCTCTGCAATGTTGTATTAGGAATATATATATATATATATATATATATATATATGTATGTATATGTATATATATATATGCGCCTTGACACCCACTGCAGCTTTTAAATCTACTATAGACACCACAGTCAAATTATTTAGTAATAACAACAATAATATCTACCGACCTGCTTCTCCAACCAACCCAGGCAAACCAGGATTTCCCTGAGATCCCTTAGAGCCTTCCACTCCTGGTGGTCCATATCCTGGTGGTCCAGGTAGCCCTCTCTCTCCAGGAAGACCTGAGATACCAACTGGTCCTGGTGCACCTCTGTCTCCTTTTGTACCATCAGGTCCCTGATAGGAATTCAGAAAACACTGCTTAACACACACTGGAAACGCCTGCATGGTAAGTTACAGTCAGAAACAAAGGTTGGTGCCTACAGCAAAGACCCTGGATGAACATAGATTTTTTGCATATGCACTGCTAGAAACATGATGGAGTCTGCACTTGCTACCATGATTCAGCCATGGTACTCAAAGCAGAAATAAGTAACATAACAATTTCATTTTGATCACCACAAATAAGGCCAGATTCAACTACTGAGTCCCACTACTGGAAGTCTGTGCAAGGACTTCCATGAGCGCAACAGGGCTTTTCCTCCCCCAAATTTGGCTCTGTGGGGTCAGGAGAACAGTGGGGGCGGGAAGGGGGGTTGTTTCATCTGGCAAACGGGAAGGCTGGAAGGCTGGAAGGACTGCCATAGGACTACACTGAATCCTTCCACACACTTTAAAGTGTATATTCAGCTAAATCCAAAAGAGAAATCGGTGACCACTACAGATTTATGCTGAGTACAGGCTGCAGTCATGCACATTTCCACATGACTTTTTCAGATGTTATAATAGAATTAGGGCACACAACAAAAATTAATATATGTGCATGTACCTTGATGAATGTCTTCAGATATGTTTGCCTTATTTATTTTTCAATGGATTGAAAGCAATGCAAAAATCAGTATGATTGCACTAGATGTCAAAGTAGCAGGTACTAACCGGTTCTCCCAAAGAGCCTCTTGAGCCTTTCAGTCCAGGTTTCCCAGGTAACCCGTCTGCACCATTTTCTCCTGAGCTTCCTCTTGGTCCTGGTTCTCCTCTGTCTCCTTTTGGGCCTTCTGGTTCTGCATACCCTGGCTCACCTTTCAATCCTTTAAGGCCTTGGTTTCCTGGAAGACCTGGAAGTCCCTGGGTCACATGTTGTTAATAAAATATGACAGGAACTGTAACGTTGAATCTATATAAATGCTATGAAAGGTACAGAAAAATCAGCACACTAAGGCATTATGGTGAAATGATTCTGTGTGCAAAGAGGCTTTTCCCATTGTCAGCTACTGCAGGTGAAAGCATCCATATCCTCCAATGGGTAGAGGCCTTTTTATGATGGAAACGACAAAGGGCTCTACATATAAACCAACTCTAAAAACAATTTAACATGAACCGTACCTGAATGCCGGGAGGCCCCTGAATCCCAGGGGTTCCTTGAGATCCTTTAGGCCCCAATGCTCCTTCTATACCTGTAATGGCAGAAACAGTGATTTAGAGAGAACTGGAAGGTTGAAGTAATTGTTGCTGGCATCCATCTCTCTCGAGAGACAATGGAGTGTGCCTCCGGAGGTGAAGTCAAACTGATGCATTAGCAGCACTGAAGTGAGCTCTCCAGGATGCAAGCCTGGGCAGTGTGTATGGAAGTCCTGGGCTGCCCACAAGAGAAGACCCCTCATCTCAGCCTCACAGAGCAATACGCTTGGTGCCAGCTTGACTGCAGGAGTTGCCGGGAGGTGTACAAAGCACCATCCAACCATCTTAGGGACTCCACTCTGGATTTGTGTAGGGTTTAAAGGTAAAGGTAAAGGGACCCCTGACCGTTGGGTCCAGTTGCGGACGACTCTGGGGTTGCGGCGCTCATCTCGCTTTACTGGCCGAGGGAGCCGGCGTACAGCTTCCAGGTCATGTGGCCAGCATGACTAAGCTGCTTCTGGCGAAGCCAGATCGCACAGAAACGCCGTTTACCTTCCCGCCAGAGTGGTAGATATTTATCTACTTGTACTGCATGCTTTCAAACTGCAGCAGACATTTAGGACCAGAGTTTTCCTTCTCTTATAGATGGGCCCCCTTCCCAGGTTGACAAGCTCCACCTGCTCCTAAGTAACTGGCCATATACTACTACAGAAATAACCAGACTGACATTGAAAGCAAGAGTGCCTCTTCTGATATCAGCCAGCCCAAATCCTGAAATCAGGAGAAGGCTGTCTGTGCTCCTGCTAATGTCTGTAGTTCACTGCGTAGGAACTCAGAGTAGGTCCTTCTCTGTAGCACAGAAGTGGCTGGCAAGGTGTGGGGGATGCCACAGAGCTGCCCTCCCAACACTAGCACTGCAGGTGCTTACTTGCATGGGGTGGAGACAGGTTAGCTTTCCCTGATCAGAATATTAAACAATAATATCCTAAGGGAGATGAATCATAGTCTAATGATAAGTAGAATACAAGTTGGAACCTACAACAAAATGTTGTAGTACAGGGTTTCAGCCAGCCATGACCTCCTCTAAGATAATCCATTCCAGAAGCACCTTTGTTCCTGACTAGTGCATTAAACTTTTATTATACAAAGCCAGTGTGCAGCTGTTTGCTGGTGTCCTGGAGTTGCGTTTTTTATAATCCTGTTGACACCAGCTGTGCCCTTTAGCACTATGGGCACTCTATAGGGCACTCTGGCAGCATGGTGATGGATCATAAGGGATATATTTATCCTAATAATTTCTAAAACCTCCCTTCTTAAAGCATATAAGCAAAACCACATTACTAATTTATGATCTACATCAGAATGGCTGAGGTAAAATGTTCTATAAATTGGAATATACTGCCAGTTGGAGATTTTTCACCCTCTTCTACCCCTTTCCCTGAGCTCTTGGTATATTTTAGCAATTCTCAAGCACTGTCAGATTCTTTTACCTTTAACTCCTTGTTCACCCTGTGCTCCAGGAACACCAGGAAGGCCAGGTGGCCCCGTAAAAAAGGTGCACTGGTCGCATGGGCCTGCTTCTTCACCTGCAGTAAAATTATTCCTCTGTTAAAGGTGACTTTGGTAAATTATTGCTATGTCAAAAGCACACGTGCCCTACAGCACTGTATGTATTTATCACCAGGATTATTATTTATAAGTTTCTCTACTGCCCTTCATTCGAAGATCACAGGGCTATTTACAATGTATAAAAACACAAAGATAGGATGAGAAAGAGTGTAATCATGTTTGTGCATCTAATTCCCCTGAGCTTTCCATATTTAGCAATATGGTTAACCCTAGGAGCAGATAGTGAGGCAAATTTCCCCAGTAAAGAATATTTGCCCTTAAAAACGATAAATATTAGTGTTATTGGGCAAGCCTTTAGTCAACAGTGAGAAAGAGAGTGCCCACAGAGATCACACTTTATCTTTCTCTCTGATTTTTATCCTACTGTTCCTTCAAGAGCTCAGTCTAGCTTAGGGGATCCATAGTTTATCCTCACAGCAACCCAGCGGTGTCTCAAGGTCACACAGTTAGAATCAAGGCTGACTGGGGAACTGAATCCATATCTCCCCAGTCTAAGTCCAACTGACTGACAGACTGAACTGACTGTCACACATGCTCATATAAATATTGGCATTTGGTACAGGGTAAAATCCTCATTATTGTTTGGAAGAAGAGAGAGGAAGCCAATCTACCGTGGGCCAGCTTGGTTGCCTTTATGAGCTCAGAATGAAAAGCAGAATCAGGTCTAATTGCCCTTAGCATGATGAAAAGGAACTGAGTATATTCTATGCCTAAGTAGTCTTGACAGAGTCTAATAATCATTATAATTAAGATTTCTGTTCACCACCATGCTGCCCTCAAATTATTAAGATTGGAAATGTATTTGCAAGTAGGACTACTGACCTTTTGCTCCACTATCTCCTGAAAGGCCTGGCGGTCCAATGCATCCTGGGGTTCCTGGGGGTCCCAGTGGGCCTCTTTCAAAAGTTATTATACCTGTTTATGGGTGAGAACGACACAAATTATTCATGCATTGCTCACAAATACCATGATAGCCTCTGTTACAGGCCATTTAGGGTTTTCTAAGGGCCTCAGATTTAAGATGAACTTATACTATAGTATTGACAGCATGGAAGAAACACAGGCTATGTGCATTCAAATAGCAAAGAACAAAACACTGGAAAATGTTGACATTTGCTAGTTATTCTTACCACTTTGGGAAGTCAGTGGGGAATGTCTAATAATTGTGGCATTTATTGGTCAACCTACAAAATACCTTTGGTTAACTAATGAGCATATTTATTTAGTTTGTTAATCGGGGCAGGCCACAATAATATAGAAAAATATTTTGGAAACCAATATCAAACCATGGTTTAAGATCCTGCCTTGTTCTGAAGCTGGGAACCATAGTTTCTCAGTTAAGGTGAAACAGAAACAATGACTAATTAGATACTTTCACACTGCATATTAAGTTGAGATATGGTTATCTGAACTTAGCCAGCCTCTTACTCCAAAGCTATTGGAATAGGCATCAATGAATTTTTATACTAGATTTAATCCAGTTTCTATTATTTGCAAAGCCATCATACTTTCTCTACTTTAAAATTTCTGCTTTCCTTTGCAGGGATGGTTGCAACAGTAGTGGCTGCTTTTAGCCATAAGAAGTTTAGTTGAATAGTCCATTAATTCCAGAGTTGCACAAATATGCCATGAAAACATTCTGGCTACATACAAATAATGATCATCTTGCTCTACCTGGTGGTCCTGAAAGACCTGGTGATCCTGCTGGGCCAGGTCTTCCTTGCAATCCAGGAAGTCCTGGGGGTCCAATGGCATTCATGCCAGGTTGTCCTCTATCTCCTTTACTTCCTTTGAGGCCTGGAGAGCCTGTTAGACCTCTTGGACCAGGTCTCGAAACACCTAATGCAAGAGTTAAAGGTATTACTTCCATTTCTATGTTTTCTGTACCAGTGCTTGCAGCCATTTCAGAGGATTTAATTTCATGTTGTTGTTTTTTTAAATATCCCAGAATTCCTTCATATATCTGAAACAAACAATATTTATTGGTCTTACCTGGCCTTCCAGTGGCACCTGGGGGACCCCGTGGTCCTGCAAGAACAGTATATTCATCACATATCTATATTATGCCGGCCGGCCAAATATGTACTGGCTACCCATCTACTATTGAACCAGGTTCAAGGTCCTTATAAACATTTACATTATACCCCCAGCTCAATCACTGAAATCATCACTAGAAGCGTTGCTAGCACCCTCCTGAATTGGTGAAGCGCATTTGACATCAACATAAACATGAGATTTTAGTGTCATTGGAATTCCAGTCCTGTGGAATGCTCTTCCAACAGAGATTCAGCATGGGCCTTTAAATGTTTGCTGAAAACATGTCTTTGTTGCCAGGTTTGTAATGGTGCGTGCCAATCTGAACTTTTGTCTATGATTTCTGTAGTGTCTATCATGGCATGAGAAAAGTTGGCATAATTTCATACAAAATGACACACACCCCCCCCTTCTCCTGGTCTTAGTTCTCATCTCAAATGTGTCCTGGAAGGCATTGGAAAGTTCCTGAAGTTTTAATAACTAATGTAAAGATTGGCAGATTAATCTAGTGTTACCAAGAAACTTTAATTATCATCCCCTGTAAGGGTTCCACATATACAATAGAATCATCATATAAAGATAAACTTAGGACTCATGAAACAAACATGCTGGAAGGACAAGCCTTTTCTGTGGTGGTTCCTCATTTGTGGAATGTTCTCCCCAGGGAGGCTCACCTGGCACCTTCATTACATATCTTTAGGCGACAGGCAGAAAAGCTTCTCTTCAACCAGGCATTTGGCTGATTAACATTTCACGGCTTTTTGAATATGTTTGTGGGGGTTATTAGTTTGTTTTTGTTCTATTATTTATGTTGTATTCTCACTTTCACCCAGGGATCTTCAGATGAAAGGTGATATAAAAATTTAATAAATAAATGATGATGATGATGATGATGATAATAATAATAATAATAATACAGATGGGTGGGAGTTTCTTAAAGGTGAAATATTGTGGGCACAAATGCAGACAATTCCCACAAGAAAGAAAAGTGGGAGGCATCTTAAGGAACCAGTGTAGCTTAGATGACCTAATATTTAAGAAGGACATGTATAAGAAATGGGGAAAATTGGGGGGGGGGGAGGGAAAGAAGAGTCTACATGAATAGCCAACAATTGCAGGAGAAGGTCAGGTGGGTCAAAGCTCAGAATGAGCTCAGGCTTGCAAGAGAGGTTACAACAACAACAACAACAACAACAACTTCTTCAGCTGTGTATAGAGCAAGAGGAAGAATAAGCAAGTGGTAGGTCCTCTGTGTGGAGAACATGGAGAAATGTCATTGTGTGAGGCAGATCTGCTCAACACCTACTTTGCCTATATCTTCACCCAAAAGGAGGGAGCCGGGTCCTCTTCAAACAAAATATTGAGAGAGCCAAAGTCACCACAGCCCCGTAGATTTGGCGTGTCAGATCAGGAATAAATTTCTGACAGTAACAGCTGTTCAACAGTAGAACAAGCTCCCTTGGAAGGTGGTGGACTCAGGTGATGGACTATATGGAACTGGCGGAAATGACTGGCAGAATCCGAGACCAGGGAGAAGAGTCGGTGGAAGAAGATTGGAAGAAATTTAAAGTTTATTTACAGAAACATTGTAAAATTAGGGAATGTTAGAAGGATGTTGGAATGAAGTAATGTGATTTTAGCAGAAATGCTATAAAGGATTAAGAAAAAATAGATTGTTAAATGGTGAAAGGAGGGAAAGTAAAGTGACAATATATTAAGATAAAATAGAGGATAAAAACTGGAAAAGATGGAAAGGACTTGCTGAAATAGCTAACTGAACTAGAATACAAAAAAAGGGAGGTGTGAGGAGGTCAAGGAAACAAGCAAATGAAAGATAAATTACGGGAAGATTTATTGTATATATTTATTATTATTATTATTATTATTATTATTATTATTTTATTATTATTGTGATACGATGTTCTGTTTTTCTGTTCAATATGTTGTTTTCTATTTTTTCTTTTTGTAATCTTTTAAATCTTAATAAATATTATTATTTTTTTTGAAAAAAGGAAGGTGGTGGACTCTCCTTCCCTGGAAGTTTTTAAGGAGATGTTGGATGGCCATCTGTCATGGATGCTTTAGTTGAGATATCTGCATTGCAAGGGATGGGACTAGATGACCCTCACAACCCTACAATTCTGTGAGTCTATGTCTTTTCAAAATGAAGCATCATTGAGTTCAATGGGGTTTACTCACAGGTATGCAGGCTTAGCCTAATAATGTATACTGAGACCAACAGGCATTTTATAGCCTCAACTCCACTCTCCTTGAGGTCAAGTAGGCCTCTTATTCAGTCCCAAGGTATTTTAATCTCATAGGGCTAGACTGTTAACACTGAAGAGGCAGTGAAATCCCAACGGCCTCTTTCTCATCCTCACTTGCTACCCAGAAGCCAATGGTGTGATGTAGTTTTCACATGTCAATATGCCTCATCTGAGTGTACTGGTAGTATAGAAAGCTCCTGGTATGTTATTTAAACCTTTGATGCTCTCTTACCGGGTGCTCCAAACTGGCCTTTGAGTCCTGGGAGTCCTGGATAGCCCTGGTTTCCTTTTTCACCTGGCAATTCATCATAATACTCTGTCTTAAATAAAAAGAGGGAACAGACAGACAAAAAAGAAGAGAAAAATAGTAATAATGAAGAGAAAGGCATGGCTGCATGTAATATGAATGTGGCGCATTTGTGTGATGACATGGTTTTGCTAAAATCGTAAGCCGAATTCCATTTTTTTAAAACCAGGGCTCCTTTGATGATGTGATTTCTATGTGAAGCTAAACACAGGCCACTATTAAAAAAAAATTAGCTACACATATCCTGAAGCAGGCATCTGACACTGATCAGCATGTTAAAACCAGGCTCTGTCTATTAATTTTATGATATTAAAGTGAAATACAAAGACAAATGGAATTTGCACTTACTGGACCCCGAATTCCTTTGCTGCCGATTTCACCTTTCTGTCCCTATATTAGAAAACAGAAAGAAATATAAGAAACATGATAATTTCTCAAATCCAATGGAATTCTGAAACCTATTGACTACGTTGGATATAGATTAGTGGCCACTTGATCTACATGTTAAAAACAGTTAGCAAGTTATCTAGAAAGTTCATTTTAAAAAAGATTAGGTTAGAGCTGAGCATCCTGTGACCCTCCATATGTTGCTGGATTCAAACTCCCATTAGCCCCAGTCAGCATGGCCAATGGTTAGGTTTGATAGGAGTTGCAGTTCAGAAATATCTGGAGGGTCAAAGTTTATCTGTCCTTATTCTAGGTATGTAACCATTGACTAGGGGTTAACAATGTCTTCCATGATGTAGGCCTGGTCAGATATTCAGGGTTGTTTTTTTAGTATCCCCATCATGCTTCTGGGAACTAAACCCTGCAAAGACTTACCTACTGTCCACTTGAGACTGGTCCATTAGAGCAAATGGGGCATTGCCCCACCAATCTCAGTTTGCCCCCAGTGAGCTCCCACCTGCCTGCCTTCTTACAACCAATCTAAGGAGTGGCACTGGCTATTACCTCCCTCCTTCTTTAGCTCATCATTGCCATGGTAGAACTCAGCAGGAAAGAGGGTGGGGCAAAAGAATTAGTTGGCTCTGCCTGTCACTGGCTTTGGCTCCGCCTACTGTTGACCTCTCTTCCTTCTGCCCTACCATCAGCTACCACTATCAGTAGTCAAACCCTGTAAGGACATTCTTATGACCCTTTGTCCTATCAGAGTACTTGCGATTTATGAACTTCAAAAACACTAGAATGAGGAATCCATTTGTAAGCCAAGAACAGAATGTACCAGCAGAGTTATGACTCATTCATAGTCTGCTGGTTTTTTACTTATTTTTTTTTAAGTGGCCTTGAGCTTCAGAGAGATGGGATAGAAATACCCTAAAATAAAATATAAAAAACTGTTGCTTTAGAAATTTGGTGTTCATTAAAAATTGTATTTCATTTTTGCTGAACTGGTAATATACTTTTAATTCCAAGTTTTTGGAATTGATAAGGGAAGCAAAATGCAGCAGACAATAATGAAAACATGAGCTTTTACCTTGGGACCAACTTTCCCAGGCCTTCCTGGCAAACCCTGTTCTCCTTTTTCTCCCTGCAGGAAATTAAATTGTACATAAAGGCTGGATCTAGACACGTCAAAGAAGCGATTCGGTTAAACGCGTTGTAAACTCATACAGGGAAACCCGGTAGGGAAAGATGGGGCTCCACAGCGCCATCAGGTGTCACAGTGTTATATCACATACACAACACATATCAAACGCTTTTTCTTTACCAATCTAGCTGCATCCAAAGACACAGTTCATTCCAGCACCAATATACATTTAGAGCAACCTTTGTGCCCAAACCTGCGTAAAGATTCAGGTTCTTGTCTTGCTTCTGGCCTGTGTCCCTCTGTGGGAGCCATGAAGTCATGGCAAAAGCTTGTAGCGCCACCTGGTGCCTCGCTGACCTCGGTGACCTGCATGTCCGTGCCTTGCAGTGTATTAAGTGCATAGCCTTATATGCAGTTATGTTCCCCCTCTGGGCAGTAATTACCCTATATGGCGATGGGTGGGTAAAAGCCATGACCGGATGTAGGTAATGTGAGACATTGGCAAACAGCCATGCGAGAGGAGAGAACAAAGGATAATAAAAGTTACGGGAGAGGAGAGAAGTTCGAAAGGAGCTGCTCATACCATCCTGAAAATATTGCTGGCTCTCTGTGTCTTTATTTTAGGCTAAACTGCGCCATTTGTGACAGCTGGCTTCCGTCATCCCTCTTCCATGAACTGACCAGTCAAAATCACTGCATCAGTATAGGACTGGGGTGGGAAACCTGTGGCCCTCAAGTTGTTTTTGAACTCCAACTCCCAGTGGTTGGGGATGATGGGAGTTGTAGTCCAACAATACCTGGAGGACCTCTGTTTTCCTACCCTGTTATAGGAGGTTTCTGGGGACACATTAAAGTTTGTGCAGGAGTAGCTCTTCAGCCATTCTGCCCCTTACTCTGCTCTTCTCCAGAAGCTATCCAATTCCTGTATTGATCCACCTTAATGATGCTGGAGAGTAAGATATAGACTACCATTTATTTTGCCAATAGACAATAGCCTACATTCTGTCCAGCCCAGACCATGACCACTAATGTAAATTGACACAAAACATTTTTTAAAATTCTTTGTTACCAGCAAGCCAGGTGGACCAGGAGTTCCATCCTTTCCAGGTCTACCCTAATTAAACAAACAAACAAACAAACAAACAAACAGACCACTTTTTAATATTTTGTTGTTGTTGTTAAACAAAATATGCTAATAATATCATTATTTTCCTATATAAAATATATGATTCTAATAAAATGTGGTTTAATAAAGCTGGATATATGGAACTAAAGATCCAATGGACTCAGGCTGTAGTTGTATTAATCATTTCCTCAACCGCAGTATGGGTTTCATAACCATAAAATGTATTTTCAGACTATAACTGTACTGTTAACCTTTCTAGACAACAAAAGAAATATCTGTAACACTAGGTAGTTTTCAAAAAAATATATCTATCAATTGCAAAAGGGGGGGGGTTTACAAACCTGAGGTCCTGCCTCTCCTGGATCTCCTTTCGCACTTCGAAAATCTCCAGGTGAGCCCTAAAACACAGATCTACCAATCAACACACATCCTTTAGATTTATGTTGCTACACTGAATGCACAACTCATATTGTTTTATATTTTTAGCAGGCCAGTGCAGAGCTTGTCTGAGGCCTGGTGGTGGAGTCCCTGGTCAGCTGTTTGGCCCAGGGTGTTCTTGGCATGATCGTGTCAGTCTGGCAGGCCACTGGCACCGCAACCCCCCCAGGGCTTCTTAGCCCTCTGAGGCCCAGGGCAAGTGTACCTGGCTGCCCTCCCTTTCTGATCTTTAACATTTATAATAATATATATTTGAAAGTAGCTATTTCCGAATTAAGGGCACTACTACAAAGTGTAGCTTAGAATATTTAAGGCGATGCCATCATTTCACAGCATTCTACATCCAAGTTGTATTTTATTCCATGACCCTCAGGATGAGGTCATGTAAGCAAATGAATTTCTATATTGATTAAATATGTTGAACAAAGTGTACATATATATGGTCATGTCAGCAGCTTTCAAATATATGCTATTCTTTAAAAAATGTTTTACTATCTAGCTTCTGAAGTATGAAATGCTAATTCAATACCACTTACTGAATCTCCAGGGGGTCCAGGGGGTCCTGGAGAACCCATATCTCCTTTATTTCCTTTTAATTCCTGTCACAAAAATAATAATAGTATTTATTTATTTATTTACTCAGTGAACCCAAAAACAAAGATGGTACTTACAAAAGAGATACGTTTTAACTGAGTCATAGGAACAAACAAAGATACGAACTGAATGTTTGCTAATGGAATTTAGGAATCCGACTTATGTTGCACACTTTGGTAGAAAAAAAATCTATATATCTACACTTTCTTTAAAATAAATCTATATAAACTTTTATTTGTTTTATTTTTTTCTTAAATTTATATATTATTAACATATACTTTACACCCCACCCTTTCCCCTGATGAGACTCATACAGTGAAAAAGATGAACAACTATACAGAATGCTTATTATATTAATGGTCATTAACAGTATTATACTGCTACCGTCATATTTTCTGCTCCAGTTAGGGTAACGATAACTGTTCCAGTTGGTCCTGGAGGGCCCATTAGTCCATTGTCACCCTGTTGTAAAAAAGAAAAATTCAAAGAGCTATTTCATATATGTTTATGGCAGCTAGGATGGCACATGCCAAATACCAGGGATTATAAAATGTGCTCACAATAGAAGACTGGAGGGGAGGTTAAAAAATATGCTCTAAAGGCAAAATTAGCATGCAGTATATGAGACTTCAGGAAGGCACAACAGATCAATTGAAAATGGGTGTTTATTTTCTATAGGAAAAGCACACTTTTCCATGCATGTATTTAATGTTTTGCAGATAACAGCTGAATCTGCTTGCTAAAGCATTATTTGTGCAACATTGCAATTATATAATAAAAGCAGCAAAACAAACAAACAAACCCCAGTGCATTTAGCATTAATGGATATTCGTTACAAATAAAATCCACTGGAGCAGACCTGATCTAATTAAAAAATTCAGCTCAAATATTCTACATTATCGAAGTCGTGTACAACAATATGCTAGCTTAACATGGCATGTTGACCATGAAAATAATTTGGCAAAAAGATATGAGGCTGAAATTCTTGGGTTCGAGATACAGCCCTTCTAGCCAAGAATCTTATCTCCAACTCTGTCCTGTCCTGTCCTGAGCATATAACATACCCGAAGTTCTGAGATTCTTCTTTTCATACCCTTTCTTTCTTACAGGGTGCTTGGCCGTTTGATTTTGTCATTCAAAACAACCCTGTTATTTCATTTTTGGTCTAATTCTGCATTTTACATTATAATATAAAGCACATTAGGAAGGCTGACGCTTTCAAGCAAAGGCTGCTCACAGACTGTGTTAAAGACTCTCCTCCTGGAAGAGAGGGGAGCGGTTGTGGGCGGGAGCAGAGCTCCACCTCTAGCAGGGGGTGTTGCCCCCTGCCTCCCACTCACCTGGCTGGCGCCCACGCCCATTGGCAGGCACCCAACCAGGTGCCTCCGAGGGGGCGTGTACAGCAGCCTAAATGCTGCGGTGCCAGCCCCTCCTCGGCCTCACTCTTCGTCGCCCCATCGCGAGTCAATCGTCCAGTTCATTGTCATCTCGTCCGTCTGCCCAGCAGTGACGACCAGGTGGATCTAACTTCGAATAGGACCTTTAGCAGAGAAGTTTTGCCTTACCTTTTCTCTTTTCTGCTGCTTTTCCCTTTACTACCGTTTTATTTGTGAGGGATAGGGGCTGACAAGAAGGCTTAGGCGTCCTAAGCACCCTTTTGTTCTTTAACTTATTTCAACACAGAGCACAACTCAAGCCAGCATGCAAATGACCAGCCTATCCTCACATCACCCCCCCATCTCTGCCTTAGTTTTTTCGAAACTTTCCCGTAGCTTCCAGCTCCCGGCTGCACCGCTGCTACACCCTGCCTTTTGAAGCAGCCCGACCTTTTGAGCGCCACTGTGCGGGCGGGCGGAGTGTGCGTGTTAATTTACTCACTGTGCGTGTCCCCTTACACATCCTACTTTCCTTATACTTAATTTGAACCTAAATTCTCGATTGGGTGTTTCTCCCTGCCTCCCCATCCGGGGTCTGTTCTAACTATTTTGGACTCCTTAAGGCTCCTCCGACAAAAAAATCAGACACTCTGCGTGTGTGTGTCTTCAGCATCGCTGCGCTGCTTGGGGGAGGAATCTGGGAACTTCCTGTGTGTCTGCGGGTGTTCTCGTCATAGCTGCGCTTTTTGAGGGAGAATTTGGGTGCAAATTTTTACTCTATTTATTGTTTAGCGGCTTGCCTTCAATTTACTTAATTGGGGTGTCTGAGCGATTGCAGAAGCCTCTTTTAAAAGCTGCTTCCCCCAGCACTTCTCCTTGGTTCACCACTGTGTATGTGCTGAGAGCGCATGCCTGAAAGATCGACCGTTCGACTTTAAGTCTGCTGCTGGGTGTGTTCTGAGTCTGTGTGTGGGTTTTATGAGTGCGTATTGCCCGCGTGGTCAGTGTGTGTCTCCGGCAATTTTTTTCCTTCCCCAGTTTAGCGTTCTGGCTGCGTTTGTCTCTTTAAACTGCGGTTTCTCTGCTAAGGGGCTCTCATTAAGCGGCTGATTTTAGAACTGTTTGCGCATTGGTTTGGGGGGTGCCCGTGGTGTCTGCGGGATCGCTACTGCCTGTGGTTCATTGAGATTTTGTTTAAACTGTTGGCAGGGTGCATTTAAAACCACCGTATTTGCTGCGTAAGTCCGTGGCCCTTTTACAGCGGATTGGTTCCCTGCTTGCTCTCCCAGCCCCATACCGACCTCAAGTCGGCCGCTGTGTGTGTTCCGCTGGTGTGTGCGTGTTTGCTTTTCAGTGCCTGCTCGAAAAGAGGGTCGGATTTAATTCTTCTCCTTTACTTGTCTATGAGTGTATTGAGCACGTGGTCAGTGTGTTTCTGAGGCAGCTTTTCCTTCCTGCTTTAACAGTTTTATGCTGCGTTGTTCTACTGGAGCAACGCTTTCTTCCAAACGTTAATTTTTAGCGGGGTTAGGGTGCTTCCCTCTTACTGGTTCTTAAATTTGCACTCCTTGGAGCTTCTTTATTTACTGTTTAAATTGCTGGCCTTTCTGCATTTGAACCGCCAGCCTCTCTCTCTCTAATTGGTATCATCTCCTTTTGTATTTGGTTGTGGTCCCCCCCCCCCCCATTTATTTCATTTTGACTTCAATCCTCCACTTTGCTGAGTTTCAATCCCCCCCCCTCCCCTCGCTTTGGGTAAAAGTTCGACATTTATTTCCTGGTTTTATAAATAGCTTCAACAGTGTAGTTCACTGACATTCAGCTTAATCATTTGCCCCAGTGGCGGTGAGCAATTGATAACAGTAATATTAAAACCAAGTCATAGATACAATTTCGTTGGGGGTTACTTGAACTAATAACAATTGTTTAATATTGGATTCATCTACCTTGCTGTGGACGCTATTGGCTATACAGTAAGTACATATTAACATTACAATTAAGTGATTAATTGATTGCTGATAATAATATTGATCATTTTAACAACAATAGTAATAATAAAATAAACAAATAATGGAACAAATAATAACAACAAAAGTAATAAATAAATAAATATTAATAAATAACAACAATAATAATTAATAAATATTAATAAATAATAATAAAATAAATAATAAATGAAAAATAAATAAGAAGTAAAGTAAATAAATAATAAATAAATAAATAACAACCCAACTCAATAAATAACAACTACACTTTATTAGTGCACAGCACAGCTCATGGTGCCCTAAAGAAAGCGCGCATCAGAAACAGCACGCAATGTGACTGGAAATGCGATGGGAAATCCATCACGGGGGCAACGTGGAAGGAATAATAACCAAAAGCCCATTTCCCATTTTCTCAAGGCATTTAGGTCATTTATAGATGATTAGGAGCAACGTTTTTCCGATCGAAACCCCAGCCCACCCCCATCCCCTGATGCCATTCCTGATACAATCGCAGAGAGTGGAGCCTATTCTCAGGTTCTTCCAGAGAGCCCTCCTCCTTCCCAGTCACTTTTCGCAGCATCCGCTCCTCGGTTTGTTACTTTGCAGCAAGATTTATATAGTGCTTCAGCGTTGTTGCTTAAAGGAAACCGAGTGGCTGCTCATACATCTATCATTTCATAGTAGCCAACTGACTTCTCATACAGCTTATTTAAGTTTTCAGGTATATTATTAAAAGGCGGCGTGCCCCTTTATAGTAACCTCGTGACCAGTGGGGGGGGGGATTGTATATTTGAACTAGTAACTTTGTCTTCGTGAGTCTTCACGGCTTTGCTGCACTTTTGGCTTTATTGCACTGAAGTTACACTGGTCTGGGTACAGCACAGCACAGCACAAGTGTTGCTTGGTGCATTATCTTATTGCAATTCAAAGCAACCACTAACCAAAGCTAATCTAATACATTCACTAACTGATGTTGGCACGGTCATTTTAATCAGCTTGTTGTTGTTGTTGTTTTTCTTTTCTTTTTTTACAATTTATTTCCGAAGTTGGGCGTAGTCATTAGGGGCAAGCCTATTGAACCGAACGCAGTTGACCGCACACCATAAAAAATGAATAAAAAAATAAATAAAATAAAATAAAATAAAATAAATTCAATAATAGTAATAATAATAAAAATAATAATTTAATTATTTCATTGCAATTTTGTTGCCTTACGCCCAGCACAGTTTACTTGAATACATTAATTCATGGTAAGTGATTTGAGTTATTTGTTCATAAAGGCCGGGGTTTGTTTTAGTATCTTTCACGTCCCTTTTGGGGGGGGAAAGGTAATACAACTCTGTTCATTATTGAGTTGTTATAGATTCGAAACAGCGGGGATAACTCAGTTAGTAGAGCACGAGGCTCTTAATCTCACGGTTGTGGGTTCACGCCCCATATTGGGCAAAAGATTCCTGCCTTGCAGGGGGCTAAACTAGAGGACCCTTCTAAAAATACATAAATAATAAACAATTGATCCCAGTTTCATTTGCCATCAGGGTTTAGTGGTTTGAATCTGATTTCTTTCCAAGTGTGGTCGGTTTAATCAATACTGAACTAGGCCGCCTGGGCTAAAGTGCCCTCTTGTAATAAAGGCTTAAGTTAAAAGGGAAAGACACAGGCTGGTGGTTCTAAACAGTGCCTGGCCTGCTTGACCAATTTACACAGTTAAAGTTTAGCGTACAAGAGCCAGTGTGGTGTAGTGGTTAAGAGCGGTAGTCTCGTAATCTGGGGAACTGGGTTCGCGTCTCCGCTCCTCCACATGCAGCTGCTGGGTGACCTTGGGCCAGTCACACTTCTTTGAAGTCTCTCAGCCCCACTCACCTCACAGAGTGTTTGTTGTGGGGGAGGAAGGGAAAGGAGAATGTTAGCCGCTTTGAGACTCCTTAAAGGGAGTGAAAGGCGGGATATGAAATCCAAACTCTTCTTCTTCTTCTTCTTCTTCTTCTTCTTCATGTGCGGGCGATATAATGGCTTCCAAGAGAACCCATCAGGCACAATCTTCTGTTCCCCCCCAAGAACTCCCCAATACAAGTGGGTCCTGTGTGCAAGATGGGTCAGGGTAGCCTCCTGTGCCCTGCAAACCACAGGCCTAGTCAGTGTTTTCTCTGCTTTTGAAACCTTTTACCAACAATTCAGACTACCAAAGTCAGTCAAGGCTGACCTAGAGATCTGGATTACATTTCTGAACAGCTACAATGGAGTATCCTTATGGCAGGAGGCCTTTAACTGGTCCTCAGATTTCCAGATTCAATCAGATGCAGCAGGGTCCCTGGGTTTTGGCTTGTACTTCAGGGGTCGGTGGTGCTCTCAACAATGGCCAGCGGGGGGGGGGGGAGGCGAGGCTATCACGCGGGATTTCACTTTTCTTGAGTTTTTTCCCATAGTAGTGGCCGTGCATATATGGACAGAGGAGTTCTGGAATCGCCGGGTGTGTTTCAGAACTTATAACCAGGCAGTGGTGAACATACTGGCTAGGCAGTCATCTCGTTCTGAGAGGGTTTCGTCCCTGCTACGGTCGTTCGTCCTCCAGTGCCTTGAGTATAACATAATTTTTTCAGCCAGATTTATACTGGGAGTCAATAATGATATGGCGGATGCCTTGTCTCGTTTCCAGATGCCTCGCTTCCGGTTGCTAGCGCCTGGAGCTCAACTGTTGCCCGAACCCTTACCGGAGCACCTGGGGAACCTTGGCGATGCAAAGTGATTAAGGGAGTATTGGCGTCTGTCACACCCTCCACCCTCAGATCTTACAAAAAAGCGTGGTGTGATTTCATGGGCTTCAGGTCAGGGATATTGGGGCTTTCGCCTAGCGTGCCACCCACCACGGATGACGTTCTGCAATACCTTTCCCATCTTGACGATTTGGGACGTGCCCCCAAAACCTTAAAGATACATGTAGCCGCCATCAGCTTCTTTGCTAAAGCCACATTTTCCTCCGATCCGTGCAGTGACTTCCTGATCCGCAGAGCTATTGAGGGTTGGGGCAGGCTACAACCCCCTAGGGCTGAGGGCCGTAAGCCAATTTCTTATGGGTTGCTCTCTCAGATACACACAAAGCTTAGGTCAATCTGCTGGACCAAGTTTGAAGCCCGCCTCTTTTCCGCAGCATATGCTATCGCCTTTTTTGGCGCCCTGAGAGTTGGCGAAGTTGTAGTCGAGGTTAGTGCAAACGGCTCAACGCGCGGCCTCCTTATGGAGGACGTGCAGTTGACCGAAACTAGCATGACGGTGTGGATACGTCAATCCAAAACTGATCAGGCCGGTAGGGGTGTTCTTGTTAAACTTACAGCATCAGCGCAGCAGGGCCCATGCCCGGTCAAGGACACTAGGCGGTACCTTCACCTCAGACCGCCCGGCCCGGGTCCGCTTCTGGTTCACAAAGATGGATCACCTTTATTGAGACACCAATTCACAAGGGTACTCCGCAAAGCTATTGACGCTTGTGGCTTATCTTCCCAGGATTATGCTGCACACTCATTCAGGATTGGCGCCGCCACAATAGCTGCGCGCTTGGGCCTGCCTGCAGATAAGATTAAGGAAATGGGCCGGTGGAAATCCGATGCTTATAAAGGTTATATTCGCTAGAATACGCTCTACTCCATTACCGTTTTTCCTTTCCTTTCATTCTCAGCTGTTTTCAGGAGAAGTGTGTGGATTTGCGGCCACAGTATAGTCCATTGGGCCCGCGTACAGGCGGTCGGCTGCGGCCTCACTCCTAATCTTGGTTTGCCACCTGGAGTTCGAGTTTCCTAGTTTTCGTGACGAGGCATGCGTTGGGAAGAGCTTATGCCTTTGCTGAGGGAGAAAGTAGCCACGTGCGGCCCTCCCGTCATCCTTATCATTCAGTTACGAGAGAATGACCTCGTTAACAGAAGAAGTGCGGACTTGTCGTGGAACATAAAAAGAGATTTGGATGAGACTGCTGCCTTGTGTCCCAGAACAACGGTGTTCTGGTCCTCCTTCCTGAAGAGAATTGTTTGGCGTGGTGCGCAGAACTGTATGGCCATTGAAAAAACCAGGAAACTCTTAAATCGGGCAATAGCCCGTTGGGTGCGCTTTATGAATGGCCAAGTCATTTCTCATGACCGTATCTGGATAGGCGACCAGGCCTTGTATTGGAATGACGGTGTTCATCTCTCAGACCAGGGGAATGACATTTGGTTAGATAGCGTCATCAGCAGCATTAGGGATTGGTTACAGCTGTGAGGGTATTGGCGGCGAGCCTTTTTGGGCTCGGGTGGCGGTTAGGCATTGGAATAATGTGTTGTGGTGTGTCGAAGGGCTAGGTGTGGCCATCGCCTATGCCTTCAATTTTTGGGTATTCCGTTAAAGGAATCTGGCGGTCGTGTATTCTGTCCGATGCCTGCTTGGCGGGAGGCCATGGCACGACCCTCAGTGACATCAGGGGAGAGCCTATAGTTGGATTAGCATCAACAGGCTCCACCTACTGGTGAATAAACCCCCCCTTGTTTTAGACTCACCCCTCTCTGAGGGGGTGGAGTCAGCTGACGTAATCCAATGCCTAAGCCAATACCTTTTCACTGGCTGTAATCAATAAAGTTGTGGCCTTTTCTTGCCCATTAACCTTATAACACGTGTCCTTATGTATTCATTCCACTTTGCGGGGATCGGGTCCTCGAACCACAAAGACTCTCCTCCTGGAAGAGAGGGGAGTGGTTGTGGGCGGGAGCAGAGCTCCACCTCTAGCAGGGGGTGTTGCCCCCTGCCTCCCACTCACCTGGCTGGCGCCCACGCCCATTGGCAGGCACCCAACCAGGTGCCTCCGAGGGGGCGTGTACAGCAGCCTAAATGCTGCGGTGCCAGCCCCTCCTCGGCCTCACTCTTCGTCGCCCCATCGCATCGCTTTGAAGGCTGACGCTTTCAAGCAAAGGCTGCTCACAGACTGTGTTAACCGGCAACTGTTTAATTTCTCAAAAACTGCCTCTTCATTATACTCTGAAGTAGCCAACTATTTTAGTGATTACTCTCTACAATATCACCACAGCCTTTTGTGTTATGCCTAAGTTGGATCAAATATTACTGCCTTTCAAATATTCATATTCAAGGTGTAATTCAACAACTTCAGCAGGGCATACCAATTACTTTTCTTTAGGGCAGGGGGTAGAACTTGCTTTTAAAGACAAGTTTGTCACCAAAATGCCCTTGCCACTGCTTCATGTAGCAGTTTGACAACCCTGACAAATGCAACAGTGTTCATGGCATGGCATTATTCCCACAGAGAATTCAGTCCAAGGAATGCCGCAAAAAAACCCCTGGTCCAATACTTTGGCCCAGCAATCGTTTGGGTTTCCCAGATAGCGTGTCCTCCCTCAAAGAGGGCACATGTTGCGATGAGACCTGCAGACTGACCTCCTGTGTTGTGGGTGGGTATATTGGACAGCCACAACACCCAATTGGTAGGTCCCTCATTGCTGGGTTGAATCTGGCCAATGGGGTGTAGTCTATAAACGGATCGAGGGACCTATATACACCTATGCACGTGACCCAGAGCTTCCTCTTTCGGCTCATGCATCGGAACACCTGCCCACCTCTCCCTATATTTAGGGCATCTTGCGATTGACCTTGCTATGCCGTTGTGTGTTGTCTGTCATTGGGACAGGGACACGGCAGGAATTTCCCCCACTTGGCTGATTGGCTGTTGCCATTTGGGTTTCGCCTGCCGTGTAGCAAACCGTCACAACTTGTAAGGTTGCGGATAGGCACTGGTTCAGGTGATAGGGATGGGAGAACAGTCTCGCCATCCCTATGTGAAGGGTATTCCGTTAAAGGAATCCAGGGACTCAACTTGATTTGGTCAACCCCTGAGAGGGGGTTGTGCCCGTGCCTGAGTCCAGGGGAGCATCTGGGGAGTGGATATAGTCTGTTTCCGGGCCTTCCACCTACCTCAGGTGTTCACCCTTGGTCGACCTATGATAGAGCTCTGGGTCAGCGCTACCTGCAAGGGTGCATGGAGCTAGTTGAACCAGAGCCTATGCAACCACTCACTTTCTGTAATCAATAAAGTTGTGACCTAAATTCTGCCAAAAACCAAAACTAAAATTTGAGTCAAATGTGTGTTTATTTAGGGGGGAGGTCTCTGGGTCGGAACACGCAAACTACACTTGCCAGCTGAATCAATGGTAGGTACAGCAGACTGGGACAGCTGACACTTACCTGTAAGAGTAACATAGACCCTACTGTGAGAACAAAGCACCTATAGCAGGCCTGAAGTGAAGTGAAATAGCCAATCTGGTTTTTGAGAATTCATTTGGCAACTGTAAGAACACAAGGAAGATAGCTGCACTCTTAATAAGACCAAGACTTAAAGTGCCCTAGAGAAAGCAGCATTTATTGCATGCTACTGATATGCCCTTAGCTGGTGGAAAAACAAAAATAGTCAGTTATTTTGAGGGGAGCAGGGAAATGTATGTATAGTTATGTGCTTTTTTTTTTTTTTACCTTTAATCCTTTGGCACCAATGACTTTAACACCCATAAGACCCTGCAAGCAAAACCAAAATGTCTTTAACAAATGTTTTGAAAGCCCCAATTAATGATGGAAACGGAAAATGGTAGTAGGGGCAATTTAGCAGTGTTGATATTGCAATTCTGAAAATACCTTTGGCCCTGGAAGTCCTGGTCTTCCTAGTGCTCCCTAAAAGTACAGATAAACACATTACACATTTTGCCTGAAATGCTTTATGGAAGAAACATCATCCACCTTGCCTTTAAAAAAACCAACAGGGACAAAATAAGGAAAGAGGTGTTTAAATGATAATACTATTATCTTACAAGTAAGATAATACTTACTTGTAACATACTATAAATATGAACAAATTCAGAAAAGGTCATTTACATTTTCAAAATTGCACCAAAGCAGATTTCTGCAGAGTCTTGGATAATCAAGCACAATAAAAATATCAAAGGATATGTATTCAAGGCTAGTTCCTGGGGCTACCTAGTGATGCCAGAATGTTTTGCATGCCACTGAGCTAATGTGCACAATTTTCTACTCTCCAACATCAGAACGTTGCAACTTATGTCTTATGTGCCCTTTGAATAATACCATTTTTTAATCAACATGGAAATTCAGATTTTCTACTTACCGGAAAGCCTGGAGGGCCCTCTGGCCCTATCAGCCCTGGTAATCCTCGAGGTCCTGGATCACCCTTTAAATCAACAAGAAATAAAAATAATGCTTCCGTTAATTGGTTTTGTTTGTTTGTTTTTAGGCTTCTCTCACGCCCTTAGGCTGCAGCCCAAGCCCTGCCCAAGGAGCCTCAGATTTTCAGCCTTGCAGGTCACACTGACCAAAGTGGAAGAAACAGGACAAACAGCCCACTCCTACTCATAAGTCCTATTGAGTTATTCCCATTCTGCTTCTGAATAAACATGCATAGGATTCCACTGTTAAATATTTTTACTGTCACCTCTATGGTCTGCTACATTCCTGTCCATAAAAGCCTGTCTAATTTTAGCCACTAATGGAGGAAACTGGGCAGTTTTCAAACTTCCACATTTAATCACTTAATTTAACACATATGTTAACAGGAATGGGTAGACAAGCATAGGAATTGCCCCCCTCCCTGCAAAAAATAAAATAAAATAAAAATCCAGGGAATTCTTCTCTAGGGACTTTATAAAAGGAGGGAAAAAATAAACTTCACAATTGGTCCTGGGGCAGAGTCTTGCTTCATAACTTGTATTATTATACTGCCCTATCTCAAACTACAGATTCGTGTATTTGCAATCCCACTAAACTGAATATATTTATGCACATCTGAAAGACTTTTCACAGAACCATAATATGATAGGATGATAGTCAACATGCTGTGATTGGAATTCTGTACATGCAACAGGATTTCCCCTTCCTCTACTTCCCTCTGCAGCTGCCCAGGCTCCCCCACATTTAATCCGGAATGTCCCACAATCCTTGGGAGCAAATTTTCAGGGTGTGGGAGGAGCTGCAGTAGAAGGGAGAGGAAGGGGAACACCCACTGCAAGAATAGAAGTCCATTCTACTGGTGGATGGACCCTATTGGGTGTCACACACAGACTTTTAGGGTGGAAGGGACCTCAACAGTCATCTATTTATTGTTCAAAATAGAATGTTTTCAGGCTTACCTGAAATCCAGGCATTCCTGGCAATCCAGGATCACCTTGGGAACCATAACCCTGGTCATACCCACTTGCGGAACATCCCTTGGAGAATTAAACAAGAGAGAGAGGTAAAATGAGTTAGTCCATTTTATTTAATTTTATTCGCCCCGCCCCGCCCCCCGTTTTTTCTTGACAGGTGGAACAATAGACCAGCCTGTCAGGGTTGAAGGGGGTGGGCTGCCAGACAACATCAAAATAAGTGTAGCAAATGGAATATATTTTGATATGTTTTAATAATGGCAAGAAGATTCAAGAAAATGCCTTGCAGTACAAAACTGGGGATGAGAGGATTTGTCCCATTTCCCTTTTTATTTTCGAGACATTATTATGAAGTTAAAATAACAATCTAGTAAGAAGTTTGACATTTTTTATTTAAAAAAACTGTACCAAAACAAAGAAACACTAGGGTTCACAGCCATCATCTCATAAAGTAAAGTACATTCTCAAGAGACTACACATTGACTTAGATGTAACAAAAACCGATCTGGTACAGGGAGAAGACAACTCAAATGTTATCGATACCAAACAAAGCCCCATTTCATTGGGACTTCCCATCCCCATGATTAACCTGTCATATAACTAACAGATTACTGCCAAATGGAGGCAGAATCCATAGGTTTAGCTGAACCCCAAGATACACATTAATTTATGGGTCAATTTCTCAGAATGAGAATAAACATTATTTTTGGAACCAGATATTTAAAGAAAAACCGGAGGATGCCTTGTAGCTCTGTGATACAGTCAAATGAACAACTACTAATAGAAAAATTATAAGTACACATTGTCTGCATTCAACACGTCAAAAACTTTATTCCATTTTTTTTCATTGTTCCTCTGGCTCCCAAAACAATGGAATTCTGATTTAACTCGGATAATTCCTGTAATTAATTATGGACTTGGAGCTTGCATTGTTGCTGCAATTTTAAGTTCCTTCAGCTAGCTTTACAAACCTTTCCCCCATCTGCTTTACTGATGTGCATTTATAAAACTCTTGGGGAAAAGCAATATTGATGTGATCATATGAATGATTGCACAAAATTCTTCCTATATTCTGCTTTACTGATGAGCACATGCACTCCTGCACATTGGTAAAATACCCCACATAAGCAATATTGCTACAATTATATCAAGTTTTGTTTTTTATCATATCAAGTTGAATTTTCTCAAGGGTTTATATCAACGCACATAAAAACATGTAAACATTTGCAAAACACTGCATATAACTACTGTTACAATTATATAAAGATTGATAAAACATTGCAAAAAATGTACACAGTGACAAAACGGAGCTAGGAAGACATGAATGAACGAAAGGAAGTAGAAGTTGTAAATTAACTGCACATTTATCTGTACAAGTTTTGGAAGAGTTCCTAATGCTTCAGTTTTGCTTTAGAAAAGAGACAAGTCATTTAGAACTGAAATATTCCTATAGCAAACAAATGAGCAGAACTGCATTTCCTGTGTCATAGAACTATATTTATTCTGACTTGCTTTTTACAAGTTAACTTACTTTTTCTCCTTTGATTCCTTTAGGACCCTAGGTAGAGGGAAGGGAGAGATAGACACACTTCACATTATAAATGCTTCAGATCTCATATTAGAAACTTAGGCCGGTAAATTCTGCAATGGAGCCCTACAAATCAAGTAACGTATTTAAAATTTCAAAGTACTTACAACTGCTGTCAAATATAGGTGGAAATAACAGGATCACAGAAAAAGGAAAGATACGAGCCAAATTTGCCGATTTTACTATTGAAAATTATCAAACATAATAAACTTTTGATATTTTCCTAAACTGTTTTTTAATAGAGTGTTTTCTCTTATTGTCACTTGAATATAGAATGAAACAGTATTGAAACATTGAACTATTGAGAGGACTTCCGGGTTAGTGCCATCGGCAAATGGCGGAGTTCCTCCGACCCGAGGAACTGGCTCTGTGGAAACTGGGTCTTCCCGCCGCGGCGAAGGTGGGGACCCGCTAGAAATCCCAGGCGGAGGAAGCCTGGGAACGTGGGGTTCGGCAGGGCACCAGGAGCGCCCCCCCTACTCACGGGGAACCCCTTTTTGGGATTCCGGAGTGAAGTGGGGTGAGCGGCGCGGTGCTGCGAACTGACTGCTACTTTCACGGAGTGAAGCCGCACAGCCATCGCCGGAGAGCTCTGACTTTTTCCTGTGGACAATTGGATCTAAAACAAGTACCCGTGAGTAGAAACGGAAAATTGGATCAAGAAATATCTTAATTTGACATCAAAGCGGGAAGGTTTAAAACAGGAAGTCCGCCTTCCGCTTTTTGTATATAGACTGAAGCAAAAACCTTGTAAGCTAAAGCCTGGAAAGTCGTTAAAAAAGCCTAAATTTCCTTCATTTATAACTACTGAAACCCCCTTGGAAGCAGGAGAAAAGGGGGGGGGACTTTGTGTAACGCCTGCAGGAGAGGGAGTGAAGAAAGATAAGTTTCCACTGTCTCTAACCTGGGAACGGGGTGTCAGAGACAGAAATTGTTGGAGAGGTTCATTGACTGTGAATGGAATACTTTGACAGATAGCTAAAGAAGAGAAATAAACTGATTCCAATGTTGCCTTTTGCATTCTAAAGAAACAAAATATCTGAAAAAATGAAAGTAATTTTCCTTTGTTGGACTTGCCTTAAAAAGATGGATACAAATAAAAATTGTCTCCTCTAGAGGGAGCTTGCTAAATTGTTGCTGCAGTCTACTTGAGGACTCCACAGCTGTGAGATTAAGATCGTGGGATTAGTCCTTTAGACCTTGACTAAATATGAGCTGGAAGGAAGTTTTGGTGCTTGCTTTATGCAAGACAAGTGCTTTGTTGGAACAGATGCATGAGAAGATGGATTTGATGAATGAGAAAATGGATTTGATGACTGTTGTGGCCAATAACTGTGGACAATTAGTGAATAGTGATACAGAAACCATCCAGGGTCCAACTCAGGAGCCTGTATTGATTGGGCAAGTGCAGAAGATAATGGAGGAGGCTGCGGTTGCACCTCAAATAATACAAATGGAGAGGCCCAAGGCCCTACAGGAGCATAAGCCGCTGTTTTTGAAGATTGAAGTTGGAGTGGGCCAGGGGGAGTCTGGAGCTGAGGAGGCTTTTAACTTTGGAGAGACTTCGAAATATGCTCATAAATATTTTTTGGATTATATTGATGACTGTGGGGAGTGGGACTGTGGGGAATGGGCTGATTTGATGAAGGGAGACGGAGATAACTTTGGGTTGGAACAAGAATGTTCAAGAAACACTGAAATATTGAAATCAAAAGAACTTGCAAATTGGGCTGTTTACAATTTGGAAACTGATGCCCAAACTAAGTTAAGAATGATAACAGATGATACCTAAAAGTATCTGATTGGTTTGTTTTGTATCAATAATGACTTTCCAGATGACCATCAGAGTAGAACAGCAGGATATCGTGTGGCTTTAATGATAAAAGGTAACCCCCTATCTGAAGGACAGATCGTGAAGCTGAGGCTCCAATACTTTGGCCACCTCATGAGAAGAGAAGACTCCCTGGAAAAGACCCTGATGTTGGGAAAGATGCAGGGCACAAGGAGAAGGGGACGACAGAGGACGAGATGGTTGGACAGTGTTCTCGAAGCCAGCAGCATGAGTTTGACCAAACTGCGGGAGGCAGTGGAAGACAGAAGTGCCTGGCGTGCTCTGGTCACGAAGGGTCACATAGGGTCACGAAGAGTCAGACACAACTAAACGACTAAACAACAACAACAACCCCCTATCTATTCAGTGGCCCAAGTTTGGGACACAAGTACTTGCTGTGTGAATTTGTCCTTTACTACAAGCTTCCATTTGATAGTTTGCAACACATTTCCCAGCCTCTCTCCTCAGGATTTTCCCAGTCAGTTAGTATGTGGTGCTTTGAACCCCTGGAATGAGAAAGCTCTACATAAGGCACATTTGACTATCATTAATTGAAACTTACTGGTAATCCTGGGAGCCCTCCTTGCCCTGGGAATCCTGGGAATCCCTGCTCGCCCTGGAAAACAGAGAGACAGTGAGAGAGAAGCTGACAAAGAGAAGAAGGAGAAAGCATAATGGGTCCCAAGAAATGATGTGCTCTCTAACTACACATGCACACACCTCCCTCCTTATCCTAGGCATAAAGTGTCACAGGGTGATGCTTTACCAACTCTTCCTCTTACGGGTGGTCCACTATTGGTTCTTGCTTCATTCTTACCTTTGTCCCATTGCAACCTGGTATACCTGGACGTCCTGGAGCACCTGCATTTCCTGCTTCGCCCTAAAAGTAGTTAGAACATTGCCAAGGTAGCTATTAGTGCAAACTTACTCGTAATAGCCTTTTGACTGTATGGGCGGCTGGTTTATTAAAACTGAATACCATTGTGCCTCAGTAATAGCGCACTTATACTAATAAACCTTTAAGATGATTATTGCCTCCATTATCCTAAAGGTTTATTAGCATCAGTAACGTCAATATACTTGAAGCTGCTCGATTAAGTTTTGTTGTACTTACAGGAAGGCCTGGGGGACCTGAATAACCAGGGACTCCTGGCAAACCCTGATGATAAGAAGAAACACAGAAAGAAATCAGTCAGTAGGCTGTTTTTTAATAAAAAAATAAAGTTGTGGAGTTGTAATTGTTCAAGGGTCCAAAAGAACGGACTGTGCTAAGGCTAGGATAAGTACCATTATACAAGTAAGCCTTAATTCACCTAGCAGACCAAAACAATCCCAGGACAGCAAATGTATTGATCTCTCCTTGTGCTTAGTTTCCATGAACTTGCTTAACAAATGGCATTCATGACATTGTTTATGCCATATTATTATTTGCATCACCGGAATGCTGTAGGATCCATCATTAACCGAGCATGAGGAAATTCATTTATAAAAGCCTTTTTTATTATTAAAAAAAAGATGATGCTGTATCTGAACTTTGAGTCACTGGTAGTGCACTGGCTATTTAAAACTATATAGGAAGAGTATGGGACACTTGACATTGCTTTCAGGATTTAAGAAATAAATAAACCTAGAGATGGGTGGTGTGGCTTTTAAGGAGTAGGATTTCCATCTTAGAAATAATTGTACATGCTTCTTTTTAGTAAGTTGTTTATTTCACGTGCAGTTGATATTTGGAAATATTTGGATTAGTAAATACTGTGTTTGTCGACATTGCCTGTAGTTTTAAAAAGCTGTTGAATACATTGATTCAGGATTAAGCATTTCTGTTAGGGAAACAGCTGTTATTGCCATTTATTTACTATAATATTCACATGTGCAATCCTACATTCAGCGTATGTTACCATACAAAAGTATACTATTGCATAAAACAAAGAAATGTATATATTTTGAAAAGTGAAAAGCACATAGAAACATGATTACTTCTTCCAACTCTCCACACTATAATACAGCTGTGAAGTGCGGACAATTTTCTCAGAACCCTCTCTCTCTTTCCTCTGTGTGTGCGTGGGAGAGAGAGAGAGAGAGAGAGAGAGAGAAATAAATAAATATGTATGAGTGAGGTGGGGCATTGTTTAACACATTTCCTGCACAACATCTTCCTGATTAAAACTGCCCCCCCCAAACTCTTTGCTGTTTGCCCTGCAGTGGCAGAGGAAATACAAGCACCTCTGCTTGCTTTCCTGGGGGCAAAGTAGCTTGGAAAAAAATGGCACAGTGGAAATGTTTATTTATGTGTTACATTGATACCCCACCCTCTAAGGAGTTTAAGGTTGCACACATGGTTCTTTCTCTCCCCATGTTATCCTCACAAAGCGTGTTCTCATTAAAGGAGAGCACGTGTTGCGGATGGGGCCGAGCAAAGCACCCCATAGTTGCCAGGCAGGATAGATTGAAGGGGCTTGGATTGGATTGGTGGTTGGTGTTACTGGGGTAAATTTGATGTTGCCAATTTAGGGGTGGGAACAGAGGTTATTTAAACAAGGCTCACAGCATGTTCCTTTCTCTTTCGCTGTGGGCACCGGATCACATGGAGCACTTGGACTGTCTGGAGGACAGTGATGCAATCTTCTCATTGTCTGGTTACATTTATTTATTTCCCCCTTCTTTTAACCCTCTCTAGTCCCTTAAATAATTTAATTCCCCCTTTTTCCTGTTCGATTTCTCACCCCACCCCTTACCCTGCCCTGTGGGAAGATTCTCCCTGTATCTGTGGCTTGCCTTTCCAATAGGGAGAGAGCCCCATTAGGGGCTTTCTTTCGCAAAAAGGTTTCCCCCATTTCTCCTGTTGTAAATTGTGGGGCTAGTCAGGGCTGTTCCCAGCTTAGCTGGAATCACTTTCGTTTATAGTATCCCCGAAGGTTGGCTTTATTTTGAGTGTGTGCAGCGCTGTTGGCCAAATTTTAATCTAGCCTTGGACGGGAGCACTATTTTGAGTTCCTTTAATATTGCTATGAGACTCAGATTCTCAAGAGCAGAAGCAGGGAGGCCTATTCGGCCTGCACACAACTTCCAAGCCTAAGTCTGCTACAGGTAGCAGTTAATTGTTAAGTCTCTGACATGTGATTCATTCTCTCTATGTATCTGCTTGCAGGCCCAGTTGCTGCTAAGGTATATCTGAGGCAGACAGAGGGCGCCAGAGGTTCTCTGTGCCTCCAATGACTATGAGCACTCTGTATATGCTATGCTGTTTCTGAACAAGTTTATTTTCTTTAAGTTTGTTTTGCCCTGATAGTGGTGACTGCCATTTTAGAGACGAGTCATTGTGGCTTAGTGGCTAAAGTGTAGTACTAGGACCTGGGAGACAGGGTTCATATCCCCCTCTTAGCCATTGTTATAACAAAACAAAACAAACTGCTCCTTTTGGGCTATTCTGTTGCTGGGTAGTTCGGCCCATTTGTGATAAAAGAACTTTGGGTTTCTTGAAGGGGTGCTTCCCTCTAAACGGGCAAGCAGGGGTACCTGGACAAGCTGTGGGCTACCTCAACTCTGCTATTTCACTGGAAACATTTATGCCTGGCCTAGCAGGTGATCCTAGGACTTTGCCCTAAAATTCAATGGCCTGGAAGCGTTTCCGGCCTGAATAGTGTCCCCATGTGGTGCATGAAGCATTGGTTTCACCGGTTCCTTACATTGTTTAGTTTTTTGCAGACTATGACAGGGCTTTTGCATTGCGTGAGAGATTTGCATTTGCATTGCACGGAGGGTGTGTGCTTTGCACAGAGGGTGTGTGTGCATTGCATGGAGTGTGTAGTTGCATTGCACGGAGTGTGTTGTTGCATTGCACGAAATGTGTTGTTGCATTGTAAGGAGGGTGTGGTTGCATTCCACTGAGTGTGTGCGTGTGTGCATTTTAGGAGTGTGTAGTTGCACTGAACGGAGTGTGTAGTTGTGTTGCACGGAGTGTGTAGTTGCATTGCACGGAGTGTAGTTGCATTGCATGGAGTGTGTGTGCACTGCACGGAGTGTGTTTTTGCATTGCACAGAGTGTGTGTCTGAAAAGGAAGCTGGCTCGGCGGCAGCTTTGTCGGGACTTCTTTAGGGGTTCTGGCCAGCGTTGGCCCTGTAAATTTACATATCTTGATGTCAGCACAAGATGCCCCCTGCCCAAGCGGGGGCTGGAAGCTGGCAAGCAATAGCTCAATACCTTTTGCCCATATTCCCATTTTGTTTAGGGATCAAGATGGATATCGTTGCTAAAACATACCACTTGCCTACGGAGAAGCTGTCTGCCTTGAAGGAAGTTATTTTGTAATACTTCCTCTGTAGCAAGTGATGCTTCATCAGATCCGATCTTGTTGGGTCACTTAATTAATCTTGCATACAGAGTGGTTGCCCCAGGCCGCCCCTTCCCTTCCCACTAGGCCAGGCTGCCTGCGGCCTGAGGTCCCCTTACAAGTGAGATGAAGGCAGATATCATGCGATGGTTGCAATTCCGAAATGAATGCAATAGTAGTTCGCCATGGCAGGATACCTTGAACCCGCACAGGGATTTTCAGGTTCATGCTGGTGCTGCTGGATCTTTGCCCCTTGGTTTGTTATTTCAAGGGCTGCTGGTGTGCAAAGCCATGGCCTCAAGCCCGGTGTGATGAGGCAATCATGTGACCTAACTTTCTTGAGTTTTCCCCATTGTAGTAGCAGTTCACATGTGGCCCAAGGAGTTCCGTGACCATCGGATCTGCTTTTGGCCTGATAACCAGGTAGTGGTGAGCGTCTTGGCAAAACAGGCCTCACGCTCCAGCAGAGTCTCCGCCCCTCCGCTCACACTTTCGAGCTGCGCCGCTTAAGGTTTAATATTGTGCTTTCTGCTCCTGATTACGGGATCCTCTAATGATGTCGCTGACACTCTATCCCATTTTCAGATGGAGCGCTTCAGATCCTGGGCTCCAGACACTCAGCTACTGCCAGATTTTTCCAGACCACCTGTGGCATTTTGACAACAATTAGTAATTACAGAGAGCAGCAGCTTCCATTTCCCCTTCTGCTTTTAGCACTTATGGGAAGGCCTGGATCGATTTCTTAGCCTTAAGCTGGCAGTCCTCGGCCATTCAGATGAACTGGCCCCCATCCTCTGAGCAGATCCTGCAGTATTTAGTCCACCTGCTGCAGATTGGGCGTGCGTTATAACTATCAGAATTCAGTCCGTTGCAATGTCTGTAATACTGAAGCTTTATTTTTCAGAGACCCTTGTATAAAGTTTGCAGTGTGCAGGGCCTTGGAAGGTTGGAATAGGCTCCAACCTCATAGGACAGTGGGCAGGAAGTTGGTCAATTTTTACCTATGCAGTATCTGCAACAAGTTATAACTTGTCTGCTGGTTAAAGATCAAGGCGAGAATCCTTTCAGTATTCCATTGCACTTTTGGTGCACTGAGGGTTGGGGAAATTGTGTTGGAGCCAGCACGGGGCTGAGAGTCTGGAGGCTTATTGCTTCAGGACTTTCCCTTATCTGCTTTGGAGCTTGTCATTAGAGTTGGGAACTCTAAAACAGACTTAGTGGGCAGGAATGCCACAATCTGGCTTCCCGTCACAGGTGACGAGGGCCCTTGCCCGGTTATGGATAACAGAACATTTGGCTTTTCATTCCCCTGGGGGCTGGCCCGCTCCTAGTGCATGAAAATGGGTTCCCGTTAGCCAAGCATCAATGTGCTTACCTCGTGCACCAGTTACTACGGCCTGCGGCTTGCTTACCGCTGAACACGCCTCATTCCTTCCGAATAGGTGCTGCTGCAAAGGCTGCACACTGGGGGCCTGTCAGTAGACAGGATTTTGAATACGGGTCATTGGAAGTCTGACGCTGACAAGGGTTATATCAGGAAGTGTCACAATGATGTCTGTGCTGATGCTTGTCTGTTATTTCCTTTTTTCATAGGAGCAGCTGTGCACATTTGGGCCACAGCATTGTACACTGGGCTGGCAAGCGCGCTGACGAGTCTGGACTGGGGCGCCATCTCAGTCTTCCTGCCCATGTGAACATATACTGGATGTCCAGATGGGGAATGCTTTGGGAAGAGATCCTTCCTTTGGTGTGGTTGAGTGTGACCTGTGCAGGTCCTCCCGCAGTGCTGGTGGTACAGCTGGGCGAGAATGATTTGCTGTCCTCCTCCAGCATAAGTTTGCATTCCTGCATGCAAGAGGGTTTGGATTGAGTTGATGGCAGCTCTCCCTGGACTCAAAATAATTTAAGGCATTGGTTTAAGGTGGTCTGGAGGGGGGGTTGGAGCACCTGTCCCCTCCAATGCGCAAAGATATTCCATTAAGGGAATCCAAGGATTCGCCATGCTTTTGTCAACCCCTTTCGAGGGGTAGGGCCATGCAAGAGTCCCTGGGAGCATTTGGGGTAAGCTTGAGTCTGATCCTGGTTCATTGCTCCCCCATGCTGTTTACTGGAACTGACGATATGGTGGGGCCTAGTCGTCAGTGCTGCCCTGCTGCGGTCAGGTGCAGCTAGTCGGGAACCAATGCCTAGACAAACTACCACCGAGGAGGCCAGAAAGCATGTTAATAAGGCGGTGGAAAATAAAATAAAATTAAAATAAAATAAAAAAGTAAAATAAAATAGGTCCTTGCTTTAGGTGGTTCCGTGCTTTTGCACCCTGTGATTACCTTCAAGGCTGCTGCCCTCTTTAGGGCTGATGGGGTGCATCTTTCCCCTATAGGGAACGACACCTGGTTGTCTACGGTTGCTTTGGGATTGAAGGAAGGGTTGCATTTGTGAGTGGTTTGGCGTTAAGCTAAGGCTCTGTGGCAGTTAGGCATTGGTTAAAATTGGTTGGTGGAGGGGTAAGTGCCTACCCCTCCAGTGGTGGTGCGGAAAGGGAATTCCGTTAAAGGAATCCAGGGGCTTGCCATCCCTTTCGTCCTAGTCCCTGGCATCGGACTTGGGCCGTGCAAGCCCCAGGGGGCATGTGGGTGAGAGATGAGGGTCTGATGCTCAACTCCATTTCTCCCCATATGGTTCTCCCATACTGGCTTCCACTGGAATCCGGAAGTCAGTTCTGTCCCCCTGACTGGCTTCCGCTGGAATCTGGAAGTCAGTTCTGTCCCTGGGGCAAGGGCTTCCGCTGGAATCCGGAGGTCAGTTCTGTCCCTGGGGCAAGGACAGATAGTCGTAACCAATGCCTAAGCAACCACTCACGTGTGTGTATTTGAATCAAGTTGTGGGCAAATTCATGCCCCCCACGCTGTTTACTGGTACTGACGATATGGTGGGGCCCAGTCGTCAGTGCTGCCCTGCTGAGGTCAGGTGCAGCCAGTCGGGAACCAACGCCTAGACAAACTACCACTGAGGAGGCCAGAAAGCATGTTAATAAGGCGGTGGAAAATAAAATAAAATAAAAAATAATAAAGTAAAATAAATAGGTCCTTGCTTCAGGTGGTTCCGTGATTTTGCACCCTGTGATTACCTTCAAGGCTGCTGCCCCTTTTAGGGTGCATCTTTCCCCTATAGGGAACGATACCTGGTTGGCTACGGTTGCTTTGGGTTTGAAGGAAGGGTTGCATTTGTGAGTGGTTTGGCGGTGAGCTAAGGCTCTGTGGCGGTTAGGCATTGGTTAAAATTGGTTGGTGGAGGGGTATGGATTGGCTGTGCCCGCCCCTCCAATGCTGCTGCTGCACGGGAATTCCGTTAAAGGAATTCAGGGGCTTACCATCATCTCGTCCAAACCCCTGGAATCGGGTTTGGGCCGCGTAAGCTCCTGGGAGCATGCGGGGAGAAGCTGAGGGTCTGTGTCACAGCTCCAGTTATCCCTGATCTTGTTCCTCCACACTGGCTCTCGCTGGAATCCGGGAGTCAGTGCTATCCCCCAAGGCGGGGGGGGGGGGGGAAGCTAGTCATAACCAATGCCTAAGCAACCACTCACAATTTGTATTTTAATAAAGTTGTGGCCAAAATTATGCCAAAAACCTTAAACAAAAATTATGTGTGATGTGTGAGTTATTGGGGTAGGGGTGTTTTGGAGACCTCAGCACGCAACAACCCCGTGTGACAGCCTAACCACCAACCCAATCCCAGCACCGCCTCCCAAAAAATTGGCAGTCCCCTGCAGCTGCATTTCACTTATCAAAAAGCACATCATAGCACCACTGAGATCATGTCCATCATTTTTAGAAAATTGAGAATTGTTGCTGTTCTGAACACTGCAAGTTAATATATTACTGAACAAAATACAAACCCTTGAACCTTTAGGCCCAACAAAGCCTGCTGGCCCTGGAAAACCCTAGGAAGCAAAGGAAACAATAGTTAATTATACTGGAATTCCTGTCTTTTTGTAGAAGGTCCAAAGACACAATCTGTTCTTCTGGTGTTTGATATCTGTTATACTCTAGTCTAATGATCAAAAGAATTCAAGTAACAGGCAAAAACCAATCCAACTTTAGTGACTGCTACTTCACATGCCCTACAATGAATATTCTCTTTTAAGGGGAAATAATAACTTTAGCAAAAATACAGCCATAATAATAACAGCAATAGAACTGGAAGCACAATATATTTTACTTTACAGGTCTAAAAGAATTATTTCTTACCTATCTCTTGGGGCAAATACATAGCAATAAAAAATGGACCAGCAATATAACAGAATTTTCATTACATAGGATGTGCTAGTTCTCTCTCTTTTTTCTTTTATATAGAATTTTATTAGAGGTTTTTAACATGCAGTATTAAGCAGTAAAATTCAAACTCTTTTATAGAAAGTTAATAAAAGGCAACATATCAAAAGAAAAGAATAGCATAGAAAAAGAAAATATAAAATACAATATTCATGATCCTCATACACACACACACACACTCCTCTATCATCATTTTATCTCAATTTTGAAAATGGCTAGTTCTCTTTTTTCAATCAAGAGGCTTTAAAATGGGTTTAGTCATTAACTGTACACAATGCACAAGAACAGAATGTGCATAGATGTTTATGTGAAAAGCAGGTTTTCCAATCATGAGCAGAGGTACATAGACATATTTTGCATATCCACAGAAATTATGCAGCCTAGTGAATGCCCATAGACTGGGTATGTGTTGAGGCTTCCTGCTGTGTTCCCAGCAATGCCCACCACATAGTCATCAAGCCCTTTTAAACTCACTAGTCAATGGAAAAATGTACTATGTTGTTAAAACTCTCATGCTGAAATCAACAGGATTTCAAAATGCTTAACCTTCGCTGGACTGTCCTGAAATATACCAGAGTACAGGGCAATCCTAAACATGTCTACTAAGAAATAGGTCATATGGAATACAGTGGCGCTTTCTCAAAGTGGGTTTAGGATTGCCATCTAAGGGAGCAATCCTATACACAAGAAGTTGCTGTAAGGCCGGTTGGTGTAAATTAAGTCTGGGTAAAGTGCTCCAGATCTAAACTCAATCTGGGAGCAGGTCTTCTGTTGACTGAGCCAGCCTAAGCCTGATAGAAGGAAAATTAGGCTTTAAAAATAGTACTTGAGTTACATCTCTCTTTTCGCCAGGTAAACTCTCTCCCCATTTTACCCCTGCTCATCCCAGCAGATCTTGCTGTAGAATTGCTCCCTTATTTAACTTCCGTTTCACAACTGAAGTAGCATCTTTATTGTTATAATCAGGCAGCATTGAAAAAACTAAAGAATGGATGAAATAATGCAATGAAAGCATATTGGACTTTTGCAGCTTGCTGCCGCAGCTTATGATCAGACAAGTCAAATTTACTTAATTACTTTTGGAGTTTGATTTGAGGCCCACACCTAGTTTCTCAGAGGACACAAGCTCGCGGGTGTCATTTACTTTTTCGGTATTGTTCTCTCTTTCACACTTGGCATCTGCATACACTGCAGTACCCATAAATATGCATCAGGGATCACAACATACCTTCGGTCCTTGTGGCCCAGGAGGACCCTCTGGACCAGGGAAACCCATCTGACCAGGTGGACCAGGAAAACCAGGAAAGCCCTTTTCACCCTGCAATACACAATCTGTGTAAAGACTTTGCTTGCACCGTTGTCATTTCTTCTGCAAATTCATTACAGATCTTCACAAAACATTCTGGATTTTTTTATTTTATTTTTTTAAAACCATCCAAGCACACGCCTTCCCATCAGTATAGACTCACAGACACTGAACATTCAGGCATCAACATCCCACTTTATATTTGATGTTGCACTTGAGAACTAAGCTGAGGAAGCTGGGAAAGCACCGATCCATAAGAATTTCTCAAACAGCAGAAGCGTTACATTTATATATTGTACTTAAATGTTTTAAAACTTTTTTCTGCAAGGTGTAATAATGATTGAAATTGAATTTTGAGATTGAATTGAAGTTGAAATTGAAATACTTTATTGTTACTTGTACAACTTGTATACAGTGAGATTACACAACACCCCCCCCCCACTTAGCTCTCTTAGTCTTAATTCCCCTCGTTTACTGATGCATACCCACCAAACCCGAAGGTCAGTTGCCCTGTTGTTATCTTTTCATTCAGCAGCCTAGCAGCCCACGGATAGAAGCTGTTTTTTACCCTGTTGGTGTGACTAATCATGCTTCTATATCTTCTGCCTGAGGGCAGGAGATCAAGAAAGTGCCGGCCAGGGTGTGAATCATCCCTGAGAATTTTCCTCACTCTTCTGAGGCAACGTTCTTCCATTATGTCATCCAGCGGATTCACGGGACAGCCCATAATATCTTGTGCTGTATTCACCACCCTCTGTAGGCACTTCCTATCAGATGATGTCAAACCAGCGTACCACACTATTATGATAACTAGCATAATAGTATAGGCTACAGTGATGGTATAAACAAAAAGGGATTAGTTATATCAGGGTCAATAAAATAATAGGCTGCACTCAATGGTACTGTTCTGCTTGCCCAGCAGACCTCCACTTGTGCAATGGAGCTTCCCTTTCCTCTCCTTTGCAGCTGCTCCCACCCACCATGCACCCTCAACATTAATTTCGGAGGTGCATGGAGAGAGGAGAGGAATGGAAAGTTGTGTGTCATGAATGGAACACAATTCATGAAGTATCAGATGCTACCCAATGTCTTTATCCATAAAAATGTAAGAAGAACCTGCTAAATCAGGCTAGTAGTCCATTTCATCCAGCATCTTGTGCTTGCAGTGGCCAACAAGATGCTGGTGGGAAGCTTGTAAGCAGGACCTGAGCGCAACAGCACTCTCTCCTGTCCTGTGGTTTCCAGAAAGCGTGTTCTCCAATAAATGAGAGCACGTGTTGCGGTGTGGGCCACCGGGCCAGGCCTCTGGTTGCCAGGCAGGTTAATAGTTGTTGCCTGGCATTGTGACTGGATAACTGGGTTGCTGGGGCAAATTGTGTGTTGCAAATTGGGTGGGTGGGACCATAGTCTTTAAATATTGGTGCACTCTGGTTTCTCTTTCTCTTTGCAGAGTGCATCGGATCAATCGGATCAGAGCCAACACTGCAGGAGACTTTGGTGATATTTGTGCCTTATTCCTTTTCCCTTCACCATTTCTTCCCTGTCTAACCCACGCTGTGGGCAAATTTAGGCCCATAGGGCAAGGACGGTTGGGGGGGTGCAGGGAATTAGGCTTACCTTATTTTCTTGTTGTCGTTTAAAGCCGTCCTCGGCTTAAGCGGCTCCAGGGAGGCGGCACGCCTTCAGGGTCCTTTATTGAATTTAATTTAATAGCTGGCCGGTGCTCCCCAAAATTTAATTAGATTTAATTAAATTTAATTTGGCCCATTTGGGCCTCCCGGGACACCGGGCGGCCTTCGAGGGCTCTGGGCGGCTCCTGTGAGTGCGGGCTGCGCTGCTGCGTCGCGGCCTGCCCAGGCGCCCAGGCCGCGGCCTCCACGCAGCCTAAATTTAGGCCTTTTGGTGCTGCGGCCTTCCCCGGCCTTAATTTTGTCCTCGGGCCTAGGGAGACCGGGGGAGGAGGCCTGCTGGGCCCTTGGAGGCCTATTCAGGCCTTTTAAAAATCCATACGGCCGCTGGGGGTGCTTGGCGCGGCCTTTAGGTGACCCCCTTTTGGGGGGTAAGGGGTGTTTTGTGTTTTTTTTGCCCCTGGAGGGCTGGCGCCATAAACGCGGCCTTCCCAGCTCTCAGGTTCTCCGCGCATCTTTACGAGCGTTATTTCTCAATTAATTGTGCAACAGTGGCCTCCTGTGGCCACTAGCTGCAATTGCAGCCTTTAACTTTATTGCTGTTCTGAGAGCGCCATCTGGTGGCGTCTGAAGGGTACTGCACCCTGATTTATTTAATTTCAGTTTTGCTGTTCTTTTGAAGCAAATAGGTGCTGTTGGTTCTATTTGATTTAAGTGGTCTCTTTTCGGGCCAATCCTTTTCTTTCTTTATTTATTTTATTTACCCCTTTTACTTCTTTGTGATCTGATTTGGCTTATTCATTTTATTTAATTTTAATTTAATTGGAGTTTAATTTATTTTATTTACTGGATTAATTTTGGATTAAAATTAATCAATTATTTATTTTAATTTTAATTTTAATTTTAACTTTTTTAATTTTTAATTTTTATTTTTTTAAATTTTTACTTTGTCATTTTATTAAAGTCCAGCTTTATTGCTAACTTTACTGTCTTTTATTATCAGATATGGCCCCAAAAAAGGCTGGGAAAAAGGCGGTGACGGTCGTCTCTGCTAAGCGGCCCATTAAGGGCCCGTCACAATCCCTGCGTTCTCCAACCCCACCTCAGTGTGGGGGTCAATTGGAATCACTGGTTCCAGGGATATCGGGTGACCCTGTGGCTTTGGCGCGTCTTGCTGCGGAGGTAGACGGCCTTATCCGACGCTGTGCTTCCCAACCATCGACTTCGCTGGTGCCTGCTCCTATGGCGCCTGCCTCTTCCCCGGTTCCGTCATCATCTAGTGAAGATGGGAGTGAAGTTGCAGGGGCTGGGGTTTTGTTGTCGGAACCCCCGCTCCGGTCCCTTGCCTTACCTGTGCCTCAGGTTGGCTCGGGGGGGGGGAGATGCTCAGCTAGGCGACGTTTGGGGAAGCGGGCCAGGGGATCGACTCCTGCCAAGGCAATTTTGCCAGCTCAGTCCTCCCCTGTTTTACCGTCGGGTTCGGGTCTCTCACATGATTTTTCTATTCAGTCTACCTCAGGTGCCGCACAAGTTGAGGCAGATGTGGACTCTTCAATGGAGGACAGCTTGCCTGTTCTGGCTAAATCTTCTTCCGGGGGGCATCGCCGCCGTAAGAAGAGTTCCAAAAGACGTGCCAAGAGGAGGAGGGGTGAGTCTTCATCTTCTTCCACGGGTACATCTTCTGAGAGTTCAGGGGACGAGGCCAACGCCTCCCTGGGTCTTTATTGGGGTTTTGGAGAGCCCATTGGTGGTTTGCCAAAATGGGCATGGCAACGCAGGGCTAATTCACATAGGGCCAGGTATGGGGCAATCCTTGATTGCCGCGATGGTAGATTGGTTCCTGATGTAAAAGTCTCTACTAACTCTGTTAGAGACATTATACCAGGGGCTCATTTGTCCTCTAAATTGTGGTCCAGGATTTTGGATGGTCGCTATGTGGACATTTTTGATCTGGCACCACCAACCGCAAGCCTGGATGCTCTTGACAAAGCTGTATCTGCCCCAAAGAGGCGGACTGCGCTTAGAAAGACGGATAGGACTTTTGAGCGCTGGCTGGATAGCTTCCAGGTCTTTGCTGGGGTTGTCTCGGCTTCTTATCCTCAGAGAGCTTTGCATCTCTTTGTGTACCTGTCTATTGTCCGCTCGGTGCAGGCCATGGCTGGCGGCAAGGCAGCAATCCTTTACGATGAAAATTTTCGACGTCGCGCTGCAAAAATCCCTACGGCTCGATGGGACCGCAGGGATTTGGACGTGTGGACCACTTACATGGTCCCACATTTTGAGAGGAAGGCCCTGGAACAGCCCAAGCCAAAGGCAGCCCCTGTTCGGCCCGGACGTAAGATAATTGTTGGGGTTTCAACAAAGGAGAGTGCCAACGGCAGCCTTGCAGATATCCCCATGTGTGTGATAAGTGTGGCGGGAGTCACCCTGCTACCAATTGTCAAGGGGGTAAGCAGCCCTTTCGAGGGTGGAAAGGGGGTGCCCTGCAACCCCCAAAGGCCACACCCTCTACCTCTTCCACTGGAATTGGAAAGTAGTGACTTACTGTCTATGGCATATACGCCGATAAAACTGTCGGCATTGTTGCCTTGGCTGCAGTCTTATCCCAACCACGAGGCTGCAGCTTATTTGAAAGAAGGGTTTTCAGTGGGTTTTAGGATTCCTGTAGCCACGGCTCCTGTGGCACAGAATCCTCGCAATCAGAAGTCCGTGCAGGAAATGCCAGATATCGCCCGCAGGAAGATTGGAAAGGAGTTGGCTTTACATCGTATGGCTGGCCCTTTTGCAGTACCCCCGTTTCCTGAGTTGCATATTTCGCCTTTGGGTATTGTCCCGAAGAAGGCTCCGGGGGAATTTCGCCTTATTCATAATTTATCTCACCCTAAAGGCACGTCAGTAAATGATGTTATTCCCTTGGAGCTTTGCTCTGTGAAATATGCATCCCTTGATGAGGCGATCAAGATGATCAGGAAATTTGGCCCTGGGGCCTTGCTGGCAAAGTGTGACATTGAGTTGGCTTTTCGCTTGCTGCCTGTTCATCCTGAGGACTTTTGGCTGTTGGGTTTCCAATTTGAGGGGAAGTTTTATTTTGACAAAGCTATGCCTATGGGCTGTTCCATTGCATGTGCTGTCTTTGAGTGTTTTAGTACCTTTTTGGATTGGGCCATGTGCGTTAAGACCGGCCTAGGGGGCATGTCCCATTATTTGGACGATTTTTTGTTGGCCTCAGCACATGACACGGGCAACTGCGTTGTGTTACTTGAGGCCTTTGCTTCCCTTATGGAAGAACTGGGGGTCCCCTTGGCGGTGGATAAAACTGAAGGCCCAGCGACTCAATTGACATATTTGGGCATCCGGTTGGATACCAATGCCCAAACATCCAGCTTACCCCCAGATAAGATAATTACGTTGCGTAAGATTATTCAGAAGATTCTTCGTTTGCGGAAGGTTACTCTGAGGCAGCTTCAGTCATTATTGGGTCATTTGAATTTTGCATGCAGAGTGGTGGCGCCTGGTTGCCCCTTCTGCTCCCGTCCGGCCAGGCTCACAGCTGGACTACGGTCCCCACAGCATCGGGTGCGATTGCCCGTGCAGGTACGGGCGGACTTGCAGGTCTGGCTGGAATTCCTAGAGGAATTCAATGGTGTTTCCTTGTGGCAGGACGTTTTGAACCTCCACAATGATTTTCAAGTGCACTCTGATGTTGCTGGCTCCTTAGGCTTTGGGTTGTACTGAAATGGAAGATGGTGTGCCATGCGTTGGCCGCCTGAATGGCAAGGGGAAGCGATTACGCGAGACTTAACATTTCTCGAGTTTTTTCCCATTGCAGTAGCAGTGCATTTATGGGTCGCTGAATTCAGGGACCGTCGGATATGTTTCTGGTCCGACAACCAGGCGGTGGTGAACGTGCTGGCAAAACAGTTGTCCCGTTCTCCCAGGGTATCGGCCCTTCTGCGGGCCTTCGTCCTACATTGTCTGCAGTTTAATATTGTGTTTTCGGCACGCTTCATCCCCGGTATATCTAACAAGATTGCTGATGCTCTGTCCCGTTTTCAGATGGAGCGATTCTGGTCCCTGGCTCCAGAAGCTCAGAAGCTTCCAGAGTATTTTCCACCGCACCTCTGGAATCTTGGCAACACTTAGTCATGCAGGGAGTAGCAGCTTCCATTTCTACGTCCACTTTGCAATCCTATAAAAAAGCTTGGGCTGACTTTTTAAAATTCACGCAGTCGGCGTCCAGCAATTTTAAACCCCCTCCTACCACTTCTCAGGTCTTGCAATACTTAGCTCATTTGTTTCAGCTGGGCCGCGCTGCCAGAACTTTGAGAATTCATTCTGCAGCAATTTCTTTTTTCAGCAAGTCCTTGTATGACAAGGATCCTTGTAAAAGGTTTGTGGTGCGTAAGGCCATGGAAGGGTGGGGCAGACTCCCCCCCCCCCCCAGGACGGCTGCCAGGCGTCCTATCACCTTTGAGTTGTTGTCCAGAATGCGCTCCAAGTTGAGGAGTGTGTGCTGGCCTAAATATGAAGCACGCCTTTTTTCAGCGGCGTTTTCATTAACATTTTTTTGAGCCCTCCGGGTGGGAGAGGTTGTAGTGGAGTGCAATTCAGCTGGCGGTTCCCGTGGGTTGCTCTTCCAGGATATTAGTGTGTCCCCCCCTGGAGTTGAGACTATTAGTGCGCAACTCCAAAACTGACCAGTTGGGTCGGGGGGAGGTTATCCGCCTCCCCGCCACTGGGGAGGCGGGCCCATGCCCGGTCAAGGACATAAGGAGGTACTTGGCCTTGAGGCCTCCTGGGGATGGTCCCTTGCTCTTGCATGAAGGTGGTCACCCTCTGGCGCGTCACCAGTTCACAAAAATCATGTGTAAGGTTATTGCGGCGTGTGGAATCTCGGCATCTGGTTTTGCCCCTCATTCTTTTCGCATAGGGGCAGCGACCATGGCAGCCCATTGGGGTTTGTCAGCTGCCAGGATTAAGGATCTGGGGAGGTGGAAATCTGATGCCTTCAAGGGTTATGTGCGTAACAAATGTTGATTTTGTTACTAATGCTTGTTGTTTCCACTTGTAGATCCCTCGCTGGTCCGCGTCTGGATAGTGGGACACAGCATCATTCATTGGGCTGGCATCAGAGCGAGGCAATCTGCCAGGGGATCGTGTCTCGGCCTCCCTCAGCACGTGCAAGTGTCATGGATTTCCAGACGCGGAATGCTGTGGGAAGAGTTTTTGCCGCTTATTGAGCGTCGGCTGCTTTCTTCCCCTCCCCCTACGGCCATGGTAGTACAGCTGGGGGAAAATGATGTGGCAACTGTTGATTGCCTTTCTTTGTGCTCCATTATCATGAGGGACTTGGAGCATTTGGCTGCCTTGCTTCCTTCTGTGAGAATTATTTGGTCTCACTTGTTGCAGAGGCAATCCTGGCGCGGTGTTCCCCGCCCGGAGGCCGCTGAGAAGGCCAGGAAACTCATTAACTCTGCCGTGTGCAAGAAGGTTTTGGAGCTGGGTGGTTTGGTGATTCTCCACCCCAGCATTTATTTTAAGGCGGTAGCCCTTTACCGGGCGGGTGGTGTGCACCTTTCTGATTTGGGGAATGATATTTGGTTGGATGCTGTGGCTGAAAAATTAGGTTCCTGGTTGGGTTTGTGAGTGGTTGGCGGCGAGCGTTAAACCTCGGGTGGCGGTTAGGCATTGGTTATAATATGCTGGTGGTGGAGGGGTCAGGATAGGCCGTGCCTGCCCCTCCCATTGCGCTGAAGGGAATTCCGTTAAAGGAATCCTGGGGCTTGCCATGATTTCGTCCAATCCCTGTCATGGGACCAGGGCCGCCCAATCCCTGTCATGGGAATCCTTGTCATAGGACCTGGGCCGGCAAGCTTTCGGGGAGCTGCTGGGGTGAGCGGCGTGGGTCCGACGCTTAGCTCAAATGACCCCCAAGTTTGACTTTCCCTTCTACTGGCTACCGATCGGACCTCGGGATGTCAGTTCTGTCCCAGGCGGGGGGACAGATAGTCATAACCAATGTCTAAACAACCACTCACTGATTTTGTATTTTAATAAAGTTGTGGCCAAAATAGAGCCCAAAAACCAAAACTAAAATATGTGTTATGTATGAAGTTATTTGAGGGGTGGCCTGGGGACCTACACACACAACTGGTATTCAGAGGTATGCTGCCTCCATGAATTTGTCTAACCGTCTTTTAAAGTCATCCAAGTTGGGGGCCATCGCTGCCCCTTTGGAGAGAGAATTCCAGAGAATGCCAGAGTTTAACTACACACTGTGCGAAGAAGAATTTTCTTGCTCCTAGTCAATCGCTGCCAATTCAGACCCCATGACTGAATATGTAAAATTATGATTTATTTATTTTTTGCCCCAATGCACATCCCTTTAAACTTGTTTACACTGAATTGCATTTGACATTTTAATGCCCATTCACTCAGCTTGGAAAGATCATTTTGAAGCTATCCACAATCCCTTTTTTAAACCGCCATCAGTATCATCAGAAAACATGTCTACCTCACTGCTAACCCCTATCTCTAGTCGTTTATGAACAAGTTAAAAAGCAAAATGAAACACTAAGTGAATATTGCTTAGTCCTACTATTGGTCCAACTAAGCCCCTAATCTTGTTAGCCCATAAATATAGTTGCCAGCTCATTTTTATTTTCTCTCATATCATGCTATTCTAACATGTGCCGCTGGAGGGGGCACCACTACTGTTTTGTGCACACAGAATTTTCTCAGCTTTCTTTATGGTTATAAGTGAGCTGATTTGTCAGGAATACTACAGATCTGAATGCACAAATCAGAGTTTCGAACTCTTTCTGCAATACGTTTCTGAAATGATGCCCAAACTGTTACACTGTTTTTAGTACAAGGTACAGCATATAATCTCAAAATGTTCTATCACGTCCTAGTTATTGAGATGTCAAAATGTTGCTGCCCCCACCAGTTAATTTAGTTCGCCATGGGGATAATAATACTGGCTTACCTTACAGGTTTGCTCTGAGGATTACAATCATATAATGTATGAGAAGCATTTGAACTCTCAAAAGTATTCTGCAAATATTAATTATTATGTACTTTAAAAAAAAAAAAAGTAAATATGCAACCTCTTACCTTACTGCCTTTGATCGCATCACAAGAACAGTGGCTTTTACCGTTGCAGACACAATTCTGAAAAAAATGTAATAGGATCTTTACAATAAATCCATAGTTTATGGGTTCATTCTTTTCTTTTTTGAAATTGCAATGCATTATCTTTAAAAGAAAAACCTGGTCTGTTTTTACTTTCCCCACACATCTTCATGTAAGAGTATTCTGATGTGTAAGGATAAATGGCTGGGTGCATAAATAAGTATTTAGCAAGCGTCAAAAACTCAGTTTATGTATGCCTTATTTCATAGGGGAAGTGGTTGCAAAAGCTCTGTACCTCAACAGAAGGGGCTCTCCTCCAGGTTGTTGTAAGATGAATCTGAGCAAGCTACCAAGAAAGACTTATCTGAAGATCTCAGCAAACAGGCAAGTCTACATGGGAGAAGCCATTCCTTCAGATAGTGTAGTTTCACATTGTTCAGAGCATTAGAAGCCAGCAAAAGAACTTCAAACTTAGCTCAGTAGCAAATTGGCAGTCAGTGCAGTCCTTTTATAAGTGATGTCGCACAGCTCCACTAGGTAACCTAAACACTGCAGCTTCTGAATCAGCCTAAAGCCCCCCCCCCCCCACGTGGAATTACAAATCTACCACTGGGGTTACAAATGCATGGATCACTGTGGAAAAGCTATTCCTGTCCAGGAATGGCTGGTCAAGGGCATTCCTGGTCACCGGTCATTTTGGTCTCCAGTGACAATGATGGATCAAGGAGCACCCCCAGGTGATGTACTTGCTGCTTCAGAACAGGCAAATTGCCCAGTTCCCAGGCATGAGAACCATCCATTCACGAGGCCTCCTATCTTGTCAGGGTTCAGCTTCAGCTTATTGGCCCTCATCTAGCCCACCATGCATCAAAGCATGGTGCATCTGTGTTGTGTTGTGTTGTGCTGTCAAATTCATCCTTGCATATAAAATGCAGGTTCTTTAAAATGCAAGTTGCATTTTGTGTGTGTGTGCGTGCACGTACAAGTGAATTAAGAGGATTAGGGCAGGCATGAAAAGGGGAATTTAGCCCTTACCACTCATTCTGTGATCCCAATAAAAATCCCTCCTGGTTTTGAGGGAAATCTCCCAATAGTAGATTTCCCCCCACTAGTTTCAGAAGAAGAATCCTGTTAATTATCAGCCCCCCCCCCAACTGCATTTTTTAAAAATCTGCATCTCAGATGCAAATAAACATTTAGTATACTTGGGACTCCAATCTGTGAAAGAGACCACATGTTTCTAAACATACCGATTTGACCCAGGTGCCTGGGCAGATTGCATAAAATTACAGAAAAAAACTCAAAACTCAAAAGCAAAGCTGATTACTTCTATTGCAGACATGACCATTATTATCTTCAGTCTTTCACGGTAATTTATTCAGTTACATGATGACCACAAATCAGAACAGAATATCGAGCAGTAATAAGAATGCATGAAAAACTATTTATATTTCATCTGTGCTGGTGAAATCTTGTCACAAAAAGTGCGTGCATCAGCTTTGGGAAAGAGAGAGGAGACAGAAAGGGCAGCATGAGGCAGCAAGAGAAACAGACAGCCAAAGGCAATGTGTGTATATGCACACTCACAAAAACAAAAGAGAAGAGAAAGAAAGATGTGCAATGCATGCAATACAGGAGAGAAAGTGATGGAGAGAAAGAAGTTCAATAGCAAAAGCAGGCTTTGTGGGGGAGAGGAAGAGAGGAGGCAAGGGAAAGGAAGAGATTCTTCCACAGTCGACTGATTAGGCATTGGGGGTGGCAGGGAAGGTTGGAATTTATCAGCCAAAAATTTGCCTTCATAAGGCCTCTGCTCTTATGAACCATACTGGATTGCTGGAACATAGCTTGGGATTTTCATTGGATACACCCTGGGTGGCTTGCAACATTCCTTCCTTTCATCTAATGGTTACTTCACACGGCAAACATTGTGCCTTCTGGATTGGAAATACTGTACAATTATGTGATGAATCTATGTAAAATAGAGAAAACCCAGGTCAAATCTGCACCACACATTTAAAGCACTCCCAAAGCTAAAATTCCCAGTTCCCTGAACAAAAGTACACTTCACAGATTTTTTTTTTCGGGGGAGGGGGAGCCATTTTCTTTAAATGCAAACTGAATGTGCTTTATGGTGTGAACGTGACCTCAGAGAATATGAGGTGGGTTTTCCCCAATGATGTGTTCCTATCCAATGACTGACCCAGAAGTCACTTGACGCCTGCAGATGACTTGAAAACAGTGCTTGATATCTGAAGTATTTTTTATCCAGACTTGAATTCCTAACAGAAAAGTAATCAATGTGGTGTCTCCTTGGTATTTGGGACTACCAACTTCCATCAACCACAGCCAGCATGGTCAATTGACAGGGACGATGGGAGTTGTATTCCACAACAGCTGAAGTGAATCCCGTTGGCTACTCTATGCTAGACTTTTGATGGCATGTTCTCCATTTTACTCACAACATCCAGAAAAATTAACCTCCTGGTACCAATGTTTAGAATACTGATACATGTACATTTAATTTATGTTGCACAATCAGAATAGTTTGTTCTGTGACTAGTGATTAAGGAGTTTTGAGTATATTATAAAGTATTATGCTAATACTACTCTGCATTATGCTAATGCATTATGCTAAAGCTATGGTTTTCCCAGTAGTGATGTATGGAAGTGAGAGCTGGACCATAAAGAAGGCTGATCGCCAAAGAATTGATGCTTTTGAATTATGGTGTTGGAGGAGACTCTTGAGAGTCCCATGGACTGCAAGAAGATCAAACCTCTCCATTCTTAAGGAAATCAGCCCTGAGTGCTCACTGGAAGGACAGATCCTGAAGCTGAGGCTCCAATACTTTGGCCACCTCATGAGAAGAGAAGACTCCCTGGAAAAGACCCTGATGTTGGGAAAGATGGAGGGCACAAGGAGAAGGGGACGGCAGAGGACGAGATGGTTGGACAGTGTTCTCGAAGCTACCAGCATGAGTTTGACCGAACTGCGGGAGGCAGTGGAAGATAGGAGTGCCTGGCGTGCTCTCGTCCATTGGGTCACGAAGAGTCGGACACGACTAAACAACAACAACAACAACAACAACAACAACAATGCTACTATTGTTAAATGGTTTTATATATATATAATTGACTGATGTCCAGAAAAAAGTCAATGTGTCTCATATTTTTCAGACACATTGAGATATGTTTCGTGGATATGCATGCTCTGATTCTGCACTAAAGCATTATATTAAGTGCACCATGATCACAAATGTTTATTCAAACTGGATAGCTCTGGATTATTATTTTTTCTCACACTTCTCAGCATAGTCCAACCTTTGATAACTACACATTTGACCCAAAAACTCTGAGTTGCATATATTATACCAAGAATTAGCCAGCATGCCTTTTGAGTTTTATGAAACTGGAACTTCAAAATGCAGGATAATAGTTGGTAGAGGTTGCTGGGAAACTCATATGTTTGGACATGGGGAGAAAACACCAACAAAAATAAAGAAAAAACCAGCCATCACAACCATTTCTTGAGGATGGTGGTATTTTGAATGCAGTACAGTCTACTCTTGGGGGTGGGGGAATAGTTTCAACTTTGTGGTATTCTGCTATCATGCCACCAGACATGACACCTTCATTTCTTCCATATTTTGAATAATTTAAACAGTGCTGCTCATTCAGAGATTAAACTGTACAATACACAAGAATGTTCCCATGAATAATCTCTCTTTCTATCAATTTGCTGTGTACACAGAACAGCAATACAAAATTTGCATGATAAGCCTTGGCAGCAACCAATATAAGGATGGCATTTGACTAAGAAGGATTTCCACTTGTGTAACATAACATCTCCCCCCCCCCCACCTTTCCCTGAATGCTCCCCAAATCTCCTCCATAGTGAGTTTGTCCTGTTCCTCCTCTCCAAGAATGGCAAGTGTGCTTTCTTGCATGTAAAGAAGTAAAGTCTTATTTCAGCAAACAGATAGTGTAAACTCAGCAACAAGAGCAGGAATTAGTCCAGACACCTTTAAGAGCCAGAGATGCAGCAAATATCAAACCAACTTAGGAGAGGAGCTTTAATGTTCCCTAAATGCAATTCAGGGACAAAGCCGTGGTTAAGGATTTCAGGATCAGGAGCAGTGAGCTGAGACTGCACAGGAGTGTGAAGTTATTTCAACTGTCAGCCCTGCCTACCCACCACACTTTTAAATAGAGACCTGCCTGTCCCAGCAATAACCCTTAGCCTTGAGCTGGGTGCTCCTTCTTGAGTGCTGCATCTGCTCCTGCCTCCTGATGCCCTTCAACTGCCTTGGAGACAACACCAAAGAATTGCCGTGAAAATCCCTGAAACGAGAAGTACTTGACTATAGAGTTAGATTAAATAACAAAAACCCAAAAGTTCAAGGAAAAATTAACCTAGAATTAAACAAAGACTTAACGAGATGCCGGCTACAAAACTCATTTCACTGAACTACGGTAATCAGTTTCCTCAGAAGGAAATAAAGAAATTATAAACCTTAAATGATTTTAAGTGATATCAAACAAACTCAAGAGCAGGGCTGAAATGCTTCCCTGAGTTTCAAAAAAAGGTATGAAAACCTCAATGACAAGTTTTAAACATAGCCTTATTTAAGAGAACATTATAAGATACCAAACAAACTCAAGAGCAGGGCTGAAATGCTTCCCTGAGTTTACAAAAAAGGTATGAAAACCTCAATGCTCTTGAGGTTGCTTGAAATCATTTAAAATCGTTTAAGGTTTATAATGTTCTCTTAAATAGGACTATGTTTAAAACTTTTTCATTGAGGTTTTCATACCTTTTTTTGAAACTCAGGGAAGCATTTCAGCCCTGCTCTTGAGTTTGTTTGATATCACTTAAAATCATTTAAGGTTTATAATTTCTTTATTTCCTTCTGAGGAAACTGATTAGTTCAGTGAAATGAGTTTTGTAGCCGGCATCTCGTTAAGTCTTTGTTTAATTCTAGGTTAATTTTTCCTTAAACTTTTTGATTTAACTCTATAGTCGATTACTTCTCGTTTCAGGGATTTTCACGGCAATTCTTTTGTTTTGTGTAATTTCTTGGTTCCATGACTGTCTTTTTTTCATTGGAGACAACACCAGGCTTTCCTCCTTCCCTGACAATTCAGTCTGTGCAGAGAAATGGCCTCCCCCAGCATTGCAGGGCCCCGCCTGTCCTGTCCTTCCCCATCCAATGAAAAACTTGAACTCACAATTCATTCTCCCAGAGGCTTTAATTTTCAGATTAGATTAGTACATAAAGCATGCTACAGGTTACAATAATCAGAAGGTTAAATACATGGCTAAGCATAAGCAGATGCAGGTGGTATTGTGGTCTAAACCACTGAACCTACGGCTTGCCGATCAGAAGGTTGGTGGTTTGAATCCCCGCGACAGGGTGAGCTCCCGTTGCTTGGTCCCAGCTCCTGCCAACCTAGCAGTTCGAAAGCACATCAAAGTGCAAGTAGATAAATAGGTACCGCTCCAGCAGGAAGGTAAATGGCGTTTCCGTGCACTGCTCTGGTTTCACCAGAAGCGGCTTAGTCATGCTGGCCACATGACCCAGAAAAACTGTCTGTGGACAAACGTCGGCTCCCTCAGCCAGTAAAGCAAGATGAGCGCCGCAACCCCAGAGTCGTTCGCGACTGGACTTAACTGTCAGGGGTCCTTAACCTTTTTTTAAGCATAAGCTAAGTTATTGATGGAACAAGTGACACACCCACTGAACCTTCCTTTTAAAGAGTGGGGTGGGCACAGCTTTAGCGTTGAAGTAGCTAGGGTCCCAAGTCTGGACAAGCAAGCAGAAACTCCTTTGGGTGGGTTGGCCTTATGAGCCATGTTCAGGCTGACACTGGCATCTCTGTGTGATGAAGGAGATGGAGACAGGATCAGCTCAGCATCAGACTTACTGCTAGCCACCTCTCTAGAGGGAGTAGATTCCTGAGTGATAGGAGGCACCAAAGGTGGTTCCTCAGCAGGTGAAGCACTAGGCATCTCCAGAGGGAGGATGGAAGACTTCTCTATTAACCTACTTGGGCCCTTCCCAGGATCTGGCTGTCTGGCCCCCAAGTCACTGGGTCTCTCCTCAGGATCAGAAGCCTCTAGTCCTCTCCATCATTGTCCTTGGGTTGGCCATGACAGCGTTGGGGGAATCCATACAACAGATTTAGGGAGTGTGTGCAAGGGCAGGAGAGGGGAAAATTTCTGTTGTGCAAGCATAAATCCTTGTAGTGATGGAATGTGTTGGCTGGGTGCACCTTAAGTTTCAATTGCACAGTTTCTTTGTTACAAAACTAGTGTGGCTAAGATCCGAAGTGGCACCTCTGTTCACATAAGGTGTGCACCTCCCCTAACACTATATCTCACACCTTTGCCAGGGATCCCCCAACACCATATCCAGGGAATGCAGGCAGTGGAAGGGGACAGTGTGAAAGGGAAATAACTATTCAAGCAAGAACACTTGCACTCCATTTTTTGATGTTCCATTTATTCTGATTCCGATGCAGACCAATGGTACACTTGGGGCTGTATAGTGGAAAGGGAGAAAAATGGAGAGAACAAAAGGTGAGTCAGAGCACTTGATAGCGCTTTCCAAAAAACTATTCCAAAACAGAGGTGGCTTCATTCTTTCAACAGAAAACCAGACCTCCATTGAATGACTTTGTTTACTTTATAAAAGCCTATTATTACTGTCCGTGCCACTCTGCCTGCTTTGCCACTGTGCTGAATTAGAACTGTCAGTGAAAGGGCAAATGTTAGCTGACACAGCACAATGCTAGAAGGAGAGGAGGAAAACAGGGCAATGACAGCGTTTGATTTGTTTTAAATTAAAGAACGAAAGGGTTAGAGTGATGAGATGGGAAAGTGAAATAAGAATTGAATAACTGGGCATACATTGTAGTTGGACTAACAGTGGTTTAGGATCATTCCATGACCCAAGCAAGATGTGCAGTGAAAAGACTCGGGGCACTCCCTAGGAACTTGATGAGCCTTGTTGGGTTTTCTATTTTATAATTTTATTCTAACAAAATTTTGACAATCAACAATTCTAAGGATGCTTAGGGATAAAAAAGGCCAGAAAGAGTACTTGTTGAAAATACAGGGCACTCCTGTGATACTTTTTCACTGCTGTATGTTGTAAGAGTAGCAGTACAAAGAGCTTCTCTCTGTGAATGAGTGTAGTGATGATATAGATACCTCATGATTTTTTTGTTCCTGTCTCTCTTTTTCTGCTCCTTTAGCTGTGACAGCTATGTTGGCTATGTGACACCCTCATGGCAGCCATTTTGTGACTGGCACCAATGGCATTTTCTCAAAATTAAAAATGTGCCCTCTGGGTGACAAACCTGTTCTATGTCAAAATTAAACAAAGTATAATTCTTGCAGGGTGTACTATTATTAACCATGATAGTACATTCTACAACAGATGTGCATAGATGGCGAGTCTCAAAAAAACAAGCAATTTCATTAAAAACCGTTTCAGTGCCATGCACCACCTTGCTGCCACCTCTATCAAGAGTTCATACAAGAAATCCCCATGTTTAGTCTAAGAACACTGTTTGAAATTTCTCGTGAAAAGATGAAGATACTAGTTTCCAAACTAGGGACCATGAAAATGTAATGCCTCAGGTAATGGGATTTTAAGGGGCTTCATTCTGTATTGAATTTTGCTGGTCCTTAGGTAAAATACATTGATATAATTTAATTGTTGTTTGTTTGATGAAACTTATTGATTGATAATATGTCTAAGGAGTATTTCCAGCATTTAAGTGCAGGACGTGTTGTACCAAAACCTAAAATCTCCCAGAAAATATCAAATAAAATCAGACCACAGGATAACAAAAACTAGTGTTCTTAGCAGAGAGCACACTATAGTAGTGGTTGCCAAACCCCTAGACAACTTGAAAATTGCTGAGGGTCTTAGTAGACTACTTAATGATTTTGCTGCCTGTGGTTTAGTAATTGTAACACACTGTCCTAGATGCCAAAGTCACCGCTATGGACAAGCTGAACAAAGCTTTTGGACCACCGGTCTGCAAACCACACTTTGGAAACCTGTGTTCTGAAGTATGAATGAGGGTCTGACTCTCCACATTCCTGGAGCTAATAAAAGTAAATGGAGAAATGCTAAGTGAGATGCTCTTAATAAATGTGGAGGAGTTACATACGGAAGAAGGAACTCCCTGAAGTATACATAATCACCAGTGTAGGAACAGCTTGTACAAACAAAACAGCTGCACTATCAAAATTAAAGCAACAGGAAGGCATGTCAGGGCCTGGTCTCCTTTGGATATTTCATACCCCTCCCTGAACATTCAGCATTCATTAAAAAAAGAAGTTTTGAGCCTTTTTATATGTAGAAAGATAAAGAAAAATATCCCAGCAAGCAGTATTTCACACAGTTCTTTACTAAAAGTTAAGCCAAGTAAATAACTTTAAACAAAGTTACCTGGTTTTATATCCTGCAACAATCTCCACACCTCCCTTAGTATCCCGCCCTCCACACTTTGTGTTGATCACTTTGCTGCAATGGCAAAGTGGTGGCAGAACTCCTGCTTTCTGGTGCAATTTGTGTGGCTGAACTGGGGGTGGTTGCACAAATTCACCACCCTCCCTATTCTGCCATCACCCCCTTCGGCAAAGGTCTCAGCACTGCAGAGGTCTGCGTGAATAAAATCACCTTTGTCTACTGGCAAAAGGTCATAAGAGAAGGGGCTAGATAGGCTTCCTTGGTAAGGTAGGTTAGATCTTGACCTAACCTACCTCAAAAGGCTGTGAATATAAAAGAATGGACCATACATGACACCCTCAGATCCTTGGAGGATGGGTTGGATGAGAAAAAATCTATGTAATCTGAAAAGTTATCTACCTGTTCTTTATGTGTGTTGATATTTATGCTCTTGGTATCATTACCAAATTTTGCATTATGGCTCCTGAGATCAAGGACCAGGTACTTGTCTGTGTTTGGATACAACTGGATCAAGAAGGTGGAATGAACCTTTCAAAGCTTGACTGATTTTAACCACTGATCTCAAAACAGCATATAACATATATTTTTGTTTCTTAGAATTCCCTAGCAACACCAGGTATGAGGCTGCTAGTAAATTAATATGTAAAATTATATTAAACATCACATATATTTTAACTGTAGGAAGTAAAAGTCTTCAGACAGAAACGTGGCTGTTGAAACGGATAGTGTTCCAGCCTAAGGAATGTGTCTGTGTAGGAAACAAATATTTTCTGATGTACTTTTCATACCTTTTGCAGGTAGTAAACCCCACTCAGGGTAAGACGGTACTTGAGTCAGGCAGGTAGACAAAGCAAGCTATCTCAGCTATTTATGCCTACACAGGTGGTTGGTATGTGGGCCACTGACCAAACTGTTATTTTCACAAATAAAGATTAAAGCACAATGCTGACTGCATTCCTAAAGAGATCTATGACTGAAATCTAAAAGGCTGAAATTACAAACAAATCCCTGGAACCAGGGCACAGGTCCATGGCACAAATTTACATAAAATGTTCATATGCTAATTTATATGTATGGATACAAATTTAGACCTCTGATGAAATTAAGATAGTGGGAAGTCTCTCCATCACTTCACAGCACACCCAGCCACCCTGTAAACAACAGGATTTTTATGGTGTGTGTCTTAAGGGTTGGGGGCAGAAGATCTTTGCTCCAGTGCAAAAGATCTGGACCACTTGCCACTTGGGCTCCCTCAATAACAACAACTGCTGCTGCTGCTCTCCGCCCTCCCGCCATGGCGGGGATAAGGCCAACGAAAAGGCTCCGGCCAGCCTTCAAGGCAGCCACGGTGGGCCACCAGGGGGAAAAAATGACATGAAATAAAATAACAACAACCCTAGTCTTGAGTGCCACTCAGGATTAAATTTAGGATTGCCTCCCCTGTTCCAAATGCAAAATTCTAAAACATTGTCTTTAAAACAGTTTGAATGTACATTTCCCCAGTCAATGAGAGAGTAATTGAAGTCAAGCAGGTAGAAAGGATTATTATGTTTGCAGCCACTGCGGCACACAGTGAGTCCACTAAACTGAATGTAATTGCCAAGTTATGTGTCTATCACGGCATTCAAGGGCAATGTTGTTATCATGGCCAGGCCTATCTCTTACTGGGAAACCTGATGCATTCCAGTTTTCACACAAGGAAGAAAAGAGTGCAAAGAGTGTTCAGTAAATACTGGGCTCTCTAGCCACTAGACTCCACCTGTCTAGTGTTCCTTTTAAATACTTAACACTTCCCAGTCTTGTATTGTAGACTGAAATTCACCCAAGTGGAAGAGACAAAATGAATTCAAATTATAAGAACAAGCCTAAGTAAGTGGAGAATTTTGCTTAAGCAGCAGTTTACAGAAGGAGGGACCTGACTACAAATGCAAGGAACTGGTGAGTCAGGTCCGTAATTCTAGAATACTGCTAGCAAAGCAAAATGCCAATATACTAAAATTGTTTCATGCATTGTGAGCATCAAACATGAATTCACTAGAGCTTTATATGTTTTCTTGGTGATTGCTAGAACCAGTATAATAAAATCCAATTATTAAGCCTTCAATAAGTATAGACAACATACAGCAAAATTATGAGATGATGAGATGCAAGAAAATATGTCAGTTCCCCAAATCTTAACATGCTGTGCAATCATTTGTGAACTGGATTTTCTTCTGGAAGGCAGCCAAACAGACACTGGAAGGTAACCAATGTCTCCAATGGATTCTAGCTATGAACACATATGCATTCAAAATGTGTGGAGCTTTGCCTACTTGATAAAAACCTAGCTCTTTCAGATAATCACAAATTTTGATTTCCAATTAAGCAACATAAGGTAAAGGTAAAGGGACCCCTGACTGTTAGGTCCAGTCGTGACCGACTCTGGGGTTGCGGCGCTCATCTCGCTTTATCGGCCGAGGGAGCCGGCGTACAGCTTCCAGGTCATGTGGCCAGCATGACTAAGCCGCTTCTGGCGAACCAGAGCAGCGCATGGAAACGCCGTTTACCTTCCCGCCAGAGCGGTACCTATTTATCTACTTGCACTTTGACGTGCTTTCGAACTGCTAGGTTGGCAGGAGCAGGGACTGAGCAACGGGAGCTCACCCCATCGCGGGGATTCGAACCGCCGACCTTCTGATCGGCAAGTCCTAGGCTCTGTGGTTTAATTCACAGCGCCACCCGCATCTCTATTAAGCGACATATCAGCTGTCTAATTTCAGGATTCATTGTTCTTCAATGTGATTTCTTTAGATTGTTTTTCAGTTCATTACTGAAATAATGTAATTTCCTGGAGAGTTGCACAAGGATCCAGCAGTGGGCTATGGGGCACCAAATGCTGCTGGTGTGCAAGCTGGGATTCATTGAACTCAAAGGGGCTTACTTCTGAGTAAACACATACAGGATTGCACTGCTAATTTAGCATGCAGAGGGGGTAGGGTGAACATCGAATGAATTTCTAGGGGCCAGATTCAACACAAGGACTTCTGCTGGCATAGTGGGACTTTCCATCTTCTCCCCCCCCCTGTACCCCCCAAAATTGGCTTGGGAGAACCCAAGAACAGTGGGTGGGTGGATAATTCTGTCTGGCAAGGTGAAATGCTTGTGTGGAAGGAATGATTGCCATAGCACCACACTGAATTCCTCCCAAGGTTAGAAATGGAATTAACAAATTGTTGGTGCAGAACACACAGAAACAGTCGGTTGGCAAGTCTGTTTACTAATTATTACTGAAAAAAGTTACCCATTTAGCCGAGGATAGCCTGGTGGAAAAAAAGATAGCCTGGTGAAAAAGAGCACAGGGCTTCTGCATCTTTAATAGTGGTAATAGAAAAGGGACTTCAAGAAGATCCCTCCTGCCATCCCTTTTTCTATACAACTTTTAAGGTGCAAGGTTCCTGTGCTCTTTTACAGGAGTTATGTCCTCTTTCCCCATATGACTACCCTAAGAGCAGTGCTCTCCCCACCCAGGGAGTACTCAAGAGTAAGAAGTACCAGCACCTCTCCTTTTTTTGGTGTGACGCTTACTGTAATAACTTCATGATGAGTTCCAGCTTCTATTTTTCTGGGGCGGTGGGGGGGGGAGAGAAGCACTGCCTAGGAGTACACATATATTCTTATACTGCTGCTGCACACCAGTCTCTTTGATGTGAATAGCAGCAATAGAAAAAAACAAAACAAAACTGAAAGGTGAAATAGGTTTTGAAGGAGCATGTTATATCAAGTTTGTTAAAAGAATAACGGAGCGAGCAATCAAAGTTTGTTTATAATGTTGAGAAGCTTTGCATTTGAGGGCCGTGAGTAATGTGGGGAGGCGGTCTGAGTATATGGTACTTATAGGCACTAGGCAGCTCTCTGTAGATGATGTATAGCCAAGACTATGTTGCGTAATCCTATGCACGTTTACTGAGAACTAAGGCTGCAATCTTAACCCCACTTAACTGGGAACAAGCTACACTGAATTCTATTGGATGTACCTTTGATATTTTTGAAAGCCATTTCCCCTAATATGATGCAACTTTGTGTGTTATTTTCACTAAAATACACTTTACCCTAGAACAGGCTTCTTCAACCTACAGATGTTTTTTGGCCTACAACTCCCATGATCCCTAGCTAGCAGGACCAGTGGTCAGGGATGATGGGAATTGTAGTCTCAAAACATCTGGAGGGCCAAGGTTGAGGAAGCCTGCCCTAGAATATGTATTTCTGTACACATCAAATACTTAGGCTGCAAATCTAAACACATTTACTTGGAAGAAAGCTCCACTGAACACAGTTACTTCTGAGTAAACATGCACAGGATCTCGCTTGTAGCTAGGCATTTAATTATATTACTTTTGATTTACTGTATGAATTGAATCTGAAGCCACAATGCCAAATGAAACAGCTTTGCAAACTCAAGAATAATTACTGGACGGTACTTGACCTCTGCAGAATCTGGTTGGCAGATATAAATAGCATTTATTTGAATCACAGTCTATAAGAATAGTTATGATTACACTAATTGCAATGCAATCCATTCCTTTGATTATTCCCTTCCCCTCCTAAAAAAAAAAGCCCTGTGAACTATTTAACAGGCTCACAAAAGTTGCTATTTGGTGATGACACTATAATAAAAAATAAACTGAAATAGGAAACATTAAAGTTGGATAAAATTAGCACAAGAAGAGTGCATTGAATAGGATAGTAATAAGATACTGTGAAAAGACTGCTGCAATCTGAAACTTTGACTGTGAACTAGAGCCAATATAACTTCTTGTTCCTGATTTCATTGACAATTGTGGGATTATATTTTGTTTACTTGATTGAAGGCACAATCAATGGGACCTGTTCTGGATTGGCACTTGATTAATAACATCCAGCCACAAAATTTTTTTTTACATCACCTCGACCTTTGTTTTAAGAACAGATTTGTACCAGCTGACGCTGTATAAAAGGATTACTGATTTACTCATAGAATTTGGTCAAACTGTAAAAAGTGAGCAGTGGGCAGTAATGAGGCATGTACTGAGTCTTTTGTGTTACATAATCACCATGTCAACTAAGCATTACAGAAACCGCTATCATCACATTGCTCCAAATGCAGATTATAGTCTGGAGAAATGGCCGGAAGCAAAGGAGAAAAAACATCTGTGCTGCTTAATCCGAGGGAACAGAGGATGTAATAAAGAGGAGAAGAGGAGAGCAGTAGAGGTAAAAGGTGAGGCAATGCTTAAGAAGGCAGGTACTCATACAAGGGCAACAATGAGAGTAGGTGAGATTGGTGACCAGAGAAGCCAATTTAGGGTTTAGAAGGACTTTAAGTACAGGCAAGTGTGAAAAATACATTCAGAATGATTCAAACATTTGGAATTTTTATTTCATCTAGCATTATCATTATAAGAAAGTAGAGCTAATGGATTACTCTTGTACAGTTTTTTAAAACTGGGGAACAATGCCAGGGAAGGTGTGTGAACCATTACTTAAGTGCAAGACTAACATTTCTGTAAGCAGCCCTTCTAACTTTCAAGTATTATCTGGCCAGATAAAGCAGCATCATTTGCAGTGCTTCTAGAAGCTGAGATTTGTTTTTGTTTTTTTGCAAGAGAATGAATAGGGAGTTTAATCTTGTGAGCTTAATCTCGAACAGCCAAAGCTTTACTTTCCAGTAGCAGAGATCAATGATCATGCAGAAAGAAACTGTGGCCAGTGCCCATTCTCTAAAGTGCAAATAGTAAACACACCAAAATTAGTACACCTTACAGTGGTACCTCAGGTTAAGTACTTAATTCATTCCAGAGGTCAGTACTTAACCTGAAACTGTTCTTAACCTGAAGCACCACGTTAGCTAATGGGGCCTCCTGCTGCTGTCACGCCGCCGGAGCACGATTTCTGTTCTCATCTTGAAGCAAAGATCTTAACCTGAAGCACTATTTCTGGGTTAGCAGAGTCTGTAACCTGAAGCGTATGTAACCTGAGGTACCACTGTATAGCTGATGCAGATATTTGGGACAGGGAGAAAGCACTACTTAATGTAAAAACCTCTTTGCTATTGAGAAATATGTGTAGCAAACTGCCTGGTGCATGTAATTTCCTACAGAATTGTAAATTGCAGGTGTTGAGACTGTGATTTAGACTGGGAGTGGAGCAGGGGGCAAAGAGTTATAGCCCTCCTACCCCCATGCCAGGCTAGCAATCTGAATCAGGGCCCCCACACCTGTAAATTGTTCTTGTTTTTTAAAAATTGTGCAATTGGTAATTGTGCAATGGGCATCTTGTCTTGTCTGAGTCTTAGCTGTTGTTCCCGAGATGCCACAACCGCTACACTCCTTATCTATGCCTTCCCAGACATTTCCCCTCATGCTGTTGCTCTGATCTATTCTACAGGCCTTTTAAGTTCACTATGCTGCCACAGGTATGTTTCTAGCTCTACCCCTCATACAATTCATGATCTGTTCACAACATCCTCTGCCACAAGGTGTGGTGATGAGGACTTGCTTTGATGGTTTTAGAAGTGTATTAAATAAACTCAGCAGCTTTTATTTGCTTCTTTGATTGATTGATTGATTGATTGATTGACTGAGTTATACACCACCCTTTATCATAAGATCTCAGGGCAGTTCACAGAATAAAATAAAGGATAAAAACTAGTAAATAAGTAAAACAGAACGGTAAAACAAGGTCCTCTGATGAACGCAGACTCTGAGACAGTTTATATGGGGAGAGGCGGTCATTCAGGTATTGCAGTCCTGAGCCATTTAAGAGTTTATATGTCAAAACCAGCATTTTGAATTGGACCCAGAAACTAACTAGCAACCAGTGCTGTCAGGCCAGGATTGGTGAAATATGCTCTAACCGTCTTGTCCCAGTGAGCAACCTAGCCACTGAATTCTCCACCAGCTGAAGCTTCCAAACCATCTTCAAAGGCAGCCCTACGTATAACACATTGCAGTGTAACAACTAAACAGGAACATATAGGCAGGGCTGGCATCTGCACCTGACACCCCTGACAGCCTTGATCCAAATGCCAGGGCAGCATGTCTTGCCTGCTCTGTGTTCCCATTGTTATTATTTTTCTACCCCTCCTTGTTTTTATTTTTCTGGCCCAGCACTCTGAGCAGTGCCAGTCAGCTGGATCTAGCCATGCTTTTGATTTCCCTCCTCTCTGGGGCACTGTGGTAAATTAAAGAGGAATGTATACACAGCTGCCCAGTGCTGCTTGGAGCCATTGCAACCAACCAAGTTCAAAAGGGCCGAATGACACAGGGCATCTTGCCCGGGGCCCTCTCAAGGCAGGAGCCAACCCTGCACCCAGATTCAGAGGTGGCAAGCCACTGAGGGCCAGTTGCTGGGGAGACAAATGAGGGAGGGCCTCAGAGTTCCTCTGAGCATGTTCAGAGCACACTGCTCAAAGGCAGTATCTCAGTGGAAGCACCAGCCCTGAGATGAAACCCTATGGCAGAGGAGCCATAGTTCAGTGGTAGAGCATCAAACTTACTTACTTACTTACATTTATATCTCAACTTCCCTCTGAGGAGCTTAAGGTGGCCTATGTAGTTCTCCTTCTCCCCATTTTAGCCTCACAACAACTCTGTGAAGTAGGCTAGGCTGAGAGTGAGTGACTGGCCCAAGGTCACCCAGTGAGCTTCCCAGCTGAGTGGGGATTTGAACCCTGGTCTCCCAGGTCCTGATTCAACACTCTAACCCCCTACAACATACCATGTTTTCTTTTCCTCCTTCCTACACCACTTTGTGAACACTCATGTGCTCTTTATGGTTGGATTTGAAATATTTGCTACATCTTCTTTTCCACAGGCTGAACGAGCCTCATGGCAAAATGAAACCTCACCTGGCTGGTAGTGAGAAGGACAACAGTCAGAGCGGAGCATGTGAGAGCTGGGAAGAAGCTAGCAGAAGCCAGAGGCTGAGAGCCATGATGGATTCCTGCTTGAGTCCAAGGCTGCAACTATGGGAGAAGCAAGACCTTCCAGGGTGTTAATGCTGTCAGCCCTGGATGTATATATGTGTAAGTAAATGATACACCATAAAGATACCAGAGTCTATGCCATGGGTAGGCAAACTAAGGCCCAGAGGCTGGATCCAGCCCAAATGCCTTCTAAATCTGGCCCGCAGATGGTCTGGGAATCAGCATGTTTTTACATGAGTAGAATGTGTGCTTTTATTTAAAATGCATCTCTGGGTTATTTGTGGGGCATAGGAATTTGTTCATCCCCGCCCCCCCCCAAAATAGTCCAGCCTCCCACAAGGTCTGAGGGACCGTGGACCAGCCCCCTGCTGAAAAAGTTTGCTGACCCCTGGTCTATGCTGTCCCTCATTATTCCAAGGAAACCAAACCTGGGTATTGCACCCTCTAAGGCAAGTATTATGCCCTCTCACTGGGGCCTCCATGCGGCGCGCTGATGTCACAAGCCAGAGCTGCAGGGCAGTGGCAGGACATGTGTGTGCTCTTCCTTGAGCTGGGGAGTGCCACCATGGCCGCAAGTCTCACCGTCCACCCATCTCTTCCACTGGTGCTGCACGCTGTGTGGCCAAGGGATTTAAGGGCTCATCCTCTCCCAGTTCTTGCTCAGCATGCTGCTCAGGTGAGGCAGGCGGGCAGGACAGGGAGCAGCTGCAGAGGTGTGCCTAAATTTTTTTGCGCCTGGGGCAATTGCCCTGGTAGGCCCCTTTTCCCCATGCTATGCCTCTGCTTGGAACCCCTGGAATCTCTCGCCACTTGAAGATTGGGGTAGCATGCAACAGTATATAAAGCATTTTGGCCACAATGCCTGAAGAGAGGGCACAGCCACGCAAAGAATTAAATCAGCGGTATTTGGATGCAATGACCTGCCAAGGAAGCTGCAAGGCGAAGCAAGGGAGGATACTATATCTGTTTAGGTATGTTAAGGAATGCTATTAGAAAATTGGTAAAGAATGTAAATAACAATTATAGCATCCAAAACTTCCCAAAACTTCAGAAATGAGCGCTGAGATAAATTTATGAGGGTGAGATAAATGATTCAGAATTGAGAACAGCCAAAAAAGAAGAAAAAGTGGCCAATTGCAACCATGCACAAATAAAGTATATATAAAAATATAGAATAGATGTAAGTCATTTCTATCTGCACAAATAATTTACAATAGAAATAAGTATTTTCTATTGTAGATTATTTTCCCTGTGAAATAGCTATATCAGTTATTTGCATTTACATTTAACTTGTAATATTGGCCAAAAAAAGTATTATCATTTTGCATTAAATGAATTATTATAGGTTTTATATTTCTGAAATTAAGGGCACAATCTGAACCCTAGAACTGTCAGGGTTAAGAATCCAGTGGATCTCTGACTGAGCCAGGATGTTCCAAGCTCAGCCGGGTTACACCAGCATAACTTCCTCACCTGGCCCAAGTAGAGATATGCCAGCATCTCTTGCCCATCCTGGCTCAGCTGGGACACAGCATGGCCACATGACCCTGGGAACCCGGCATAAGTTGAGCAATCAAAAAGAGTGGTTTAAAAGGCTTGTTTCTCCTAGGCTTGGCCCTGCTCCTGAACAGAGTCTGGATCTGGCATAACTTTTGCCAGTAACGCTGCAGCTAGGATAATTTACACTGGCTCCCCATAGTTAGGCTTGCTCCCCCAATTCATTACATTGTGGCTTATTGTATATTATTTTTTGCAAAATGGCAATCCGTGTTTGGTTTTCATTGCTTTCGTACACAAAAGAGCTATCTCAGTCCTTGTTGCTGTCCTTGGTGAAGCACACAGCTTCCAGCTGGATACCGCCCCTCCAAAAAAAAAAAAAACAGATTAGGACTGTGGCACAGAGGAGAGAATTTCACCTTTTAAACCCACCCAATGTCACACCTGAGGCTGCTGTTTGCCTCCTGAAGGCACTGTTTGCTGCATCATTTTCTGCTGGGGATTCCAGTACGCATAGTCCCAGTGGAGAAGACTCCCCACAATGGCCTACCCACGGTCATCCCCTTCCGCTGCCCTGCCCTAGATGAACTTGAGGGGCAGGGGAAGTGGATGCTATGGGCAGTACTCACTGGGCCAAGATGAGCAGAGCCCTCATTTGCCTGTGAAGAGGGATGTTAGCTTTTGCAAGCACTCTGTTGGAAAGCTTGCAATATCCTGATTTCCTCCTTTTTTAAAAAAACAAATGTTATTAAAACAACTAGAAAAGGTTCAAAAAGAGCAATCAGGTTTATAAAAGCCTGGAGCACATCCCCCATGAGAAAATGCTAGAGTGTTCAGGAATTGCTATTTTTTAAAAGGGGTTGGGGAGAGATGACTAAAGGAGAATATGACAGAGGTTTATCAAATTGCGGAAGAATGTGTAGAGAAGTTTTTTCCTCTCTAATTAGAACTCAGGGTCACTAATGACGTTGGTGGAGAGTTAGATTTAGGACACACAAGATGAAGTACTTCTTTACACAATGCATAAATTTAAAGTATTTGCTGCCACAACGTGTGATGATTATAGCTCTTAGCTTAAATGGTTTTAAAGGAAGATAGGACACATTCATAGATGATAAATCTGTCAGTGGTTGTTAGCCATTGTTCAAAGGGCCCATGCCTCATAACAGGAGTTGCTAGAGGGAGGGTGGTTGTTTTCATGGCCTGCTTAAATATGAAACAAGACGTTGAACGTTGGACAAGTCTACTTATCATCTCATCCAGTAGGTCCCTTCTTATGACAGCCCAATTACTCCTGCTTTCAATTTGTGGCACACTGTGATCCAAATAACATAAATTAATAGGGGATGGTAAGAAGGCATGGAGGGAGCAGGTTTGGGCCAACAGGTTATATTTAAATACCCTTTGGTCCCTCCAGCCTATAAACCTATAATCAGGATTCCCAGATAGAATATTGGTTTATTGTGGACATTACAGTGGAAGGTGTTACTGTAACAGCTACACAGCAGTGGCTGCAAACTGTTTGGGCCAGTGGGCACATTATCCAACTGGGAAAACTGTTGTGGGCAACACACACACCCCACACCCTATTCTACTGGATACATGCTTCTTTCAAGTTTAATCAGTGGAAGGAGGAGCACCAAAGAAAGCCTCTGTGGGAACACATGCCCCTGCAGAGGATGATGATGATGATAATTATAATTTATTGCATATTAAAAACATGATAAAACATCAAACATTAAAAACTTCCCTAAACAGGGCTGCCTTCAGATGTCTTCTAAAAGTCAGATAGTTGTTTATTTCCTTGACTTCTGATGGGAGGGCATTCCACAGGGAAGGCGCCACTACCGAGAAGGCCCTCTGCCTGGTTCCCTGTAACCTCACATCTTGCAGTGAGGGGGAACCGCCAGAAGGCCCTCGGATCTGGAACTCAGTGTCCGGGCTGAATGATGGGGCTGGAGACACACCTTCAGGCATACTGGGCCGAGGCTAGGTCAGCACCAACACTTTTAATTGTGCTTGGAAATGTACTGGGAGCGAATGTAGCTCTTTCAGGACCAGTGATGTCATGATGTCATGATGGTGACCCCTCCATACAGTGACTCCAAAAGGATTGATGCAGTGCTGCTAAATTATCACCAGGCATGCATGCCTACAAATGGATTTTGGTTGCAGATTGGATGAGCATATGAGCCATACAGCAAACAGCATTGTCAACCCAGTACTGTAATTCATACAAGGGAAGTGTCAGGCAAGCAGCTGCATCACTACACTGTCTCTTTTCTTTTTTTCCTTTCTGGGATGGTTCTCACATTTACAACTTGACTGGCAAGGGTGTGGGGCAAACGACTAAAGACAGAAGGAACCCAAATATCCATCCATTTAACCATGCCAAAGACATGCTGCCCATCACAAGTTACCCTCCCAAATCCACCTGTGCAGTGCAGTGCAGATGCCAAGCAAAAGGCAGGTGCAATTCAGAAAGATACCTCCTGATGGACGAGCAAGCTTTAAAGAGCAGAAAACCAGAAGGTTCACCAGCCAATCTTGAGAGACAGGAATTGGTCTCAACCATGGGATCAGTCAGATTCTCAGAGTGAGCCAGAACGTTGGGCATGGAACGTCAGCAAGTAATTAATGAAGGCAAGAGTGCCTTTGAGCACACACAGAGTGTGATTTCCCCTTGCCACAGAGTAACCACAACCACCTTCCCATACTTCTGGGTGGTGGGGTGGTGGAAGGTACAGCATGCACTGAGCTGCTCCCTTTTCCTCCTGTGGCAGAGTCCCTAGGCCTTTGGGCTACTTGAAAGATAAGACATTCCACACGTGAAGCCACTTCTACGCAGGACAGAGCTGCACCTGGACACTTGCCTGTCACGCAACTTCTAAAGGCCACAGAAGCCCTGTAAGAAACGAATAGGAAAGCAGAGCGGGAGGGACGTCAGCCAACCCCGAGGCAGCAGGTTTCAGCGCTGGCCCTCAACTCACCTTTGCAGCCACAGCAATGGGGAGGCGGTCCTCCTGCTGCCCAGGCGAAGCGCTCAGCAGGGCAGCGAAAAACAACAGCCCGAGACACCAGGAGCCGGGGCGCGCGGGCTCCTTCATGCCTCACGGCGCGCTTTCCCCTCAACTCTCTGGCGCGCGCTCTCCCTCTCGGGTCCTCCTCTCTCTCTCGCCTTCTCAGTGCCACAGGTCGCGCGGTCCGCAGCTCCGTTCTTGACAGACCCGCTGTCACCATTCACGGACCGACGGTGCGGCGGCGCGGCGCTGGCGCCTCTCTCTCTCTCTCTCTCTCTCTCTCTCTCTCTCTCTCGCTGCTTGCTTTGCGCCCCCCGAGAGAGGTCCGCGTATGGGCAGCCCCTCGGGATAGCCCGGGGCGGGGCCGAAGCTGCGGGAAGGCGCGTGGAAGCTGGAGGTGCGAGAAGGGAGGGGGTAGAATCGAGGGCGGGGCGAAGCAACCCGCAAAGAGAGAGAAGCGAAGCGCGAGAGTCGCTTCACGCCTGGCTTGGCGGCGCTTGCTTCGCCGAGGCCGGGAGAGCGCGGCGGGACGCCGAGGCGCGGAGACGCGAGCGGCTCCTCAGGGCTTGGTCCCCTTGAAGTGAGGTACTTCAGAGACTCTCGCGGGAAGGGAATGCGTGGCGCGCGCGGGGAAGCGAAGGTGTCCAGGGAAGTGGGGCGCGTCTCGTCAGGCACCTGTGGCGACGTTCTCTGCGGGAAAGGGCGTCTTTTCCTCTCAGCCTTTTTCTATGGTGGTCCTTCAGTTTCCACCCAGGAACTTCCGAGCCCTAAAAAAAAGTCTCTTGGATAAAATCCCACCGTGATACTCCCCCGCCTCCCCCCCCGCCCCCGCCGGAGCAGGGACGGGAGATAAAGCAACATAACCGTCAGACATTCGCCTAAGCATCCAGTACAGCTGGCCGCGCGCTGGGATCTTTGCTGGCTCTCCGGGGTTTGTTTTCCTGTCAGGCAAAGGATGAAGTAGGCTGTTGCCTGTGGGGGCTTGGATAAAAAGGTGGCGGGGGGGGGGGCGCATGTCAGGCAGTTTCTCGGTCCGTCAGCAATTGGCAGTAGCTGTCCCATACGGGGATCAAACCTGCAACCTTGCGTTATCAGCGCCACACTCTAGCCAGCTGAGCTATCTGGAGGTACATAATTCACCTTGCGGAAGCTAAGCCGGTCTGGACCTGGTTAGTGACTTGTTGGGTGACTGGCTGGGATCTACATTGATGCCACATCATGTTCCATGGCAGAAGAGAGGCAGGATATATATGCAGGACAATAAATATCACTAGGAAGCTTGGTATGTATGCTTACAAAGTACCGTAACTCTTGCACTGCAAATTGATATCTGAAGGGAGGCATCTCAAATATTTTTGCTTTACTAACCTGCAGAGATATTCAGCTTTCTCCAGTGCTAGGGTGGGGCTGGCAAAGCACAATCTGAGCTCTGCTTCAGGCAGCAAAAAAATTTTTGGCCCACCTAGATCCGGGAGGCACAATTTCCACTGACTTTCCAGGTAGAGACTTGAAACATATCAGGCATACTGAGCTAATGCACATGACATTGTAGGCCGACACGGCTCCAATCAGTCCCAGATGGAATGGCCAATGGTCAGGGGTGATGGGGAGTTGTTGTCCAGCAACATCAAGAGAGCAGCATGTTGGCTACCCTTGATGTAAGATATACACGCACTAGGCCAATCCTACCAAGGCAAGCAAAAATAATATGGCATAGAGTGTGATCACTGGCCCATGTTGCCCAGTATTGCCTATTTGAACTGGAAGCAGCTCTTAACGGGGTCTCAGGCTGGGGCTGAGCTGCTACTTGAAATTCCGAAAGCTGCATTGACCCTGGATAGCTATTGAGTTGAGCGTGGTTGCAGTTGGTTGAGCGTGGTGCAGATATTGCCAAGCTTGCAGAGACTCTGGGGACAGCTGCATATTCCTGCATTGCAAGGGGTTAGACTAGATGATCCTCAGGATCCCTTCCAGCATCTATGAAAATGCCAGTGGTTAAACCTGGAACCTCCCATTAGCAATTCCTGTCTAGCAGCAGCAATCCACGCACATAGCACAGTCCAAAACTGTAGTGAAAGCGTTACCACACCCATTATAGCATCTGTTCCTTTCCTTTGTGCACCATCACTAGAAAGTTGGCCTTGGAGCATGAGCAGTCTGTTCCATCAACCCCATTTTCACCCCATGAACCAAATGGGTAACTTGAAGGGCTGGTGTTCTGGGCTGCATCATCTGTGGGGATTGATCCCTGCATACTCTTGCTTTGAGAAGGGGGTTGGACTAGATGATCCTCAGGGTCCCTTCCAGCGCTTATGATTCCGCATGCAAATATTGCAGTCTTTACTAATCTTTTTGAAAATGGCTGTGGACGATGCTTGTGTGTGAGGCACAGAAGTGTGTCCTGAATAAATTTATGTCAGCTTTTCTTCTGATATCTCAGTCTTCAAGGGAGATACTTTACAAGTAAGCAAAGTATGTTGAATAGAGAAGTTAAACCAATAGCCTCACTTTGAAGCAATTTATGTATAAGTACATGCTACATTAAAAGTGACACGGGTGGCGCTTTGGGTTAAACCACAGAGCCTAGGACTTGCCGATCAGAAGGACAGTGGTTCGAACCCCCACGACGGGGTGAGCTCCCGTTGCTCGGTCCCTGCTCCTGCCAACCTAGCAGTTCGAAAGCACATTAAAGTGCAAGTAGATAAATAGGTACCGCTCCGGCAGGAAGGTAAACGGCGTTTCCATGCACTGCTCTGGTTCGCCAGAAGTGGCTTAGTCATGCTGGCCACATGACCCGGAAGCTGTACGCCGGCTCCCTCGGCCAATAAAGCGAGATGAGCGCCACAACCCCAGAGTTGGCCACGACTGGACCTAATGGTCAGGGGTCCCTTTAACTTTACCTTTGCATGCTACATTCCTAATTTTACTGAGTTGGAATATGTACATTGGCATGATCATGTCTAGGAATTGAAATACCAAGTCAGTTATTGGTGGGGTGGGATGTGCAGTCTATCTGGTCACTTGGGGACCGAAGTATATACAGTGTGCAGTGTGATCACACTGAATGTTAGTTTTAAGCAGGTGCTAAAGGGGTGGGTGGGTAGGGACTTCTGATCAAGATTAGGCCCATGGCATGTGGGGAATTACCCTTAACTCCTGCATTGCAGTCCCAAGGAAAACATCCTCTCTCCCCAGAGCTGCTATCAGCACAGTGCATTTAACATAACATATAGCTTGGCATTTGGCTTTGCAGACATGACAGCTGCTAGGGAATAGCGTCCATTGTGCGTCTATATTTTTAGTCTGAATCCTTATACAGAACTGCTACTGGTCCTTTTCCCTGGAAAAGAAACAATGTGAATTTGTGTGCATAACCATCCCTTTGTACACCATTGTATCATATAACGGGGTGCATTATATCAGTGAGTTTTATGTACATTCTTAAAAAATGTACAGCTCTTCTCTTCAGCGTGCCATGTAACCTGTTAACTTGCACAGGCTCACGTGAATAGTCCCTTATGAACATTAACTTTTCACTGGAATTTACCATGGGGCTTATAGCAGTGGCTGTTCCTTGGCCTTCAGCGCCAATCGATTACTGCCTTTGACCACAATAGCAGAAAGATTTGGCCTTGACTAACACGGCCATTGAGTTACCCTGTCATTTCCCTGCTCACAACAGACTGAGCTGTTGCAGCAGGTGCAGTAAGATGATCCTGCTGTCTTGTCTGTAAGGCTTTTTGCATTAACTGATCCAGGGAAAGAAGGTGTTACTTCCTGAAAACCAGCCTTGAGTACAAATTGGGAACGATGCTTCCATTTAAGAATGACATACTTCCAGTAGTCCCCTCCTCCTCTGTTCTATTTAATATTAAGCTATACTTGCCTGTGTTTTTCATGCTTATATTGACAATGCCAGAGTCCTATGGACATGTTATCCCACTTAAATCTAATAGGCTTAAAACACATTTCAAAAGAAGTATCAATAACCACGGACAGCAATGGTAGCATACTTTCAGCACCAGTGGATATATTTGTATTGGTTTGCTAAGTGCATCCACACACCATGATTGTGTATCTAGGGGAAAGCTGGGGTAGCCCACAGTTCACAGTGGTTAAGTCTCTCCTTGGGATTTCTGAAGAAAGTGAGCATGGCAATGTCTTATAAGTAGAGTTCCTCTCGAAAATGGTCTGGAAACTGCCAGATGGTCCAAAATAGGGCAGCATCTCGAATTGGCTGGCCCCACCTTATTACATCAATATTTTGTCATCTGCACTGGCTCCCAGTTTATCTCCAGGCTCAGTTCAAAGTGCTGGTAAAGCCTTAAAGAAGCTTGAAGCCAGGTTGCCTGAGGGCTTGTCTCCTCCCATACATCTATACTTGCCTAGGGTCTAATACAATATTCAGAGGGTCTTCTCAACTTGCTCTCCTGACACCAGTTGTGGTATTTGCTGCACTGAGTGAAGAATTTGTAAATATATTATTCCAGGGGTCAGCAAACTTTTTCAGCAGGGGGCCAGTCCACTGTCCCTCAGACCTTGGGGGGGCGGACTTTATTTTGCGGGGGGATGAATGTATTCCTATGCTCCACAAATAACCCAGAGATGCATTTTAAATAAAAGCACACATTCTACTCATGTAAAAACACCAGGCAGGCCCCACAAATAACCCAGCGATGCATTTTAAATAAAAGCACACATTTCTACTCATGTAAAAGCATGCTGATTCCCGGACCATCCGCAGGCCGGATTTAGAAGGCGATTGGGCCGGATCCGGCCCCCGGGCCTTAGTTTGCCTACCCATGTATTATTCCTTACTTTTTATTTTTCACAAACACAATAACATTTTAGGTTATTGTTGGTATTATTCTTTTCTTTTTTTCTAAATTTCATCTACTTTTATTCTGTTTTAGCTGTTTTTTGATGTTTAGGTTCTTTAGGTTTTTTATATTTTATGGTTTATGGTAGTATTCCACTATGTTTTACTCAGAGCAGAGCCATTGAAATGAATGAACATGATTAAGTCAAGTCTGTTGATTTCAGTGAGTAAAAATTGTGAACCATCAGGAGAACCTTTTGCTAACTGGTAGTAAAGAGATGATGCAAGTAAGTAACATTAAAGAAATCCTTCCTGAAAGATGTGTTCACCTCCACGACTATGTTTCTAGTGCAATCCAGACAGATGTTGTGAGTAACAATGCCCATCTGCCACTATTTTCTTTTTGGAAGAATTAGACTGCTGTGAATATGTGAAAGAGTAAGTTGCAGCCGCCCTCCTCTTCCTTCTGTGTAGACTCACTGGGACATGATTTTGGGGTGGGGAGCATAATAAATAGATATATAAGATTATACACTGTGTGGAGAGGCCTGTCTCATAATATCATAACTCATCCTCCGGCAGATGGAACAGACAAGACCAATAGTGGAAAGGCAGCTACAGCACATGCTATAGAGAGAAACAAGGGGCAGATGATGCTCATCAAACCAGGAAAGGTAGCCCATCTAGAAGAAGGAAAATTCTGGTCCTAAACCTCCACTGCCTATACTTATTTGTGAGGAAGGCTTTGGGAATAAAATGAGTACCAAAAACTACCCAGGGAGGGCCCACCCAAACAGATATATTAAATCTGTGACAGAATGCATCTAACTTGTCTCTTTTATTTTAGCAATAGAAGCCTTGGGGTCCACAGAGGAGGGTCAGGAATATAGCACATGGGAATAGGGCTTTAACCTAAGGTTACCAGATTTTTTTCAATTAATCCAGGGACACTTTAAATAAAATAAAATAATTAAATAAATACTATGTTCAGGACGTTGATGCTGCAGTGATGGTGGTGGCGGCAGAGGGGCGGCCACCGCCTTGACCTCAACCGCCACGTTTCCCCTTCCTCTGAGGCTTCTGTCTTCTTTTTCCATGAGCCTGGGAAACCCCTGAGTTGTTGGTTCTTCGGTGGTGGTGGGGAAGCGGTGCGCGGTGGATCAGGCATGGAAGGCGGAGAAGGAGGGCCGAGAGCGGTGGCAGCGGGGAGGCTCGGGCAGCACGATGCCTCCCTTCCCATCGGAGCAGCCCCAATCCCATTCCTACTTGCGTGTAAGCAGGAAGGGGTGGGGATCCCTCAGCTGGGAAAGGAGGCTTCCCGTTGCCTAACAGAGATTCCTGCCCCCTCCTGCTTGCATGCAAGCTGTGATAGGCAGCATGAAGCCTCCCTTCACAGCTTAGTTGTTGGGGTCAGGGAAGGTGAAGGCAGCTCGGAAGCTGCATCTTAGAGCCCCTGCGCCACCATCATATGGGGACTTCTGAGCAGCTCCTGAAGCCAGCCAGAGCCAGCTGCTCCAGGCTGCTGAGACTGTTTTTCCCGGGGACATTAGATGAAATCCAGGGATGAAATTTGTCTGGGGACTTATTCGCAAATCCGGGTACTGTCCCTGGGAAACAGGGATGTCTGGTAACCCTACTTTAACCTTTCCCCTACATTGCAATTCCCAATGAAAAAGAAACCTCCAAATCCGCTGTGAGGTACCAGTGGAGCTGTGGCACTGTGGTCTCAACCACTGAGCCTCTTGGGCTTGCCAATCAGAAGGTCAGCGGTTCAAATCCCCACAACGGGGTGAGTTCCCGTTGCTCTGTCCCTGCTCCTGCCAACCTAGCATTTCGAAAGCACGCCAGTGCAAGTAAATAAATAGGTATCGTTGCAGCAGAAAGGTAAATGGCATTTCTGTGCACTCTGGTTTCCATCATGGTGTTCTGTTGCACCAGAAGCAGTTTAGTCCTGCTGGCCACATGAACAGGAAAGCTGTCTGTGGACAAATGCTGGTTCCCTTGGCCTGAAAGCGAGATGAGTGACGCAACCTCATAGTTGCCTTTGACTGGACTTAACCATCCAGGGGTCCTTTACCTCTCTTGAAGCTAACAGCATCTTCTCGAGGAGAGGGTTTAATGGAATCATAGCTTGGGGTAAAATATTAACTCCCCCTTGCCACCTACCATTCCTCTATTGTTAAAAGCGGGGAAATAGATGTGTAAAATAAAGTCTTATATTTATTATATCTCTTTGCTTTGAACTCTAGCTCATGGCTGAGGGGAGATTCAAACAGAGAACTTTTTAATTTGAAGCTCGGGCTCTTAACCCCTATATCAAACCAGACATGTGGCCTTAGCTTGATCCACAACTCAGTTCCAGAAACATGCTTGGATTCTGATAAATATTGGCAAGTTCCACAGAAGAAATACTGGCTAGTTTCCACGTGCCAAAGGGGCTTTCAGCTTTAGGTTTTCAAGCAGGAGCATTTGCTGTACGGCTTGATAAGCCTCTTTTGGAACTGAGGTTAGTTTCGAAACCAGTTTGTCACATGACAGTGGAGACTGCGGTTTAAAAGAAAGTATGTTAAGAATCCCACTAAGCATGCACAAAGCATAATTAGAGAAGGTTTTAGACACAGGTCATTTTGGAAAAATTAGGAAGCTGCCTTATGCCAGATTTTTTTTTGTCCTGTCTAGGCTAGTATTTCCTACTCTGGCTGGCAGCAGCACACCACCCAGCAAGCATCCCACGATCCTTTTCTTTTTTAGCTAGAGATGCCAAGGATTGAACCTGGTACTTTCTGCACGCAAAACATGCACTCTGCTACTGAACAATGGTCATCCCTATAAAGATGATGACCTACTGGGCCAGATTTAACTAATGTATCCTACTAGCAGAAGCAAGGACTTCCGCTAGCACAGCAGGGCTCCCCCTAATCTCTCCAGCTGTTGCAGAGGATTGAGAGGACCTCCAAAACAGCATGTGGGGGGAAGGAGATGAGATCATTCAATCAAGTAAGCTGAAATGCTTGTGCTGATGGAACCATTGCCGCAAAACTGTGTTTAATTCCTCCCTTTGTATCAAACCCTTCATAATTGCTTACAAAAATGCATCCCTTTAACCCTCATGAGATTTGTTTCATGGACAAATGTTTTGCAAACATCAAGCAAATCATTCTTATCTATTTGTGTTTGTTGGTCCTTGAAAGACAAATTTATATTAGCCAGATAGTGGGATCAAAATACCTAGAACAGCTCGACTTCATACACAGGAAACCTACAAGGAAAACAAGTGAGCATTTGAGCCATGATAATAGAGAGCGCAATTGATCATTTACATTGGACTTTGTATCTGGGAGGATTTGTTGATATTTTCCAACATACCTCACCTGAAACATAATTTTAAAAATGTGGCATGTGAAGCTGAGTCATCTGTATACTTCTCTTATCATCAGATCATTTTTTTAAAAAAATGATATTTATTAAAGTTTCACATTAATAAAAAAGAGAAATTTAACAAATTTAACAATAAAAAGAAAAATACACAATACAAAATACAAAAGGAAAAAAGAAAAAACAGTTAAAAACAATTCCGTCTTTTCATCACTTCTTTTACGTTTACTTGTTTCCCGGACCTCCTCATACCTCCCTCTTTTGTATTCCAATTCAGTTTGTTAGTCCAGCAATTTCTTTCCCTCCTTTTTAATCCTAATCTTTAATCTTAATATATTATAACATTAAATTTTTACCTATTAAAAGCCAATTTCCCCCTCTTATCATCAGATCAAGAAGAGCAGAAGAATGTGGAACACGGTTTTCAGGCCAGTAGGAGCAGCGAGACACAGTCCTGATTGCTGAAAATTAAATTGTGATGACTTGAACTCAAATGTCCTGATATGAACTGCATCCACTATGTGTTCTTTAAAACGGATTGCATTTATTTTCACAGCTGCGTGGTAAGCATTATATGCCATCTTTATCAATTCCCTGAAACATTTCTGTTTAGATTTGAAGATGAGGTAACAGTCGTTTAGGGCAGAGGAAAATAGTAGAGAGTACTGATGAGAAGATTGTTGTAAGTACTCCAGTGGTAAGTACAAGGCAGGAAAGTCCCCCAGAACTTTGCTTGTGGTTCTCTGGATCCAAGCATACAGTGTTTCGAATAGAGAACAAAAGGGGGCAGAAGCAGTAAATAAATGCTATAGAATGATAGGAGCATACAGTATTCCTACTTGGGGGATAGAGCAAAAGATAAGGAAAGACAAGGTTTCACTGTAAGCTTTTGATTTTGCACATGCAGCTCAGGTAGAGGAAGTTGTTCACAATGGAGTTAATTTGCCCCACCCTTGAGGAGGCAGCAGGGAGGTGGCATTCCCTCCCCCCATTCCAACTCTCTTGGGCCAGCTCTGTGCATGAATGTTATCCAAATCAAATTATGGTATTTATGAAATTATACAGGAGACAGTGAACATCATGGAATAGCTGCCAAATTTTTACCCTGGGGATGCTAAAGAGTTTTAAAAGTGCTTAGTTTTTCTCTCTGCTTTTTAGATTCCTTGGTATTTTAGTCAATTGGGGTTGAATAAATTAACCTCGGTTTTCTTATCCACCAGTTGGCTGATATTTGTTCTTTCACTCCAACCAGTTAAAGGGGTAAGTTATTTGAATCAAAGTTTCCTGCTTCTCTTACTGTTTCCATCTGTTAACAGAATATGTTTCTACAGAGATCTCCCTTCCCAAATGCTTCTTTTCGTATTTGGGAGGTTTATACTATGGGGTAACCAGCCTCGTATAACCAGCATGCATAAAGGCATTAAAACCATAGAGTAAGCTTTCCTGCCAGCCATAGCTACATCACTTCACTTCACCTGAGAGGAACTAATAGGCAATCAAGTCTTTGTTTGTTTCAGTCTACTGTTTCAATCTGGTGTGTGAGGAAGTTTGAGCTGGTTGCTCCTGCTCAGCTGCATGACTTTAATCAGCCGTTTTTTGTTTCAGACAAGTGGGAAACTTTGGAAGGAGCTTTTAAAGGGGATATCTTTGGAATTCACTTGGAGGGGCACATTTTTAAGGTTTTACAGCATATATATATATATATATATATATATATATATATATATATATATATGAATGTTGGACTAGTCAAAACAAACAAACAAAAAGTATTAAATACTTAGATTCATTTCAGGACACCAACAATAGAATAATCATATAAAAAAACATCAGTTATTGTAGGCATGGATGGATTTGATGTGCCTGCAATTCTATACACACTTACTGGTAAGCTCAGCTAGATTTATTTCTAAGTAGACATTAATAGGATTAATAAGTAGACATTAATAGGATTTTGCTTTAAAGCTATAATTGCAAAATTAAAAAATGCATACTTAAGAATCAGTTAAGAGACTACTCTTGTGTCAGACTGTTTTAATTTATGCATATCTGTATTCTGTGCCCATAGTATTTCTTTTAACAGTATGCATTATAGAAAACACCTGCTGATTGGGAGCATGCATTACTTTATAGTTTCAGATGTTTAAAGATTCTCAGTTAATTTAAAAACTGAAGACTGTCAGTACATTGGCTATTTCACAGTCTGATGGCTGAGGAAAACCTTCACATCTGACATGGAACCACAGCACATCTCAGGAGATCTTGGAATACCTTCTAGGGCAGGCATAGGCAAACTCGGCCCTCCAGATGTTTTGGGACTACAATTCCCGTCATCCCTGACCACTGCTCCTGCTAGCTAGGGATCATGGGAGTCGTAGTCCCAAAACGTCTGGAGGGCCGAGTTTGCTTATGCCTTTTCTAGGGCACATACTTTGTTCATTCAGGCAGATATTGATTGGTCCAGATTGGGTTCCCCACCCCTGCATTTTACCTTTAGAAAGCCATTTTCCCAGTTGCTAATTGCATGAATGGTGTCACATCTGTTTTGGTTCTTAGTAATGGAAGATTGCTTGCCATTATAGACCTTCTTACAGAGGAACCCATGGTGAACTTAGAACTAACCAGATGGTTCCATGGAATGCAGCTTGAAAGCCACAGAGTGGTAGTTTTCATTGAGAATTGTCAGTTATTTTATGAGAAACTATCATGAATAGTTGTTAATCTATGTTTTGACTATTCCAGCATTTTAATCTTCAGTGCAAGGCAGAATACTGAAAAAATAAATACTTTGCCTAGAATGATAAAGAAATAGTTTTGGTTTTTGGGAGGAAAAAAACCAATTTTTAAAAAGCATGATTTTAACAAGGGAGACAAAGGAAATACATTTCCACATTCCTATGTTAATTCTGTCTCAAGATATAAAACAGGCTGGGAGGGTGAATGACCAGAGAATGCAGATTTTTGTGCATGCTGAAGGTCAAGAACACAAAATGTTTTGGAAATATTTTAGATAAGGAAAAAAGTGAGTTAGTTCATTTTACCAGAGAACTCTGCGTTCTCCTTGAAAAATGGAATTTTAAACCTATAGTATGTTTTATTAGGGAGAGAAAAAAACTCGCAAAAAAGGTATGTGACTAGTGTCATATCAGGGCTGCATCCAGTTGTCTCTTTCCACTCTGGGAAGCCTCTTTGATCCAGCAGAGTTTTCCATGACAGAAAGGGAAGGTGACTTTCACTGATTGCCTTCTGTGTCCTCCTTCCCACAAATCTCTGATAGGTGGTTGGAGAATCCTTTGGAGTAGCATGAAATATAACATTGGGAACTGCAGGAGAATGAGGGAATTTGCAGAAAGCGCCTCCATTGCCCTTCCACTTGTGGAAGCCTTAGTCTACCATGACCAGGGCAACACACATAGATACAACCTGCATAGTTCAATCCAGTCCAGGTACCAGTGGACTTGGCCGAATCTCTGTGTAGTCAGGAGGTCCCTTGCTACTGTCAACATAAATTAAATTAAAGTTAAAACACAGTATATCATCTACTTTTCAACACTCAGTTATCCCTGTGGCATAGTGTTCCAGGTATAACAGGGGTATGGAACCCCTTTCTGTTAAACTGACCTTATTTATTTACAAAAATCTTTCTATACTGCAATTCCTTTGAAATTATCAAAGCAGTTTATAACAATTATACTACAATAAAATTCACTCAAAATTTAAACAGACCACCAGCTGGCTATTAATGGCTTTTCCTAATTGTCTGCATAAGACTGGCAGTAAAGAAAAGCTTTCAGCAAATGTTTGAAGGACAATATAGAGGTGGGTGCCTGTTGAATTTCCATTGGAAGAGCACTCCCGAGGAGTGGACCAATAGCATGAAAGGCTCAGTTTCATGTTGATGCCAGATGAATCACACCAACTTGGTGGACATCCAGTTGTTCTCATACCGTATTGGCCCCAAAATAAGCCACACTTTTTTTTCCAAATTCCAACTGTGAAAAGTTTAAGTGTGGCTCATATTCGGAACCGAGCACTGCCGGCTTGGGGAGGTAGTGTCAGGAGGTGGGTGCACAGTGTGCTTAGATCTGGGCGCCGGGCGCCCCTTTGCCCTCCATTCGGGACAGTAGTGCCTGGAGCTGGGCCGCACCCACAAATAAGCCTTGAATTTTAAAGGTGCATCTTATTTGCAGGTGCGTCTTATATTCAGGCCAATTTGGTATATGTGATTCATTTACTATTTGAACAGGTTACAGATGCCTTTGGAAATCCATTGACTGACATTAAACCTTGTTTTGTCAAATGGAATATTTTAATATTATTTGTTTGAAACTGGTTCCCCCTGCCCCCGATATGCCTTATTTCTCCCAAATTATATCGAAATGTTAAATAAAATATAACCATCCCAACCCAGATAAGGTTATATATGGTTTGCTCCTATTGAGCCAAATGGCAACAATCCTATCTCTACTTACCTGAGATTATAACCCAATTGCACACAAATGGGACTAATTCCAAGTAATTTTGTATCGGATTATGCTGCACATTTAGCTAGATTGGGGCCAACAGGTTTGAAAATAATAAATTGTTAAACATGAGAAGACTAACTTCCATTTCTTTATAGGGTCAGTATGCATATATTAGTCGTTGTGGTGGACAGGATTGCACAGCTTGTCAATGTTTTCCCGAGAAAGGCTCAAGAGTAAGTGTTAAATTCACTTTATTTGTTTACCCCTCTTTCCTCCATTAACATGTATTCTAAAGTAGTTTACAAGTTTAAAAAATACAATAACACTTTAAAAGAAAGGGGGGGGACCACAGAACTACTGTTTTGAAGCAATAGTAAAAGCAGTTGGTCTAAAAGTATACCTTTGAAATTTCAAAGAGATGTAAATATTTTTAGCTTCATATCCATTTGCGAACCTTGATGATTTTTTTCAGCCTGATATACATTTGCAATTCACCTAACATGTTTTGATATTAAGGAAGATACTACAGATAGGCTGGGGAGGGGGGGAAATCTGTGTTTCGAAAATAATATATAGCCAACATTTCAATTTCACTTCAAACTATTTAGCTTTAAATTTCTCTGCATAATGATAATAGACTTATTCCCACTGAATATTATATGTAAGAACAGAGTTTAACACATTAGTCAATGAACTTTACACACAGTCCTTTACCCTGTGCCCTCTGTTTATTTGGGGGAGAATCAACCATATGGCAATGAGAAATAGAAAATGCCATTTGACCACAGTTGAATGAGCTGGAATTTTAATTGCTGAAAAATGCAGCCATTAAAATGTTAAACCAAGATCAAATAAAATGGAAGCACATGAGTAAACAGTACTTTGAAACTTGGCTTCCACTTGCTGTTAGGAGAATGCATAAAATCACCAACGTGCATAACTGCAGTTGTCTTTGAACAAAAGCCAGTTTGGATTACCTATTCTCTCTGTTTTATGAGGGAATCCAAAATATCTTGTTGTAATAGCACAGGAAAGATTATGGAGACTCTTGGCCATTATCTTGTATATAGTTAGGGCAGCTTAAGTCCCATTATATTCCAAATACTATTTTGTTTTATTTGAAAAAATTGCAATTCAAGCTCAAATGACACAGGGCCAGATTACCAAAATTTAGGGAGGAGATTGGGAGCACCCTTCCACCTACTTCCTGTCCTAGTCACATGAATTATACCCTCTCTTTCCCAATTGGCCATTGTTATTGTTTATTGTGATGTTTGAACCAGCATAACCGTAATGTTTCAGATATTTCAGAATAAACTGTAACCTATTCTTGTTTTGAGCCAGCCCTTCCAATTCTACAGTTCTGTGATTTCCTTTTTCTTACAAAGATGGTCACCAATCTTTAGCAAACTTTTCCGTAAAGCTTGTTCTTGCTTTCCCTTCTCCAAACATGCAATTTGTTTCCTTAAATGCAGAAGCCAAAGAGTATAAGCAGATTACCTTATTAAAATTGATCTCAATTAATAAGAATATTGTTGTTAATAATAAACACCACAAGATGTTCTGCTCTGACCTCTGAAGTTAGATCCCATTCACTACTTTAAGCTTCCTTGATAGAATTAAGCAGATCATAGAAACAAGGTTGCATTCACGGCATGACCCAATTTGGCGTTTCCTAAGAGATTGTGTCACATGCTCAGAGCAGAGCCAGTTGTAAGTATGGCTTCTCTGATGTTCATTTCTTCTGTAGCGAAAATGAATGACCAACATTTTATCCCCATAAGGTTGTCATTCGTTTCTGAGTTCTGAAAGTAAATTGTGGGCAAAAAATCTACCTAAACAGAATATTTCAGTCCAAATTTTTCAGGGATCTGTCATTGCACATTGTGGCCCAATAAATATGTAATGGTTTCTCATTATGTGCGTGATCCATGTGAGTCTAAGGTTCTCAAATTCCGTCCTTCCCTTTCTCCACACACAAGGGGAAGAAACTGTGTAACAAGTCACAGTTTGCTGTTTCGCCCTGGAAACTGGTTTGAACAAACCATAAAGTTAACAAACCAAAGCATCAGACCTTGTTAGCCAAATCAAATCTCCCTACTTCATTCTTCTAATAAGAAAAATAGAGAAAAGGTTATATTTATTATGAATGGAGTTGATACTATTCACTGTTCAGAAACTGGAAAGAGGAAATTGTCTTCTGCATGTGGTGCATCATTCAAAAGACTGTTCTCCAGAAAGATAAAATATGGCACCTAATGAGATTTAGAAAAATCCAAGAGGAAAGGCCCATTGATTGTTGTTACCCATTGATAAGGAGCCATATTTAGAGGCAGTATACTGATATTCAGTTGCTAGGGGACAACAGTTGGGGAGGGCTATTGTCTACATAACCTGCTGGTAGACTTCTTGCAGGCATATGATTGGCCACTCTGGAAAACAGAATACCTGACTGGATGGACACATTGGCCTGATTCAACAGGCTATCATCATCATCATCAATCTTGATGCCATCATACATAGGAAAATAAGCAAGCACCCTCCCTTCAGATGTCAAGGAGATAAAGAACCACATAACTTTTAGAAGACATCTGAAGGCAGCCCTGTAGATGGGTGGGGTATAAATAATCACCATCATCATCATCATCATCATCATCTCACTGGTAAGGGGAATGAGGTCACAAATGAACAGAATGTGTGGGAAACTTCATTCACATTCTCTCACAGATGAGGAAATTAAACTTCTAGAAGAACAAATTACTCCCCAGGAAATAGATACAGTACAAAAAGATCTCTACCCTAAGAAATTCTGTCGTCCAAATGGCTTCAACGCTCTCTGCTATAAACATTACAAAGATATTTTGATCTCCTATATGTCCAGATTTTTCCATGATATCTGAAAAGGGGATACCTTTTCAAGGACCTGGCTGGAATCCAAAATTGTCACAATACCCAAGCCATTTATGGATCCATTACAAGTAGAGCCCAATTTCATTGACTAATCAGTATTATAAGATATTTGCATTGATCTTAGCTAATTGAATAAACTTACTACCCCCGATCAATTTGGCTCTGTCCCTCAGCATAACATAGCAGACCACATAATAAAGGTATTAAACCTTATCACTCTTTCCAAACAATCAAAGTCGCTGCTTTCAATATGGCTCTAGATATTTGAAAGGTCTTTGACTACTTGGAATGGAATTTTCTGGTGCTAGTCTTCAAACAATATAAAATCTGGCCCTAACTTCCTTCCACGATTCAACTAATATATTCTATATCCCAAAGTATAGTTAGTCAATGGCTTAGATGGTACTCCTTTTAAAATATACAGGGGAACAAATCAGGGGTGTCCCCTCTCCCTTTTTCTCATTATCTTTGTTTGATAGCTAGAGGCTCTAGGGCTAAGATCTGACCCAGAAGTTGCTGGTATACTCTTCAGAGATAAAACATATACTCTGAATGTTTATGCAGATGATATAATGGTTACCACAAGAACCTCTTTGCAACAGTAAGAGCTTTGCAAAAGGAATGGACATATTTTGGCAAAATTTGGCTCTGTCCCTCAGCATAACATAGCAGACCACATAATAAAGGTATTAAACCTTATCACTCTTTCCAAACAATCAAAGTCGCTGCTTTCAATATGGCTCTAGATATTTGAAAGGTCTTTGACTACTTGGAATGGAATTTTCTGGTGCTAGTCTTCAAACAATATAAAATCTGGCCCTAACTTCCTTCCACGATTCAACTAATATATTCTATATCCCAAAGTATAGTTAGTCAATGGCTTAGATGGTACTCCTTTTAAAATATACAGGGGAACAAATCAGGGGTGTCCCCTCTCCCTTTTTCTCATTATCTTTGTTTGATAGCTAGAGGCTCTAGGGCTAAGATCTGACCCAGAAGTTGCTGGTATACTCTTCAGAGATAAAACATATACTCTGAATGTTTATGCAGATGATATAATGGTTACCACAAGAACCTCTTTGCAACAGTAAGAGCTTTGCAAAAGGAATGGACATATTTTGGCAAATTCTGAGGACTGTGTAAATTTTCAGAAATCTGAAACTATGTGCTTTAACGTTCCCCCTAAAATCAAAAAAGAACTAGGTACCCTATAAAAAAAATCAAACTGTCTTACAAAATTGAAATACTTGGGTATCTTTATTACTGGAAGCTTAAATAGAATGCATAAGGATAACTACAAGCCTCTTTGGCAAGGCTTTAACAGAGAGCTGTGCACATGGAAATGGAAAAGCTAAGGAATCTAGAACCTGTGCGGAAGAAATATGCAAGGAAACATGCAGGGGAAAATTCAGAAGCATCCATGAACATTACCATTTCAAAGTAGCCATGTTCTTGTCATGCCTCTGAGGCCCTGCATTTCTCAGCAAGGAGCCTACGAGGTGCAGTCAGAGCCAGGGAGTGTCAAAGGGCTCACAACAAGTTGCCTGCTTCCTTGGCACTGTCCGGGGTACTGAAAGACTTGTTGGCAACCACTCTGATTTTCTAGGATTGTGATTCTGCTAATAATCAATCTCTTCCTGCTTAGCCACACCCTCTGCTCTAGACCTGCATCTTTCCAACCCACTGCTAGCTCTGCTTTTACCAGGACTGGACACAACATCACACACACGGAAAAAGTTTTAAATTCTGTTTCTTCATTTAATTGGATGTAGTAGGCTAAATTATCTTTCCTTCTTCTTAGTGTAGTGTGAAGTAATAGTGACACCCACTGGCAAGAAGGTAAACTTCAATAGAGAACAAATGCAGCTAAGGCATACATTTGTGTAACACATATAATGCTTAGCACAACTGTTAACAATGCAGGACAGTACACTGTCATACTATGAAGCTGGACCTTGTGATAGTAATCACTGTAAATTGGATGCTAGGAGGTACTGCACTTATTCCATTACATCTGGGAAAATGAAAAAGACTATTCTCAAGTGTTGGTGCAAAATATCCTGCTCAGTATTTCCATATGCTGAATTACTTTTTTTTTTTTAAAACAACTTCACTTTCAATATTGGCTTATAGCATCTCAGTTTTAGTGTGCTTTCAACTGCTCCTCAGGATTTTATTTGTCTGTTATTTGTCTATTATTATTTATTTGTCCAAGTCCTCAGTAATGCAAAGAAATATTTTAAGAAAAACAACAGCACCTCACTCTTCTTTTTAGGGTTCTAATGTATTGTCAAATTCCGGAGCCACTCTCTATTGTGTTAAGAACATGTTGCAGAATACACTCGCAATTAAACATTGATCTAGAGGGTTCTAAATCTTCCCCCAGCATTTGGCTGGTAACAGCTCTGCCCTAAGTGCATCTATAGTCATATAGGCTGGATGAAGACTTATTCAATATATAAAGAAACTCCACCTACACTTCAGCTCATGCAAGTTCAGGTATTGCACACATCTTCCTTCTAAAGCATGAGAGTTTCTCTGAGATAAGCCTTATGGGTTTGGGACTGCACAGTTCCTGGGAGCCTGAAAGGGCAGCCTTTGGGCAATTATGCATAGTTCTGTCTGAATTGTAATTAGTTATTTGGCTAGAAAGCAGATAAACTCTTGATTTTCCTTCCATTTACTTAGCTAGTTGACAAATGGCCTCTCCTCATCTAACTTGTGCAAATTTAAACAGGAAAAGGGGGACCCATGGAAATTCAACTCATCTCTTTTTATTGTAGAGCAGGTCACTATAGCAACTTCTCACGCTCCTGGTTCAACTTTTGACTACAAACTAGTAGTTCAGAAAGCAATCCCATTAAAAGGTAATTACGCAAAGCAAGTACCCAACTGTCTCGTGTAAGGTATCAGGATAGGCATGCCCTTAATAAGATAAGATGTCTTACCAGATCCTCAGTATATTCTTATTTAAACTGTCAAAAAAAATTTCAAAATGATCATTGGTATCTTGCTGACCTTATAATAATCCTCTTGACCAAATACTCCAAAGAGTCTTGGTGTTCCAATGACTCTTGTTAATATTACTGTTATGCCTGGCATCTGCTAAAAAGGCAGCTGGCCAGACCCACCAAGTTGTGCTCCAGCCTAGCATAACCCTTAACCCATTCTTCCCTCTGCCAGCAAAGAAGATGGATTAAAGATTCTGGAAGTCACCAAGCTGCAGTCATATTTGTAAGGTAGTAAACAGGGCCCACCATAATGTGGATCTAGTCCTGAAGATCTTGAACAAAAAGGAGGCTGTAATATTTAATATTAATTGTTGAAATTTGAGAAACCTCAATTCCAGTAGAAGAACTTTGCTTCATAAAAACTATTGTAGTACAGTGGTACCTTGGGTTACAGACACTTCAGGTTACAGATGCTTCAGGTTACAGACTCGGCTAACCCAGAAATAGTACCTTGGGTTAAGAACTTTGCTTCAGGATGAGAACAGAAATCGTGCTCTGGCAGTGCGGTGGCAGCAGGAGGCCCCATTAGCTAAAGTGGTACCTCAGGTTAAGAACAGTTTCAGGTTAAGAACGGACATCCGGAATGAATTAAGTTCTTAACCCGAGGTACCACTGTATGCATTATGAAAGGTCTTCATTTCTGGTTGAAATACGTCGCAAAACTTCCTATATGGGACAACAGAATCATAGAGTTTTGTCATAATTGCAGTATTAGAAAATAAGCAGTTGACATTTATTTTGCCTACAATGTTGCTTTTTTTTAAAAAAAGTTGTTTTTAATGTTTTTTAAAAAATAAAAATAAGAACCCTCACTTTTAAATTGAGATATTTTGTTTGGTTGAGACTCAACCTCCTACAGTCAGTCAGGTTCGGGATGTACTAAAATAACACTGCCTGGCCGTGGCATTGGGAGAATTCCTGACCCAGGACAATTAACAACTTAATGGAATTTATTTGGATCAGCTAGCAGATGCCAGGCACAGCATTCTGTCTGTTTTAACTGAACTAATTTGTCATTTCCCCGTTAAGCATGGCTTCCTTCATCTGCTTTATTTTGACAGCTGTCCTGAGACTCAATGCTGCAGCAGTCGTATTAGATGGGCACAGATAATGGTTGTTATGGGCGGTATCAACTTGGTCTTAACAAAAGCTTCCACTCATAATCGGTCTTTTAGCTGAAAGAAAGACTAGCAATGCCCTGGCTTTGCATGGTGGGCCAAAGTTGAATCACTCAGCTGTCAAACTCATTGTGAATTCTGGATTAGTTGGTGTGTTTCTGGTGACAAGCTAAATTAGGGATAGCCAACTAGCAGCCTGCAGGATGAACCTAACTTCTGAAACGCTCCTAAGCCATATTAATAGTGCTGAAGAGCTGTTCGAAACTCCATTAAAATTGTAATTTAGGTCAGTATGGTAAAAATGTTTGTCCATAGGTAAGACACCTTAAAAAAAAATCATCCACCTTTTGAAAGTTTTTATTTCCTTATGAATGATCATCCCTCCTTTAAAAAGAAACACCTTATATAAGAACTAGGGACGCGGGTGGCACTGTGGGTTAAACCACAGAGCCTAGGGCTTGCTGATCAGAAGGTTGGCGGTTTGAATGCCAACAACGGGGTGAGCTCCCGTTGCTTGGTCCCTGCTCCTGCCAACCTAGCAGTTTGAAAGCACGTCAAAGTGCAAGTAGATAAATAGGTACCGCTCTGGCGGGAAGGTAAATGGCGTTTCCGTGTGCTGCTCTGGTTCGCCAGAAGAGGCTTAGTCATGCTGGCCACATAACCTGGAAGCTGTATACTGGCTCCCTTGGCCAATAAAGCGAGATTAGCGCCACAACCCCAGAGTCATCCACGCCTGGACCTAATGGTCAGGGGTACCTTCACCTTTACCTTTATATAAGAACTAAGAAAACAGATCTGAACAAAGGCAAAATAATACAGATTGAACAAAAGCAAAATGCCTTAGCTGTTAAAGGTCAGGGTGAAGAGGTGTCTATTTAGCATATAGCAGAAGCTATACAGTGGGGGTGCTGGGCATTCTTCTGTGTGGAGGGAGTTTCACAATTTAGCAGCTGCCACTGAGAGAGGCTTCACCTGGGCAACCATTCCTGCACTTCTCAGGGTGGTGGGACTATCCTTTGCTAATCCTAAAACCCAAGAAGTTCTGTAGGGATAGAGGTGGTATTTCAGATATTTGGGAACCTAAGTCATTAAACAAAGCAATATGAAAACCTTGAATTGACCCTGGAAACAAACTGGAACTGGTGCAGCTGTTTTAAAGAAGAGGTTATATAAGCTCTAAATAGATATCTATCCAGTAATCTGGCTGCTGCATTTTGGACTTACAGAAGTTTCTGAAACATTGTCAAGGACAGCCCCATGTAGAGCACATTGCAGTAATGGAATCGGAACATTATAGGAGCACTGAGTACAATGCCCAAGTCCTCTGTCTAAGAGGGGTTGTAGGTGGCAAACCAGACGGAGCTGGGAATAGGCACTTCTAGTCACCTAGTCTTTCTGAGTCTTATCCTTCTTTCCTATGTGTAATATTTCAGATTTACTTGAGCAGATAAGTCCTATGACTGTGAAGCCCTGGCTGCAAGATGGAGTCAACTTTTATTACACCACTTAGAAATTCTGAAATTAAAGGGGCATATAAATAGCTGAAATAAATATACACATTGCTATATAATTTTGTCTTCAGGATTACAGCCCAAAGGAGAGAGCCTTCTGGAAAGTATTATAGTTTATTCAACTCGCACAGGAATGATTTTGATAATTTCAAGTGAAGTTCCACTTGACTAAATACGTAGGCTGGTCCTTGCTGTATACTTCTGTGCAGCATAACTACTAAGCAGATTCATTTGCTCTTGTATTTTTAAAAATGACTAATATGTTGGCCATTCCAAAGGTTGCAGTGGTTTTTATAAAGCATAGTTAAATGATCACTGCTCTAATTCATTTAGATTCTGGAGTTGAGTGGTATTCATCTCACAGCAACATGAAAATGGGCTGAGGCTTACTGAAGACCACACAGAGAGTTTTATTGGTCAATAAGAGATGTGAACCTCCATCCCAAGTTTCAGTGCACATTCAGACCCAGTGCTTTAGCTGATACACCAAACATATAATAATTAATAATTATAATTAATTAATAATTTATTTATTATTTATACCCCACCCATCTGGCTGGGTTTCCCCAGCCACCCTGGGCAGCTCCCAACAGAATATTAAAAACACGATAAGAACTTCCCTAAACAGGGTTGCCTTCACATGTCTTCTAAAAGTTGAGTAGTTCTTTATCTCCTTGACATCTGATGGGAGAGTGTTCCACAGGGTGGGCGCCTCTACGAGAAGGCCCTCTGCCTGATTCCCTGTAACCTCACTTCTCACAGCGAGGGAACCGCCAGAAGGCCCTTGGCGCTGGACCTCAGTGTCCGGGCTGAACAATGGGGGTGGAGACACTCCTTCAGGTATACCGGGCCAAGATTTTAGTAATGTTAACCAAAGATGAATCCTTAAGAGCCAGTTTTCCAAAGGTGGCAATTTGTGGCTGCACTCAGCACTGGCCCATCAGTGAAGCAGACTGAGGCAGCCGCCTCAGCTGATGGAATCCAAAGGGCACCTTCATTGGTGTGTTGTCGCTGATGAAGTGAGGAGAAGTGGCAGCTTCTGGGTTATGGCAAGATCTCATGCGAGCAACTGCTAGATCATACTCTCGCAACCTTCCTGGGACCCTGGTTAGATCACGTGACGCCTCTGCATGATCGTGTGAGCTCTTGTGAGATCTTGCCAGAAGCTGAAGCCACATGACCCCTCTAAGTGAGTCTTCAGCAGTGGCGGCAAGGAGGATAAAGTTTGCATGCCACCACAGGGCAGCACCTTCCCATTTGGCCTCAGGCAGTGAAACAGGATGGGCTGCCCAACTTACCTGGGAATAAGCCCCACTGCAGTCATTAGGACTTACTTCTGAGTGGACATGTATAGGATTACATAGTGCGTTTCCAACTAACATGAAGGTCAAAAAGAATCATGGAATCAAAGTAGAGGCCAGGGGGTTATGGGATTTGCAATTTTCCAAATAAACTGAGAATCAGTAATCCTTTGTGAAATAAGAAGTATTAGCAAAAAGAAGTTTTGGTAAGGAAAGTCATTGAAAAGGCCTATGAGTTTTCTTCTCATTGAAAAGTCCTGGAAGCTCTGCATCTGGACATTTCTGATTCTGTTCATGTTGATTCTGTGAACAAGCCATAGACTGTGCTGCACAGGTTTCACACCTATTTGTGGTCCTGCAATTGTGATTACATCAAGCCTCAAAAGGCGAAGTGGGTATTTATTTCACATCTGTAATATGTTCACATCTTCAATAAGTACGGTATGTTAACATTTGCTATTTGTGAGCATATGCAAATGTTGTTTCTGCAGTGGAGTTTATAAACTGAAATGGTTTGCTGCCCTCAAGTGGTTAAATGTTAAGCCATATTGCATATGCATATTGCATATTGCATATGCATATTGCAATATGTAAGGTGTGCTGGTAATTCAGTAAGGGGCAATGCCAAAGGCAGTCTTGTAAGTACCCGCACGAGTGTGAGAGATGTGCAGGGGCTCACCAAGCCACAGCGTGTTACAAAGGGAAGCGGCCCTTTTGGACATGCCGGGCAAGGAAAAGTGTTTTAAGAAAAGGAAAATAGCTGTCCTTTACAGTGAGCCAAAATGAAGTGGAAATATAAACCGTGGGTTAACCTGGACTTTTCAGTAAGGTACTATAAGCCGAAACCTTTTTTGTTGTTGTTTAAAAGTGCTTTTCTTTAGGGAGCCTGTACTGGCAAGTGAAGCCAATGACAAGAACCAGGCAAAGGCACACCTTCAAAGGTTCTAAACGTATAAACGTGCAGTGCTGAGGAATGGTTCCCTGATCAGAAACCCTGAATTGTCCACCCCAAGCCCTGCCTTATTTCTTCCCCCAAAGATCAAGCGAGGGGGGGGGTGGCTTAGAGAAACCAAGAGGGGTGAGGTTTAAGCGCACAGTCTATTCCAAGCCCCGGCAGCCTGTAAAATTTTACAGGGGGCTCCCGATTTAAGTGGTACCAATGGAAGCGAAGGCAGGGTAAATTAAACCTACGCTAGAAGAGTAATAAATTAATAAACGGCAGGCACAAACACACGCTGCAAGCACACACACACACACACACGACTTAAAATTAGAGAGGAACAGGAAAAGGAACCCTGAGGATCATCTAGTCCAACCCAAGCAATGCAGAAATATTCAGCTGTCCCATACAGGGATCAAACTTGCAACCTTGGCATTATCAGCACCATGCTCTAACCAACTGAGCTATCCAGGCCCTCAAGGACAATGGAGGGGGGAAACGCACCAGCACCCTGGCCAACAAATTAAAATGTGAGGCAAACCCACTCAGTCACCCAGACCAGCCATGCAATTGGACAGGCAAGGGTAATAGAGGGGAAAACGTACAAGCACCCTGGCCAAAAATTAAATAAAAACGCACAGCCACCAAGGCAGAGGCAGGGGAAGGAAAGCGAGGAGACGAGGGAGAAAGAAAGACGGAGCCACACTCACACTCAGACCTCGCTGGGGGCACGTGCTGGGCAAGGGAACAAGCTGCAGCTGAAGAAAGGTAATTCGCACTCAGACCGCACAAACAAATCAAGCACCAGGAGTGGGGGGAAATAGAAGGTTAAATGTAGGTTTTTACACGGAAAAGAGGACACAGCAAGCCAAACCTGGATGCCTGGGTTTTTAAAAGCAGTAAAGCAATGAGCGCACGCAAGCCTCCTAAAGTTAAAAGGCAAGCCAGGAACCAGGCAGCCTCCACACACACAGACACCCCCCCCCCGACTCCAAACCTCGTGGCTCTTCCCTGTGATGACTGTGATGACTCCTAGCTGATGACTCGCGACGGGACGACGAAAAGTGAGGCCGGAAGGCTGATGCCGCAGCAATTTGGGCTGCTAAACACGCCCCCTCGCAGGCACCTGGTTGGGTGCCTGCCCGTGGGCGTAGGCCAGCCAGGTGAGTGGGAGGCAGGGGGCTAATGCCCCCTGCTTGAGGCAGAGTCCGGCTCCCGACCACAGCCACGCCCCTCTCTTGCAGGAGGAGAGTCTTTCTCATCAAGGCTAGATTTGTGGCTTCATATATCTAAGGGCAGCATTCAACGAAAGAGTGGCACTAGTGCAACTGGATTTTCCTCCTCTCCCTCTGCACAGCCGGTGCCCTTCCCAAATCTTCTTCGGAGGGGTGCGGTGGGGAGGGCTCACAACAGATTTAGGGAGTGCACAAGGGAAGAAGAGGGAGAAGAGCATTCTCTTGGAACAATCTGCTTAAGGCTGCTTTGAAAACAATGGTCAGCCTGTGCTTTTGTGTGTGCATGCTATATTCATTACTACATAGTATCTTAGAAGGAGAAGCTGAAATAATACATGAACAAATGTAGAATGAATTTTCTTTCATATCTTCCTTGGGATATATATATATATATATATATTAAGACTGATGAATATGAATTCTTTTTTTCTCTTCAGGGACAACCTGGTCAGATGGGGCCCCAGGGCCCAATTGGGGCTTTGGGTTTAATAGGACCCATTGGTTTGCCAGGAGTAAAAGGCCAGAGGGGTGATATTGGTCTGCCTGGGCCAAGTGGACAAAGAGGAAGTCAGGTAGGTAATAATAATGCTCAAAGAGAGTGATTTAATGTTGTGATAACAAAATAAAAACAATTACAGCGTGAGCTTCAATAGTTCTCTTTCTCACATGGTGTAAGAATATGTATTATGCAAATCTTTCCTTCAGGATAAATTAGTTTTAAAATGCATAATTTAACATTTGTTGCAATTTAATCTCTTCAGGGTCCTACTGGCGTTCCAGGATTTTCAGGTTTAGACGGTATACCTGTAAGTATTCTACAGGTGTTCATGTATTTTATAAGACTGTAGGATGGTGTTATTGCAGAACTAAAGGTTTTATTGGTCCTTTTCTGTCCTTCTTGCTGAGTGAAAGTTCGTAAGGTTTCCTTCTATATAAGGACCACAAAATTCTTCAAAATTCTTCCTATCTGTGAGGAGAGCCAATCATGACTTTCATTAAAGCTAACAGATATAATTTACAAGATGGTCACACCAAGTATGAAAACCCTTATGCAAATCATGACTTGAACATGATTTGAACTGTGTTAGATATATTAACTTTATTGATGTTTCTTCCTATTGGGTTTCGCACAGCAACTTCTCAGGGTTGTGGTGCTCCAACTTACATTGCAACAGGTAACTACTGAAATCTCACTGAGGAGTGGTTTTAGCATAAAAACGTTGTCAAAAACAAGGTGCATGTGTCACCATGGTTTGTGTTTTTGTCAAATCATTATCCTTCCCCTGCCCCATTTATATGAATTTGCATTTTAATGTAATCTGTTCTAGGGGTTACCAGGACCTGATGGACCCAGAGGTAAGCCTGGCTTGGATGGGTGCAATGGCTCAAGGGGAGATCCAGGATTTCCCGGAGAGGCTGGTCGTATTGGCCCAAGAGGTTCCTTCGTGAGTGAAAGTTTATTATGACCTTATTCTAACTATTGTATAGAACCTGAGTGGGGAACGGGTGGACCTTACCTGAACTGGATCACCAGGTCATACCCAGCTTGCTCACTGAGATAATCCAGACGAAAACTGTTAGCTGCATAGTTGGGCATTTGGTGCCACCAGTATTCCAGCAGAGATTGGGCAGGATTATAAATCATTTAATGTGTCAATACGAATGGAAGTCGTTAATGTTGCAGTTGTTGTATAAGGCCTTGTTATTTTGACTGCAGTGTAATTGATATTAAAAAGATTTGGAACAAGAAATAAAGTAAATCATCAAACCATCAATTCTAGCACATGGGGGGGCACCTAAATTATATAATCTAGCATCTAAATAATTGGTATTAGTAATTGTGTTATAATTTGGCATTGTTATAATGAGGCTATTATTGGATTATTGTAATTGAATACTAATAAAAATTATTATATATATAAAAAAGAGATTGGACAGGCTTTCCTATTTTTGACTTTCTTTCATCTGTTGAAGACTTTTTTTAATACTGAAAAACCTACGCAGTTGTTTCAACTTTTCTTGGGCAGCCAGTTATTTTAATGTTTGATCTGTATTTCTATTTGTATTTTTAGTATGTGTTTTATGTTTTAACATCATAAACCAACCCAATATTTATGATGTGGCTGTATAGAAATACTTCAGTAAACAAATATAAATAAATAAATAAAATATTTGCATTGTCCAAATCAAAGACTACTGTTAAACATATATCATTGCTTTGTTTTCATAAGCCAAATCATAGAACGACTCTGTAATTCATTTGAGGGGTTTTTTTTATAAAAAAAACTGTTTTTATAGGGTATTCCTGGTCAAAAGGGAGAAAAAGGAAATTCTGTGTATGTTTCTCAGTTCATTAAAGGACCTCCGGTAAGTGCAATGAGATATTATTTGGACAAAGTCTTACTGCAATTCTTTTAGAAAAGTACTTACATGTCATATGGCTTGCACATTAAAATTTTCATTGGCATGGATATAAAATTCACAGGGGACATCCTTTGGTGTCATCCTGCTTGTGCAATGGGACTCCTCCCCCATCTTGTAGCCCAATGCCCTCCCCAAACATCTGGTCTGGATGGTTGGAGGACCTCCTGGAGCAGATTGTGGGTTGAAGGGGGGAGGGGATGGGGATGTCATGCTGCATCTACCAGCACAACATTGGGTATAACTCCATGTAATTATAACAGTTCAGAAATTTTGAAAGTAGATAATGCACATAATACAGGTGAATGCTATAATAGAGAAGGAACTATATCCAGGTTGTCTGGGGAACAATGTCTGCATATTCCAGACACTTCTAGCAAGAATGCATTACATAATTATGGAATTTATTATGGGTTTAAAAATGATGAAAATATACACAATCAGAGGCCTTTCGGTTGCCTCACTGAAGGATTGTTCATCGCAACGTGTAATGGACAAAGATAAGAAAGTCCTGCTTTGCCATTTTCTTTTCTGAAACATGTTTTCCCTGTTTACTGATGTGGTTTGTTTTAGGGTGAAATTCCATGTATGCCAATTTGAAAGTGAGGCCCACAGAAATAAGTACAACTTAACTTTTGACTGAACATATATGGGACTGGATATTCAAACTTGTTTTAATACATGTATTAACATGTATTTATTTAGCAAAATGATTTGTTGTGCATAGTCCATTTATTGTCTATTCCCTGGATAAGTGATATCTTAATGTTCACTATCTTATCTTAGATTGTCTGCATTGCTTCCTTTTTATATTGTACTGTAATTCATGATGCTATGGTAATGTGAATAGCTACTACAAAGAGGTGTGTGATCTAACAAAGTGGTTATGGTTACAGGGAGAAAGAGGGGATCCCGGATCCCGTGGCATGCCTGTAAGTCCCTTCATTAATTTGTTTATGTTTGATTTGGAGCAATACAGTCCATATCATTGAAATTTTACTGCTATACATTGTGGGTAGCTATGAAATCCTTTCCGTCTGCCTTGAAGTCAGTAGCTGCTCTCTGCAGTTGCATTAACATATATAGCAACTCAGAACAAAGATCACTGCCGTTGTGTGTCTGTACCACTGACAGACGCCTTCAGCAGTGTCTAGTGGTGGCATATAGACTCATAGAATTGTAGAGTTGGAATGGACCACCAGGGTCATCTTATTTCCAACCCCCTGCAGTGCAGGAATCTTTTGCCCAACGTGAGATTAAGAGTATCATGCTCTATCATCTGAGCAATCCTTGTGTGATGATCTGCTCTACATGTTCCAGTTGCCATGTAGAACAGTTATTCTGTGAGGAACTACTTCCAACAGCGTCCATACATGAATTGTAACATAAGCCATCCCTGACACAGTGGACTTGACAAGAAGTTGAGAAATCTCGATAACAATAAACAAGTGCGGAGCTGCAACACAATGTTGCTGTGTATTTCCAGCTCAATATGGCCGCTGTGTGGGTTGAGAGCCTATGATAATTAAGGCCTCTTCTATTTTTAAGATTAATTAAAACTGTTTTTCATTCTTTTGCATCCACCTCAAGATGGATCTGTTGCTTCCATTGCCTTCATAGCCTTAGACTTATCATTCCTGGTTTATTTTTTTATTTATCTGCATTAATGCATAGTTAGCTTGTACACAGTGTAACCCATGAATCCTTGTAGATCATTACTCTTAATGAAAATCAAGTAGCTGGCTGGTGATGGTGTTTGACTGGAATATTGCCTACGGGCAGTGGGCCAAGTTCAAATGGTGAAGGCTGTTAGTAGCTGGATGAGAATACTGAAGCTGCTAGACGAAACATCAAACAACATTTTCTTTTGATGGAAAACAGAATGCTGCTGTTACGTTTTTAAAAAGAACATTGTGTCATCTCTTCCCAGGGTCCCAGAGGAGAAAGGGGGCCCAGAGGTCCACCTGGATTTCCAGGCCAACCAGGCATACAGGTACAAGGCTGACATTTTTATTTCACCCCTTCACTGTAAGTGTGCTAGGATGGGTTAGCCTTCTGTCTGTTTATCTATTAGTTCATCACCAATGTGAATTTTGCGTATTATACACAAAATTCATGCATTATACACAGATATAAATGGGAAATTGTATTGTTAGTCTGCTCAAGTTCATACACATTCATGAATTCACATTTGCAGATAGGTAATGCCCATTATCTAATTTCTTCAACTGAAAAATACTCTTAAAGCCAAACTTGTGAACACTGAGCAACAAAAGTGACCAGCAACTTAACTAAAGATTCACCATAGTGCTATATAAGAAAAATAGGGGTAAGCAACCACTTTCCCCCTATAAGAGAATGTATGCACCAGCTGATTAGGGCATGGCTTGTGCAGTCTACTCATGATGGATACAATCTTAAATGGATAATTATTAGCTCTCTGTTTTCCAAGTTAGCAGCGCAAATAGTAATTCAAAAAGATGTTTTGCGGGTGCCTTCATCCCAGCCACTGTCCCATCATTTTGTATCCTACTTTACAGACATGCTAATCCATTAAAAACATAAATCCAACTATTAAAAAAAAACCTTTACTAATTCACCAATCCCAGATGTCTCGTTGCTAGTCTTTCACCCCAACTTGAACAAACTCCAGCTGTTTCACAGTTTTGGAGATGTCACAAGTTTTCTCCCTCACACCACTCTCCACCAAAGGGTGAGGAGGAAATGAAAGAAAAACCTCCCCCACCACAAGCTCACAGAAAAGTTTACTGGTCACAGTAGGCTGTAGGGTTATATGTACAGAAACTCTGCAAAGCTTTGCGTGGCAGTGAAAATGTTTGGTGGAAAATGTTAAAAAGAACAGAAGACAGTAGGTAAATATGTGGGATCTGTGGCCTTCCATCACAGCTGATAATTGCCCATGCTGGCTTGGGCTGATGGGAGTTGAAATCCAGCAACATCTAGATGGGCCACAGGTTCCCCATCCCTGCCCCTATGGTATTGCTGTTGTATATATTTCTCAGGTTGAATTCCTGTACTTGTGCATAACTACTCATTCCCTGTTCCTCCTCCCAAAGGGTACTACAGGTCCTCCTGGTTTGCCAGGTGAGCAGGTAAGAGGCATTTTTTTCTCCCATGTTAAAGTTTATACAGCATTTATCACACTGGTATTTTCTTTTGTTTCACTCTGTTATAGGTTTTTATAAAGAAACTTGCTTTAAGTTCCAAACTTTAGCCACCCAATCTAATGATAAACTGGCATTGATTTCTGCATCTTTTAAAAAGTCTCTCTTTTACCCCCCCCCCCTTCTGTTTAAAAATTAACAATTCATTAGGGAAATCCAGGAACTGGCGTGGAAGGACAGAAAGGGGAGCCGGTAAGCAAATAAGCTGTCTCTGGGAATAGCTGCCTGAAAAGTGTAATCATAGTAAGAGATAGCTGAAGAAAGTGAATAGGCTTCACGTTCATGGGTTTATTAAGTTTCCTGTAAAGGAAAAAAAAAAGATCTTTTGTGGTTTCATACATAATTTGAGTTCTGGGAATTTCTAGAGCAGCCTTCACCAATCCTTCAGATGCTTTTGATTGCAATTCCCATCAGCCCTAAGTGGATAAAATAACACTATCAGCTGTATACTCTCATATGTGAAGAAGCATACAGTGGTTTGCGAACTTTGTTCAGAAGCTGAATGGGTTCCATTTTGAATGCCACCCTTTCGTTTTGAGTGTTATGCTGAGGTCTGTCTGTTTTTGCTATTTATGTTTTTGTGACTGTGTGGAACCCAGTTCAGCTATTGATTGATTGATTGATTGATTGATTGTGTGACTGCAGTACATTGTTTATTGCTTTCATTTTATGGATCAGTGGTCTTGTTAGATAGTAAAATTCATGTTAAATTGCTGTTTTAGGGATTGCTTTTAAAAGTCTGGAACAGATTAATCCATTTTGCATTACTTTCTATGGGAAAGTGCACCTTGGTTTTGGAACATTTTGGTTTTGGAACGGACTTCCAGAACAGATTAAGTTTGAGAACCAAGTTACCACTGTAGATAGAGCAGTGGCATGAAACTCAGTTAACACAGATCAGTGCTAGGCTGTTCAAACATAGAATGAGCCCTCTGCAACTAACTCCACAATGTTATTCACCCTGCTTACTATTTCAATGCATTTTTAGGGTGATGTTGGACCTCCTGGATCTGCAGGGCAGCCTTTATTAGTTGGACCTCCTGATTCTCAACTGTTAAAGGGAGAAAAGGTATGCAAATTATACAGTGCTTTTGCAATTGTTATGTATCCATTTCTTCTTATAAAGTACCCAGGAAATTTCAGTGAAATCTATGCTCATTTTTTTATGCTTAGGGTCACTGCTTAAAACCCTAATCCTAGAGGTGGATACATTTGTGTTAGACTATAGAAAGGCAAGCACCACAGCAGTATCCTGAGCAAAAGAAGTACAGTGGTATCTCTGCCGCTCCTGGTTGTGAACTTTGCCCCAGGATGTGAGCAGAAATCGTGTGCCAGAGGCGCACACCCAGCAGGAGGCGCCATTAGCAAAAGTGCGCCTTATGTTACGAGTGGTTTCCGGTTATGAACAGACCTCCGGAACGGATTCTGTTCGTAACCAGAGGTACCACTGTAAAACAAATTTGTCCTGGTATGCTGCATATCACTTGGCCACACTGCAATGGTGTTCATATACTATGCCCACTTTTATCAAGGCTGTTGCTAACATCATGCTAATTTGCAATTGTAAAAAAAGCCTGTATGAATTATGGGGCTTCCTTGGCTGATTTAACTCATAGTTAATGAAGTTGCAGAAAGAAGCGGTGTGATCAAGTGGTCCTCCAAGATGTTTCTGAACACTGGCTGTGCAGAACTGGGGCTGATGGGAGCTGGGAGTCCAGCAACATCTGGAGGACCACAGGTTCCCGACCCCTGAGCCACAATAAGCAAATTTAATAAATAATATGTGTTGTGGAAGGGGAATTATTGGGTTGTCTGTTTTTGTTTTTATTATGAATTTAGTGTTTTTTATATTGTGGTTTTATGTTGTGAACCACCCTGAGATCTAGGGGGACTTCCGGGTTGGCGCCATCGCCGAATGGCGGACTCCCTCCGAGCTCCGGAGGGAGTCTGCTCGGCAGGGGTTGGGTCCTACCGCATCGGCGATGCGGGGACCCTTAAAAACCACGGCCACGGAGGCCGTGGACATGGAGACTCGGCTGGCACCGCTAGCGCCCTCCCGACTCGTGAAGGAGCCTTTTTAAAGGCTACGGATCGGGTGCCGGGGAGAAGCGTGGTGCTTTGAGCCCTCTGCTATCCCTGCCGAGCGCAGCCGCATGCCATCCGGCGGAGAGCGCTGACTTCTTCCATTGAAAATTCGGACTTCTTAACAACAACCCGTGAGTAATTTGGAAACCGGGTTCAAAAGGAGAAAAAAAAAAGAAATTTTTTTTCCGGATTGGACACGAGCGGGGGGGGATCCAAAAAGGAAGTCAGTCCCCCCCCCCTACTGTAAACCTTCCAAAACAAGGACGGGGAAACCAAGGTCCAAAAAGATGTGTATTGCTGATTAAAACTAAGAATTCCACGATGGGGAACTATAAGAACTGTGCTGGAGGAAGAATTGAGGGAGAAGAAACGTAACCCCCCCCCCGGGAACCGGGGTGATTGAAGAGAGAGCCTGGTGAAAAGAGTCGGAGATTTTGACAGCTGTCAAAGTAGCTGTCAAAGTCGGAAAGCAGAGAGGATTTTATTATGAGAACTTTGCTGGTTAAATTTGTTACAATTTGCTATAACTCGTTAAAACTTGGATACAAAATGGCGAAAACAGGGATAACAATCGGACTTTTGGACTAGAGAAAACAAAGTTACAACAATCCCCCTAGAGGAGTTTTGGGACATTACAAAGATGGTCGTAAGTGGAAAAATACCATTGGAATTTTACAGGACTGGTTATCTTCTGGGAAAGCTGCAAAACGGAAATATTATTTTGTCTACAGGGTGTTCAGCTAAAGGAGACAATAGAATTTTCTATTGAAGAAAGGAAGGGACTGAACGCAAGTTTTCGTTCCTGAATAATAATAATCCCTGCAGAGTTACTAAGCTTCTGAATTAGAACGTTTCAGCAGCGGAACAAGAGGAAACTGGACTACAACTTGGAAAGAACAATGGGGGGAGTTTTATTAAAGCTTTGAAGTTAAATGTTTTAAAAAATAATTATAAAAAGAAAAAGCCAGCAAGGAATTGGGGAAAATAGGTGATTTATGGACTTTAAGAATTCCAGGCAGATAACATGGTTTGGTGGTCAGGGGGAAATTAAACCGGGGACAGGGGGGGGGGAGAACTAAAATCCAAAGGCTTGTCAACTTTTTTTTCTGAATGAGCTTTTTTTCATCTATTATATTTTTTATTTCTTATTTCTTATATTTCTATTGTGTGGGGTGTCTTTATCATTAAAAAAAAGGGAAATTGTGGAGTGAAAATGGGGTGGGCCCTGGGGAGAGAACTTTTGTTTTTTATTAAGGGTATTGATGAGGAGTGTATAAATTTTAAATTCGAATAATGGTTTAAACAAATTAAGTTTCAATTAGAACTGAGAGCTTGTGGAGCCAACAATATGAAAGGGGAATATGGTAGGGGTGGGGGAAGGGGGGAGTCCCGGAAAGTAGATGTATGAAAATAAGGTTTTGAATTTACTTTAATCCTTACTTTCTGTATTTTTGAAAATCTTAATAAATATCATTAAAAAAAAAAAAAGAGATCTAGGGGTATAGGGAGGTATACAAATTTAATAAATCATCATAATAAGCAACATATTTTAAATTAAATGTTTTAATACTCAGGGTGTAAAAGGAATGCCTGGAACTATAGGTGCCAAAGGATTGCCTGGCCGCAAAGTGAGTGACATTACTTTTTTAAATTCATGAACTGATTTCATAGATATTTTATCCCAGAACTTATTAAAAATGCTTGGAAGTGTTTGGGGTTTTTTTCCAAGCTAGCAGTGGATTTCCTCTTTATCAGTTTATTGGAACATATTATAACAAGCCAGATCATTGGTCCACCCTAGCTCAGTATTGTATGCACCAGGTGTGGGAAACCTTTGCTCTTCCCAATGTTGCTGAACTACAAATTTCATCATTCCAAGCAAGCATGGCCAAGGAATGATGGGAATTGCATTTCAGCAACATCTGGAGAGCCAAAGGTTCCTGATAACTGGTGTACACTGACTGGCAACAGCTCTCCATGGTTTCAGGCAGGGGAGACTTCCTAGCCCTAGGACTTCCTTTATGCAAAGCAGTTTTTCTACCACTGCACTATGGTATTTCCTGTAGGCCTTTTTCCTGAGCTGGAATGCAGCAACTGACTGCAGGGCCAAACTAGACAAAACACCACTCATGTAATTTCTGATGAATGGCATCTTGTCCAGTTTTGTCCTCCGTCCCTGTCATTCCCAGGCTGTGAAGCTATTGCTGGTTGAACTCTGGATGAGCTGTTCTTTGCACCACTATCTTCACTGGATGTTTATTTGCAGGCCCAGTGGAGCCATGGGCAGGGAGGGCACCATGTAGAACATTAATTGCAATAAGACACAGGACAGCAGCATTGGGGTTTAAACATACCACAGCTTTATTGAGAACAGAGGTCAGTCTGTTTTGGCATCGGTATTGGTTGTGTATCCTGAAATCAACCAGCCCAACATCTGATTGATGATTGGCAGGTTTTACCAAGTTTAAGGGTTGCACTATGATGTGTATCATATCCAGGTAACCTGTAGGTTCACAATTTGAGGTGCTATGGCCCATCAATCCCTGAGCTGGGCATCTGGACAAGAAGCACCTCCCCGAGGCTCCTGTTAAGGGGCTATCCTGAGACCATGGAGTGGTCACTGCTTGCTTAGATTAAGGATCCAACCCAATGCTTTATAATCCAGTAAGTTGTGACTATTGCTATAAGATGGGCAAAAGCTTCAGATAAGCCCAGTTAGCCTGAAGGGCAAATTTGTCCCTCGCCCTGAATACAGCAACTGAAGAACTTCCAAAAAAGAGGTGTCGGAACTCACCATGAACACCTTCCTTGCTCTCTTATAATGGTAATGGTGTCCACCTGAGAGGTGCTAGAACTGAGTTCTGGTGAGTTCCTGCTGGGGAAAAGCCCTGCATAGCATGGTCCACCCCCCCCCCGCAGTCCCAGATCTATATAGGTGAACCCCAAACAAGTGAACTGTGTAATAGAATTTGTGTTTCTTATTTGAAGTAATTTGACTGTTTTTTGTTTTGCATAAAAACAGGGTTCACTTGGAATTGGAGAGAAGGGTGAAAGGGGGATTCCTGGCTTTCCTGGATTGCGGGTGAGGAAGTTTCAGAATAAGCCAATATAGTTACCGTTTATACATGGCTTTTAAGTAGTGGTTGCCAGTGTGATGCCTTCCAGAAGTTTACTGGACAGAAGCTCCCATGAGCTCCAACTAGCATAGACAATGGTTGGGGATAATTGAAACTGTAATTCATCAACACCCAGAGGCGCACCATGTTGGCTATTCCTGGCTTATAAATACTAGAAAGGCAATTTAACTATACAAGAACTTTCATACTACCAATGCAATATTTAATTTTTATTATTATAGTCTGTATCAGTTTTGAAAAGATTCTGTTGAAGCTTTCGTTGCTTTTAAAGAATTGTTATTGCAAACCTACTGTAGGTATGCCAGCTGATTTATGCATATCTAGTGGGACTGTTTTCATTGAGCAAGATGGCCCTGATGTTTAAATCAAACCACTAAACATTGTTTGCTATTTGGAGTCTGTGTGTGTGCGCGCGTTGTTCAAGAAGCACACATTTGAACTTCGCTAGGCACATGGAACTAGACTGTGGCTTATGTCTGATTTTGACATCCTAAGACCACATATCCTGGAGTAATTAAATCTGAATATACAAAGGAGACTCTGAACCTCAAAGTCATTTTGTTTGTATTATATTATTAACTGCAGCCTTTTATTAATGGGAGTTTGGCTTTTTGATCTTAGTCTCAAGAGGTTTTGTCACAGGGCTGCACAAGATACAACAACATTTCAGTATATAGCTCAGGATTGTGGGGGTGCTTTCGGAGTACTGTCTTTGGTTTTGAATGATTGAGTTTGGCATGTGAATGTTTAATTTTTGTTTTATTGTAAATGATCTAATGAAGTCTTTAACTGGATGCAGATTGTTCCATTTATCATTAACATGTTTTTCTGCCATTAGACATCTTGGGCAAGATCTATAAAAAGAAGATATTTGAAGTAAAAAAAAGTTTAATTTAGTTTCTCATATTGCTTCTAATTACAGCCCTATCTGGGCATCCCCTCCAGGTGATTACCATTAGCATGGTCTAGAACTGTAATCTTCCACAGTTCTAGATTCCTTGGAAGCCTCCAAAAGTAGAGGGAGCTCCCTGCTACAGAGGTTTCCCTTGCCAGTAGACAATAAAGGCTGTGATGGGGTCATGATCATAGGAGCCAACTCCTAGGGGCCGATGACCCTTCACCCCCCAATAAAAAAAATTATGCCCCCCCCAAGTTGATGGGCATTGCCATTCAAATGGTGTGCATGCGCCACATCATGTGATCAATTATGCAGGGTGGGGCTTACCCGGGCCTTCCCAATATTTTATTCAAGTTGGCATCACTGGTCATGATGGACTGGGTAGGGCCTATTAGCTCATCTCGCTCTGAACCTCACAGAGTGGTGTGTGTGTGTGTGTGTGTGTGTATGTACGTGTACTAGAGAGAGAGAGGGAGAATGGCCAGATATGGCCTAGGCAACATTGCAAGGTATTTATACAATTAACTTTTGCTGAAGTAGGGCCAATATGTTGAGATACAGCATACTGAGTTCAGTAGAATTTATTTCCAATGAGTTGGGTTCTGAGAACTGTTAGTGGAAGAAAACATGTGGAAATGAATTTTCCCATCAACTCTTCCCCACTGCAACCTCCCAAAATGTTGTGGGATGGAGAATGGGGGGATCACTATGGGAGGGGAGAATTGGCCCAAAGTTGGATAAAGGCACCTTATGCAAATATAACAGGGATTTATGTAACTCTGGGGTAACCAACATGGTGCCCTCCAGCTGTTGTGGGCCACAACTCCCATCAGCCTCAGTCAAGGTGGCTAATGGTCAGGGATGATGGGAGTTGTAGTTCATAATATCTGGAGGGCACCACATTGGCTACCCTTGGTCTAACCCAATGTGTTCATCATAATCAGGGTGTTAAAAATACCTAATATTATAACTTTTTGTCTCTGTCCTTTTCCATAGGGGAGTCCAGGTTCTTATGGATCATCAGGAATTCCAGGAAGCAAGGTAGCATATATTTATAAATAAAACATAAACAATGTCTATAATTTACTAATAAAATAAACCTAATTATAGCATCCATATCCATAGCACACACACCTTCCCTTATTTTGTAACATAAATCAGTGCTGGTGTATTTTAAAAACATTTTTTAAATGTTTGGAATTTCTTTTACCTGCTAAACCCCCACAATTTCAGACCTGTTTTTGAGAGTCTGCGTAATGGTGGTCGTTTGGCTCTGAGCTAGCAAACCTTGTCAACGAAACTTAACTTGAAGTGCATGAATTGTCACAGATTAACCAATTTGGGATAATGTCTTACACAGTTATCCCCATTAAGTCCCATTAATTACAGTGTAACCTATTTGCACGATAAGCGTTCTTAAGGAACAAACAAATATTGTTTATTTCAGGGTGAAACTGGAATGGCTGGATTTCCTGGAGAGGATGGGCTTCCAGGAATTAAGGTCAGGTCTCAAATGCAGAAGGTTCTTTATATATCTGTGTTTATACTGTATCAAGCTTACATGGAATTTATACCGTTCTGTAGCAGAGCAGAGGGGTTATTTTAATTCATTCCATTACCTTTCACTATCACAGTTAATTGTTTCCCTTGGGCTTCTATAGGTACAATGTTGTTACATTGCAATAAACCTGAAAATTCTTACAGGGGGACCCAGGAGACAGTGGGCTGCCAGGTCCACCAGGACCTCGAGGAATACCACGCCCTGGAATAAAAGGTTTACCTAATATTAAACAATTCAATGCACATTTAATACAATTCATGGTAACATACAATTATGTTAACAACAACCACCACATTTTCCAATGATCTTCTACAGGTCTTCAAGGAGACCCTGGAGACCCTGGACCTCCTGGAAATGTGGGGGCAGATGGGTTGATGGGCCCTCCTGGTGCTTTTGGCAGGCAAGGGGAAGATGGAGCCAGTAAGGAACCTTTTTTATGTTTAGGGTAAAAGAAAGTTCTATCACCAGCTTTCACTTCTTTCCATAAAGGTTATGCTGACACATCCCAGGATAAAAATCACCTGTAGCAGCCTTTTCATAGTTATGTCTGTGCATTTCTAAGCATTATCGTAAGAGTTTATACATAATTTTTTGTGATTTTTTTTAGATGTAGTGAGTTGGCAGGTTTTAAATAATCATATGAGCAGCAAATGTGTTAAAGCTTCTTGATTGTTCAAGGTATTCGCTCAGGTTGAACATTTAGCCTTTATAAGGATTTCATTGCCTTAATAAGATTGTTGAAAAAAGGAGGGGTGGGCTAGGAATTGAACAAAGGTGTGGCAAATTGCTGCCCACTGTGCTTCCTCAGGTTTGTGTAGTTATTCCAGGTGGTAACACCCCCAAGTGGTCCATGTTAGACAACACCAGTGCTGCTCAGATATTCTAAGAAACCAAAACATAATAAGATCTTTAAATTGATTTTCTTTTTTTAGTTTCTTAATCATTCTAACACTGTTGGGTAAACTATAATATGCAATCCTGCCAAAATTTGGTTAAAAACAGTTCCCTTTTGAAAGGCCCAATCCTGGCACCCAATCTTAGACAAAAACCTGCTCCTTGATCTTAGGAGCCATCCTGCAAAAATCTGTGATGACGTCTTCAGAGGTGTCCTGATCAGTGCAATTTGGAATGGCCATTTTGATTCAAAACAGTTTCCAAATATAGACAAAAATCCATTCCTCAATTTCAGGAACAATCATGCCAGATTTGGTGATGGCATCTTAAGAGGTGCCTGGATGCCAAGTAAACAAACAAACAACTTTCCAAAATATGTAGTGTAATTTATAATGCTGTATAGTAGATGTATGTATGTTGATCAAAAGAATCACCTCAACAATTTGGAGCATGATCTTTCAAACAAAAGGCTTTCCTCAGTCCATGGGGGGGCAGTGTTTAGAGGCATTCTTTAGACAGATTGAAGCTTCTTCTTTTCTCCACTTTTTCTAAATAAAACAATTACTGAAAGGAGAACTCCATGTGACTGATGAATTGATAGAACTGTTAAAGATTACTCTTCAGCTACATTTATCTTTAAGCTTCCTACTGAATTTATAGTTTGCAGCTAGCTTTGAACATTGGGACATAAAGAATACGAACCTCTCTCTGCTTTTATGATAACTATGGATACAAACGCTACTAATAAGAGGACTTAACACTTTGTTCACATATGCTGAACCTGCCAATGCTTTAAGACCATCTGGCAATACTTTTATTTCGGTTCCTTTGCTTGCTGAAGTTAGGCAGGCAGTAAATGGGAAATGAGCCTTTTTTCCGTTCCCAGTGAAATCCTATGCAAATCCAGTCAAAAATACATTCCATTTTGTTCAGTGGGGCTTACTTCCAGGTAAGTGTATGTAGGATTGCATCCTGCACACATTTACCTGGGAGTTCACTGCTTTGAATTAAAATTCAGTGGTAGAACATTTGTCTTTAATTCAGAAAGTCCCAGGTTCAATTCTTGGCGTTTCAAAGTACAGCTGACAGAGGCTTGCTAACTGAAACCCTGGTGAGTTGCATGCTGCCTCTGAATACTAGTTGCTAGAGAACATGAACAGCAGAGTGCAATTGCTCATATTCTGCTTGTAGTCTTCCAGTAGAAATCTGATAGGCAGCTGTGGGAACAGAACCCAGGACTAGGTGGGCCTTTGGTCTAATGCAGTTTCTTGTTAAATCAGTGGGACAAAACTGCCATGTCTTAACTTGAGGGCCATTGATTTCAATGGGAACTTAAGGTCAACCCAGAATTCCTAGGGCAAGAAATACTCCGAGACGCAGTACCAACCTATTGTTTCCAGAGCATGTGCCAGTGTTGTAATCCAAACTGGTAAGACTGTTTTGTGCTGTTTTACAACTATTAAGAAAAAGAAAAGAATGAAACGCCAAAACCTGTGATTTGCAGCTCAGTTTTCTTGTGTGCTTTAGAACAAATAGTTTGAAGATAATTGCTACGGTTGCGGAAATCACTTGAACAGGAATTTGGAGATCAATTGAGCTTCCCTTTCAAGCCATGCCAGACTATCAGAAGGAAATATTAGTTTAAAACATAAGGAATCCATTATCCTGGATAACTGGGCCTTCAAATGTTGCTTGGCCACAACTCACATCAACCTTTGCCATTGACCACACTGGTTGGGGTTGATGCGAGTTGGAATGTAACAATATCTGGAGGCTCCACGGGTTTCCCATCCCTGTTCTAGAATATTCAGTGAGGTGTAGCTCAAATAATTTGAGTTTTAGAATGCCATACCCCAAATGCAGCTTCTCCCATAGATAGCTTCTCTATGACTTTTACAAGACTCCATGACTTGTTCTTTCTTCTCCTCCTCCATAGGTATCCCTGGTCCCAAAGGTCTATTGGGAGTACAAGGGCCTCAGGGCTTTCGAGGTGACCCTGGTCTCCCTGCTATAGCTGACATGGCACTAGGAAGGCCTGGCTCTCCAGGGTTGCCGGGTTTTCCAGGAACACCAGGAAAGCAGGGCTTGCCTGGACCACCTGGTAAGATGAGCAAAATACTTTGAACATTGAACAAAAATATTTCAACTTGAAGATTACTTACACACACACACACACACACTGGTACCTCGGTTTAAAGATGGTCTTGTTTACAAACGATTTGGTTCATGAGCTCCGCAAAACCGGAAGTAGTGTCCCAGTTTGCGAACTTTACCTCGGTCTAAGAATGGAATCCAAATGGTGGAAGGGCACAGTGGCGGGAGGCCTCATTAGGGAAAGTGCACCTAGGTTTAAGAACCGTTTCGGTTTAAGAATGGAATTCCGGAACTGATTAAGTTTGTAAACTGAGGTACCACTGTGTGTATGTATGTGTATGTGTAATATTATTATTGACTATAATTCCACTCATTTCTTTATAGGAGGGGTGGGCCAACTTTGACAGGTGGGCATGACAACTCTTGCCAGTTATGTAATCCCTTGCACAGGGTTCCCAAGTCCCCAATAACCAGATGATTGTTCGGTGCTCAGAAACTTCAGTGCAAGAGGCTTTGCCAGTCCTATGGTTGGCACTTTGGGAAGCACTGAGCATAGGGTTTGCAGAGCGTTCTTTCTCTTCCTCCCCATCATTTGAAGGGGAGTGGAGGGAGAACAAACCTTGCATTTATGTTCAGTTCTGCTCAGTCTTGGGAACAAACATGTACAGAATTGAGCCTTGTTCTCCCTCCGATAATCAGCTTAACATCACAAATGACAGGCATGTAATTGGCAGGGGATTGACAAGTGGGTGGGGTTTGGGGGAAATGGCCTTGTGGACCAAACTGGTTTCCTACCCCTAATATTTAGCAATAGTTATTTACCAAGCAGTAATAACAGTAATCATTCCAGATATGGGCAAACCAGGCTTATTGCCTTTACTATTTGTCTTCAAAATCTGGCTTCCATTTATCCAAGGTGGAGTAATACCAGGAAAGCACAATCACCAGCAAGGAAGGAGGCTTATGAGGAGGGGCAGAGGCAATGGTAACAGCGCTGCACTCATCAGGATGGTGGTGTACAGGTGGCAGTAAGATCAGGGTTACTTCAGGTTGGTAGTGGTAGCCCAGCTTATATGCGTGCACCTGCAAGGCCACTGCTGGGCCAGAACTCCCCCAAAGTCCCTCCCTCACACCATCTTGGTGACCAAAGTGCTGCTGCCAGGAAGACTTTGCAGCCTCTGACTCACTACCCTCATGAGTCACCTCTGGAAGAAGCTTTAAGAGGAAGGCACTTTACTGCTTTCCCCTTCCAGTATGGGCCTCCCCCCCACATTGGTTGCACTGCAACAGAGCCTCAGCCGAGGAGAAAGCATCTGAGGGGAAGCTGAGGGAGAAAAGAGACAGGTGGAAAGAAGGGCTAAATACCCTCCTCCTTCTCGCTGCTTCTTTGTTAGAAATAATAACCTCCTACTTTGAAGAAGTGAACTCTGAAGGTGGATTGTGGGAATAATATTTTTGTATGCTGCCCAATGATCTATCAACTGCATATGGAATGTGTGTGTGAGGGGGGAATATGTCTAAAGGAATCTTTATTTACTCCACTCAGTTCTGTATTGCAGAACTCTAGCTCTGCGTAGCAAGTTAGTTCTACAGTTTCAGCGGGTGGCGCTGTGGGTTAAACCACAGAGCCTAAGACTTGCTGATCAGAAGGTTGGCAGTTTGAATCCCCGCAACAGGGTGAGCTCCCATTGCTCGGTCCCTGCTCCTGCCAACCTAGCAGTTCAAAAGCACCTCAAAGTGCAAGTAGATAAAGTACCGCTCCAGCGGGAAAGTAAACAGCGTTTCCGTGCGCTGCTCTGGTTTGCCAGAAGCGGCTTAGCCATGCTGGCCACATGACCCGGAAGCTGTACGCTGGCTCCCTCAGCCAATAAAGTGAGATGTGCGCCGCAACCCCAGAGTCGGCCACGACTGTACCTAATGATCAGGGGTCCCTTTACCTTTACCTTTTTAGCTCTGCGTAGCAAGTTAGTTCTACAGTTTCAGCAACAATTGTTTGAAAACAGTAACATGATTATGTACTATATAATGTAGAATTGTGTGAGGAGTAGAATAATAATAATAATAATAATAGTAATTTAGTGTTCCAAACTTCAGGAGAAATGGAGAAGAGGATGGATGGGTGAACATATATATCCTATTAACTAGGAAGTGGGCATCACATTGGCAGTCAAACAGGCTTCTGCTGATGTAACCATCTGGTCCTGTAGCTGTCTAACATGTCAGCTCTAAGAATGAGGCCACGCTGTTTATTTTTTAAAAAAAGAACAGAGGCAAATATAACCAATTAAAACAATGAAATATATCTTTTGTAAAATTTCAAGGTGTGGCTTGTACTGGGAGAGGGTCTCCTGGGCCGCCAGGAGCTAAAGGCCAGAAGGGATCACCTGGAGAAAGAGGTGCAAAAGGAGAGAAAGGCAAGTACCTGCATCCCTCACAGAGCAAATGCCTCATCTCAATCAAATCATGTAATTTAACCATGACTGTCCTTGAGATAAAAACACAAGTCATAATCGCTTTGTGAACTTGCATTATTTGTCTGGTCCAAAGCCCTGCTTCCTTTGTGCCTATACAGGGAATGCAAGTAGCTGCTTATGTGGTGCTGGTCCTTGTGGTGCACCTGGAATACGAGGTCCGCCAGGTGTCCCTGGAAGAAAAGGAGAAGTAGGGGTACCTGGAAAATATGGAAGAACAGGTGATCCAGGCTTACCTGGTGCAGTAGGGCCACCAGGTTCCCCAGTGAGTAACTTATAGGCAATATTTTATATTCTGGCATCCACAGAGCAGATTGATGTTTCCTTATGTTGTTCATTTCTTTATTTCTGAGGATTCGGCTTTTATTTTGTCACATTTTGATGCTAATGTTCAGGTGGATCACACAACGCATACTTAAACTGTGGAATTTGCTACTTCAAGGTGTGGTGATGACCATCAATGCAGATGGCTTTAAAGGGGGGTTCATGGAGGATAAGACCTTCAAGCACTACTAGTTGTGGTGCCTGTGTATAATAGCGGTCGCTGGGGGGGAAACAGCAACAGTGGGCTATTGTGCTCAGGTCCTGCTTGCAAGTTCTCCATAGGCAACTGATGGTTGGTCAGTGTTGGAAACAGGATACTGGGCGAGATGGGTCTATACTCTGATCCAGCAGGATTCTTCAACTGTTCTTGACAGTGTGCCATGACAGCAAAACATTGGGAAAGATCTTGATGAAAGGCTCCTGTGGGAGCAGGATGGGGAAAGCTCATGGTGTAACCTGGACAGTGGCGGAGCGACATGTTCCAGCACCCGGAATGGTGAACAGGTGGGGGCATGGCTGGCGAGCATCCCAGGGGGGGCGGCTGCAATGGCACCCCCCAGGATGGCACCCGGGCCCGGCAAACCACACACCCCGCCCCCACCTTCGTCCGCCAGTGCACCCGGATAACCTCTGTTGTCAGTTTGAAAAGAGAGCATCACACTCCCATCTTGCTCATCTTGCTCAATAGAAGTTTACTTGCTGTCAGATCTCAGCTATTATTTCAATTGACTATAACTTTTTTTTATTTTAACACTTGTAAGGGAATACCAGGTCCATTTGGGTTGACTGGTGAAAAAGGTGATAAGGGTGACCCAGCTAGAATAAGAATAAAAGGTAACTATACAACATACTAAACCCATGAGATTTTTTTTCTTTAAACTTGGGGACTGTTTCCAATGGTATATCCAAATTTTGTATTGCGTAGTGTTTGTGGTGTAGAAGCTTCACACAAAAGAGCCAACGATTTGCCCTGGGAGTAATAAACACTAGCCATCTGTCTGAAGTTCTTTCTCCAAAGTTATAGTCTGTAAGTGCCATAATTAGAGTATTGTCTTCCACTTCCTCATTTTTATGATCTATCAAATGCAAGGAGCTTAGTGCAGTCTGTTCCTTATTCCATGTCCCTCCACTGATCAGCACTCTGCTTTTTATGTTATTGTGAAAAATGCACTACCTAGTTAAAGTGGTACCAACTGTCCTAAGATTCTTGCTTAAGTTTTGTCAAGCATCTCCATTCGCACCATCTTTCTGTTTTTCTGCTCATCCTAATTCACTATGAACCACTTTTCATTTGAAATGTTCACATGCATCCACTTATTCATCTTACTGCAAGATTTTTAGGGTTGTTCTTAAAAAAAAAATAGACTGAATTTGCACACATTCATCATAGACACCTCAGTAATTTCTTTGGCTAATGCATTCCACAGAAGAGGAGGAGAAGGTTTCTGACCTTATATAATTAATGGAGAAGCTAATTTTTTTCTCCTCTCTGATTCCTCCTGCATAAAATCCTGTACAAATACCAAAACTCAGGGTTGGCATTCATTGTTTTAAGACAGAACTTTTAATATTCTGAACACTAATTAGAAAGAAAAATGCATTTTATCCAAACGCAAAATACTGTCCTATAACTTTTTGTAAAGCTGCATTCTTATTGGTTTGCCCAGTTTTCTAGCAGTTTGGGGGCATTTCCTAAAACATTCATGTACCATAGTCTTCAACAGCATGCATACATACATACATACATATATTGCATACTGACTGTAATATTTCCATAATTTAAAGGGATAAAAGGACAAAGAGGTCTTCAAGGTGAGCCTGGATTTCCCGGAAGAAATGGTATTGCTGGCAGGAATGGAGAACTAGGACTGCCTGGTGAAAAGGGCTTTAAGGTATACCTGATTGTTTTGACAGTTCTTTTCCCCTTCATTGTAACTATGAGGATGTAAACTAACCAGGAGTTGTCTTTCTGTGTGAAAGGGCTAAGAGTTCTGCGCAGTTCTTATAATCAAAGCTGGCTCCTAAGCTCAGAACATGCTCAGTGGCACCCTGTTCTTTAATTCTAACAGTATGCCTTTTGCACCTGGGATCATGGGGTTCTAGTGCAAAACTTCTAACATAGCTACAACACTAATAAAACCAACAATAAGGACATGCCCAGCCCAGCAATAAAACATTGATTTAACAAGTCCATCATTCAGAAGGAAATATTGCTCATGAGTAAGCTGCTGTGAACAAGTGAATCTCAAGGCCCTTTTGGAAAACCTGGTGAATTTAAGGGGATCAGCTGGAAGTGAGTTCAAATATATGAATTGTGCATTTGTATTCATTGTTTACAGGGGCTTGATGGAAGAGCTTTGCCAGGTGATAAGGGATTTCCTGGTTCCCCTGGACTTCCTGGCCCAAAAGGGCCAGTAGGACCAACAGGTTTTGGAATTCAGGGTCTGCAAGGTGTCCGGGGTCTGCCTGGAAGTCCAGGAAGCCCGGGTATTAGAGGACCACCTGGCCCAAAAGGTGAAAAAGGTAATGTATGTATTTTGCATTGAAAAGAGAATACTCTATTGGTTCAGTTGTTTGAGAGGTTGGGTCAAACCAATTGATGGTTGCTTTTCTTCTAGGTGCTACTCTTCCTTACACAGCAGCATACCCTGGGAATCCAGGTGCACCTGGTTTTAAAGGTATATCAGGTATGACCACAAAAGTGAAATAAGGTACTCTTCTTTCTACGGAAGCTGTTAATGTCTTCAAGTTATTCAGAATTAAACAGACTTCTGTAATTTAAAACGTACAGTAATGAGGTGTAGGGTAAGAATTCTCAAGATTGGAAAAGAAACACAGATGCGAGGTTATCATAAATGATAGCTAAAAATTAAAAGCAGGGCTAGAACCTCCCTAATACTCTATGCAAAAAACACCTTTTGTTTTTCACTGGTAGTGAACTTGGTGGAAAAATAAAGTTTGGTATGCTCCTCTTATATGGTTATATCATTTAGATACTCTCCGGGTGGGACAGCAAGGGAAATCTCTAATATGAGTCTCAGAAGCATTTTGCCATGGGTTTTGGAGCACAACTATGATTAAAAGAAATAAGGGGTCAAATCTGACTCCGTATTTCATTTGTTTGGTAAAAGCCAAGGAAATGGACTAAGTGGTAGTTCTTTACAAGTATTATTGTCTTTGGCCAGCTCCTGGATAGTCAGAAAACATGGAGAACTTACTGACTTTCCATTGCAATTGCTTTAGGATAACTCTTCATCCTGCCAATTGAATTGCTTGGAACTTCCTATCTCTTAATGTTATCACTTAATATTAATTATTATTTAATATTGAATTAGAGTTGCTCAGACTGGTGTCTTTTTTTAATGGAAACTTGAATGGCAGAAATTACACATTGCCAGACAAGGTATGTGTATGCATGATGAGATAGCGTGAACATGAAACCTATCAGTCATAAGAATGCATTGATCTTGCCTGAAATGTTTTAAAAATTCAACCCCTATATTTATAAAATGGATCTAGCTAGGTTTGTTCCACAGAAGGTTTGGAAGCATTCAACTAAGCTGTGCACAATCTGTCCATTCAGGTCCGAAAGGATTGAGAGGGCAGCCTGGGCGAGCTGGTCCCAATGGTTTTGATGGCTTCAAAGGCCAACAGGGCAGACCAGGAATACCAGGCAATCCTGGTCCGGAAGGTAAGTGAAAGAAGGGCAGGGTGTATTGATTTGTTGAGTATGGGTATGGAGTGATTTTAATATATATTCTGTTTTCTTCTTCTGAACCTCATGCTTATTGTGTAACTGAAGCACCTGAATGTTGTCAGGTCATTTAAATAAAGTCAGTTTTAGAAAAGAATTGTAGCTTACGTGCTTTTTCTCCAGTGCTTGGCTCCCATTAGATCTTGTTTCCCACAAGATGTAGTGATGGCCACCAACCTGAATGACTTTAAGGAGGAATAAATAAATTCATGGAGAACTATTGGTGGCTACTACCCATGATGGCTATGTTCTACCTCCACTGTTTGAGGCAGTATGTTTCTGAATACCAGCTGCTGATAACAAGCTGGAAAGAGAGATTCAGGTTCCTTATGTGGGGTTCTCGTGGGCATCTGGTTGGACACTGTGAGGACAGGATGCTAAATTAGATGGGTCTCTGGCATAATTCAGCAAGGCTCTTCTTATGTTTGTTGAAACCAGTCAGGAAGCAGATCTTAAACCTCTGCTTGAGGCTCTGAAGAGCTGGTTTGAGACACATTTCCCAGTAGTGATTCAAGTCCCAGACTGCTATAGCCTAAAATATCTCATCAGGTTAGAAACTTGCATTAAATAAAGAAGTAGATTAATCCAGGGTAGCAAATGTAGTACCCACCTCTGCAATATGTTGTTGGACCACAACTCACATCAGCCCCAGCACAGCAAATGGTCTGGGATGGTAAGATCAGCTATCCTTGGATTAATGTGATCCCAAATACTGACGATCTCCACTTGCTCTCAGTTAAATTGCTTTGAGTGTTTGCAATACTTAGAATGAATTCACAGGGATAAGATGAACACACAGAGGACAGATCTAACAGCCATGATGGGTAAATTCAACCCCCAGTTTCACAGGCGGTTGAATTGGCATCCATCTGTCTTGGTTTAATGTTTAATAGGTTATTGTATTTTAGTGTTCTGTTGGAAGCCGCCCAGAGTGGCTGGGGAGACCCAGCCAGATGGGCAGGGTATAAATAATATATTATTATTATTATTATTATTATTATTATTATTATTATTGGTAGACAATGGAGGAGTGTGCCTTTGGTGGTGAAGTTAAACTGTTGGAAGGTTACAGCATCTGCTGTGGCTGTAGATACTGATACGGGAAAGACATGTTTTGTTGCAGCTGGGGCAAATGAAGACCATGCCCCATGGCATTTCTTCGCTTTTCTCTTCACTCTTCTCAGTGGTCATTCCTCCTCTGGGCAGTGCTATGAATGCACAACCTAACTGCCTGACTCCAGATCATACATTCACAGACAGTATGCCGCTGATATCAGTTCCTGGGTGCAAACAATGAGGAGGAGCTACTGTCTTCATGCCTCATTATGACCTCCCCATATGTGTCTGATTGGCCAATGATTGGAAAACAAGCTGCTGCACTATATGGATATAGGAAATCTCTCTTTACATTCTTATTTCACAAGTGATATCATTACAAGTTGAAATTAAACAAGTTAAGAAAATGATCCTATGTCATCTAGATTTCATTATTCTTTAGGTTTCAGGGGTGAGACTGGTGATCAAGGTGCACAAGGTGAAAGTGGTCCAAGGCTGGATGGTGCTCCAGGGTTGCCAGGTCCTCCTGGTCTTGAAGGTCCAAAAGGCATTTTAGGTGACAACAGTTATGGTCCTCCAGGAATTCCAGGCAACAGAGGTCTTCCCGGTTTACCAGGCCTGCAAGGCTTAAGAGGTGAACCAGGTTTTGCTGGCCTTCAAGGTATGATGCATATTTGTGCATGATTTATCTTATGTTTTTTGGATTTGTTACTGATTATTGACTGACTATAAGCTACTTCTCCCCAAAAATATGTTTCTGGAGAGGAAAAATAAAAATAACTCAATAAATAATGTCTGATCCGACTGCCCCGGCTACCGTGCCCAATTTAAAGTGCTGGTTTTGACTTATATAGCCTTAATTGACTCAGGATCGTAATATCTCAAGGACTGCCTCTTTCTATGTGAACCTACCCAAACCCTGTTATCATATTCTAAGGCCCTTCTTCATGCGTCCCCTTCACAAGAGGTTTAGAGGGTGGCAACAGGAGAATGGACCTTTTCTGTGGTGGCTCCCCATTTGTGGAATGCTCTCCTGAGGGAGGTTTGCCAGGCACCTTCATTATAAGACCTTTAGACGCCAGGCAAAAAAAGTTCCTCTTTAACCAGTCCTTTAGCTGATTAACATCCAATGCCTTTTTAAAATGTGTTGGGAGGGGGTTATTGGGTTGCTTTTGTTTTTATTTTGTGTATTTCATGTTTTTTATTGTAATTTTATCTTGTGAACTGCCCTGAGACCTGCGGATATAGGGTGGTATATAAATTTCATAAATAATAATAATAATAATTCTAATGTAAGAGGTTGAAGGACACACACAATCTGGATATGTTTGGGAAACCCTAGTTGAAAATAAGAATGAGAGTAAGAGGAAAGGAAAGGAAAAGTGAGGGGTTGTATAGTGGGGAGATCTCAGAAGCATAGCAACTCACAAAAAAACAGTCCAGATAGCTTCACATATTTACAGTTTGTTTCTTTTACTTATTCTTGACTCGGGTCAACAGAAATTCTACCATTTCCCATGTGGTAGAAATGATCACTAAATGGGCATTTTCAAATCATGTGAATGAGTTAATCTGATCTCTGGTAAATTCCATCTCCAATTGTGGGTTGATGAAGATTGGGGCAACATCATCACTCTAAAAGGAGCACAGTATGCCCTAAATATCAATTTCTATTGGGCATTGTATGTGTTAAACAGTGCCATCAAGATTTGAGAGAAAAGCGACTTTCACTTACTCAGCTTCAGAAGTTCTATTCAGATTTGCTTTATGCATACCTGCTCTTTTTTTAAATATAATTTTTATTAACAAACCAATCAAATCACATTAATTCCAAATTACAAAGCCAAATTTTTTAAATTTTTGTTGGGGGTACCCATGCTTCGAGCTCAGAAAGGGATCCAAACATCTCTCTTGCTGCTGCTTTAATATTCACAATTCTGTCCAAATAGTATTCACAGTTCTGTCCAATCTTCTCTTTATTGTTTTCCTCATCTTCTTCTTGTTATCACATATTCCTTTCTTTGTGACCTCTGATAGTCTCCACAAGCGGGTTAAAAACAAACATTGTTATATCCTGTGTGGATTTTCCATTCCTCCAAGAGCCATATTCAAACAGACAGACGCCATTTCAACACTTCCGTATAAAACATTCTTAAAGTCTGCCCGTTAGTCCTCGCAGGCCTGTCACTCTCTCCTGAATCTTTTTAGGGGGTTCTGCCAGGTCAAACTCACAGTCTGATCCATGGTCTCCTCCCCCTCGATCATAAATCTTGGAGCCAGGCCTGCTTCTTAACAAGTCTCTTTTCATAACTGCGTCATTCCAAAGGCCTTTCATTCCAAAGGCCTTTCATTCCTTTCCAGATATTCCACAAGCCATATCTTTGATTAGTAATTCATTTCCACACAGTTCTTAATCATCCTGCTTATAATCAGTAATTGCAACGATTCTTCTTGGGGGGGGGGGGATTGTTAGGTACTCACATAAGATTTAAAAAAAAAAAAGTCCCCCCCATTCCGTCCCGTTCCAACATACCGACCCTTTGATGTATCTTCTTCTTAATATATTTCCTGTTAAATCCAGCCCCTCGCTCCACTTCACAGAGGTCACTTCAATTAGCAGTCTTAACTCCCGTTCTTCACTCAAAGTATGTGCATTTGCTTCTCTCTAATTGTTTATTTTGAGCTCCTGCAACCAGATCGCGCGATCAGAGACAGCGTCTGGGAGAGCCGTCCCACACGGGGGGGTGCGCCTTGTGCCCTCACCCCCATCTTTCGAACTCGCGGGTGATTTATGGCAACCGCAGGCAAGGCAGTGTTCCCCATTCCCTTGGGGTAACAAGGGAGGCTGCATACTCCCATATCAGCCTCTTAATTACCTCGTGTGAGACAGAGAGATGGTACTGTCGGTTGTCTTCCAATGTGCCCCTAGCGGCCCCCTGCTACCTGCTCTTTTCAAGTCACAGGTTGATTGTTTTGTGGCAAGCCTCATTATGCTGTCAGCATTGCCATCATCTTGTGAGGTTTCTGGGGTTGGGGGTTGCAGTACAAACTGGAAGGACAGGTCATATTGTGAAGCCAGCCTGCCCCAATATTGTTCACTTTGCCTGTGTGTAGCAGAGGGGAGTGAAAATGTCCCTTTTAAGCTCATGAAAGCAAAGGACAACATCCTGTGAATATAAATATATTTCCCCAGGTCCCGTCTTTCCCTGCAGCAACATGAAGTGATTGCTTTGGATAGCAACTCCCAGCAGGGATGTCATTTTACTATCTTCAGTATTATTTCTGTATGGAATGTGAGGAGCATAAGCTCCAGTCTCGTGCAAAGGGCGTCTTCTCTTTTCTTTCTGTTTCATGCTGCAGAATTGAAAATGTGTAAGGCTAGATCTTCCAAAATGAACATACTGAATGAGCTAAAATGAGCCAAAGACACTGTTCATGATGGCTTAGTGTGAATGCAGGGGCTCTCAGAGAAAAGATGCTAACCACTGTGCTCCTCCCTAGTTATTCTGCTGCTGAATGGCACTTTGCTAAGCCATGCCTTGGCATGGCGTGTTCATCCAAATTTGAGCTTGTGGCTTATCCATGAGCCCTGTTTCAGCTGATATGCCAAGCCAAACTATGGCTCGGGTCAGTGTGGCCCAGCAGTAAAACTGGGGAGGAGTAAAGCAGCTGGGATCTTTTCTCCAGAGGTTTGCCTTAGCATGAAGTGCAAACCAGGCCCAATTGTTTCAGACTAAATTATTTTGATTTTGGGGGGGCTTCATAAATGAATTATCCTTGCAGGACAGCCTGGCATCCCAGGATTTCCCGGAGCAAAAGGTCTCAGAGGTAGAAAAGGTGACATAGGAGTCACAGGAGGCCCTGGGTCACCTGGTCTGCCATGTGACAAAGGCTTGCAGGGGCTGCCAGGACCTCCAGGCTCTTTTGGACCACCAGGCTTTCCAGGTAAGTGCATCATTATCCTTGTAAATATTCAGGTGGGAGTCTAAAGCATACAGGTTGACCCAGGTATTTGATGGCTGAAATATATTGTGGTTAGCAACCTTGAAATCTTTGGGTGCTTTCCAACAAATTACTTGTTAATGTAATTGTTTCCACTTGTGGACTGGCATGGTATACATGTGTATTGGTTAAAATAGGTGTGGCATCTCACTTAAAAAAATAAATAAATGTGGCACCAGTTATGTACATGGCACTACAAAGATCAGATATGACAGATACCTGCCTCAACTGTCTAACAATGTAAAATTGACACAAATAGGAAATGAGAGAGGCAGGCCAAGGCAGCTGTGGGGGGAATGGATGTGTGCATAGGCAGGGCTTATAGAGGGGGAGCAGTGGGGGGGGGGAGACCCAGCTTGTACATGCTGAACATCTGACATTTCAATTCTTGCTGTAAACAATTTGATTTCGCCATCTTGTTTGCTCTCCTCCCCATGTACCTTGGCTTTATGAATGTAGCAGAGCAATTTCAAGGAGTCTGTAGAGCTATGGTTTTAACTTTTATCAACATTTTTATTTGGAATATTATTTTGATACTGTTGTTTTGGTTAATTGCATTTTATATGTGCTTTTAGGTTTTGTAAAAAACTTTTGAGACTTTAAAATGTTTTTTTTTTTTATTCTATAAAAATACAGTAGTTGTTAAGGACGTATTTTTGCATTTGGTGCATCTCTCCCTCCGTGCCCCTCCTAGGTTTACAAGGCTTCAAGGGTCCTAAAGGTGATATGGGTGCACCAGGGCCAGCTGGAATGAAAGGCATGCCTGGGTTTCCTGGAGTACAAGGGCCACCTGGCCTCCCAGGCTTAAGAGGAAAACCAGGTCTTCCAGGGGAAAATGGATTGCCAGGCCGCCCAGGGCAAAAAGGTACGTGGATTCTAAATGAAATGGTCTTTGTTTCAGATGTAGCACTTCACAGTTCATATATACAAATAGTATTTCTAACCATCACCTCTCCTTTCTTTGGTCTTCAAAAGCTAGGAGATGGGCCATTTGGGATTTGTAGAGTCATGACCAAATAAGGATACACTGTACTGGGCCCCAGAGATCCAGCCCCCAGCCCATACTGCAGTCCCATTACCAAGAAGAGAAAACAGATGCTCCATTGAGAATATTTATGGAAATTTATTTCCCAGTATGTGCCCACTGTCTAGATCTTGTGCGATTTGCTGGAGCCAATCAGGACCAATGTTAAGAGCAGAACAACATTCTGAAGAGTGAATTGCTGACCCATGGGCTTCTCTAGAACAGAAAAAGTGTTTTGTGCTGTTAAAGTAGGGCTCCCACATGTGACATTATTAATCCAGCAATCCAGTCTTTTGTTTAAGTGCACTAGAATCTGCATTTATCTTTCTGAAGGGAGCCAAGGGTCTCAAGGCATGCAGGGTTTCCCAGGACTCCCAGGAAGTGAAGGAGACATGGGAGCACCTGGTATGAAAGGTGAAGAAGGACAAGCAGGTCTGCGTGGCCCTCCAGGAGAATGTGGGTCTATGGGATTAAAGGGTATGTAGAGTGATCTCTGTAACTTGTCTCCTGAATTACTTTGGCATGTAGTGTGTTCCTTTTCTCCTAGCCAGATAAAGATTTTCTTAAGTTGGTAATAGGGCCATAGGAAGTTGCCCTTATACTGAGTTAGGCCACTGAGCCATCTAGCCCAGTAGTGTCCATGACAGTGTTGGCATCCATCTATCACGAGAGACAAATGGAGTGTGCCTCTGGGGGTGAAGTTAAACTGCTGCATTAGCAGCACCAAAGTGACCTCGCTGGAGTGCCAAAGTTACTCCCAAAGTTAAATCACAAATCTTAAAAACTGTGAGACCATACTATACCAGTTATTTCAAAGGTCTGGGAGAATAGAAAGGTTTTCACCTGCTGCAAAAAAGACCATAAAAATGGTTCCAGTGAATGCCCCATCAGAACTTGCTCCCCCCCATAGAGTTTTGTTAAAGCTATGGTTTGTCGTCTTGTGATTTCCTAAGCAGAAACAAGGAAGAGGAGTCATCTGAATACTACAGTTCCCGTCCTCTAAGCACCAAGCAAATGTTGAATATGTGGTACCTGCCCAGAGCAGTAAATATTTAGGCCACGATTAGGAATCCCAATAGTAGGATAGGTGGGTGGGCGGGCAGCTATGCTGTCCTGAGCAAATTTCTGCCTACATTCAGTACATTCTACCTCTTTAAGGTGAAAGAGGACCTCCAGGAGAGGATGGCCGTGTTTTCATATTGAAAGAGAAAGGACAAAAAGGGGAGCCAGGCTTTCCTGGTGATAAAGGCATCCCAGGAGCACAGGGTAAGCAAACTGCTTGTTTTCAGGTTACACAGAAACCAATAACTGTAACATTAAGTCCAGACCCTAGCTGACATCTTCCATATGCTATCTGATTTTTGGAAGGCACTCATACATGTGCAGCTGTTGTAGAAAGTTAATTCACTAGTACACGTCTGCTGAAATTAAAAGGTGAATCAGACAGACTGTTGTTTACTTAGTCAGTTAGCAATGAACTGCTCATGAGCTGTTGCTTTATCATATGAACCCAGCAGTGTGCATTTACTGATAGACAATATGCTGTAGGAGATTAGGCACCGCCTTCATCATTCATGTTCAGTGACTGCATTATCGCAGGATAAACAACACAGGAAGCTGCTTCACACTGAGTCAGACCATTGGTCCATCTAGCTCGGTATTGACTACAAGGATTGGTACCAGCTCCCCAGAGTTCCAGACAGGGAGTCCACCTAGATATGGTGGAGACTGAACCTGAAACCTTTTGCAGGCAAAGCAGATGCTCTACCACTGAGCTTACAGCCCTATTCAGTGATTACAATATAAAATGAGACTAATCAATATAAACTCACATTACAAGTTTCTAAACCCTCAATTGGTCTTAGGTACTTACTACACAGGGACATGGGTGGTGCTGTGGTCTAAACCACAGAGCCTAGGGTTGGCAGTTCGAATCCCCTCAACAGGGTGAGCTCCCATTGCTCGGTCCTAGCTCCTGCCCACCTAGCAGTTTGAAAGCATGTCACGTGCAAGTAGACAAATAGGTACCGCTCCGGCGGGAAGGTAAACGACGTTTCCCTACATTGCTCTGGTTTGCCAGAAACAGCTTAGTCATGCTGGCCACATGACCTGGAAGCTGTCTGCGGACAAACGCTGGCTCCCATGGTCAGTAAAGTGTGATGAGTGCCACAACCCCAGAGTCATCTGCGACTGGACCTAACGGCCAGTTACTTACTACACATCCCTTTCATATGACCTCAGTATGAGACCACTTCAACAAAAAGCGAAACCTCTCCTCCTAAGGGTTTTTTAGTTTTTTAAGTTATTGTCTAGATCTTACCAGTGTTTTTTTTCTGGGGGGAAAAGATACTGGTACTACGTACCTTTGAGTACCCCCAGAGAAAAAGAAAAAAACACTGGCTCTTACTACTGTGTTGTATCTACATATCACACAGCAAAATTGTTCTGATGAACAATATGCTAGATTCCTTTTTTAATTTCAGGTTCTGTAGTTTTTCTGATTTGTTTTGTTTTTTGGGGGGGGCGGGTTGCATTCTCTTCTGTGACTAGAAAGCATAACAACTTTACAACAAGCTCTTGAAATAATTTCAGGTGATAAAGGCAAGACTGGATTCAGAGGAATCCCAGGATCGCCAGGCAGAAGTGCACTTCCAGGTACTCGAAAAGGCGAACCTGGCGATGCTGGACAGGCTGGTTTTCAAGGGCCTCCCGGTCTCCCAGGACCCGCAGGACTGAGAGGAATCACTGGCTTTCAAGGACCACAAGGTGACCAGGTAGGGTGAGAATATTGTCACAGTGTTTGAAAGTCTAATGCTGTATTTAGCCATTTATCTGAGGGACTCTTGAGGAAAGCCTAGGAGGGGGTCAGTATGCAACATAGTACTGGCACCCAGTTGTGGCACACATTCCCCTGCTGTCAATGTCTCCAGTTTTAAGTGGGGACTGAATACTTGTATTTTCTGTCAAGCTGTATTGTGTGTTTTGCTGTTCGCCATTTTATTGTTGTAGTCTGCCCTTGGGTCGTAGGATTAAGGGTAGGACATAAGTTTTTATCAGTAGTGGATGGCATGATGGAGTGGAGGTGCTTACCTGACCTCCTGGCAGGTGAGTTGCTGGGAGGGGCAGAAGGGAGGGAGGCAAGGCTGCTGTGGTGCAAACCCACTAGCAGAGCCAATCTACTGCTTCTGCTGGTACAACCATACCACCTGCCCACTCTTATCTCCCCCTTCTCTTTTCTGGTAAGCAGTAGCTAGCAGGTCAAATATGAATGAATAAGTTTGCCTTTTACTTGCTTTTCCATCTCAGAGCTAATGATCACCATATTTATTGTTTTGTGCAATTATCATTATGATCAGTGTCTTGAAGCAAGTTGAACAAGAAACCAATAGGTCTGTACTACAGAGCAGTTTACACTGACCACTTAGAAATCTTCAAGCAGCATAAAGCCTTCTGTGGGAAGAGTAGAGATCAGAAAGGAGAAGGCTGAAGCAGTTTCTGTTTTAGATTACACACAAACTCTTTCAGTTCTTCGTATTATAAAAGATCAGAATTTGACACAGAAAACAAGACCCTCATTTATTTTTAATTTGCAGGGACAAGTGCTGTAAATTTTACATATAATTGATGGGCATTCTTCTTTTGATAAAATAATTAGGGTGCACAGGGATTGCCAGGGATTCCAGGAAGTTCAGGACTTGATGGTGCAAAAGGATCTAAAGGTAATGCTGCAATGGTAATACATCTGTGCCTGACAGTTACTGTTCAGGTTTCTGTCAATGCATTAGGAAAAAAATTAATACAGTGGAACCTCAGTTTTCGAGCGTCTCGGAAGCCGAACGATTCGGAACCCGAATGCCGAAAACCCAGAAGTGAATGCCTTGGAAATCGAAAGAGGCGCGTTTCTCCATTTTCTCAATGGAATTTGCTGACCGCCCATTGCACCTTCGGATGTCAAACGTTTCGGAAGTCCAGCGGTCTTTTGGATTATGTTTGACAGCCGAGGTACCACTGTATACAAACAGAAATAATTTCTGGTAACAAAATACTATCATGCTGGCTATAGACATTGATTAAAGATTTGATAGATCATGCTGAAGGGGAAAGGCAGGCACCATACTAGTTTTTATATCGCGTTACATGATTTGGAGAGCACAACAAAATGAGTATTATAAAATGTCATTGCAAACTTTCGGGATGATAAAACAGAACTGAATTAGTTGAACATCACAAAGTGATTGATTCAGAAATAGGAAGATTCATTTTGTGAACCAGTGCCCCTGCCTAATAAATAAGCAGGTAAAGCACCTTTCTCTGTTTATATTGACATTGTCAAGACCAATATCCACATTTGTTCTGCTGCTGTAGTTGCACGTTTTAGGCTCTTTTTTGTAAGAGTATCATTGACCGTAATCCTGAAACCATTTGACATATATTAAGATCCCTTGAAAGATTCTCTACTGGCAAACAAAGGGAATTAAATTTTTAAAAGAAATAACTACAGGTTGTTTAAAGATTTCAGAATCTACTTATACATGAGATGCTACTTTTGCAGGTAACAGAGGTGACCCAGCTGTCTCTTATGGCCAGCCTGGTAAGAAAGGTTCTGCAGGAGATCGAGGATTGCCAGGTGATGATTCCTTTGGTCATTTGGTTATCAATGGGCAAGTTATCTAACTAGTGTATATCTTCTTGTGTATTTATATCTTTTCACTAATTTGAGCCAAACATTTATGGCTTCATGATTTGAAGCGATGATTTAATTCAAATCCATACTTTATGCTACAGACACATTTTTCATGTGCTCTCTGCATGTCTCCAGATGATCACCATGAAGTGAAGGGGCAATATGTCCCTGTAAATACACAGGAGTGTATGCTGGGCACATGTACTCACATTTATACCACGTGTATGAATCTGCATTTCCCATCACACTTCAGTGTTCACCATGGCAAATATGAGCATGCATATGAAACTGGGGTTATGCTAGTAGCAAGAACAAATATTTGCTATCCTCCAACCTTTTTTTAGATAGATCTCCTCCTTTGTTCATAGAGTGGGGATTGAAAGAAATACTTTAAACAGCTTTAAATGTGACAGGAGAAACTGAAAAACAATTCTACTTTTTTTGAGACGTTCTGGGTCACAACTAGCATCAGCAAATGCTGGGGCCTCACTACTGATACTCTGGGCCAACACTGAGAGAAACCACCATCTTCATTGCCTATGGCCCCAGTTCATTGCAGTGTCTGTCTGCAATGGTATGCTAGAATCCTTAGACATTGTGGAGGAATGAAGATGGCTATGGCTGCAGTCACCCAGTTGAGTACCCTGAGGCAGGAGCTGCAGTTCTTTTCGACACAGCCACTTGTCCTTGTTTCCACTGCCTGCCTATGCCACATGGTAAGCTCATCAGGGGATGGCAATAAGATGGCCAGAGCCATTTCAAACCTCATGCTAGCCTTGGATATTCAGTTATGCTGCTGTTAAAATTTGGGACTCTTGTTGCCTACCTTCGTGTCAGTCATTGCCTTCATCTGCTCAATCTTTATATTATTATTTTTTATAAGATATTTATTGAAATTTTCAAAGTGTTACCAGATAAAATAAAAGCAGTAGAAAATACAAAATAAAAATAATTAACAAAGTAGAGAAAGAAAAAAACCAAACCCCTTCCAACCATATGAATACCAATTCAAAAGTAAGAAAAGGTGGCAAAAAGAAAAAAAAATACAAAAATACATCACACACAATTAAAAAACATTTAAAAACAAATTCATTATTCTCATATCCTCAACTGTCATTACCTTCTTTCTTTGACCTCCTCCTCCCTTTCTTTGTATCCTAGTTATTAATTATCCCAGCAAATCCTTTCCATATTTCATAATATTCTGCCATTACATTACCCTAAACTGTTTTAATCTTATCTTTCTATAATAAAATAAACCTTAAAGCTTAAAACTTAAATCTTATCCTTACCAACTTCTCATAACCATAATATTCTTTCATAATTCTTTAAACATCTTTACTAAAGCCAAGTAGTTTCATTCCAACATTTTTCTAACATTCATCAATTTTATAAAACAGTTCTAATGGTAGAAAAAAGAAATACAAACAAAGCCAATCTTCATCCAACGTCCCTTCCTCCTGGTTCTGGGTTTTGTCAGTCCTTATTATCCCGTCGATCTAGCCCATTAACCTGGCAGCCTTATATCCGAGGCCCTCAAGTCTCTTCCATGTCCCTTCCGCAGCTCTTCTTCATATTTGTAACTGTATTTTCCCTTGTCTCCTGCTCGTGGTAACTCCAGCTTGGCAACATTTTTAACCCTTCTCGACAGATCAGCCCCTTTTCCAGATTCAACACTGAGTTCCATATGGTATTTAAAAGCATGTTTCAAAGACCCTCCGAAATTAAGAGCCCCCACAATCCCAAACATCTCACGGCCCATTGTCAGATTTGAAAAGTCCAAACATCCCAGCATAGGGGGGTCAATCCAGCCCCCCATTTCCAAGCCAAACCAAACTTTTTCTTTCCAAATCTGGCTTTTTCCAAGTTCATTTGTCAAATCCGAAAACTCATATTCCTGTTGGGCCTGTTCTGTCAGGACACACTCCTGATTTAATTCCTGGGTGGGCTCCACATATTTTCCCACTGTCTGTTCAAAATTTCCCACTGCCTGTTCAAAATTTGTAGTCGAAGTCGCCATCCAATTCACCTTTTCATGTAATTGTTCCAGTAGGGCATTTGTTTTATAGAAAGCACACAACAAAGCTTCTGAATACATTGTCCTGCAAGGTCGAATGCCTGTTCCCACGATTGTTATCTGTAACAGCTGCCGGCTCTCTGGAGTTGGTAACAGTTACACAGTCTCCCTCTAGGGGGAAAACTTCTATTTGTTCTTGCAACAAAGTTTCCCTTTTTGAGATACTTTGTCAATATTTGTTGCTTAAAGATGCGAAGGGAAGCAGTGGAATCGCTATGTTTCTCTTCTTTTAGCTATCTGTCAAAATGCTTGTCTCTGGTCAATGAACTTCAAACGTCAGTCCTGACACCCCGCTCCAGGATCAGGATGGAGGAAAGTTACTTTACTTTAAACTCACTTTAAACAGTCCGGAAAAGATCCCCCTCCTTCTCCTGCTGTCGAAGGGGGGTTCCACAATTTTAAATGATGAAATCCAATCCTTTAAAGGCGATTTTCTAAGCTCTAGTTTACGTTGTCTTTGCTTTATTCTGTCTACCGAAGAACGGAAGGCTGACTTCCTGTTTAGACCGTCCCGTTCCGTACCAAATTAAAAAAGGTTTTTAAAATCCAATTCCTTTCTGCTCGCAAGTCCTTATCTAATGTCCAGTTGTTCAAAGTCTAAGTACTCACGGGTGCTTATTTTAGAGTCCAAATTGTCCCAGGAAAAAGGCAGCGCTCTCCGGCAACGGCTGTGTGGCTTCGCTCCACGGAAGTAGCAATTGACTCACAGCACCGCGCCACTTCCCCCTCTTCACTTCGGAGCCCGTTAGTGGGTTCCTTAGTGAGTTGGGGGGGCGCTAAAGGTGCCCGCTGAGTCCCATGGTCACAGGCTTCATCCGCCTGTGATTTTTAAAAGGGTCCCCGCTTCGCCGTAGCGGAAAAGAACCGTTTCCCGCGGAGCTAGTCCCTCCTGTTCAGAGGTAGTCCGCCATTGCCGATGGCGCCACCCCGGAAGTTCTGCTCAATCTTTATAAATGCAAACTAGTAGATGTTGTGAGATACTGTAGGTTTTCAGTACAGTTTCATCCACATCAAATGGTGGATGAATGGTGGAGTGAGATGCCTTCACTCCATTACATTCTGCTCTATTCCGCTCATCGAAGGAAGCTGCAGAAGACAATATACTAATGCGTTTCCAAAAAGCTAATACAGTACACTATGCTTGAGCAGTGAAGCATGCCTATGTATGCATGGAATTTGCCATTTAAAAAGTTTCGCTAAAAATATATTACAGTAAGAGTTGCTTTGTTTGTATGCTTTGGTTTAAGGACTTGATGGATTACCAGGGGACCAAGGAATCACAGGTGTTCAAGGGAGACCAGGAAGACAGGGACCCAAAGGACTAACTGGATACTCAGGAACACCTGGCTTCCCAGGTGAGGTGGAAGTGAAAGAAAAATTAACTGGACTTTAAACATAATAAGCTTTTATGGGCCATGATGACATCAGTAGAAAAGGAAACATCAACATGCAATCAAACCAGAAAATATATGAAAGTCAAGATGGGATTATAAGCAAGATCACCCTAATCCCTGTGGGGAAAAGTCCAATAAACTTTCCTAGCTGAATGGAAAGGTCCATACTGTATTTCTTTTAAACAAATCTTGCTGTTTTGTAATTATTTATTTGTTATTTTTACTATATTTTTTACATCAACTCGGGACATACATGAGAGGCAATTAACAATAATGTCATTTCTAGCAACCAGCATAATCATAAAATATATATTGAATATTATGGAGAAATAGTAAGTATTGTTTAATTATGAGGATTGTGTCTTCAACCCGCAGGTATCCAAGGAGCTGCAGGCATTCCAGGAGCACCAGGTGAACAAGGTAATCCTGGTCTTTTGGGAGCTCCAGGTTTTCAAGGATTACCTGGCAGTCCTGGGAGAAAAGGTAACTATTGTGAAAAACATGTGGCAGTGAATGTAATGATGTGGACTAAAGGTGATAACATGAATTGTATATTACTCTGTTCTTTGAAGGAATACAGGACTGGAGAAGCGCAAGCCAGGGACCACATACTATCAGCCCCTAAAATGACTATCAGTGGCCTTAAAAAACTGTTGAGTCAGCTTCTCCTCTACCCTCCTTGGGGCTGTTTAAGTTTTCCAAGTGTGCCCTGAGGAAAGGCGGAAACACAGAAGCCTAAGCCAGGGAACTCATGCCAACAGCTCCTGAAGGGACCATTAAGTCTGCCTCAGAGAACTCTGTTTTATATTTTGTACCCTCTTCTTTCTTCCCCAGCATAGATCCTAACAAAGATAACCCCTTGCACTGCCATTAACCTAAAGGGGATGAAGCTCCCACTGCTGCTTTTCTTCTCAGTCTAATTGCAGAGCAGGGGGTGTACGCAGTCTTGTCGGAACTGCATCACATTGTCCCCTCCATTCTTTTTCTCCATCTTGCAATATTTCAAAGGCCTTTCGGGACCGCCTGGATTAAATGGCCTGAATGGACTACAGGGTCAAAAGGGCTTGCCAGGATCTCCAGGTAAATAATGAAACTACCATTATAAAATTATAATTTGAAAAAAATGAATACGAATGGAATTACTAGTAGAGGCTCAATCAAATGTTAAGCCGCCAACTGGCATTAATTTTAACAATAAACGATAGATTTTAAATTTTATGTGAGGTTTGGCTTCAGCTGACACTAGTTAATGCTAGCATAGTGAAAATCAGCCCGAGAGTGTCGTGGAATTTCTATTGAGGGCAACAGCTATGGAGAATTATCCTTTTGCAAACCAAGTTATCTGTAGCATTTCAAACAGACATATGCCTGATAGGACCATACTTAGATATTGGAACCCAAAGCCTAAAAGTATGTGCGAAAGCACACATGCAGTGGTTGCAGATCTTATCCTCCAGCAACTGCCCCCATGCTTCATGGGGTATTGCTCTGAAGTGCTTATTGATATTGAGCAGTCTTTTGGGAGGATAAAGGGGGCTAAGGCTGAAGGGGGAAGCTGAATATCCTGGGCAAGGCACTCCTATACAGTGCTACCTCTGGTTACAGACACTTCAGGTTACAGACGCTTCAGGTTACAGACTCCGCTAACCCAGAAATAGTACCTCGGGTTAAGAACTTTGCTTCAGGATGAGAACAGAAATCGTGCAGCAGCACGAGGCCCCATTAGCTAAAGTGGTACCTCAGGTTAAGAAGTTTCAGGTTAAGAACGGACCTCCAGAACGAATTAAGTTCTTAACCCAAGGTACCACTGTATAGTGACTTAGGGGCCATAGGGGCCACAATTTCTTGAATCATTTTTATCGCATGTGTCTTCCAAAGGGCCATGCTCTCTTCCCACTCCCCACCCCACAAATTTATTCTCATTGCAACTCTCTGAGGCAGGTTAGGCTATGAGAGAGCAACTGACTTGCCTCAGATCCACATGAACAAGCATGGACATTGAGAGTTGGCCAACCTTGGATAGCGTCACCTGGAAAGGAAGTGCTTGGGTGTCTGCTTTTATGCATATGCCTTTTATTCATTATGAAGCTTCATTCTGTGTGCATTTATTATTCCCTTTGTAAGGTTTAAGTGAAATGGGGCCTGCAGGATGCATAGGAGAACCTGGGCCAAAAGGCAACAGAGGAGAACCTGGACTACCAGGAATTTCCCGTCCGGGTCCCCCTGGAGATGCAGGACTACTAGGTCCCCCTGGTAAGGAGCAGTTTTCTCCATGGGAGGAAAACAGCTAATCTATTACTACTGTCAGCATCGCCCTTGAGCCAGTGCCACCAACTGGACTCATCCACTTCAGCCCCGACTGGGCTAGGCAAGCTGGGTAGCACTTCCAGAGACCACCTTCTGCACAGGAACAGGTCAAAGTGCTGTGGACTCACAGCTTAGAGTTGTGAGCACCGGATTCACTCCAACAAGAAGACAGTCGTCACACAGCAGAGTACAGCAGAGTCTAGCAGAGTATATAAACAACTCGGAGAGCAGCTCTGTAGAATATCTTCTTTATTCTATCTACAACTATTATACAAACTATATACAGAGCTGAATAGGTCTAAGCATAAATAAATGCTGCACTGCACTGAGTGTCTGCAGCTGCTCTTAGCAGCAACCTTATCTCTACACACGATCTCTAACACTCAGTCTCTCTCTCTCTCTCCGACACTGACTGACTGACTGACTCGGTGCTGGAGCAGAATAAGTAGAGAGCAGAACACGCCTCCTCCTCTCTGGAGAATCAGCAGGCTCCTCAGGAGATTCTTGGATATGGGAGGGGTGAAATCTCCTCAACTACCCCATTGAAGAGCAGGATGATGATGTTTGTTTCTTACTTAATGTCATGAACAACAGCCAATAGGTTTCTGGGGACACTCATGTAAGCAGATTTCACAAATAATTAAAGCAAGGGAAATGCACTATGGCAAACATTTGTGGTATCTTAGATATATATTGTGCTGGAAAGAATGGTTCTGCCACACAAACAAACTATAGAGTCCACACAACATAGAGTAAAATGCCTTTGCAATGAGGTTCCTATTGGTCAATATTCAACATTTTGGTATCTCCTAAAATATAAAATAGCACAATAAACTCTCTTCTTCTTACAGGCAAGCCAGGTGCTTCTGGGTCTGCCGGTCCTATGGGACAGCCTTCTGTAAATATAATTCCTGGGCCTCCAGGTGACCAAGGCCCTGCTGGATTAGATGGTGTTAGAGGTATGACTGGCATAATAAAGCAGTTAAAGTAGAACAAACCCTCCTATGTGCTGGACATGTAGCAGAAATGTTATTTTCCAATTGAGTTTGAGAGCAGGAGGGGGTCCTCCTTTTGGAGAAACTAATCAAATAATTAACTTTGCTATGCCTTTATTCTGTAAACCACTTTGAAGGCCTTTTTTTTTTAAACAACAACAACAGCACACAAAGATTATATGTAAACTGTTGGCTGCTCCTAAACCAGATACGAGAAATTGAAGAATCAGGTTGAAGGGCTATAGCTACTGTAAGTGGTAAATAATGTTGATTGAAGCTCCCAGGTTCACTCTTCAGGATCTCCCAAGTAGGACTGGGGTGAAGGACTTTGGAGGGCTATTCTCAGTCAATATAGCCAGTGTGGTGCCGTCCAGATGTGTCCCACAACTCTCATCTTCCTTGATCATTGGCATGCTTTCTGGAGCTGATAGGAGCTGTAGTCCAACAACATTTGGAGGTCACCACATGACCCACCCTACGTGGAGATATTACCGAACTACAAGGACCAGTAGTCATATTCTGTATGGCAACTTCCTGTGTTCTTATGATCCAACCAAAGGATACTGAATGCTGTTCTGCCTTCCTGTCCAAAGACCACAATCCCCACCTCCCAATTGTTAAGGAGACATGTGCACAAGCCTGCTTCAGCCCCCTATCCTTGCTTGGTATGTTTATTCCAACAATACTTAATTTCCGTTCCAGGTCTCCCTGGCAAACCTGGTCCTCCAGGGAAGACTATTCTCATTAAAGGAGACCCAGGTGACTGTGGGGCTTTGGGGGCACCTGGGGCTCCTGGTCCTCCTGGCAAACCTGGACCTAAAGGTATCTCGGGAAATCAAGGAAGAGAAGGCTCAAAAGGTATGGCTTGAGATAATGGGTTTAGCATATAGCAGATCCAATAACAGAACTTTCTTAATTCATCCGAATTCTCATTGTTAAGGTCCAACGGGAAATCCTGGCCCACAGGGACCTCCTGGTGCCCCTGGAGAGCCTGGAGATCAAGGTTTGCGAGGATCAACTGGTCGTATGGGTCCCAAAGGTAATACCTAACATTTTTTATACCTTGCTATATGCAGTGGCCATTCTGAATCCACATTTGGTCATGTTTGCAGCAATCTTGCAATGCTCTACCCAGCCACACAGCTAGTGAGAGAGGGGGGGGCATTGCAGTAGATTTTCTTAGTTGCAACCCACACATAAAGCAAATATCCTAAGCCAGAAGAATGGAGCAGATCCACACTGCAAATAGGATTAGGCAGCTAATACAGTGCATCCTGGGACGCGGGTGGCACTGTGGGTTAAACCACAGAGCCTAGGACTTGCCGATCAGAAGGTCGGCAGTTCGAATCCCCGTGACGGGGTGAGCTCCCGTTGCTCGGTCCCTGCTCCTGCCAACCTAGCAGTTCGAAAGCACCTCAAAGTGCAAGTAGATAAATAGGTACCACTCCGACGGGAAGGTAAATGGCATTTCCGTGCGCTGCTCTGGTTCTCCAGAAGCTGCTTAGTCATGCTGGCCACATGACCCGGAAGCTGTACGCCGGCTCCCACGGCCAATAAAGCGAGATGAGCGCCACAACCCCAGAGTCGGCCACGACTGGACCTAATGGTCAGTGGTCCCTTTACCTTTACAGTGCATCCCAAGTCCTGCCTCCTGCTTTCTAAACCCGTCTCTGCTTATACATATGACTGCTATAACACATCTGGAAGAGGAGAATTTACCAGTAGCACTGAAGTTCTACTCTGTCCTTTCATAGCAACGTGGGTCACATTGTTCAATTGGCTGAGTACTGGTTCAGCAACAAATTCTGTGATGTAGCAGGTCTGTGGATTAAATGCTATGCATACTTAGCATGCAATACATGAGGTCTTCACTCACCTGTTCAAATGCTGATTTAAGTGACAAATATACACAGCTTATGAAAGAGTTTGATTTTTTAAATCTACCATTTTTTTAAAAAATTAAGATTAAGGACATATTGTATACGAAAGGAATGCCTGAAAAGGATGCTGGAGAATAATACAGTAATAATACTTATAACTGTAATAATACTTACTGAATTGTAAGCTATTAACATTTGTTTGTTTTTCATTTACTTACGTATTAATTTCTAGTAAAGGCATAGGTATTTAATGGTACTGAATGACAGGCCTTTTCTTGAAATAGTTTTTAGCCCAGCAGTGTTGCAATCAAGCTGAAAGGAAGATTGCAAAATCAGAGGACAGTGAAAACGAAGGTTCATGGCAGTCTATAGAAAAGTTCCTGGATGGCATTTCCCACCATTGGGATGGTGCTTCCTACAGGGCTCCAAGGGCGGAGCACAGGACTTCTTTTGGGAGGAATCACCTCCCACCTCCCAGAGCAGCTCTGTCTGAATCGATAGGCAAGAGCGTTGGTCAGGCTCCTACAGTGTGACCAAATTAAGAGCTTTTAAAAAGCTTCTTTTCCTTCACTGTTTCCTCTTTTCTCCCCATGATCTCCACATTTTGGAGCATTGGGTGGGCTAGTTAGGGACCCTTTGGGTTTTTACTAGCTGGGAACGAGGATGACACAGCCTAGTTCCTGCTAAAAAGTCTTAAGGAAGCTGATACAGGTGCTTTTGGGACAAGTTCAGTGGCATCACTGCAGTGAGGAAAAACAAGCTGCTTCACACCACCTTTGGAGGAGATGGATAGCCTTGGATACCCATTTCCTTATCCTTCAGGGAGGCAGTTATCCTTTTTTTATTATGTAGACATTAATTTTTGAAGTCATTCACTCACTGTAGACAGATGCTCCCATGTCTTGTCACAATCATGTTGGGGGAAATGATAATGCCATGTGCAAGCTATCACTGTTCTAATTGCATTCTTGTTCTAAACCATCTGCACGGTGCTGGTCTCCCTCCTGCATGTGAAATGGCTGTCACAAATTCTTGGCATTCAATCCACCAGGTTGCAGAGGTAAGCTTAGAGAAGGATGAGTGCTTTGGTGTGTGTTCAAGTGAAAAAGTTTCTCTGAGTGTCAATTTATTTTCCTTCATGCTAAGATCTTAGTCTTTTAGTTCAAATTGCTAATAACTGATCTGATCCACATCTTCTGAACTAATGTGCAGATTGGAAGGTAGCTATCCTTCAGATTTAGCACTTTTGTGGTCTAATTCTCAGCTCAAAAAAATATCAAAATGTGTTCTAACATGTACCGTATTTTTCGCCCTATAGGACACACTTTTCCCCCTCCAAAAATGAAGGGGAAATCTGTGTGCGTCCTATGGGGCGAATACAGGCTTTCGCTGAGGCTTGGCGAGCGAGAGGGGTCGGTGCGCACCGACCCCTCTCGCTCTCCAGGCTTCAGGAAGCTATCAGCAAGCCTGGGGAGCCCGCAGGAGTTCCCACAGGGCTCCCTAGGCTGCAGATAGCAGCCTGCCACCCGGCGCGTGGGGCGCCCTGAAGCAGAGCGCCCCACGCGCCGGGCAGACATCGGCCAGCCCCACAAGCTTGGGGGAGAGCGGGGAGGCAGAGCGCCGCCATACCACTGTTCCCCGACCTCATTTGGTTTCCCCGACCTGGTTTGGGGGGGGGATAAAGGGGGGGAAATTTCCTTTATTTCTCCCCCCAAAAACTAGGTGCGTCCTATGGGACGGAGCATCCTATGGGACGAAAAATACAGTATATATTAGATAATAATGTGCTTAGAAATACTCATTTAGGAAAGAAAATACTTCAAAAATTATTTGTAAAACATATTTAAATGCAAATTTTCATGCAAAATAAAAATAGATGCAGAAATGGAACGTATTTTTAAGTGAACATTTGGAAGTGAGGCATGTGATCAGCCCTCTAAGCATGTTGTGATTTACTCTGCACCTCTGTGCCAAAAAAGTCATGACCCTCTATTGCTTCTCTGAAAATTCCCATGGCTCCATACTGCTGCAGTGGCGCTCACAGACCAGTACTGGAAAATATACTGAATTTCCTGGGCAGCAAGATGGTGTTTTTAGGAGCCAGAGTGAAATTCTGTATTACAATCCTTTACAGTGTTCCCTATCATCTATGTCCTGTGATATTTGAGCCCTTACATATTTTTTACTTTTCCTAACACTGGAGGAAAATGTGTGCAAATCACTAGCATTGGAATGTATCATTCCTTTTTTAAAATTAAAAAATAAAGTGAATAAACATTTGCTTTTCCCCAAGTGAGACCCTCCTCTTGTAACAAAGTCATTCTCCAATAAAGTCTATATAACGCAAATGCTACTGCTGCAGCAAAAGCATAGTGTTATGTGGAAAGCCAATCACATTATACACTTGATCTCTCCCTCCTATTTATTTATTTGTGTTAGGTCATTTATGCACTTGAACCTGTAGCAATAACATAAAGGGTGGTTTCTCAAACGCTTGGCACATACTGAATTACCTTGGGAGTTTATATAAATTCTCTGCCTACCAACCTTGTTTCTGGGTCCAACCTTTCTATTTAACAGTACAATCCCTTACATGCCTGCTCAGAAACAAGTTCCATTGGATTCAGTGGGACTCAATTCCAGGTAAGTGTGTATATGATTATGACCTAACTCCTGTTTTAAAGTCCTTTCCTGTTTCAGGTGACCCAGGAGAACCTGGAAGTGTTGATTATTCCTCATGTCCCAAGATTCCAGGGCCTCCTGGTGTATTGGGCCCAAGAGGATCACCAGGTGTCATGGGATTAAGAGGGCCAGCAGGCTTCCCTGGCCCCCCAGGTAAGTAATTCTGTGTGTCTGCAATGTTTGTGGTAGGGAAGAGACAGAATCACCACGAACCCTTTCATGTATCATCCTTTCAGCTCACCTATCCCAGTGAAGTCTACACAACTCCATGTTGGCTTCAGTTTGGGTTGCATTGATGAAGAACATCAACCTCCTCTGTTACATTTCCTATTCATTCTGTTATTTAAGCACATATTTTTATCTGATGCCAGTCGGATAGCTTTACAAAAGAGACCACAACTTATCATAGCACTTTAAGGACATAAGAGCCCTGCTGAATCAATCTAAAGTCTCCCCTTTAAAACCCCTCCAAGTTGGTGATCATCACTACATTTGGGGATAGTCAGTTCCGTAGTTTAACTGTGCACTGTGTAAAGATTTCAATAGGTTGTAGCAGAACAAACAAATAGTGGCAGCTCCTCCTCACAGCCGCAAGTTCCCCATCCCTGTTTTAAACTAGTACTTTCTTCTGACACCGTGACATGGCTTGGACAGGAAGCTCAACTCATCCCCAAATCCCTCCACTTCATCTGATTTCCTCAACTATGGCAGCTGAATCCAGAGGGTCACAGGTTCCTCATCCCTGGTTTTAATAAAATAATAATAATAATAATAATAATAATAATAATAATAATTTATTACTTATACCCCCGCCCATACTCTGGCCAAGAATTCTAGAGCATTCTAGAGTGTGAAATATATTTTAAGGTTTTTTAAAAAAATAAAATGAAAGGACTGTTTCGAATAATTTCAAGAAAGACGAAACTATTACTACTTCAGAGAAAACAAACATACCTGTTTAATGTTAGATTTGTAATCTATTAATACAATAACTAATTATAGTTGCATTTAGACATGAATGCACTGTATTATATTTCAGGAGAGAAAGGAGAAGAAGGGTTATTGGGTCAACAGGGTCAAGATGGCTTGCCTGGGCCACCAGGACCCCCTGGTGATGAAGGTAACATAGGAGAAAAAGGATACACAGGACTACAAGGTAAGTATTCTGCCACAGTCATTTGCCATACTTCTGGGGAAAGTACTAGCTTTGCAAATGATTTCTCTTACTTTTTGCCCTGGTTGTAATGGCTCTTAGCCAAAACTGTTAATAGAACCTGCATTCAGCTGCTCAGTTGCTATTGTATCATATCAAAGAATCCAACAGCCAAGTTATATGTTATGCTAAATGTGTAGCATGTAGCTTTTATTTTCATCCCCCCTCTTTAATTACTTACAGGCACTGAGGTGGTTATGAACAGAGCACAGGATAGGAGGTTTAGTTCATCCATGCCCCAGCCACAATCGCAACAAGAATTGCTCCACCCAGTGCAGCAGCAAGCCTTAGAAAAAGTTTCTATTGGCACCAGTGGGAATTCTTTCTAAGGCTCATAGTTTGTGGGGGACAGCATTTTCGCTGCATTTGTGGTTAGGTAGGGGAGAGATAAGCCGCCTTTCCCTGTGTGTTGCATATTCAGAAACAACTGCCTTCTCACAACACAACTGTAATGTGACTTAAAGATTTTGTTGGCTCCAACCTCTGAGGATTGGTTTTAAATTCAAAACCTGAGGCCCTGGGATCTTGCATGCTTCAATCAAGTCTGTTCTGAAGAATAGAAAAGCATCTCTTTAATGTGTCCCACCTTTAAATGGAATATTCTCTACCTTTTCTCTGCAAGGTTTTCCAGGTGAAATTGGAATGCCAGGTCCACCAGGGCCTGACACAAGAGTTGTTGGTGGGTTCCTGATTGTTGTTCATAGTCAATCAGATCAAGTCCCCCTGTGCCCAGAGGGAATGCCAAGGTTGTGGACTGGATATAGCCTGCTGTATCTTGAAGGGCAGGAGAAGGCCCATAATCAAGATCTTGGTGAGGACTGCAATATCACTCCTTAAAGAAAGAAAATGCAGTGGTTCTCTGCATTTTTCATTGCAAATGGTTGCATATAACATTAAAATCTGGGGTAGTAGGTATGTATCTTTTTGGAGCCAATATTGGAATTGGCCAACCTTTCATTGTCGTATGTGCTATCTATAAAGCATGCTTAGAAACTGATGTGACCAGCTAGGGCCTTTCCTCGAGAGCCTTAGCGCAAGAGTGTCAACCTATGCTATTCGACCTGCGCTTCCCTGCAGAGGCTCTTCTTTCCCGTTCAAACCTTCATTATTTCTGCTGGGTGCAAAACTCATCCTTGTTGTCTGTGGTGAACCTGGGAGGTTTAATTTTTGGTCTATTTGCAACAGATATTTATATGCTTGAGCACACCTGCAAGTTACTATATATTTATTTGCTAGTTTTAAGCATTACTTTAACAATGAAATGGACCAGGACATTAAAATCACGGTACTACATCAGCAGAAAAGACATTTGTTTTAAAACAAGCAAGTTCTGAAGTGAACTGGGCATTCAATCCCAAGGTGCTACAAGTTGAATTTTAGGAATTAAGCACAGTAGCAAATTTGCAGTCTTTTAATAATAGCTTTAGTACTCTGTTTCAGACAAAGGTATTTTCCGGCAATATCTAGAGGTGCCAGGGATTTGAATCTGGGACATTTTATGTTTAGTGTATGGTACTCTCACTCACCTTTTCCAATTTTGAAGGTAGTGAATTACATTTTCATTTATTTTCTAACATTCCCAGAGGTTAGAGGATTGCATAACTTAAACAAGTGAAGTGAAAACTCTCGACTGCACGACACACCCACACACACACACCCACAGCATGAGAACATGTGTTCTCTGTACCTAGCTTTCCTTGGACACAGGTGACAATGATTGCTGTTGAAATTTCCAGACACCTCCAGATACTGTAAACCCACCCAAAGCCCTTATGCATCAAAAATTTTCCTGGCTGCGTAGTGCTGATGTGGAATAAGGCTCAAGACTAACTTAAACTGTTCTTTAATAAGAACTTCAAGTGTTTTGGATTGGTAATTATATGTGTGCATGTCCCCCACCATCTATTCTAGGTCTCGCTGGATCTTGTCTCCCTGTGTTCAGCACCATGCCCTTTGCCTATTGCAATATCCATCAGGTCTGCTACTATGCAAGTCGAAATGATAAATCTTACTGGCTGTCAAGCGCAGCTCCTTTACCCATGATGCCCCTCTCTGAAGAAGAAATACAACCTTACATTAGCAGATGTGCTGTCTGTGAGGCTCCTGCCCAAGCTGTTGCAGTTCATAGTCAAGATCAATCTATTCCTCCCTGTCCATCAAACTGGGGAAGCCTATGGATAGGCTACTCATTTTTAATGGTAAGATTGAATATTACTTGGCTCTTCTATGGAACTATTTGGATCTAACCATGCTAGCTAATCACTGAAACTGAGCCTGTAAATTGAATAAAATGTATGAATGAATGAGAACACACTTACCTGGGAGAAGGTTCAGCTGAACTTAGTGGGACAGTCTTCTGAGTAGACATGCATAGGATTGAGCTGTCAGCAAGATCTGCAAAATGCTCAACTGATTTGTCATTTGCTAATTGACTGTAGACGTTTCACTCCTTCAGTTTGCCATCTTGGTTCCTTATCTTGTCTCTATTTGTGTTACTGTATTTATCAGTTGCCCAATAACTTTCTCTGGGCAATGCACAGCGCATTATAAAAACAAGAGAACTATAAAATGCAAACTACAGTTCTAATGAGCAGAATTAGACTAAAATTGAGATAAAGTTGAAACCATGCCAACAGCAAATAACCACTGCAACTTAAGAGATAAATGGATCTGATTTTAAATGTTTGTATGGCCTTCATCTGCTTCTAAAATGACATAGTCTGTGCCTCCAAGCAAGGGGCTGCTGCTGAGACCTTTTCTCTTGCAGACACTTCCTTTATTTCAGCTTGCAGAGGCATAAAAAAATGACATCAGATTATTAACTTTTTACTGGCTTTATTGTATTGTTTTATGTTTGGTGTTATAAAATTTAGCCATTCAGTAGAATTACTCCTGGAGGCTGAGACTGGCAGATCAATGAGCTCAGGAGTTTGGGTGTGCTGATCAAGTGTCCGCACTAAGTCTGGCATCACTGGGAACCACTTCGATATTTTTAATGATATTTTTAATGCAAATATTTTTATAAATAAAGCAAACTGTGGGCACAGGTAATTATGTATGGGAAGAAGATGCAAGTTCTTCAGGTACTTGTGTTCTTGAGCTATGAAGAATTTCAAAGATCAAACACAAGACTTTGAATTGAGTCCAGAGTATCCTGCCAACCAACAGTTAGCTCCAAGTTCTAATTAGATGAAGATTGGTTTTGACATAAACCATAGGCCAAAATCAATTCTCTTTATCACCATTCACACCCCAAAATGAAAACTGCAGAAGCTATCGCAAAATTCATTTTGCCTTATGAGAAATGCCAACTCTGTTGGTCAGTACTACGATTTAAAAGAGATTTAGTTGTAAGAAAGTTATATTGTGTTCACTACGCAGTCTTATCCAAATGAGTCTCACTGAGCTCAGTGAGATTGGCTACTGAGTAAAACTGTACAGGGTGAGATAACTTCCACCTCTTTTGCCTGTTTCTTTCAGCACACTGGATCTGGTGACCAGGGAGGTGGACAGTCTCTCATGTCAACTGGAAGCTGCCTTGAGGACTTCAGATCAGCACCCTTCATTGAATGCCAGGGGCAGCGAGGGACATGCCAATTTTTTACCAATGAATACAGCTTCTGGTTAAGTACTGTAAACCCAGAGATGCAGTTTACTTCAGTCCCTCGCTCAGAGACTCTCAAAGATGAGCAAGAACAACGCCGCAATGTAGGTAGATGCCAGGTCTGCATGAAATATGGCTAAAAGAAACCCGACCGTTTACCAAAGTGAAAGTTGCATGTGGTGCTAATCTTATGTGAAACTGTGCACTGCCGTTCAAGCCTTTGGCCACATCTGCAGAAGTTTAAGCCAGTCAAACCATGGAACTATACTTCTTCCTCAAGTCCCACTCCCTGTGCAGCGACACTTTAAGAGGCATTGTAGCTGTGCTAGCTAGAAATGTATGGAAAGCTTAATGTCCTTTATGAGCCCCAAAGCATAAGCCCACTTGCAAAGGCCAGCAGGATGGGAGGGCCAGTGTGGGGTAATGGTTAAGAGTGCTGGACTAGGACCTGGGAGAACAGGGTTCAAATCCATACTCAGCCATGAACCTCAACTTGGTGATCTTAGGCCAGTCACTGGCTCTCAGCCTATCCTGCCACACAGAGCATTGTGAGGATAAAAGGGGAAGGGGAAGAATGACATGCACCCACTAGAACTCACTGGAAGAAAGATGGGGTGTAAATGTAGGAATACATAAATAAATAAAAAACAAACCATCTCCTGACTTATTTTTTGCTGCCATAGGGAATAGATCATCTATCACCCTCATCCATCTTTTTTTCTTGGAGCTTTTCCCCCTTTATTTCCCTCTTGTCTCCTTAAACTACAAGCCTGCAGGCAAGCCCAGTCTTATGTTTTTAATACTGTTTATACAACACCTTGATGACTGAGACACTTTATTAGTCGTAAACTATTTTTATTAGGTCTGACCTAGCAGTGTCACGGATGCAATTCATGTAAGCATGAAAAGCCAGCACGCTTAAGCAAATTTCTGCCAGGAGGTTGTGACACTGCCACAAATAGAGCCAAGTCATACTTACTGTATTTTTCTGTGTATAAGACTATATTTTTTCCTAAATTTTTGAAGTTTAAAATAAGGGGTCGTCTTATACACGGATAGTGCATGGTGCACTTTCTTAATTTTGGGTAAAAAAAATTAGGGGTTGTCTTATACATGGGGGAGTCTTATACACAGAAAAATACGGTACTTTCCCCATGTGGTTGCATCCTCAGGGATCACAATTTGAATGCTTGTAAATCAGCGCAAAGAATGAGAATACATATGAAACATTTTCTCATATGGTGTTATCTCCATTTTTACAAGTCGTGTGTGCATCATTTTCACTTGAGGAGTCTAATTAAATTATACTAACCCTACAGGCAAGTCACACTTTTAGACATCTTTGTAACACAGAGCTGGTCTGTCAATGGGCCTGATACCTGAAGCCAGCTCCCTATAGAGCACGTCCTTGGGGATCCTGCCATCTTCTATTCTGTGGACATGACCAAGACAGTGTAGGTGTCGCTTAGACAGCAGTGTGGCCCTGTTAGGAATGTGGGCTTGGAAGAGCACATTGGTGAAGGCAAGAAGGGCTAACATGGCTTAAAACCAAGCATTTTGGCCTGGACTGATAAGTGAACAGATTCTAAGCAACCACATATTTTGTGCTCTAACCAAGCACTGCTATGATTCTTATCCAATGCATCCAATGCATGGCTAAGTAAGTTCCTCTAAGTTCAACAGGACTTATTCTTAGGTAGATGTACATAGGAAATAACTCATAATGCAGTTACTTCTTGTAATGTAGAATACTTTCATAACCAAGCTTCATCAAGAACAGATTTCCCTATTCCCCCTCAAGTTCCAACTGGGAAGCAAGGTAAAGTGGACATTTACTGAACACTGTGCAATCCTTGGTTACAAGAGGCAACTGGCTTACCAGTGCCTGCTTTGCTGTTCTGATTTCCCATCCTTGGAGGAAACTATCTAAAGAACCCTCCTGTTAAGGTAGCTAATGAATGGGTGGACAGCAGCCCTTTGGAGAAGAGCTTGTTTAACTGGGTTTTTATATTACTATACACAGGCGGGTCACTGAGAAGCCAGTCTGAGTATCTTTATGTTTTCATTTATTTTGAGTTATTTATATCATTTTATATTTTTTTCTGCTGCACTGTTATTACAGCCATTCATCAACAGTCCATCCTTCACATCCTCTTCAAGGGACATGCCACAGAGTACATAAGAAGTATCTAGGGACGCATGCATGCAGCCCTTTTAAAAAGCAAAATTCCCCTCAATCAGCTGTTTGGCAAGAAAGGATGAGCAATAGGGGAAATAGAATACAGCCTCTAATCCCCCGTAAACAGTGCTGAAAATCTGACCTAAACTACAATATGATCTTCAGGTCACCAGATCCACCACACAATGGGCATAGTTGGTTTTTGGCCTGATATTTATCAACAAGAAAAAGAAAACAAAGGTGCTAAAAATAGCTTTCATTCATGAAAAACATTAAAATACAGACAACAGGAAAAATACCACCTTGCCTGCTTGGAATGTTAATTCAACAAACAGGCTAGGTCAAACCCACCTGAGGTGTTAACCAGATCTCTTGTTCAGCCTATACACAAGCTTTCACAGAACTATCATATTGCAGATGAGTGCATGTCACAGAAGCTACAGCAATGATCACTTAAAAAATATTACTGTCTTGCTTACTTGGCAGAACTAGCAAGAGCCAACAAATGCGAAGATAAATGAATATTATAGTGGGTGAATTCCAACTAACCTTGTGGCTGGAACCCTGCCTCTTTGCACCCTCCCCACTGCTCTGCAGTGTTGGGCAAATCTCTAGAGCATATTGAGGGGGTGTGTAGGGAGGAGTTCTGTCGCACAACAGGAAATCCTGCAGGAAATGCATTATTTGGATACCGCCTATAGTATTTGCACATATGGTAGACAAAAAGTAAAAGTGATTTGCAGCTTAAAGTACAGACTATAAGACAGCAAGATGGCTAGTGGTTACATATTAACACAGGCTACCTAAACCTATACTGCCTGGACCATAAATTTAAGCATTTCCTGTAGCAGAAATAAGAGGCAGACAGAGCAACTGTTCTATGTGGAGTAAAGGCACGGACTATGAAACCTGACAAAATAGCAGTGGAGACATATACCCAAGGGCAGGGGTGGGGAGGGACTTGAATGCAAATGACATAGGGCTGGACTAATTTGGGGCTGGGTGGTGGTGCTGGGAGATAACAAGACTAGGGAAATAGGAAAGAGAGAGCAAGCAGAAGCAAGGCACTAATAATTGCCTACCTCAAGAAGGGGCAATAAAGGTAAAAGGTTTCCTTGATTCCACTGTAACCTGCTGGGGCACAGTAATGACTGAGACCAGAATTTCTAACAGTGGTTCAAAAAGGGTGTAGAATGGTCTGCTCAAATGCCAAGAGGCACCAGGTAAGATGAGTGAACAACAGACAACAATGGGTTGGCCAGTAAGTTGGCCTTTGAGGCAAGCCAGACTCCCATCCTAAGTTCCTTCCAAGTTGCTCGATAGTTTTAAAAATAGAAAAAGCTTGTTTTAGAGATAAAACTGGCCTGTGCTTCCTGCAACAGTCATGACTTAATGTTTCTTCTACATGAAACAGTTTGGGATAATAGTTTTCAGCTCCACATGAACAGTTAGCTGAATGTTCACCTATAAACAGACCTCGTTAAGTGTGTTTCCCTAAAATAAAACCAAGAGTCAAATAGGAAGCGGGGGGGGGGGGGGAATCCTCACTCCCAGTCTGCAAAGTGTTACAGATAAAAGCACTTTAAAGAGGCCGAAGGCTTAACAAGTAGCATAAGAAAGAAAAAACTACAACTGTTGTTTTGTTTTCATGCAAAATAAAGTGAGCATGGATGTTTGTGCATTCCAAGCTACTCATGCTTTGACAATTTATTCTGGCTTTATATGCCAATTTGCAGTGCTGTCATGACAAATGTGTTGTTGCCATGGTAACTTCCACAGTCAGTGCTTAGGCTGTCACTGAAATACTATCCTCCACTTTAAATGAACAGCAATATTTCACGGCACATTTTTTTAAAATACTGTTTTTACACAGAGAATGGAGCCATCCGCAGGGAACATTCCTTCCTATGTTTTCCCTGTGGTGTCTGTTTCTTCCCTCTAAATTGATTGGAATTCTATTCTCCCTTGAGGTTCAAGGGGATATATATTTGTTGTTGTTTTCAACAGACTTCTCTTCAGTGTTCTAGAGAGTACACAAACCACAGGTAACTGAAAGAAACCATAGAGAAATGTCCAAGTATTGGTTTTGGTCTATATTTCAAGCACATCACAGATGTGTCCCAATCACAAAATCAGATATACCGGTACATACACTGTAGGCCCAAATTTGTTGAACAAACACTAACTAATCCCAAAATCCTATGCTCCCAGAAGTTCATAGTACTGTTGCAATAGTATGTGTGGGATGTTGGTGTTACTACCTGCCATTGCTAAACATAGGCTGTCATTCATACATGCCTTGCAGGCTGCTTCAGAAACCCTCAGAACGAGATGCAAGAAGCAAAGCCTCTGAAGTAGCTTTCAAGGCATGCAGTTACCTCAGTGAAGGCTGAAGCAAGTTTCAAACACTTCCACTTTTGCAATTTATCAGATTCAAGCCAGAATACAAGCTATGGATGCTAACGGATCCAAATATCTTTTTCAAGCTGAGGATCCTAGGCAGTTGCAATGAGAAACAAAGCCTCACCTTGAAACCCTGTACAGAAAGCTGTCCATCCGGGTTGATCCATGAAAGGTATTTCTCTGTTTCGGAATCTTCCAGGCAGCCCACAAAAATCAGCCACACTGCTGAGAGGGACAACCGTTCTTCACACAACCAACCTTTGCTCAAACTAAATTGTTTGAGATAAAATACACGGGAGCACTCAAACTGGAGTGCAAGAACAATAACTGACCAGATGTCATGCAGACACTCTGGCCTTCTCTAGTGACAGGTCCAGTGCAAATTGGGGAGAAAAGGAGATGTTATGGATACCCAAGAGGCATCAGAGTGACAAAGGGAAGATCACCCAAACCAAATTCTTATTCTTACCAGCAGGGGTGGTCATGCTTGGGTCTTGACTGTCTCACTGACCCAAAGGCTCACTAAGGGACTGATACTGCTGATAGGGCCTCCTTGGCACATCATTCAGGTGTGTGAGAGATGAAGAGCAAGGGCCATATCACTGATGTGATGTCTGAAGTCAAAGACAGGCAGCAGGATACACCGTCTCCTGGCTCTCACCTTGGTACCAACCTGTTGCATTGAGTTAGAGGTTGTAACAACCCAAAGTTCAATCATTTCCTCTCTCTTGCTTCTTCGTTCCAAAGGCAACTGTGCTACAGCAACGAAACTCAAGGTAAGAATCATACACTAGTTAGCTGCCACACAGACGCTCTTTTGGATGAGCTGGAGACAATATGGAATGAAAGTGTGACGCTGAAAGGTATCCTCAGACTCCAGGAAGGATGTGACAATCTCCCCCAATACCACTCAGAATACAGTGGCTGTTCTACCAAGCCACCAGGAGAAAATAATTTGATTATTTACACAACAGCAAACACATTTTTGGAAACAAACATTATACTGCATGACTCTTCTATGAGAACAGAGCTTTCATTCACTAAATTTAAGGACAACCTTTCCACAGTCATTTGAAACTGAAAATCAGGTAACTTAATTGATCAGTATTAGATTTTTTTTTATATACATGTTCATTTTATCAGGGATACTCCTCAATTAGAAAATGCTATGCTGAGGGGCCAAAACACACACATGCACACACAAAAACACAGCCCTATTTAAGCTTAAGTGTGAAATATATATATTTTATTCTTTTAAAAAAATCACAAGATTGCTTGTTAATTCACAAACCATAATTACCAGAGACAAAACATATAATGAACAGGAATGTTCAATCTCACCTCTTCTAACACTATTCCTCAAAAGAGATTAACCAAAATGATTTCCGGGAGCTTGTGTAGAGTTGCTTTAAAAATAATAATTTAAAAGTCGAGGGCATCTTCATCAGTAACACTTGCAGAACTTACAATAAGTAAACAGGAGGCAGTGATAACCACCAACTTAGATGGCTCTAAAAAATTAGACAAATTCATGGAGAAGAGCATTCAAGGAGAAGAATGCTTCTGAATACCAGTTGCTGGAAACCAAAGTTTTTCCTAGGCATCTGGTTGGCCACTGTGAGAACAGGATGCTGGACTAGACGGGCCATTGGCCTGATCCAGCAGGCTATTCTTATGTTCTTAAATGAGTAGTACTTGATTCGGTTCAAGTATTACTGTTTGAAAATAGAAAATTAGTAAAGACTAAATGTACAGTGGTGCCTCGCAAGACGAAATTAATCCGTTCCGCGAGTCTCTTCGTCTTGCGGTTTTTTCGTCTTGCGAAGCATGGCTATTAGCGGCTTAGCAGCTATTAGCGGCTATTAGCGGCTTAGCGGCTTTAAGAAAAAGGAAACAAACTCGCAAGAACTCGCAAGACGTTTCGTCTTGCAAAGCAAGACCATAGGGAAATTCGTCTTGCAGAACGACTCAAAAAACGCAAAACCCTTTCGTCTAGCGAGTTTTTCGTCTTGCGAGGCATTCGTCTTGCGGGGCACCACTGTAATGGCAAATTCAGTGGCCACAAAGGTAGATATATATATAAAACGCACCTTTACAAGTAATTATCCTGGACTTTCCTGTTGTGGTCCTGATGAATATTGCTCCTCTGAAGCTATTTCCACTTAAAAGTAAGTTCCCTTTGGCAGCAATGCAAGTCTTTCCCCAAATGCAAGTCTTATCCCAAAGAAGGTTAGCATAGGTGGTCACAGGATTCTTTCCTGAAGGATGAAAATGTAACAGCACAAATGCTAGCTAGATCTTAAAATAAAAATTCAAGCTAACATTTGCTGCACTTGCAGTATAGATTGCAGATGAAAACCAGTACTCAATTATGTACAGGATCAGTACTTCTGAATATAAAAAAACCTACAAAATCATCAGAGACCAAAGAGATTTATACGTAGTGCCATTACTGTATTCCTGAAATCTCTCCCAAATTTAGAGCTCTCAGCACTTGGCAAGAAAAAAACCCATTTTGTATTTTGGTTCTCTTGGGACAACACTGATAAAGGAAATTACAGATGCGAAACTGAAGCCTATCCAAACAATATCCTGTGCATCTCAAATGTTTTCATATTTTTAAACTGAGGATCTGCTGATGAAATCCAGAAAACAAGCAGATTACGTCAACAATATTTCTGCTACATTAACATCCAGATGTTACTTATGATGTGCATATGGGGGGCTGGGAGGAATAGAAAGGGAGAGGGAGAGGGAGATCCTGGACAAAACTCCTTGGAGAGGTAGTTGTGTCAATGCTTCAAAAGCACAGAACCCAGTCAGTAAGTAAACTCACATTTGAACATAAAACTTACAGGATGAATCTAAATATGCTATGAATAATACTGAAAAGATTGAAGGCAACGAAAGTTCTCCTACTTGGGCTTTGAAAAATATACAAAGTTCAGGCCTCTCGTGTACAAAAAGATTTAAGTGTTAGTACTTTAATATATTTATACACTGAGTGTCACTTTATTACCTAAAAAAGATACATCACTAGCACACAACTGTGCCCAAAGGCACTGCAGAACGACGGCCAGAAGCTTCTTTTTACACACCATGTTTAGTTCTTAAATTATACTGAAAACAATATGGATGGGTTTAACCAATCAGTAGATCTAAAGAGGGCATATCCTAGCCAGATAAAAGCTGTTATCTAGAAGACCTAAACTGTATCTTGAACTTATCTGAGGCACATCAAATTCTGTTCCAGAGCATTTGAGACGTAAATTCTGTGCAGAGAAGCAGCTGGCAGAAGCTTCCACACTGAGCTCAATATAAAGCAAGACTCAGCATTATCCAACAATGAAAAGCGTGCCACAAGCCCATCTCACTCAAGTGAATGGGTGCTGCCCACGTATAGTTCCTGCACATCTCGTTTCCCTTTCACTTCAATTGTGCTTGCACAGATATTCCAAGTCAATTGTACTCAGATTTTTTTTTTTAGGATTACAAATAGAAAACAAACATTTTCATAATACATTTGCATCCACACAGTATATATTCAAAACGCAAGCAAATGATTATCAGAGTTAAAGAAAATAAACCTAAATACAATATAATTTAAGAACTGAGTTTTGTGGAGCGAGAAATCCCCTTTGGTTTTGTCTGCAGTGTCTTTGAATGTAATCCCAAAAGGAAGTACCTTGCAGGGTGTAAGGGTTTAAAGAAACTTTTTCAACTTCACTTTTAACTTTGGAAGCCCAGAGGCAAAGCAAGTGCACATTTTCCACACACCTTGGTACGATAATTTGCAGGAAACATTTTTTTCTGAGAAACTGCTAAACTGATAAAGATCAGACAGTGCTCTGGCAACTGGGAAGAGCCCTTTATATATTTTAGAGACCTGAGAATTTTACCACCTCTCAAATCGATTAAGTCTTTGCCTTCTAAGTTCTTCAACTGATGGCTCTTCCGGTGGAAGCCAGAAGCCGTAGGGTCTCCTTTCATTGCCGTAATGTCTTGGGCCTGTTAAGAAAAGCAAATACCAATCACTGTCATCTTCCGAAATCTACAACAGGCATATTTCTGAGGATTTTTTATAGTTTTATAACGTTAGGTCAGAAAGTTGCTGCTGCTAATATACTAGGCTTTATAGTATGTGTAACAATTCTGAGTCAAAAGAAAGACTTGTCAATGGAACAATTTACACTTTCTCATCAATATGACACCCGTCCCCTTGAAATTTCTTACATTGGCTTCTCTGTGATGAAATGCATCAACTGCTGTAATAAAAAGGGGTGACCACCACACCATACACACCTCATATCCCACACTAGTTTTCAGTCAGTGCTCTCTTTTTGTCTCCAGTAGAAGACACTCCAGTAGTAGCCATCAAATTTTCCAACCCCAAGAAGAGAAAAGAAGTTCAGTTTAAGCTCTCACTCTCAAAGTAATTTCTTCTATCGCTGAAAGGAATTTCCAGTGGAACAAATAGTTTGTGGCCATGCAGTGTTGCCTGAATATTTTAAAAAAACTGTCTGTGTTCAATTATCATTTTGGAAAAAAAGAACAAGCAGCAATTGCTAGCAGTTTATGGACGAGCTAAGCTGCAATTCAATTTCATGAGAACAACAGGATACTGGGACTTCCTAAAGCAGGGAAGAGGTGAGCTCCTCTTCCCAACTACACATCTATGATTTTGTCAACTAGGGTGACCATCCAAATAAGTGAAGAAGGATGGCTCAGAGAGTCATGGTCTTTTGATTTTGAAAAACAATTGGGCAGTGAGGTCATTTTAGGTCCAGAGTGATGGTGGACCTAAGATTTGTACCTTTGCATTAGCTATTACAAGTTGTGCTGACTACCAACAGTTTATAGGCAGCTTTAAAAAGGACTAGACAAATTTGTAAAAGGTGTAGCTAATAGTAATGGATGGACCTGACAGCTAACTGAAACATCTATGTTCACAAGTAATGTCTCTCTGAATAGCAGATTCTGAGGACGAAGAGCAGGGAGGGCCATTGTTGCTATGCTTGAGCCTCTGGCAGGCTACTATTAGAAATGGGATGGACCTTTTGCCTGATCCAGCAGAAGAGTTATTAGGCATACAGGAGACAGAACTGTGCATGAAGCTGTGGCTCTCTGAGGTTTCTGCCAACCCTGCATGGTCAGCTGAAGAGCCAGGCTGTTTGGTTTAAATGTCTCTGCCTTGGGTGTTTAGTTGTATTATTTTAAAACCAATTTTTGTTGTTTATATTGTATGATTATAAATCTTCTTGAGAATTATGTGAAAGGAGATGAGCAAAGCAAAACAACAAATCAAGCATTCACACAGATCACTTCCTATGTTTTTCCCTATGTTTTTAGCTGCTCTTATTTTTATCTGTAAACCGTCTTGAGGCCCCGTCTGGGAAGAAGGTGGGTATAAATTTTTTTAAAAAATTAAAAATTATAATAACGTCAATATTATCTTGTTCATTTAGAGGAAATAAGCAAGAACCATACAATTTACTACAATTAGAATATTTATTTACACAAAATGGAAGAGTGTTTTAAAAAAATGACATTGCAGCCTACAGTGCCAATATGCAGTTCAATATGCAAAACGTAGGGCCCTTCCAAGCCCACTTTGCTTGGACCATAACCTTAGTTACTAGCATGAGGATAGCAAGGGACAGCTAAAGGTGGAAAATTTCCTTATATGGATGTTTGAAGCAAGAAACCCAGGAGAACGAAGGAAAGACTGAAATAATCAGAAATGAGAAATGTTCATAAGCAAATAATTGTAGTTCAGATCTCACAATTGCTTTAGGTGAGCAAGACTTGTGTAGTACAATGGGCAGAAAGGAGGATAGATTAAACACAATAATTAATCACCTTGAAGAAAAAGGAACACTATGCCTGCTATAGAGGAATGGCTGATAAAACTCATGGACTTGGCTGAGATGGCAAAGTTAACATGTTTAATTAAAGAAAAATTATTGACATTTATTCAGGACTGGAAACTTCTTACGGACCACTGTAAACGTGACAGCAAATGTGTCAGATATGCTCTGATTTTTCAGAGTAAAAGGTATCTGTGCCTAAATACAAAAATAAGGAATCGAATTTAGCATACACTTAGTATGTATGGGAGGTTTCTACTGCATCTAAACATCAAGAATTAAAATAGTGACTGCTCTAGTGAACAATATTAATTTAGATGCTGATCATGCTTCAGGAGTTCCAGGAGATGGCACCAGAGGCTCACAGGCAACACATTAGAGGAAAGTAGGACAAACTCCAGTCAACAAAGCATTCCGCATAGTAAGCAGAATTAGGCTTATTTTGAAACAGATGGGCTCTACAGAAGCTGCAGCACTGAATATTATAGAGTTGTTTATTGTCTGGCTGGTTTGAAACCCAGGGATTATTTGCTAGCAACTAGCACTTTCTGTGTCACATCGGGTTTCATCTAAAACAGAATAAAGTGAAAGCCCACTGGGATATATAGATATACATTTTTTCTACTAATCCACTGTTGAATTCAGAACTGAAACTTGCTATTATGTGGTCTATTCAGCACAGGAGTGCTTTTTTTTCTGGAAAGATTAGCAGCATACCCGACATCCTAACCCTGATGTAGAACAGCTAGCTAACAGATTTTGTCAGAGCTGGGAACTGCACAGAAGTACTACGAAAAAATATTTACCACTGTTGGCACTTGTTTTTGAAACATCATTTTGAACACCCTATACTCAATAGCATAAAGAGATCACCTTGGAACTCTCGAGTGCATTGTGAGATGGTCATACTCTAAAAAAGGCTTGTTAAATTTGCAAAGCAAATAACACCCTTCCCAATCATGAGTTGAGATAGAGCATGAAGAACACTTCAGTCTAGAAGTTTTAAAAGATGCAGTTATTGTATGCCACTGACTTGCACAAAACCCCTGTGTGCTACTTGTAGAAGAGTTAATAAACTTTTGTTCAGACTACAATGTTATCTAAGAAATAGTAACATGAGGTGTGAGTCATCAAAATTCCACAATAAAACTATTAGCATTACGAGAACAGAGGGTAGTTGGAATGCAACAGTGAGAATAAAACGGGGGACTTGAATACTTGAGAAATACAAAATGAGGAAGAAAATGTATTTTACTGAAACAAAGCACTCAATCCAACGTGCTCTATAAATGCTCTTGCAGAGATTGGTCCAGTAAAAGAGGCTGTCAAAGGTTATAAAAACACAGAACACGTGATAGACCAAAACCCAATTAACGATGAGTGCCTCAACTACAAATTTTGCCAACTATCTTTACTTGGTCTTGACTAGATGCAACTTCAGCTGACTCATTCTTAGTCACAGCTAGACACTCCATAAATGTGATGGATTCGGTTCAATTTATCATGGGCTGGATGAAGGAATCCTCATAGAGCAGGATAGTTAACTGGTGGTCATCCAGATGTTGCTGAATTGTGACTCACATTATCCCTGACCACTGGGAAGGCTAGCCAGGCTGATTAGTGCTATAATTCAGCAACATCAGGAGGGCCACAGATCCCCTACCTGTCCTAGGGCATAGCAAAGCCCAGTTCTACCACCATCCACAATTTGACAATGAGGCTCTGCCATTATAGGGAAAGGGAGGCCTCTATGTATCTCTACATCCAATTTGGTCAAGCTAATTCAAGGATCTAATGAGCGTGAGGCCATAAGATGCAAAAGAACAATGTTCTCAGGTTATAGAAGGCAATAGCACCCTGACAAAGGGATTCCTTGGATGGTCCTAAGAACAGGACCAATGGGTTCCAGAGTAGTACAAAAAATTATTCAGCATGATCATCATGAACTGAGCTCATCAGGATGGATATATGTTCTGTCATGCTGGCAAAGAATCTCAAATCAGCCGATTACACTAATGCTGCCCTGTACAACAACTCTAGGCTTTCTTACTATAACTTTGGAGACCTAAATGGTCAATTTCATCCTTCCTACAGGGAGCAGCAATAGGAATAGCACAAGTCATTGACCCAGGAAGTATCACTTTCTAGCATTTCTTGGGGACATAAGGAACTACCTAGAGTAGGTGTGAGTAGGAAACATGTGGCCCTCCAGATGGATGACAATGTCCATCATCCTGGACCACTGGTCATGCCGACTGGGCTGATGGGAGCTGGGACACCAACAATATCCATGAGGAACCTGCATAAGAAACTGAAGTTAACAAACCCAAGAAAATCCTGATAGGTAACACAAGATGTTTACGGCCTTTCTTGTAATGTTAAAATCTCTGCTTGAACATATAATCCAAACGTTTATTTTTATGTATCATTTATGTATCCCCAAATAAGATTATGACGTATCATTTGGCTTCAGTGAAACATTTAGAGTTGCCATATCTTGAAGAGCAATTATGGATCGCTATGACAACTCTTATTTTACATACCCATGAAAAAGAGGCCATGTCCTGGAAAAAGAGGACATATAGCAACCCTACAATACCAAGAATGTTGGTTTACAACTTCAGGCAAGGAACAAGCACTAGAAGCAAACAAAGGCTTCTTTTCACAAAAATCTTGTTTGATAACAAACAAAAAACCCAACATATAAAAATGTGGGGAAAATGTGACCTGTAAATAGACTGCTTTCTGTCTAGGATGTTTTCTTCCTGGTTGCCAACAACTTATTTCTTAAAATAAAATAAAAAAGTATTTATTGTGGAAATATCAAACCAAACACATTTCACAAAGTCCAAAAGAAAATAACCTTGAAGGTCATTTTGAGGATTAATTACCACATGCATACAAAACTATGAAGAGTTTTACAACTTGCTCAGAATCTCTCACTGCAATGGGTGAAGTTATTAGGACAAGAGTTCTTTCTAAACACATGTCTGTAACATGTAGATTTCACAATGAATTTCATAATCAAATAATTTCATAACTGGTTGGAAATTCCCCCCAAATTTATCAAGGGGACAAATGAACAGTTTTAGTAACATTTGAACAACTGGCACCAAACGACAACCTCGGTTTTGGCTTTAATTCATCTCAGATGAGAGACTGTTTATTCCCTAACAACACTGTTTGGTCTTGCTAATTATGTTGTAATGCCAGGGCATTCTTTCTTGTGTGTCCAAAGTTCACAAAGAGCTTCTGGGTACTGTATAAAGAATACATAATGCATTACCCAGCAGTTTTTTCCCCCTATTGGCAGTACAGCTGGGCTTGTCTTTCCAAACAAAAAACAGCAACGTATACGACAGCACTCTATAAAAGACACACTGATATTACATTCAAGTTGCGGGTGGGAGGGAAATGCTTCTCCACAAAAAACAACAACGGGCATTTAAAATGCGTACAAAGCAGAAATGGGCTGAGTAAATAAATGGGAAGATCTTGGCAATGATTATTGCTCCCTTGCACCTTTTTGCTTAGTCTTCAGCATCACTGCCATTTTTGTTCCAAAGGATGACAAATAAAAGAATTGGTATAAGTGATACGGTCCCCTGTAGCTGTCCTATTTCATTAGGAAAGAAAGAAAGAAAGAAAGAAAGAAAGAAAGAAAGAAAGAAAGAAAGAAATGCTTTTAAGTCCTATTCAAACCCCTTCATCAGGAACAGGGAACAAGAGCAAAACATGTCAGAGATGTCACCTGGCTACTTAGCCACCTTCCACATGAACATACAATTCAGAGATGCTTCTTCTACAAACTTCAAGAGAGGTTTCCAATGGCATGGTGTGCTACTGTACATGAACAGCCTGCTGCAATAAGGCAACAACCACAGAGAACTATTTTTTCATAATATCCACTGGTTGCCAGGGCCTATTTGGACACTCTCCAAAGGTCAGCTTTCCCTCTGAAAGCATGGGGTGGGGAGCATAAAGGTGGCAAAGTGCACTCTGTGTGGGTGGAAGGAACACTAAAAAGACCTTCAGAGATTAAGTGGATCCAAAGTCCTCAGAAAACACTGCAATTTCTAAGTGAGGCACCTCCAGGTCTCCAGTGCAATTAGAGTGGCTCAATAAGAGATCTAAGTTGTGATCATCAAACACAACTATATATGTATATGCACATGGGTGACTTTCACAGATGGACTCCCTGAAGTCACACTACAGAACTACTCATGTCATTTCAACCCCCCACTAAGCGACCATGCAGTTATTTCTGTGGAGCAAACAATAATTTTCTCCTTCCAACTACTATGACACTATCTCTGATCCAGTATCAATAGCTTGACTGTGCAAATGTTGACTGTATTCACAGGTAACATTAGTCCAAGGTGTGTAGTTGGTTTATATCCTAATGTGCACAATTTCACACCAAGTCAAGGCTCATGGTTTGTTGCTCCTAGTTAGACAAATTAAGCAGTAAAACTGGAGCACTCAAGCTGTGCACACCAACACATAGCTCATGCAAATTATGGTAAACAACCACACATACCAATGCAGCCAGCAGGAATGTGAGGGAAATTCCTTTAACTTTGTTTCTCTCATTATAGTTATAACTTCTTCCCCATATAACTTCTTCCCTAAATACCATACAAATCAATGCTCTGGATGACAAGGTCTGCACACCAGCAACTTGTTGGTTGGCTTTGTTTTGTAGAAGCACAACTTCATCTAGGCCCTGGATGTTTGCTTGTGAATAAGTGTAAGTCACCACAGACATAATCCAATAGGTGCTTTCAACAGCCATACAAGAATATACTCACCACTACAGTGGAACCTTGGGTTGCAAACGTGATCCGTGCAGGAGGCACGTTCGCAACCCTCAGTGTTTGCAAACTGCAGCGCTGCATCTGCACACACACACACACACACAGGTTGCGATTCGGAGCTTCTGCACATGTGCAGAAACCCGGAAGTAACCTGTTCCTGTACTTCCGGGTTCGCCGTGGTGTGCAACCCGAAAACGCATAACCTAAAGCGTCTGTAACCCGAGGTACCACTGTATTTCAGCAGTAGTAGTCATACTACTGGTGGCTAATTTTGATTTCCCCAGATCAGAACCCTATGAAAAGCTGAAAAAGTGGCTTGACCTGAGACTAAATTACTTAATTTCAGCAGGAAAGCAAAAACAAATCAAACATATTACAACATCTAGGAGTGCTAAAACTACCTCTCCTCCAATGGCACTAAGTATCTTCCTGCCCCGATCTTCAAAAACAAACTTGTATTATCCCAAAGACATTACTTTCCTTCTGAAGAAGCAGGCTTCTAAGCAGAGAAAAACTCTTCTGTGCATGATTTTATTTACATCACTGAATGATCCAACAGAGCAGGGCTACTTCTAGGTAAGTCTCTCTTAGCTAGTGTTTCTATACTGGATAAAGAATCCCAACCAAGATAGACCTCTTTCCATTAACATTCTGCTTACTTAGACATTTTATATTACATGGTCAAAACAGTTAAGTAATGTTTTGCTGTACTTCATTGATTTTACAAGATGAGCCAAACCCATAATTAACAGGTTTATTTGTTTTAGAGTTTAAGCATATCTTAATAACAGTGTGTCAGTGAGCTAACTATGGTTGTGGGCAAGATATCTTAACAAAAACAAAGTCCAGCAGTGTCAAAACAAGATCAAGTATTATATGACCATGTTGTTGGTACCTTCCCTGTTTCTATGCCATACCTTGTATAGAGACATGTATTTTTTTTAAGTTCCTGTGTGGCACAAACATCCATTTCAAAGCCCTGCTAGAGGAAACCAAAGGAATATGAATATGAATTTTTTTTTATCTGTGCACAATATATTTTAAGATTTGTGTGCCCACATTTCTGTGATGTTCATCTGTTTCCAATTATTTGTTTGTACTGACTGTATCAGAGACACACCATCACTGACATCTTTTATCTCGTTAGCAACTTCAATGTGTATTATTAGTAACGGAATTTACTGACTTTTTTGTAGTAATTTTCATGTGGGAAGTAAACTAACACAGCTGTGGCTTTGTAAACAGAAGCCAATCATAAACCACTGTATTTCCTGGGAACACAAACTAATGAGCATCCAGAGCTATTTAAAACCATTATTGAACACTATATAAGAGGCAGAGCACTTGGCACTTCCTGCATCCTGGGCCAAGAATTGGAGGATGTATGAAAGTTTTAAATACTTGCATTCTAATAGGGAGAAAGCTGAGATATTACAATCAGCTATTGAAATTACAAAGTTTTGAGTTACACAAAGCAGAACTGGAAGATCTATCTATAAGTGTGAATGTGAAGACAAATAGCCATTTAAGATGGACAGTCATCAAATAGCCAGAGACAGGATCTTTTGTCCAGTGGTACCCAGACTGTGGAACTTCCACCACAGGCATATTTGCCTAGCACCAACATTATAATATTTTCTATGCCAAACAAAGGCTGTCTTATCCTCCTGATTCTCTGATGGCAAATAATACAGATATGATTATTATTTCAGCTGCTCTTCTGTATATTTGAAGCTGGTTTAAAAAAATGATTTGTAGGGTGCCTTGAAGACCAAACTTGAAAGAAAGGTGGGTTAATTTAAAAAGAGAAAAAAGAGAGAGAAAGGGTCACTTTAAACTGCTTTGTGGAAAATCCATTCAACATGGAATGAGTGGTAGGAGGAAGGCTAATCCTCAAAAGCTACAATTGCTATTCCGGTAATTGTTCTTGCTTTTACCAAGGTTATAACTTTTAAATTCCAGACATGTCTTTAGAAGATGATGCAAGTTATAGTTTCAGACAGTCTGAAGTTAGCCACACTCCAGTGATATGATACAATCACCGGGGTAGGAAAAAACAAGATTCCATCCCCCTGCCTGAAGGGACAATTTACCCCACAGCTGAACTCACATTATTCCAATCACTATGAGCTGCACATAAACAGCAAGAGTAACAGAACACCACACCATGGTGTCATAGAGCTGTCTGCTCTGTAGACATGATTATGCAAATATGCTCTCCCACACACTATGGAGAAGCAGAAACCCTTCAGCCTCACCAGCCAATACCACCCCTAGCATATGACAAACAGATGTTAAGTGTGAAGCAAAACACACCCAGAGTCTAACCCGATTTAATTTTTTTAAAGCTTTAATTAGAATAATTATTAAAATAGAAAACGGTCAGACTTTAAACAGACTCAACACACAACATACAATAATAGAAAAAGTCAGTGGCTAACTAAAGAAATATGATATAAATATTAAATACAGGCTGTGCAAAAACATCCAGCCTTATTCAGTAAAAAAGTCTCAATCATCCCCAAACCCTAAAGCGAGAGAGACTGGTTTTTAAAAACTCCACACACAAAACCTCAAACTCAGAAATTATTTAGTAATTCGTCATTAGTTTCTGACCAATTTATTCTGCTGTTTACTCTTCAAATAAAATCATTTACAAAACAGCAGCGGCATTTCCAGGCTCCCTGCCTTCTAGGTCCTAATAGTAAATTTAAAATGAAGGCCCCATATGCTTTCAGACATGTTGTTCCATTGTGTCTTTAAGATAGGAGTGCCAAAACCACCTGTTTTAAGACTAGTCTGCAAGCCAACACTGCACCTGCTACTGAAAAAATATTTCAAGAATTGTGGTTGAAAATAGGAAAGAGCACTCACAAAAAGATCTGTGTTATATATGAGACTCTTAGCCTCGGGGTAGTGGGTTTGAGGCCCACATTGCGGGGGTTGGGGGTTGGACTAGATGCCCCTTATGGCCCCTACTAACTCTGCAATTCTATGAAAGTTCCTTATTAACCAGGGATGGCACCAAGTAGAAGCCTGGAATACCAGGCAAGGTGTTACGATGTGGGATTAAGTGCCTGTTATTCTACCACTGGGTTGAATGGAAATGTCAGCAGGAAATGGCCACTTGCCTGTCTTTGTGGTGAGTGCCAATTGTGACCTAACGCAGCACCTCCAGAACGCCCCACTGCACCTCGCCATCTTTGTTTCAGGCACTGCAACTTCCCCCGGCCATTGCAGTGCTTCACGGGTCCCTGCCAGGCCCACTATTTGAACTAACCAATTCGCTGTGGCTTGGGGAGTAGACCTGGAGACTACAGCCTTCACTCAGGTCTGCTCCCCAACCATAAATACTGACCAGCACTGCACTCAACAGTTCAGTTGACCCTGAATAGAGATTTCATGCACGTTGTGATATTGTTGATGTTTTTCATTGTAATGAGAGAAGAGTACGTTTTTGAATCTTGGAAGGAGACAGACCAGGACCATCCTGATCAAACCCATGAACATAGTTAAACTTCGAGAACAACAGGAAAAAAAGAAAATACAAATTTATGAGGCTCTGCTTCATTTTATTTTTAAGACAGCAGACCTACATAAACATGAACAATGATTCCTTAACACGTAATACACCCTGCATAGGTTCTCAGTAGAAAGTGAGATTTCTTACCTCTATCATTCAGACTATTTCTGAGGGCCCTTTCAACCTGTTCTTCTTCATTCAGTCCACCAGTATACATGCTGTAATCTCTCGATGAATGTGATGGGTAACCCGGGTATCTAAAATTCTCTACACAGATCACACACAGAGAAAGAAAGTGTGATACCAGGAGTGACTACTATATCAAATTACAGTATTGAATTTGTTCTATGTTTTCCCTCAACCCTCCGGAGCAGATTTGTAGAGGGTATGGGGGTGTGGGGAGAAAGAGAGGAAAGGCAAGTTCCATTCCTCAAGTGGAAGTATTTGTGTTAGTGGTAGAACCTCACTGGATACTGACCATTATATCTGTAACTTGCTTTTTAAGAACTAAGAGGTAGGTAATAGTGCAAGGAAAAATGCTGTGCTTACTGTAGTAATCACAAAAAAGAAAAAGATTCTATTAAAGCCTGTTGCAATTCAGCTAGGCCCTAAAAGGATGCAAACCCAACTTTTTTGCACATGTCCCTATTTGCACTGATAATCAGACATGTAAGTGGATTCTGTATGTTTGATTCCTAAGCCCAATCCAGCAACTGAGTCTCCACTCTGTGTGGTCTAGTAAAAATGTCTAGTACTCCAGTGATAGCTTGCAAGGGTGAGCCAAGAGCTGAATTTACCCATTGGATGACCTCACTTCCCCATAAAATAGTTGATCAACACAATTCCAATTTCTTTTATTAGGCTGCTGTGTGTGCTCAGCATGATCAGGGTGTACATGAATAATGATACTTTGTTTGCTCTTTTTATTCATGAACAAGGATAATCATCTTCTGATAAACAGAGCAGCAATTAAAAGACCAGCATAAACCAAAATGCTCTCCTTTCCACCTATCACTGAGAGAAAGCTCACCAGCCCTAACACATCTGGTAATACAGGACACCCCGGCCAGGTAGACCTCTCAAATACCGTATTTTTCCGTGTATAAGATTTTTATTATTATTTAAAAATGTTTAAAATTGGGGGTCGTCTTATACATGGATAGTGCAGAGGGGGGATGGGTGATTGGCAGCAACCGCGAGCAGGAGACTGTCAGCGGCGATTGGGTAGGTGATTGGTGGCTGCAGCAAGGCCTGCTGGCGATTGGCTGCTGCGGCAATTGGGCAGGTGTTTGGCGGCGAGCAGGCAGACAATTCATGGCTTCAGCGAGGTGTGCGATTGGCAGCGGCGGTCAGGCGGGTGAGCGATTGTCGGCAATCTCCCCCCATTTCCTTAATTTGGGGTCCCCAAAAGTAGGGCTCATCTTATACACGGGGGCGTGTTATACATGGAAAAATACGGTACTTGTCTCTTTTCTTAAATCAAATGCAAGAAGTTATTATATCAGATCAGGTGACTAACATTTTCCAGTATGAGGTTGTGTTGTCCTAGTGCAACCCCTCTAGGGACTGCATGCCAGAAGTGGAAGAGTGGGCATATCCCCCTCCCCCCATCAGATAGTCCTGGGCGATATATCGATATATCGCCCAGGACTTGTATGAGGGGCAGACTGCGATGACAACCTCTCTCAGTGGTATATAGCTAGTGAAACAGCCACCGTTCCCGAGTCCCTCTTCCTCCAGCACCCAGCATACTGAGGGAAAAACAAGCTGCTGGTGCTAGAAGCAGAGGGACTCAAGCAGCGGTGGTTTCACTAGCGATATACCACTGAATTAAACTGCCAGTGATCTGCCCCTCATACCCGCAGAGAGAGAAACAATCTGCATGGGCAAAGTGCCGATACAGCTTGTTCCTCCCTCTACTTCTTTAAACTGATTGGCTGAGGAGTCCACCTCTGCCCTCGCCTCAGCCAGGCAGTTTTATGGAGCCTCTAACCCACTACCGCTTGCAGAAGCCTCTGTTAAAATGCTCCTGCTTCCCAGCTGAGGGAGCCCGAACCCCACTCCTGCTTGCACTCAAGTAGGATCGGGATCGGGGCTGCTCAGCTGGCGAGGTGGCAGGCTCCAAGACACTTTTCCACTGAGGGTGCTCAGCTGCACTCCCCTCAAGGGAAAAGTTTAAAAGAGCCCCCACCTTGGAATCAGACCCCCTGCACCATGTGAAGGCAGTTCAGGCGGAACATGGGCTGTGCTTAGGGAAGGTGGAGACAGCCTAGCAGCTGCATCTGAGAGTCCCTGCACTGCCTTTGATGCAGCCGCCTGTCTCCGCCTGGCCAGGCGGTGCTCCTTTAAACTTCTCTGTTGAGGGGAACACAGCCGCACACCCCTCAATGGAAAAGCATGACGGAGTCTGCAGCCCCAATCCTGCTCCTGCAAGCAGGAGTGGGGTCAATGGATCTCTCAGCTGGGAAGCAGGGGCTTCGTGTTCCCCAGCTGAGCAGCCCCAATCTCGCTTCTGCTCACCGGGACATCAGGGCTCGCTCAGTTGGGGGCAGGAGGCTTTCTTGCCTACAGCTGAGCAGCAGGCTGGGGCCAGCTGCATTGTCCCCAGCCCGCCAGACGCTGAGCTGAAAGCTCCTCAGGTCCTGCCATGAGAGCTAAGGCAGTTTCTCCCAGTGCCTCGCCAGCTGGGGCTAATGCAGCTTGTTTCAACATTGCGGTGTATCGCCAAACTGCGATGTTTTGCTGACGATACATCGCGATGTTGAAAACCTAAGCCCAGCCCTAATCAGAGCATGTATGGGAACACACTCTCACAACACAAATCAGCGCCTCAACTCCAAAACCACCATAGCTACACACTTTTTAAATCTGGTTAATGGAAGGAGAATGAATGAGCATGTCAGCTACATTGGTGAGCAATCCCTACCTTGTGGCTAAACCCAGTATAGATCAAACACCATACTTCCCTTGACTCAAAGAGGGCAATGGTATTCAAACATTTACATTCCTGACACTGAGAAAAAGGCAGAGGCACCACAAAGCAGATTGAAGCACTACAGAAACAGAAGAGTGCTCCAATCTGCTATGATATTTCCTGAGCACTTTCAGATAAGCAAGTACAACCTAAGTTACTTACCTGAATTGTATCTGTTTCTTTGTTCTGAAAAGTCAGTTTGAGAGCGAAAGCCACCTAGCAAGAATGTATTTAATATTCATAAGCATTTATCATATTGCCCTTTTACAACTTTGAATTTGACAGATTAATCTATCTAGAAGTATAACTGTTACAATTCCATCCTGTTAACATGTCTATTGAGTTTTGACAATTTTCTTCTAACAAGCTGAACAGCAATACCTAAGATGAGGTGGGAAAGGAGGATACTGAAACTGTAGGGAAAATGTCCCTCAACTGCTGTTTGCAAAGCTAGCATATCTATTTTATTTAGAACATTGTACTCTGTTTTAGTGGCAGCCACCACTAAAATACAACAAAATACATAGGACCCCTGTCTTGCAAACGTGCCTTTAAATTGAAACATGTAAAAGTATGCAGCTCATGAAAGATGGCACTTTTTAATTCAAGTTTGCTTACGAAAGCAGAGCTGATTCACATGCCATTTGTGTTCAGGGTATATTCCTCCCTGCCATATTGTTCACATACACATTATGTGCAGGAGGACATTCCTTGCAAAGAGGATCCCTTAAAGTGAATTCATGTTGGTTTCTAAAACACACAACAATCACTCCCCTCTTTATGATAGATACGGGCACCTTGTCAAGGCTCTGCTATTGTGTGTCCACATGAATAACCCACACAAGAACAGTTCAAATGCCCCACTTTAAATGAGAACTGATGTTCCTAATCTCCTAGACGATAAATTATAATGTGTTAAGGATTTGTCAAACCATTCAATGTGAACGTAACTGCAGATGCAAAGCCACACTTAATGGACAGAAACACCACATAAGGATGGCTTGAAACTTATGAAGTAAAAGCTAAGTATTCATGTTCAATTCAATTCACTGAACTGTGAATTATTGGTAAGACTCAGGGTCATCATTCCATACCTGAGCATGCTTTCATGAGCATCTTCAGAGGTCCCATGGTGTACATTAGCCCAACAAGAATACCTGCCAGATGCCCTGCAAAAGACGTCCTAAAAAGAAAGCAATCCTTTGTGAGAGGTTGTATTGCTCATGATTAGATACATTCTGTACCCTCATTATCCCAAATCAGACCAATTAGTCAGTTTGCAGCCTATGCTCCACTTGGTGCATTTTAAATTGTGAAGACTTTAATATAACCAAAGGAACAACATGTATTTCACTGTCCAATTTTGGGGGGAAATAATGAGCGAAAAGAACACTGTCGTCTTTATGGATTATTTATGATCCAATAGGGCTCCTCTGATGTACTAACTTGTACAGCCATATTCAGAGACTTTATTAATTCTGCAAATTCCAATACAGAAAAAGTTAGGGTTTACCTATCAATTAAGAACTATTGCTCGCTTACTGACAGGTGCATCAAAATGGTTAAGGATTTTCACAACACAGAAAAAACTGAAACTTGGCACAAATCTGGTCTGAGACTTTTTTTGCACAGAGAGATACTAACTAGCCAAAAAATTAAACAACATTAGCATGAAAAAACATCACTGAAAAAATACTGGGTGTTTGCAAGATGATTGTTCTTTTAAGTTAATTTCAAATAACAAGTTACTTTAGATGATAGATAGATAGATAATAGATAGAAAAATGACAGCATTCAAGGGGCAAGGATCATGTAGTTTCCAAGACATCTAATATTCAAACATTACTCAGGTTCCCTAGAAAATTAAGAGATACTAGGGTCCTTAGTGCCCTTAGGGCACTTTTTTCATTCCAGATGGCCATCAGGAAGGAAGGGTAGCCTTATAGAAAAACCTCCCTATAGGTAAGCTTGCGGGAGGAGGGGAGAAGCAGTGGCAAGGAGTGATGGCACTGGGGCAAGCTTGGCTCATAAAAAGCTGGGGAGAGGAATTACTGAGTTCATCATTACAAGTCACTTGAAAATCCCCTTTTAGTATCCAACTGTAGCTAGAGTATTAGGCATACACCAAACTAGAACTTGCTAGAATTTTAACCATGTCTCCCTTCCACATCCATTCACAAATGGCCAAAATGCACCATAAGCATCCTTCCAAAACACTCCAATCGCCTTTTATTGGGCTGAAAGCAGAAACTGTAGCAGCTCTGGACCTATGTGGCTCTGCTTCTTCACATTTCTTTTATCTGCTTGTTGAGGGGTAGAAGATGGGTGTGAACGTTCTCAAGTCACATCTCTTTTGTTTTGTGAAAGTTTGATCTGGAAAAGTTCAAAGAGTTTTGTCTTGATGGAGACTTATAACTGAGACTATATTATTAGTTTACCTCCTTTCTACTGAGAGGCCAGATTAAATAAAGTGAGCTTAAAAACAGAGTGATAAAAGAATGGATGAACTGACTCCTAGTGAGAAAATCCACAAAACTTCAAGCCAAGAGGGGGAGAAAGCATAGCCTATCATTGAAATAAACCCATGGTAGATACAGCCAACTGCACAATTTATGTTCTTTATTGCTAAATTAAAACTATACAAAGTAGGCTGTGTAGTAAAGGATAATAGAGATGAGACAGTATTTGAATGCAAATGAGCCTGGATTAAACAAAAACCAACTGATTTAAAGCTGTTCTGTACAGAAAACTTCTATTGTTCCTTACTGTTAGCTAGCATTCCCATTTCTGGTTATTTTGCAATTAAGTTGAAGTGTTGAATAAGGATTTACCAGCCCCAATTTGACTAAAAGTGGTAGTTCTCCAGTTAGCATCATTCAGAGCCTTTTCTTCACTTACGACAGAAAGCAGGGGAAGGAAGGAACCCTATGTGGCACCAAGAAAATACTCATTTCATGCACAGTATTGTATATCTCTAAAAATTAATTAAAACATTCCAGTCCTTCAACAAACAACAGAAGAAACTGTTTCCAAAACACCTCTTGCTAAAAAGCATACACTATAGAAAAATGATACCAACTGCATTCCTTACTTTATGCAAGTGGTAACTGCTGTTACCACTTGATATTCTGAATACTTGAGACTGTTATCGGCAGTTGTCATGGAATCAGCCATCACAGATTATTGCATCTTATCCTATCAGGCTATTACCTAACAATGACAGACATTGTTCTTTGTACAGGGCAGGTAACAACAATTTCCAAACAAATTAAGGTGACTCTAATCAGTAGAGCTTGCAGATAAAATTAAAATCCAAGCAAATACCCTAATCCTGGCAATGAAAGCCACCCCTACAAGATCTTATAGCACTTCTTGGAGATTCTCAGGTTCAAAAGCAAAGTCAACTCTTCCAGTGGGGTATGAATCTTCTGATTTTGAGGCAGCCAACAGGAACACCCTTACCAGTTACTGTATATTATACTGGCATAACAAAAAGCAGACAAAGATTAAGCAGGAAAAGAACATGTTAAAACGTTTGCCCAGTAAAACGTTTGCCCCAAGAGCTGGATTTAGCAGCTCTCAGAATAAAAAATGCTATAAACAAAGAAAGAGATTGCCACTCTTATATTAAACATTTGACCAGTGATTTTGCCTACACTGGAATAGAAGAGGATGATGGTTGGCACATCCCATTCTGAGCACTTATTGATACAGCAAGCCTCAAGGGGATAATAAAAGTTTATGTGCACTTGCAATTCAACACATTAATAATGGTAGCCATCTTCTAAAGTGGAGAGGAAAATGAATTCTTACTTAAGTAAGTGAATTTGTGAGACGAAGAAAGGGAACTTGTAACTATACAGAAAAGCAACTGTATATGATGGGTATGATGCATCAGTTCACACATAGTGGCAAGGCAGAAGAATGAGTGGGAGGGTAGAGGGAGTTAGGAAAGAAACTGAGTAAAGAGCAGGTGTGATTTGAGAAGGCTGAATCAACGAGGCCAAAAATGAGTTGGGGGCGGGAGAGTTGACAAAAAAGAACCTGTGTGGGGAAAGGAAACAAACACACCCCTTGAACTGGAGAGGGATAGAAACCTTTCCTACTCTCTTCAGCAACCCATATATTTTCAGCTCAATTTTAAAGTTTAAGATGGATTTCTGCACCCTGGCTGCTTATTTTTCCAAAAAAGACCCAACAACCCAGTTTGGGTTTGTGATTATTTTAAAATTGCTATGTTCTAAGCAGTAAGAAAGGATAGAAAAGTAGTATGAAAAAGAAAGCCTGCTTAAATCAAAACAATCTGCTTGGATTAAAAACAACAACACTTCAATGTTTGGAAGGGGTAAGTCACATAAACCAGAATATGTGGCAAGAAGGAGGGTGAAACACTGTCAAAACTGATGTTAAGGGTAGGGTGCTCTGAATCAGGAAGCAAGCACTGCAAACTAGCAGAACTACAATGGGCATAAACGAGACATGATTATCAGTGATGTGGTAAATGTAGTTCCTATGCTAATCTATGCCTAATCTATGTCTCAAAAACTCACTTACAAAATGTAAATATCATTAAAAGCTCAAAGGTACAATAAAAATTGATTCCTATTGTCAGGGGTTCAGGAGCAGAGGCACAGGAAAGGGAGGAAATAGAGAGCGAGGGGGAGGAGTCCGAAGGAAATGTTAGCGATGACAGCGGTCCGAGGTCTCTGAGTCTTTCCAGCGAATCGGAAGATTCACAGAAAGGGGCTCCCATGGTCAGAGCAAGGGGGGTGCCTAGGGGGACACCCCAGGAAGAAGGGGCCAGAGGGGACTCAGAGAGCAGCAGTTGGAAATCAGGACCAGCGTCCACACCAGAGTGCAGTAGGGGGGAGGAGTCCCAGGCATCGGGATCAGGCGGCGCACTGCCAGTGGGAGGACATGAGTCAGGATTGGCCACGCCTCCATCGGGGAGCGAGGAAACGGTCGAGAGGAAGGTTGAAGGCTGGGCGCGCGCGCCAAGTTCAAATGTACAGGAGGGCGGCGCAGTTGGCAGCCCGGATAGGGAGCCAGGTCCCAAAGCCCACCGAAAAGAGGGGGAGGAGTCAGGGGGGTCAACGTCAGCGTCAGAAGAATCCAGGAAGGAAGGGACCCCGGGGGGTAGCAGGACCCAGAGGAGAAAGGAGAGACGGAAGAGGTGGAGTAAGGCTAGAATCTTAAACTGGTGTACAGGGGGCGGAGACTCAGATGGAGCTTCGCCGATCTAACCCCTAGACGTAGAGCTGGGGCGCTGCGGCTTGAAAATGGAAACTGTACTTCAATAAAGACTTTTGTACATTACTGCCGGCTAGCGTTGGTCCTCTGTGAGCTGGGACCTGGAGCCAGCTCTGACACCTATGCATATTTTATCATAAAAATATGCTGTTTTACTTTATTGTAAACAGCCCTATTTCTTTGAAATGAAATAAATACATTTTCCTCCCCAGAAAGCTTCTCTGTATATGCCATTTGAACATGTTCCCCAGTTTTCTTATAAAAACATACAATCCAGAAGGGATGCAGGCTTTACTCTATTCATAATGACATCCATATACATATATAATTATTTAACGCAAGTTGTAGATAAGTCAAAGGATACTTACCCTGGGTTCAGTAAGTGAATTGCTACAAGTTCCAACCAACAAGCATATTTATTGGATATAATAAATCCCATGACGTTGCTTGATCCACCTGGGTGATAGTAGTTGTTAAGAACTTTCAAAGCAAATAATACTCCTGGATCAAAATGAAGCAGAAAAACATATTAAGAGAAATTCTCATGTAATATGAAAAACAAAGCACATAGAAGTTTTGCTTTTTCTTAAAATGCTTCCGTGCTCCATTAAGTGTCTTTGTTCACACTTCAAACAGATGAAAAAGACAAACACGACTCCCCAATTTTCTGTCAGTATTTACTGCAAAATAATTTACCAGTATTTTGGTATGGGTTGTAGCGACAGATAAATATGAAAATCTAGCTGCATGTGCATTTTAATGATTTCATTTTGAGTTGTCATTTTAAAAAATAATAATACGAGGAAGTGTATCAACACAAAAATCTGGTTATGTCCTTCAAGATTATTTAAATTTAGGGTGCAATCCTAAAACTGCATCTGTTGGGATGATTGGGGAAAATGCATCATAAGCATGCCCACAAAACAGAATGAAGCTAACAAAATTAGTTATGTAACTGAAAATAAGTATGTTCATAAGTACCTTGTGCTCATCATGCCCTTCAAGAACATGATTTTAACTCCAACTCCTAAATGCAAAATATGATCCTTCTTTAGAAAAGCTAGCATTTCCAGTAAAAAATATTAATCTTGTGAAAAAGCAGTGGATATATTACCTGAAAAGCCAACAGCACAACTCTGTTTGTATGAAGGAACATCCAGAAGTTCTGCAAGAGCAAGTTCCAGAAGCATGTACACAACTCCAATTAGCAGAGAAAATATTGTAATGATATATCCAAACCAAAAACTTCCAAGCCTCCTCTCCAACTTAATTCCTTTCCAAAGCAGGGAGACCATATTAAAATATAGATGCCAATCATCCACATGGTGAAATGGTGAAAGATACAAACGATGCCAATCTCTTCTGTAAAGACACTCGGTGACACTGATGCATGTTTTATCCGGTCGTTTCATGGGTTGTAAAAAGAGAAAAACGTTTGCTGCCAAAGTGGCAAGTGTCACAGGTGGAATGTTAGAAACTCCAACTTGGAAAATCTGAGAAAGTAGCAAAAATAGTCCAATATTTGAACCTTTCTGTCTTCGGTGCATAATCACTTCTTTTAATCAAAGATACTGCCACTTGAATATTGCTGAAATCCAAATATAGACATGGAAGAATGGTAATATGTTTGCTATAATTATAATCAATAACAAAACTTTAAACAGGAAGTGCATACTGGTTTTCTTGTATACAACTCACAGCAATGGAGACAGGTTTTTATAAAACCACTAAATGTCTGTGGGGCAGGGGAATAAATTGGTAGTGGCTAATGTCATCTAAGAAAAAAAGTTCAGCTTCTTAAGTATGGCCCATATAAGAGAAGTCAGGGGAATAAGCAGCACAAGAAGAGCACCTGCAGTTCTGTAGGAAAAGTGTATTTTACCCCAGTAAAATAGAGGTGGGAAAACCTTTCCAGCCCAAGGGCCACATGCCAAAAGCAAAAGTGGGAGAGCAATAAATGTTCATTTGTTCACACATCCCTCTCTATTCTCAATCCATGGAAGCAAGGAGCATTATCAGAATTCAATGAAACATTGCAGGCAAGCAAAAATATTAAGGAGGGTGCAAAATTGGGCTGTGAAGGAGGGGATGTGGCTGGGGTGGAGGCGCAGCCTGCTCAGAGACCCAAGAGGCAGATGGAGCCGTCTGTAGGGCAACATTTGGCCCTCAGGTCTGAGGTTCCCTATCAATGCAGTAAAGCAATGAACAGTTCCTCTTAATTGTCTGCAATATTTATAAATTTTATAGAGGTGTAAGTTCTTTCAGTCAATAAATTATTACATTTCCGTATGGCTAAAATGCTATTTCTAAACAAAGGATAGTACTTTGTTTTCCGATAACACACACACATTTAAGCAAGGATCTTATAAGAGGCATTCCCCCTGTGTGAGAGAGAGGGGAAGAGGACTCTTTGGAGATGGCATTTAAAGAGAAAGAGAAAGAGAAAGAGAAAGAGAAAGAGAAAGAGAGAGAGAGAGAAGAGATTGTTTGTATAAGTATGCTGCCTAATTGGAGAAACTTCCTCAATTAATAAACGTATCTTTAATAAATTAATATAACAGTCTTAGGAAGAGGTTATGATGAGTTAACTGAAGTTTGTCAGCTCATAGGATATTTAAAACACAAAAATACTAAAGCTGTAATGTTTAATGGATTAATCTGTTATATATGCTTTGGAATAAACATGCAAAGAATCGAGTGGCATGAATTAAGAAACTTGATTTGATTTTAACTTTACCACTGAAATCATTGACACTTGTTTATCAATAGTCCCATTTTGGCTAAATAGCTGTCATAACTTGGTATCCCAGTTCATTATCAGTATATGATACTAAAGGTTGCATGCAAAAGCACATATTAAAGAGTCTTGGTGCCAAAATACAAAGAAAGAAAGAAAGAAAGAAAGAAAGAAAGAAAGAAAGAAAGAAAGAAAAGCAGATTTCATGCAAAGTAGTGGGATGATAATAATAATAATAATAATTTATTTATACCCCACCCATCTGGCTGAGTTTCCCCAGCCACTCTGGGCGGCTCCCAATCGAGTGTTAAAAACAATACAGCATTAAATATTAAAAACTTCCCTAAACAGGGCTGCCTTCAGATGCCTTTTAAGGATAAGATAGCTGCTTATTTCCTTTTCTGCTTATTTCAGATGTGAAGGGAAGGCGTTCCACAGGGTGGGCGCCACTACCGAGAAGGCCCTCTGTCTGGTTCCCTGTAACCTCACTTCTCGCAATGAGGGAACCGCCTGAAGGCCCTCAGCACTGGATCTCGTTCTTGCCCCCACTTAACATTTCCCTGTTCCAAACACTGGCATCGAGGATTGTAGCCTTTATCCCCCTGCCTACAGGGTTCAAAACACAGGTAAGTATGCATTCTGATTGTGAAGTAGTGGGGAGGGGGAGGGGGAGAAAAAGTGCAGCTGAGAAGGTTATTTGGGGTGCAGAAGCAGCAGGAAAAAGTTTACCCCAGGCTACTTGTCTACCCCAAATTTTCCCCTCCCAAAACTGCTTTTCTATACAAAGTCCCACATCAGGGCTCGGTTTCACACATTTACACATTAGTCCTTGTAATGAACTGAAGCTAGAAACCAAAACAGTTATTCTGGAACACCTCTCTGGTGTTTTTGGAATGCAATGTATTGTCAACATAACATTTCCAGCTACTTAAAACTTTCTTCTTTCAACCTTTGCTTTGCTTATTAAAAGGCTAATGAAGTTTTAGACAATGCAGGATTTATTCTGTTTCCTACAATGATTTCCAAAACATGCCAAAGCTTTCAAAATGTACATACTTACAGAATAATCTTCAAGTGGATGTTTGTCTTTAACTTAAAACTGCCACGTGCCTACATTTTTGTCACCTACACAAGATAAATGTCTGCAACTACATATTCTAGGAATTTTATTGTTCTGCATAAGCTAATGAAAGATGCATTTTTAAAACTGAACAACAGTACTCCCATTTTCTTTGGTTAAAAAGTTGTGTGTGTGTGTGTTAGGACGCTGAAGAATCATGCACAAAGAAAAATAACAAAGTAATATAAGAAAGCAAAACAATATTTTCATGGTGCACCATCTTGAGCTCCTAGAAGAAAAAGATGGGATATAAATGCAGTAAACAGGAATAAGAATTAATAAAAAATAAATGTAAACTAAATAATTAACAAAGAGGTGCTCCATGGAGGGATGCTGGAGAATTCTGGCAAAAACAGAAACTGGAGTGGAAACTGCTGATGCTTGCTTATGCATTCCATGTCTGGAATGGAAAGGAGTCCAGTGGTTGCAGTTGGTATTCACTGTTGTTGCTTTCAGGCCATAACATTGTGTTTTCCTTTGGTTGGGCATTGCTTGTGTTTTTTTGTTTTTTAAACATAAGTTGCTTTTAGCCTTTTAATAATAAATAATATTTAACAATAATAAAAGAAAGCAAATCAAGTGTAGAAAAACAACTCATCTGCACAACATAAAAATGAAACCAGATTACACGTGCAACTCCATCTCCATCGTCTGCATGTTTACCTGGAAGTTCCACTACATTCAACCCTATATCTGCACTAGACCAAGGCCATAAAACACAATCCTAAACACACTTACATGGAACTAAATGAATTTAGGACTGGTTTTCAGGAGCACAACACTAATCAAAGCTATACTAACAATTTAAGAGTGCTTCATGGCTTATACAATCCACAGCAGAAAAGAATGGGATTACATTTGTAATCTATTCATTGGGTGTGTTCAGATGTAATGCCGCACTGAGCCTCAGGCTCAACCATTTCCCCTCTGGTTTGGCTGCAAGGAGTTCAGAAGCTTTCGTTTCTGGTTTGAATTAACCACAGTTTAGCATTACATTCAAACTGTGATTATTCTGAAGTATGTGTTGTTGAAAGAAAACACCTTCATAAATCATAGTTTGAAGCTTCCTTGTAGTTTCAAACAAACCATAGCTAAAACTAACTATAGTTTAGTGTTAGATGCAACCTTTAATTGTGGTTAATCAAAAACTCACTGTGACGACCAAACACAGATGTTGCTTTTAAGGCAATACATTAATATTCAGCCCTCATGTGGTGCAATGGGTCAGTGCATCTGACAGTTAACAAAAAGGTTGGTGGTTTGTGTCTACCCAAGGACAGCTGTGGGAAGGATTCCTGCACTGCAAAGGGTTGGACTGGATGATCCTTGGGGTTCCTTCCAACTCTACAATTCTATGATTCTAACAGTGCAATTATATACATATCTACTTATAAGTAAAGGGCGCTGTGGGTTAAACCACAGAGCCTAGGACTTGCCAATCAGAAGGTCAGTGGTTCGAATCCCCGCAACGGGGTGAGGTCCCTGCTCCTCCCAACCTAGCAGTTCGAAACCACAAAGTGCAAGTAGATAAATAGGTACCACTCCGACGGGAAGGTAAACGGCGTTTCCGTGCGCTGCTCTGGTTCGCCAGAAGCGGCTTAGTCATGCTGGCCACATGACCCGGAAGCTGTACGCCAGCTCCCTCGGCCAATAAAGCGAGATGAGCGCCGCAACCCCAGAGTCAGTCAAGACTGGACCTAATGGTCAGGGGTCCCTTTACCTTTACCTTACTTATAAGTAAGTCTCATTGAGTTCAACTAGGTATATCTTCAGGTTAGTGGGTATAAGATTGCATAGAATCAGAGTTGGAGGGGAACCTAAGGGTCAACTAGTCCAACACCCTGCAATGAAGGTATCTCAACTAAAGTACCCACGACAGAAGGCCATCCAACCTTTGCTTCCAAACTTCCGAGGAAGGAGAGTTCACCACCTCTTGATGGGAGTCTCTTCCACAGTCAGTTGCTCACAAGTATATCATGGGGGACTTTGTCAAAAGCCTTACTGAAATCAAGACGCACTATGTCCACAGCATTTTTTATTCACCAAGCTTGTAATTGCAATATAACTGGATAATGTCATGTTGGGTCCAATTCCAGAAACTTTTTAAAAAGTACCTCTCCACACTAGTAGTTTGGAAGAGCTACAACATCTGATCCTAATGACACAAGCTATGGAATGATGAGCATTATGCAGGCATTTAGGATCTGTGCAGTAGCTTGACATTTTTTCCAACTCCATTTCCTTTTATCTTAAACTTTTCATGAATAATGCTGTTTGATAGCTTGTTAAGACTCACTTGCTTTTCAAAACCATGCATGTCATAACTTGCAATGGAAAAGCAATGAGGTAGTTCAAAAGAAATCTTCCAAGGTAAATTATGTAAATAATTTGTAAGCATATTTTTGCTTCCAGGAGCTGAATCACACAGGGTGAAATTCATTTTAGCTGAATACTGAATATTAAATATAAAACAAGGGTCATTTTCTTAAGCAAGTTCTTGCAATTTTCTCGGCACTTGAGGGCTCACTTTTAAATGACAGATCTGCTTGTACCAGGATGCAGTCATTAAGAGACTCGCTTTAATCATCTTAGTGCCTAGGTCCATTAAGATCAAATTTCTATTGGACCGTATATACTGGTGATATCAGTTTTGGTAAACTCCTGTCATAATTTTATCTAGCCACTACTTGTAATGTACCAGGGTGTAAGTCACATAAGCAGAACTTATGACTGGCATTACACATGATGTGTAAAAGGTAGTCAAAGGTCTTATTTGTAACAAATTACATCACACTTACAGCATATATGCTAGTAACTAATTACTGTACCTGAACTTAGTAACTTAGCACAACTGCAACATCACTTCAGAAAATGCTACTGCAACAATAGCTGTGGGCAGTGGGTAACTGAAAAGTTATCCAAAAAGGTTCTTATGTTTTTCTAACTTAAAACAGGCAAATTAATACAGTACAAATCTGGCATATTTTGAAAATGCCTGGCAGATTTGAAGAATATAGACAGGATACAGGTTATCACATTGAAAACAGAGTAAGATTCTTCACTGGCAACAGAAAGGCACTTTGCAACTTTCACCTGCTATAGGATTGCAGTAGAGCAATAAGCAATGCAAATGCATACCTTTGACATTAATTTGATCAAGAAATAATGACAATCTCAACCTGACAGAAGCAGTAAATTCCATGTACCTAGAATGGAGGAAAGAAGAAAGGAATGGGAGAGATCAGGACTTCCGGGTCAGCGCCATCGTTAATGGCGGATTCCCTCTGAGTCTCGGAGGGACCAGCTCCGCGGGATCGGGTCTTACCGCTGCGGCAAAGCGGGGGCCCTTTAAAAATCACAGGCGGGGGAAGCCTGTGAACGTGGGGACTCGGCGGGCACCTTTTGCGCCCCCCCCCCAAGTTGCGAAGGGACCCTTTTAAGGGCTCCGGAGTGGGACGGGGTGAGCGGCGCGGTGCTGAGAGTCGACTGCTTCTTCCGCGGAGTGAAGCTGCACAGCCGTTACCGGAGAGCGCTGACTTTTTCCTGGGACAATTGGACTTTGAAAGCAACTACCCGTGAGTAGGATTAAATTGGATTTAAAAGGAGAAAAAACAAGTTAATTCGACACCGAAGCGGGAAGGTATAAACAGGAAGTCTGCCTTCCTTTCTTGTAAATAGATCAAAGCAAAGAGACTGTAAAGCGGAAACTCGGAAAGACGTTTGGAAAAAGACTTAAATCTTAACATCTGGAAAGCGGTCTCCCCTCCGGATTGCAGGAGAGGAGGGGGGAAGGTTTGAACTGTATTTATCTGCAAAAAAAAGGGGGAAAGGAAGCTAAAATCCGCTGCCTGAAACCTGGGAACGGACTGCCCATAAAGAACGTCGTTCAGTGGAAAGCCTATCGGTAAGCAGTAGACTTTTGACAGCTAACTCTGCAAAAGAGATACAGTGTTTCTGGACCTCTCCTGGTTAATTGGGGGACTTATAAGGTCTATTTTCATTTTTAAAAGTTGCAAGCTTTGGCGGTTACTGTGTCCCCCTAGAGGAGGTTTGACATTGCTACAATAACAACTGGGTCAGAGGAAAATTCCATTCCAAAACAACCTTTCAACTGTGGGATCGACCTTGAATTCTCATGAGAGTGTTATGGCAGATGGGAGAGGAAAGTTAGAGCTGGCGCAGGAAAAAACAACCAGGTCTGGCAGACCCTATCGGACAGATACTGCGCAGCAGCGAAGGGCTTCAACATCTGGAGCAGCTGGAACATCAGGGGCTGCTCCTCCACAGGTCAAACCAAAAGTTATGTCGTCCGAAGATGTTTTGGCACATGCACTTGGAAAAATTAATGAATCTTTGGAAAATTTAGCTAAGCAGGTAGCCGAGACAAATAAACAAGTAGCTGAAGCATCAGTTAAAATTGACCTGAATACTACAAGCATTAATAATTTGGTGAATACCAGAAGGTGAATACCAATACAGAGTCTATTGAAAAATTATTACAGGAATCTGCTTCGACCCGAAAGATAGCCGAAGAAGCAAAAGATATAGCAACTGCTACTCAAGAGAAGATACCACCGGTATATAAGCAATTGGAGGACCACGGTTTGACACTGTCTATGATTGGATTGAATTGAAAGAGAAACAAAGAAATCTAAGAATCAGGGCTGTACCAGAACGTGAGAAAGACAATTTGGCTGAATTCCTTACACAGGAATTTACAGATTTTTGGCAACAGGACTTGGGGAAGGAAGAATTTAAGATAGTGAATGCATTTAGACTTGGAAGAGGACAAAGGAGGAACAAGGCTAGGGACTGCTTGATTACTCTTCGAACAAAAGAGGAGAGAGACAAAATTTTGAACCTGCACTATCAAAAGACTTTGGAAATCTATGACTCAAGTGTGGAGATATTTAAGGACATTCCAAAACATCTTTTGGACTTAAGGTTAAACTACGGAGACCTAGTAGCCCTGTTGAGAAGAAATAGAATTCTCTTTAGGTGGGAATTTCCTCAAGGCCTATCTTTTAAATACAAAGGAAGAAAGATAAAAATAAGATCAGTTAACGATAAAGATAGGTTTCTGAAAGATCACGAAGAAGACCTACAGAAAGAAGCGGAATCCGGAGAAGAGCCAAAAACACTGGAAAAAGGAATACTGGACATAGCAAACTTATCTTTTGGATTGCACGGCCCAGAGAAAGAGACACCATCGACAGAACAAGAACAGACACTTGGCGCAGTTGGAGGTAAAGCGAAGTAACCCCATCATGGCTCTGCAACTGTTAAGTTGGAATTGTAATGGTTTGAACTCTCCTCGAAAGAGAAAAAGTGTTTTTCATTTACTAAAAAAGGAACGATTGGACTTGATTTGCTTACAAGAAACACATGTAACAAGGTTACACAGGAAACTACTGACTAATAAAAGATTGGGACAGGAGTTTATCTCATCTGACAAAGTTAAAAAAAGAGGAGTTGTGATATATGCAAAGGAGAGACTATCACCGAAATTAATTTTTAAAGATGAACAAGGCAGATTTTTGGCAATTGAAATTCAAGTTCGAGGAGAGAAATTTTTGATCGTAGGAATTTATGCACCGAATGAGGGGAAATCTGAATTCTTTAAAAAGTTGCATGAGACTTTATTGGACTATTTGGATTACAATCTGATTCTGATGGGGGATATGAATGGAGTAGTATCTACAAACATGGACAAGGCACAAAGACAGGTAGTTACCAAGGATGGTAGACTACCGAAAACATTTTTTGAGATGACAGACAATATGGACTTAGTGGACATTTGGAGAGTAAAGAACCCCCTGGGAAGAGAGGGAACTTTCTTTTCTGAAGCCAAGATGACATGGACTAGAATTGATCAAATATGGGTAACTAGAGGAATGGCACCAAAGATAAAGAAAGTGGAAATCTGCCCAAAAACCTGCTCCGACCATAACGCTGTAAGGATGGAGATGAAACAAATATCAACTGGCTCCTTCAGATGGAGGATGAATGACACCTTATTTAGAGATGAAGAAGTCTATAAAAAGGCCCAAAAAACTTTGAGAGATTATTTTGAAATAAATATGAACACCAATGTAGAAAAAAGAGTAATCTGGGACGCAAGTAAAGCTGTTATGAGAGGGTTTCTGATACAACAGAATGCAATAAAGAAGAGAAGTCAAATGAGAAGAAAGATAAAATTTTGGAGAAAATAAAAGAAAGTGAGAAGAAACTGAGAGCAAAACCAAAGTCGCAGGAGATTTTGAGAGAAATAAAATTATATCAAGTACAATATATGGAAATGATGAATCAGGAAATAGAATGGAAAATTAAACAAATGAGACAAAAAACATTTGAATCAGCTAATAAATGTGGGAAATTGCTGGCCTGGCAAATGAAAAAAAGACAAAAATTAAACACTATCACAAACTTAGAAGTGGAAGGAAAGAATATACATAACCCAATTGAGATTAGAGACTGTTTCCAGAGGTATTATAAACAATTATACACACAAGGGCCACAGAAAGAAATGGACATAGACAAATTTTTGAAGACAAATGGACTACAAAAAATCTCCCAAAAAAGCAAATTAATGTTGAACTATAAAATATCTGAACAGGAAGTAGAAGGTGCCATTCAAAATATGCAATTGGGCAAATCTCCAGGACCGGATGGGCTGACTTCTAGATATTATAGATCTTTGAAAGAGTGGCTATTACAACCTTTGAAGGAAGTCTGTAATGAAATATTGGAAGGGAAAAGGGCACCAGAGTCGTGGAAACAGAGACTGAAAAGACTCAGCTTAAGAACTACCGCCCTATATTGTTACTTAATGTGGATTACAAAATTTTTGCAGACATTTTGGCCAAGAGATTGAAAAAAGTATTGATGGAAGAGATCCATAAAGACCAAGCGGGCTTTCTCCCAGGAAGACACTTGTCTGATAATTTGAGAAATATAATTGATATTTTGGAAAAACTAGAAGTGAATATAAACACTAAAGCAGTTCTGATATTTGTGGACGCGGAGAAAGCCTTTGACAACATCTCTTGGAGCTTCATGAAGAAGAACCTACAGGGGATGGGGGTAGGCCAAGGTTTTGAAAATGGTATAGGTGCAATATACTCTGAACAAAAGGCTAAATTAATTGTCAATAATGTGGTGACGGAAGAATTTAAGATAGAAAAAGGGACACGACAGGGGTGCCCAATCTCCCCACTGCTTTTTATATCGGTCCTGGAGGTTCTGCTGAATATAATTAGAAGGGACCGGTTGGTTAAAGGTATACAGGTCGGAGCCAAACAGTACAAACTGAGAGCATTTGCAGATGACTTAGTATTGACGTTACAGGAGCCAGAATCTAGTACTAAAAGGGTTTTAGAACTAATTCAAGAATTTGGTCAACTGGCAGGATTTAAACTGAACAAGTTAAAAACTAAGGTTTTAGAGAAAAATTTAACACCGATTGAAAGAGAGAGGTTTCAGAACGAGACAGGCCTGACTGTGGTTAAGAAAGTGAAATACCTGGGGATTAATATGACAACCAAAAATGGGAACTTATTTAAAGATAATTATGAAAAATGTTGGACGGAAGTGAAAAAAGATTTAGAAATCTGGTCAAATTTGAAGCTTTCACTGTTGGGTCGTATTGCTGTGATAAAAATGAATGTATTGCCTAGAATGCTGTTTTTGTTTCAAACATTGCAAATTGTGGACAAGATGGACTGTTTCAAGAAGTGGCAGAGAGATATTTCTAGATTTGTCTGGCAGGGCAAGAAGCCCAGAATAAAATTTAAGATATTAACTGATGCAAAGGAAAGGGGTGGATTTGCCCTGCCAGACTTTAAACTTTACTATGAATCAGCAGCTTTTTGCTGGTTGAAAGAATGGCTACTTCTTGAAAACACAGACATTTTGGACTTAGAAGGTTTTAACAATGTATTTGGATGGCATGCATATCTGTGGTATGACAAGGTCAAAGCGCATAAAGCATTTAAAAACCATATTGTCAGGAAAGCACTGTTTAATGTTTGGATAAGATACAAGGATTTGTTGGAAAACAAAACCCCAAGGTGGCTGTCACCGATGGAAGCGAAAGCTCTGAAAAGGCTCAATATGGAGGCCAATTGGCCGAAATATTGGGAAATTTTGGAACAAGATGGAGATAGACTGAAACTGCAGAGTTTTGAGAAACTAAAAAATAAAGTGCGAGACTGGCTTCATTATTATCAGATAATGGAGGCATATAATTTGGACAAGAAAATTGGCTTCCAGGTGGAAAAATCAAAATTAGAAACAGAACTGTTAGAACCCAAAACTAAGAATTTGTCAAGAATGTATAACTTGCTGTTGAAATGGAATACTCAGGATGAAACGGTGAAATCTGCTATGATTAAATGGGCACAAGATGTTGGACATAATATTATGTTTGCTGACTGGGAACAGTTATGGACCACAGGTATGAAGTTTACGGCATGTAATGTCCTAAGAGAGAATATTATGAAAATGATATACAGGTGGTACATGACCCCAGTCAAGCTTGCAAAAATCTATCATTTGCCCGACAATAAATGCTGGAAGTGTAAAGAAACTGAAGGTACATTCTTTCACCTTTGGTGGACGTGCCCAAGGATTAAGGCCTTCTGGGAAATGATATATAATGAACTGAAAAAGGTATTTAAACATACCTTCTTGAAGAAACCAGAGGCCTTTCTCCTAGGCATAGTCGGCCAATTGGTGCCAAAGAAGGACAGAACTTTTTTTATGTATGCCACAACAGCAGCAAGAATACTCATTGCAAAGTATTGGAAGACACAAGATCTACCTACTGTGGAAGAATGGCAGATGAAGGTGATAGACTATATGGAACTGGCAGAAATGACTGGCAGAATCCGAGACCAGGGAGAAGAGTCGGTGGAAGAAGATTGGAAGAAATTCAAAGATTATCTACAGAAATATTGTAAAATTAATGAATGTTAGAATGATGTTGGATAGTAATTAAGTGGTTCCAGCTGTAATAAATAGGTAAAAATTTAATATTATTACTTTTAAAGGATTTGCTGAACCAACAGATTGAAGTGGAATACAAAAAAGGGAGGTATGAGGAGGTCCAGGAAATAAGTCAAAGGAAAATAAGTAATGGAAAATCTGTGTGTTTTTAACTATTTTTATTTTGTATTTTTGTCCTTTTTTTCATTTTTATTGTAATATTTTAAAAAATCTTAATAAATATCTTATATATAAAAAAAAAGGAATGGGAGAGATCAGTAACATTAATATCGAGAATATTAATACCTAGCCCTTCACCATTATCTTGGCTACAAATGTTAGCATAAACTTGATTATGTATGTTGCACCTGGGGTTATTAATGACTTCTCATCTTTTTGTGGGGAGGCAGAGAAATGGATGACAGATCTCTTCACAACAACGCTAATGAAGAGGTGTATGAACCAAAGTACACGTGACACCAGAGATATGTGAATATTAATCCCCTCATCCCCCATCTTTTACAATGAAGAGTCTGTCAGTGGGCTGAGAGGAGTGTGAATTAGGGCTTACCCACTTTTCTTTCCTCTGCACTTTCCAAGCACGGTCCCTGCTTTAAAGCTCCATGTGCTCTTTCTGTTTGCTCTAGCGCTTTCCTCATGAAACCCATTCTTTACCGCTGAATCAGAGCAAGTGGCAATCCATGGAAAACCTGAATTGCTGTTTGTTGCGCTTCAATTATAGAGTGGGTTTTCACAGGGAAAGCTCGGGGGGGGGGGGGAAGAGTCATTGGACACAGAGCTTTAAAGTGCAGGCCTATGCCTGGAATGCTAAGTGTGAATAAGGCCTATGATAGGCTATGATACTGGAAGACTGGCTAACTCATTTTCCCCATACAATTTTCTCAATGTGAAGCACCACCCAACATGGTAAATGTACAAATGCCCATGTGATAAGAGCGGTATGCTATTGAGTGCAACAATGATAACCAAAACAGCATAAACACAGAGCAAATCCAGGCACTTGTGCTACAATAGTACTGGAAATCAAATTTAAGTACTGTAGTGGCAAGTAGAGGAAGAGTGAAGGGCCAGGAAAGGAGTTTGTGCTACTAATTTAACATCCCATTGTAAGAAACTAATGCCAAATATTAGGCTCTCTTTGTTGAAAGCTGTCAGGTTTCTATAGCACAAGTGTTTCTGGCAGGTTGTTTAAATCTTAAGTATTGTTTGCTTAGCCCTCACCACATACCTTTATTTATTATAATTTATTACTTGTGGAGTGTTTTCCACTGGGAGAGTAGCCTGGCACTATCATTCTCTGCCTTTACATTGGAAGCAAAAATCATTTTTATTTACCCAGGCCTTTGATTCTTAATTTGGAGACTACTTGGTTATGCTGGTAGCCTTGTTTGTGCTCACCCTTTAGTGGGGTAGGCAGGATTTATCATTTCCAAATATATGGATCAGAATTTTTGGTTGTTTGTTGCTGTTTTTACCTCTGGTCTTCATGGGGGGGGGGGGTTGCCTTCAATCTTCTTCTTTTTGAAGCTTTGAGGCATTTGGCACCCAAAGCAGCAAATAAATATAGCCAACAAAGACGGGCTACTACCACTCACGAATAAGCTTGAGCCTGCTTCAGAAGGGCTACTGGACCTTTCTATTTGGGCAAACTTGTGGAAGAAAAGCGTTTGAGCTGATGGGTTGGTGGAGTGTTTTCAGTTTTGGACGCCATCCAGGCATGGCCAAACTTGGCCCTCCAGCTGTTTTGGGACTACAATTCCCATCATCCCTGACCACTGGTCCTGTTAGCTATGGATGGTGGGAGTTGTAGTCCCTAAACAGCTGGAGGGCCAAGTTTGGCCTCGCTTGCCTTAAGACAGAGAAAGGAGCAGGGCGAAGTAAGCAAGGCAGGTGGACCCAAGTGTACAGAAAAGCACGAAAGCGCCATTCCTCCGACGCTACCATCTACCGGCCTCACAGCTAAGACACGTTAGAGGACAGGGGGGCAGAACTGACGTGCCCCCCCAGCTCCAAATTACGGGCAAGGCTGGGGGGGGGGACGTCTCCCGACTCCTCAGTCCGACGGCTCTACTTTCCCTTCAGGAGAGGGAGGGACAGGGAGGGAAGCGGCTCCCCACCACCTCACACGCTCAGCTTAGGCTCCTGAGCGGGACCGTCGCAACAAACAGGCGCTCCCCCTCCTCCCGAAAAAAACACTTACGTTCTGCGAGCGAGCGCGCGGCTGCAGGCGGGAAAGAGCAGCCGCGCCGCCGCGCCACGTGACTCGCCCAAGGCCCAATCAGAGCAGGGGGAAAGCACTGTGATGATTCATCACTTTGCCCCGCCGCCTCCGCGGCGCCCCCGGAGCGCTTCCGCGTCGCGAACGAGCATGCGCCCGTGAGCGTCACGCGGGACTTGCCGCATAGCGCCCCCCCCCCGCCGTCTCCCTCAGTTGGCTGGATTAACTGGAAACGCCGGAAAGGGAGGGGCGGCTGCCTTAGCGCCGTCTGAAACGCGCCTTAACACGGAAGCGGCGGCCAGACGCGCACTTTGAGGGGAAAATTTTTTTTTTTTTTAAGTGTTCCTGATCAGCTGGTGTGAATCGGACAGTAAATCACCGCCGTTTTATTTGCCCTGCTTCCTTTCCTTAATTCAGGCATGGCTAAACTTGGCCCGCCAGATGTTTTTTGGGACTACAATTCCCATCATCCCTGACCACTGGTCCTGTTAGCTAGGGATGATGGGACTTGTAGCCCCCAAAACATCTGGAGGGGCAAGTTTGGCCAAGCCTGCCTTATTTAAAGCCATTCCTCCCCAAGGCGGCTTGCAACGAGGAAAGGTTTGCGTCGTTTCAAGCATAAATCATGAACAGTAAACAAATCAAAAAGTACTACAGCAAATTTAACAATCCCCCACGTAAATTGTGATAGATACAGAAAAATATATATCGCAGGAAAAACAACAGCTGTTCAGCAGCTTCAGCTTTTGTAGCTGGAGTTAGGGCTCCACACTGGTAGGAGCAGGTCTAGGATTCACAACCCAGGGAGCATCCGCATCATCACCCCTTATTTGCCCTGTAGGAGATGCTGTCCTACCTGGTCCACCATCCTGTTCTCACAGGGGCCAGCTAGGTTCCTCTCTGGAAGGATGCACCTGTATGAGCCAGGTAGAATTTTAAGTCCTTCTAGGGATGTCTTTTCTCCCTATCCTGCCACCTTCCCAGGTGAGGACAGGAGAGAGGACCTTCTTGATGGCTGTTCCCAGATAGCGGAAATCCCTACCGGGGAGACTTAGGCTGGCCTCTTCTTTGCTTTTCTTTGCCCAGCAGGCAAGGACTTCTTTGTTCCAGCAAGCCTTTGGCTACTAACTGGTGGTTGTGGCAGGGTCTTATGAGGGCAAGTGTTGTACATACATGTGTGTTACTTTCAATGTTTTGGTTCTGTGTTTTTAAATTGGGTTACTTGTTATTGTTGTTTTAATTATATTGATTGTATGCTTTTAGCTGCATCTGTTTCAGTTTATGTTGTGAGCTGCCTTGAGTCCTGCACTGGGAGAAATGCAATATATAAAATTGTTGTTGTTGTTTAGTCGTGTCCGACTCTTCATGACCCAATTAGTTTTAAAATAATATAGGACGTTTGAAAGCAGGAGCTGAGAACATGACACAGCCCACCTTTAATATTAGATGAAGAAGAAACTTGCTGAAGCACACCTTGTGGTGACTTGTAGGGGAGGGGGAGAATATACAAGCCAGAGAAGGGAGCAGTGCTGCTGGCCTCTCTCTTGCTTGCCCTCTCTAGTCACTGCAAGAAGGAAGGTTTTGGCCCATGGTGCTGACTTGACAGAGAATGCTGACAGCCGCCTCCACCCTCTTTCTGTGGACAGAGGATTGTGGACCGAGGGAGCAAACACCTCATTCAATCAGAGTTGCTTATCTAAGCCCTGTCTGGACAGCACAACAGTGGGCATTCAGCCCAGCAAACCAAATCCTGCAACGCCACTCAGAAAGATGTGAGGAAGAAGTGGCAGCAAGGACTAGGCAAGACATCTGCTGCTGCTGCTGCTGCTATTGTTGTTGTTGTTAACCTTCTAAACCACCATTTCAAGGTGATGTACACATAAAGATAATTAAGAAAACAAATACAAATACATTTCAAAGACTAAAACTTGTGGTGAAAGACCCATTTATCCAGCTGGGAAATCCTGCCAGAACAAAAGTGCTAACTTCCCTGTGCTAACTTCCCCTAGTCAGATGCTCTTTGGGCAGTAGGGCAGGAAAAGCTAAGCCCAGTAAAAGAGCCATCCAGAGGGAGGAAGCAAAAATAGGGGCACCATCTCTGCAGGCTCATTGCCATCTCTTTGGGTAGTATGGTGCTGGCAGAGTTGAATTCCTACCACTGCACAGCCCAGAAGAACCCAGAAGAGCAACAGATCAGTCAACCAACTATATATTATGAGCAAGCAACCATTAAAGTTCAAAATATTTTTTAAAAATACAAAATCACAACATCAGAAGAACAAAGGAAGCAGCAATCATGGTAGGTTTAAGTGATAGAGGAGTGAGAGACTGAGGTGCTGCATTTTCTATGACCATCCCTTTCTTGCATTTCCCAGGGAGAGGAAGGACAAGCAAGCAGAGAGAAGTGAGAGAGCCGGTAGGAACAGCCACCACCTTCTTTTGAGGTGCTTCTGGACAGCTTCTTAATACTGTAAACAGGTTATTCAGACGTCACAAGGGGTAATTGGCTACAGAGTTTTTGTTTTCAATTCAGCAGATTTTTTTCCTGAAAAGGGTAAAGCCAGATTAAATGACCGGGAGGGATCCAAGCTGGCATCTTGATGCCAAAAATGTTCTATGGCTGCTGCAAAACAAACAAACAAAACACCTGCACACATGAGGAGCACTCACCCCAGGATAAAGGTCTATCCAGAAGTACCCTTGCTCATACTCCTCCTCACACTCCCCAGACTTCAGAGGGGCGTGCGTTCTAGAGGACTTAAAAAAAACCAAAAGTATGCTTAATGTACCGTGTAGTTTCACCTCAAGTTAATGCAAATATGATTATAGTCTGTAGAAGATGCAGCACGCCCTGGAAAAACATAGAGTGTAATTTGAGAGCAGCAGTCAGGGCAGGTGCCTGATGACAAATCTGCGTCAGGAACATAAGAGGATTGTTATTGTGCTTCAGTTACCTCAAGCCAGGGGGGGGGGGGGAACCAAACCCTAGGAGTAGCAGTGGCACAAAAAATATCAGGGACGGTGCAGGAAAAGACTACTGTGCATTTCTGAAAGGGTGAGATTTATCCCACGTGTTAAGATTTCTGGGTGGAAAAGAAGATACAGTCCTGTTATTTGTCAGGCAAGAGTTGAGTCTCTTCTCCCTGCCCTCTGTTGCCCCCTATGCCTAGAATTGCCCAGAAGACTGATGTTTTTAAGACTGGCTCTTCTCCTGTGTCTTTAACAGCAGCCTGCTAGATAAGAAGTTTAACATATGAAGCTTTTCTGAACATAAAAAACAGGGACCCTTCTGGATCAGGCCCTTGGTGCCCATGTAGCTTGTTCACAACAGTAGCCAACCAGATACCTCTGTGAAGAGCAAAAGCACCCATTTCCATTCCAGGAAAAGCTTCAGATTGCTGTTAAAGGGCCAGGCACTGGGAGTGGCCACCCAGCTGGCAACACTTTCCTACCACAATAGGCATTTAGCAGTGGAGTGACTGGTCTAAGGCTTTGAAAATTCCTTCCTAAAAAGTAAGGGTATTGTTAGAGGGTGGGTCTTTTGTGCTGGACCTCAGATTTCCTTACCCCCCCTTTTTTTAAAAAGGCAGGTCAACTTTGACAGGTGGGTGAGACCACCTACCTGTCAATCATTACCTTTTTGCAGGGTTTGACTTCATGCTTGAGTTCCCCAGGGGGAATTCACACAGCCAAGCCAGGTATGCATCTGTCTTCCTGAAACTTGGCAACATGTATGACATTAGATATGGGGCACGTGGATGTGTTTTGGGCGAGATGGGCCAAATGGGGAAATCTGACAGGCCACATTTGGCCCATAGGGTGGAGGTTCCCCATCCCTAGTTTACAGAGTGGCTGGGCATGCTGCAGACTGGTGAGACCTCAGCTACCCACTGCCTTAATTTGCTCAAATCACTAAATTCATACCTACCGGTGCTCCCCCAGAGGGTCAGGGGTACGTAGTACCGGCATCTCTTTTTTTGTTGTTGTTAAAAAGTGTGACACTTACTGTAAGAACTTCATGATGAGAAAAAAGCACTGGTACCTACACATATAAATTAGCATATGCAAAGCTTATGAGAATTTGAGTCTTTTAGTGTGCACTCCTATGGCCCCTGGGAGGGCATTCCAGGGGACACAGAATAGATCAAATCTATGACACTGAAGGGGACACGGGTGGCGCTGTGGGTTAAACCACAGAGCCTAGGACTTGCCGATCAGAAGGCCAGCGGTTTGAATCCCCGCAACGGGGTGAGCTCCTGTTGCTCGGTCCCTGCTCCTGCCAACCTAGCAGTTCAAAAGCACATCAAAGTGCAAGTAGATAAATAGGTAACGCTCCGGCTTGAAGGTAAACGGCATTTCCGTGCGCTGCTCTGGTTCTCCAGAAGCGGCTTAGTCATGCTGGCCACATGACCTGGAAGCTGTACGCTGGCTTCCTCGGCCAATAAAGCGAGATGAGCGCCGCAACCCCAGAGTCGGTCACAGCTGGACCTAATGGTCGGGGGTCCCTTTACCTTTACCTATGACACTGAAGAGCTGCAAAACTGGAAAAGGAAATCCGGTGTCAGATTCCCCCTCCTCAATGCTGTGGAAACCTCCAGTGCCCAAGCCAACAATTGCTGGGTCCCTGCTTTTGCAGGGCTGGGGACTTCAGTAGGACCAAAAGAGGGTATATCAAGGGAAAACCAAGAACATACACCCTCAAATCAATGGGTGATTTAGACCAGCTCTGTAGCTGGTTTTAATCTCATCCAGGCATTTCCACCCCATTTGCCCCAGAAGAATGTTTCTCCAGTTTAATGTCTGTCCTGCCTGGGAGAGGAGAGGATGCCAGGGCTTTAGATAAGGCCGTTGAATCACCTTCAGTTTTTACCTGCTCTGCCTTAGTTTGGTTTAAAATCCTAGCATCACCTTTGTTAAAATGTATTTAAAAGGAGGCCTAAACTATTGGTTTCCATGATTTAGGAAATGTGATTGTGCTGCTAGGTGACCTACTAGATCCCTACCAACTTTGGTGCTTAGAATCTAAATAGGGATTCTTAATACTTGCAATTATAACAAGAAGCATGACAGTATGTCATTGTACCAAAAGGCACAGGAGCACAAGAAAAGCAAAAATAGAAAAATGATGTCTTCAGAGGAAAGGGAAATTTACTAATTTTGAACATGTGCAGCTGTGTTTGTGACTTCCTACCTACATATGATATAATAAAAAAACAATTGCAGACAGCAATAGCACATTCATATAAGTGATAGACCTCATGCCAGGCACTGTAATTGCTATTTGCAAAAATCTTTTCATCGGCAACTGTACAAGACGTGATTGGATACTGCAAATTCTACTAGTTTATTGTATTTGGTTTTTTAAAAGTGTATTACATTTCTATGGTAAATTGCCTTTCTGTATGTTATAATATATTATTCTATGTTGGGTATTTCTCCCTCCTCTCTGAATTTCTCCCTTCTGTTATTATGAAAGTATGATATACAGTTTACCTAACAATTGTGTTTTACATTTTTCTCCATTAAAATAGAGCCAGTGGGCTACTGCCAGACCACCTGGCATGAGATTGTTCTTGCTTTCCTGCTTTTAATTAAAATCTTGGCTATGGTAGCTTATAGGAAATGTAGCTAAATTCAGGCTGGTAGTTTTGCAATGTTTTCTTGCCTCTTTTACAAAGAAGCCACGGGATATCTGAGCGCCTCTGGTCATCTATGCAATAAACCTCCTCCTAAGACTGTATGCCTGTTGTTGGGCTTCCATTTGAGTTTTTAATGTTTTGTTTCCTACCGCATTGTTCCTAGCAGTCTCTGTTCAGTGTGCTTTGCCCCGCATGCTGCTCACACAGTACATTCATGCTCCCATCTCTTGATTATTGGACTGTTTATTGCACTTTGGAGTAGGCTTAGGATTTTTCTAAATCATGGCAATTTTTTAAATTTTATTTTTGCACAGCTGTGTCTTAGACAGTGTTATGTTTGCTGGGTTTGTAACACCTTTAAGCGAGATTAATTGGGAAAGCTTGGGAAACAATACAGCTGCGAAGAATTGCAAAACAGGTAGGAGTGTGACCAAGTCGGCTAATGGTGAAATGGGTCTCTTTTTGTGAAGAGGGATAAATTGGTGGATGTGCACATAATTAGATTTCATACAAGACACACATTTTTTTTAAAAAAAAAAACTATAAGAAGGAGAGACATGAAAATTAATAGGATGAAATGTTTGTCCAGACAATTAGTACTAGAAGATCGTTATCATAAAATTAGTACCAATTCTGTTAGCAACCGCTTTCTGCACTATCTAAAGAAAGCAGAGATCTGTGCATATCTCACATGCTACTTACATAGATATATTGGCTGGTATAGAAATATCATATTTCAAAAAGCTTTTTAGTACTATATACAATATAGTTCTGTTGTATTGTTATGAGTTAGGAGGTGGGGTAGGCTGTATGCCTGACTCCTTTCTAATTTCTGGATCCAGCAAGGGTTTAATTGTTGGAATAGCAAGGCTATTGGTAATGACCCCTAAGTATGGGTCATTAGGGTAACAAAGGAAGTGGCTCTGTGCCAGAAAACAAATGGATGCCCCTCCCCCTCAACTCACTAGTGGTTAGAAGGACAAAAGTCAGAATGGAAGTGTGTGAGAGCTGGAAGCTAGAAGTAGATGGCAGGCAGGCGCATGTGAGGGAGAGACATGTTTGATTTCTCCTTCAGTCCAAGGCTTGTGGCTATGGGAGAAGCCAGACCTTCTAGGGGTGTTAATGCTGTGGGCCCCTTCATCCTAAGGTCATGTTGTATAAATAAACCATATATCATAAAGACGCCACTGTCTCTGCTGTCCCTCATTCCAAGGAAGCTGAATTCTGGGTAAGCGCCTGGAATCTTGCACTGCTCAGAGATTTGGGTGGTGTGCCATAGTATTAATACCAGGATGCTCTTCTGTAGAAAAGGTAATTAAAATCAGAGAATAGCTTGTAAAATGTATTTCTTGTATGTTCCAGGATAACTCCTCTATGTGGATGTGGTAGCAAGTAGCTCAGAGGGCTTCTTGCCATTATAAAAATTATAAAAATCTATGGTGCAGCTCCATAGATCTCTGCTGAAGGAACACTGTGAACTGCAAAATTCTATTTTAATGACGGTTATCATAGTTTCTTGTAACAAAAAGTTCAAAATAGGTATCAAGTAAGAACTGGGGTGGGACGCAGGTGGCGCTGTGGGTTAAACCACAGAGCCTAGGACTTGCCGATCAGAAGGTCAGCGGTTCAAATTCCTGCGACGGGGTGAGCTCCCGTTGCTCGGTCCCGGCTCCTGCCAACCTAGCAGTTCGAAAGCACAAAGTGCAAGTAGATAAATAGGTACCGCTCCAGCGGGAAGGTAAACGGCGTTTCCGTGTGCTGCTCTGGTTCGCCAGAAGCGGCTTAGTCATGCTGGCCACATGACCCGGAAGCTGTCTGCGGACAAACACCGGCTCCCTCGGCCAATAAAGCGAGATGAGCGCTGCAACCCCAGAGTCGGTCACGACTGGACCTAATGGTCAGGGGTCCCTTTACCTTTACCTTTTTAAGAACTGGGGTGCAGTAGATTGCTTCCTCTAATAGTGAACACAGCTGGTGAGTATCAATAGGACTGTAGTCAAAGTGGGGTCACTGAGAAACAAGAAAAAACCAGGATGCTTGGAGGAAACCCAAGTTTTGTAAAAAGCCCTCCCCTCCAACAAACAGGAAAAAAACAACAGGGCAAAAATTCCCCCTCACCTCCCCCAAAAACCAGCCTAGTGCGACTGAGTATGTACAATGACCACAGAATGCTGGGAGGAAAGATGGACAATCACAGGAGACTACCTTGAAGGAAGATGACTGGGTGAAGCCCGGAACAGGAGCAGTCTACGCTGTAACATTTTATTGCAGAACACACTAGTCACTGTCTGGTCTAAAACCATGGCATGGTAATAACTGAGGTTTTGCACAGTTGTTGCTTTATATCTATGATAAATAATGATAATAAGCGTAACAGACAATTTTTAGAAATAAATATATGAATAGCAGTACTGTCTGCTAAATTTTAGTTGAAAGGAATGATGGCACGTCCTTAAAATCATGGTACAATGTGAATCATACAGCACACAGCCAGAATTGGATGTAACGAAGTCTATTTTGTGTGGCGCACAATTTGGCTGTTTGTAGAAAAAGTTAGCCCTTGACCAAAGTATGTAATGGAATTTGTATGAAAAATGTATTTTACCTTTCCAAAAACATCATGCAGCTTGGGATACAAGAGACACCATTCCTAGAAATGGGGTGGAGATAGAATGAAAAGACAAGAATTTGCCAAAGCAAGCAACTGGCATATTCTTCTTTTTTGAAAAAAGAAAAGAAAAAAAGAGTACTTGCCAGAATAGCAGAATAGCTTCGATATATATCCTTTAAGGTAGGCATATTATATTTTAAATCTCTCATTCTGCTAATGTTTAATTCATTCCTACTTTTCCTAGCCATTTATTCAATTAACTGAAATCAAAACCATTCCAGAAATAAACCTATGAGGAAAGTGCACATGGCCAGACAGGGAGCATTTCCCTTTATGATTATAACTTTTGCAACTCTTTCATGTAATTACATCATTTGTCTTCTTGCCATTCAACAGCAAACAGGAAGTTTTCTCCACCACAATCCAATTACCCCTGACTATACATTTCTAACTGAGGTCCAACATGCCCAAATCATAACCTTCCTCTTTGATGTTCATGTTGCACTCAAAGGAAAATGAAAACTTGTGGTTATGGCACTGACTCAGAAATCCGGGTTCTTGCTTTGGATCCATCAAAAAGTTTCAGCATACTTTTGGCCAAATGATTCCCACCCACCCCAAATCCCACCTTTTTATTGTGCATATGGTAACCAGGTTTGATGTGTAAAATATTGATAAGTGCAGAGGAGAGGTAAGAAAGGATAGAAAAGGAATATACCAGTGTGGAAAGGGAGGGAGGTAGAATAAAGCCATACCATTAGCAAATAAAAGCTCATACCACGAGGTTTCCAAAATAAAAAAGTGTTTTTTTTGTTTTTTACACTGAAATAACTGTACAGAGTTTGTGAAATTTGCCAAAATATTTTTTTTTAAGTAAAAACAAAAAGCCACAAGCAAGGACTTAGGAGGACAGAGGTTGAGCAGATAATTTGGGGTGGGGTGAAAAGCGTGAATAACTTTTACTGTCAAGGAGCATGATGAACAGGATGCATTACACAGAAGGACAAAGAAAGGGTGATTTAATCACAGGTTCTGGAAACTTGGATGGTTGGGAAATGAGAAGAGGCGCAAGGCAAAAGAACACTTGTTTGATCATGTTTAAAAAATTGCCTTTAGTAATGTGCCACCATGGCTCTTTTATTTAAAGTTTTATGTACTAGGGCCTACCTGCCTGGATCTTTTTTTTCTCTGTTTCTTCAAAAATGTTAACATATCCAGATTCTTTCTAAGTTTATGACTTGGCGGTGGTTGCTGTTAGGAGACAGAGTTGCCATCTTACTCTCCAAGGAGAGAATAGTTAATGGCTTCCCATTAGGAAAAGCCGCCAATTCATCAAAGAAAACAGAACCTTTTTATTAATCCCCCCCCCCCACAAAAAAACTATATTTGCCCAGTTTGGAGGCAAGCCAAAGAGAGAAGTTCTTTGGGCCAAGACTAGGAGACATCATCTTCTCAAAGGTTGCTTTGTTTCCTGGCAAGTCGGTCTTCAACAAACACAAACACAAAATACCCCTATGTTTTCCAGACAACCCCCCCCCCGAGGTCTCTGAAGTGATGCTGAAAGCATTTTAACAGTCACTCTTCCAAAGTTTAATTGTTTTGTCATTTTCTAGAGCTGCTGAGGCAATGATGTTCTCCGCTGGATGGCAAGCTGTAGAGATCACAACATCTGTATGCCCTTGCAGCTTCTGTACAGTCTCTTTCGTTTGGAGGTTCCAAATGTAAACCAGGTTGTCCTCTGAACCAGACACGATCCACTTCCCACCAGTAACCGAGAAGTTGGCAAAGATGCAGTACTTCTCGTTCTTGTGGCCTGTGTAGGTCTTTAGGCACTTTCCTTTGCTGTAGTCCCAAAGCTTAAGAGTGTTGTCCAACGTTGCCGCTAGAATGTATTTGCCATTGGGAGAGAACTTCACAAAAGACACAGGGGGATTGTCATCATCAATCAGTGTTTTCAAGCACTGTCCTGATGCTGTATCCCAGATTCGGCAGAGGCCATCATAGCTGCTGGACACTATCAGGGAGCCATCACGGTTAAAATGCACCGCTGAAACTGGGTCAGAATGGGCTGGCAGAGTTTTTAGGCACTTCCCAGTTTTGACGTCCCATATCCTCACACTCTCATCAAACGATCCTGAGACGACGAGGTTGGATTGCGGGTTGAAATTGCAGCAGAAGACGTAGTTGCTGTGCCCCTTCAGGGTTTTCAAGCATTTCCCCGAGCTCACATCCCAAATTTTGAGCGTTTTGTCATCTGAGGCAGATACAAGGAGGTTTGAATCAGATGACCAAGCGACATCAGAGATTCCCAGCTTGTGGCCAGATATGGTTCTCTCAAATTTGCCGTCATAGGCGCCCCAGATTTTTATAAGCTTATCGGCCGAAGAACTGGCCAGCCACTCCCCATGGGGACTGAATTTCACTGAGGAGACAGCTTTGGTGTGTCCTGCCAGCGTGAACTTCAGGGCATAGTTTGGTTTTACAGGGGCAGGCTTGCTCTGATTGGTTGAAGAGGAGGGTGTCGATTGTGTTTTGGTTGATTCTGAATCTGGCTTCTTCTCTTCCGTTGCCATGGCTGTGGAAACTAGCACGCCAGGATCTGGGCACTTCACGGGATGGAAGTGCAAGCCAATTCAAAGGTGGGTGTCTCCTACAAGAGGGCTGGGGCAACTTCAGAGCTTCAAATTCTCCACTCAGCTGCCACCTTGGGGACCAGTCACTGCAGACAGAATAGGGAGGTGGGCGGAAAGAACCACGTACTCCACGTTGAGCTTCCTTAAGGCGCGGCTAGAGGCTCCGCTTTCTCCGCCGCCGCCATTGCCTCCACCTCAGCGCTCGGCGGGAGAAGCAGCAGCAGCAGCTCTCGCTTGAGGAGGAGGGGGGGGGTACCCAGGGCCTCGCGCAGGCGCACTGAACAAACCTGGCTGGGAAAAAGCGACGCACCACTCACGGCACCCGCGCTCGCTTGCAGCTTGAGGAAAAGCGACGGTAGCGGCGGCGGCGGCCCAAGCGCATGCGCTGTGCGCACCTACCATGGGCTGCCCGCCAAATGATTTAATCTCTGTGTCTCAATTTCCTTTTGTTTGAGATGTGAATAATACTTCCGAAGCATTTGGTGTTGGGAGGACAATCAGTTAATACTCTGTTCAGTTGACTATGGCAGTGGAGTGCAGAATTGCAGAGAACTCTCCATTTCTCTCTCTCTTAACTGAACACAAGCAACTCCCCCTTGCTGTTTCAGTGCTTTTCAAACTGTGAGGTCCCCTAAGGGAAACATAACACGTTGCCAGGGAGAGACATACATTCCTTCCTATCCCTTCTCAGTGTGTATTTTTCATTGCACCAGGAGGCAAAGCGCTAACGCATCTCACTCCTTCTCAATTAGTGCCCCACCTCATCTCCTCCAGGCACACTATACTTCCAGCCCAAGCATCTTTCAGAAACATTGTAAAGCCTTTATATTTTAAGTGAACAATTGCAGTGTTTTGAACCAGTCGTGTGCTGTTTAGGAGCACTTGGGACCCAGCCATTGAGTTGCTGGCTTCAAAGTCGCTTCTCTTCAAAGTAGACGACTCTTTCGAGTAGTCAGTGGGGCTATTTTTGAGCAAGTTCATTCAAAATCAGTGCCTTATTTTTCTGTACTGTTTGTTCTGCCAGCGTTATTGGCCCCTTTTCTATGAAGGTGGTTGGATTAGATGGCCTTTAGGTGGCCAGCATTTCACAATCCATAAAACATAGATGGCCAGCATTTCACAATCCATAAAAACATAATTAACTAGTTTGATTGTTTGCATAGCCTTAACCCATGGGTAGGCAAACTAAGGCCCAGGGGCTGGATCCGGCCCAATCACCTTCTAAATGTGGGGCCTGCCTGGTGTTTTTACATGAATAGAATGTGTGCTTTTATTTAAAATGCATCTCTGGGTTATTTGTGGGGCATTGGAATTCGTTCATTTCCCCCCCAAAAAATATAGTCTGGCCCCCCACAAGGTCTGAGGAACAGTGGACCGGCCCCCTGCTGAAAAAGTTTGCTGACCCCTGCCTTAACCTGAGGGTTTAGTGTAGGTTACATATAAATCATCCACCAGGTGTGTGGCAAAAAAAGAGAAGAGCCCATTACCCTCAAAGAATGTCACACCCAGTCAAGAACTCTCCTGTGAGGAAAGGTTACAGTATTGGGGTTGTTGTTGTTGTTTTTAGTTTAGAGAAAATGTGAGTAAGAGGAGACATAAGAGAGGTGCATACAATTATGGATGGCAATTATGCATAAAGCAGATAGTCCTAACTCCAGAATTTGTGGGCACGCAATGAAGCTGAATGTTTGAAGATTCAGGACAGAAAAAAGGCAGCGCTTTCCCCCACTGTAAAGGTAAAGGTACCCCTGCCCGTACGGGCCAGTCGTGTCCGACTCTAGGGTTGCGTGCTCATCTCGCTCTAGAGGCCGTGAGCCGGCGCCGTCCGAAGACACTTCCGGGTCACGTGGCCAGCATGACGAAGCTGCAGCTGGCGAGCCAGCACCAGCGCAGCACATGGAAACGCCGTTTACCTTCCCACTATAAAGCGGTCCCTATTTATCTACTTGCACTTAAGAGTGCTTTCGAACTGCTAGGTGGGCAGGAGCTGGGACCGAACGACGGGAGCTCACCCCGCCGCGAGGATTCGAACCGCCGACCATACGATCGGCAAGTCCTAGGCACTGAGGTTTTACCCACAGCGCCACCCGACTGTAGTTACCGATAAATTGCGGAATACACTCCCATAAGAGGGAGTGATGGCCATCAACTCCCCCCCCCAAAAAAACCCCCAGTCCTTTCTGTTGGGGATAATTTAGACTGAAATTCCCAGGTGTCAAAAGAGGTTATTTACGTATGTCACTACTGCGGCCTGTGTTTTGTTAGCCCAAGAATTGAAAACGAGCAAGGTCCCAACCAAAGAAGAGTGGCAACTTAAGTTGACAGAATATGCACAGCTTGCAGACTTAACATATAGAATAAGAGAACAAGAAAAACATACATTTAGAGAATATTGGAAAACGTTTATTGAATATATGGCAAATAACTGTGTTCAGCTGAAAATGCTGGCAGCATTAAGATAAATTCAGCAGTGTAAATAAGTTATGATGGATGTAATAATGGAATGGTATAGTTTCTGCAAAATATGCAGGGATTTATGATATGTAAAATGAACTATGGAAGGAGAAGAAGGGAAGTCAATGATATCTTAAGGATGTAAAAATGAGTACAGTGGTACCTCGGGTTAAGTACTTAATTCGTTCCGGAGGTCTGTACTTAACCTGAAACTCTTCTTAACCTGAAGCACCACTTTAGCTAATGGGGCCTCCCGCTACTGCTGCGCCGCCAAAGCACGATTTCTGTTCTCATCCTGAAGCAAAGTTCTTAACCTGAAGCACTATTTCTGGGTTAGCGGAGTCTGTAACCTGAAGCGTATGTAACCTGAAGCATATGTAACCCGAGGTACCACTGTACTGTAAATTGTAAAACAGAAAATTAATAAAAACTATATATATAAATAGAGGATCTGACAAATTTAAAGGGGATAAGGCTATCAATAGCTACAAACCCTGATGGCTATCTACCGTACTTCCTCTAAGATCAGTTGCAGCATGCCTTGGAATACCGTTTGCTGAAGACCAACAGCAAGAGAGGGCTATTGCCATCCTATTCTGCTTAAGGAGTTTCCAAACAGTATCTGGTTGGCCACTGTGGCAAACAGGGGCTGAACTAAATAGATCTTTGTCCTGAGCTAGCAAGTCTCTTCATATATTCCCATGTTTATAAAAAATATTAAAGGGGCTGCAGGAAGTTAAACAGAATTGATACAGTATGTTAAACAAATAATGCAGCCCCTTCCTAATCTCAGCACAGTACATTAAAGATTATGTTAGGTATAATTACTCCCGCTAACAAGAGCCAAATAGCTAGGGAAGATGAACTAAAAGGCAGGGTCTGGATACAGAGCCAAAAAGTACTGTACGTTGGCTGAAAGTAAATTGTAAGAGACAATAAAGTTCATTGTGAAAATGCTGACACCAAAACCCTGTGAGCTGCCAGCGATTTTCTTTTCTGTGCAGACAAGCACCTGACAGTAAATGAATGCATTTATAACGCAATTATAAATTGCATGGGAAAAGAAGCTCCCATTTGCTCCAGTTGGAGCTTCCCCGTCCTTTGTGCAAATGGCAAGTGTGTGTTGGGGCAGGGGGATACTGATCTGGAACAGGACTGCAATACGGGGCAAATGAATAAAGACCCCCTCATGCCCCTTCCACACACCACACCAAGGTCCTAATCCAGATTGGTCTTCTCACACTGGCTATTTGTCCAAGAAAAATCACACACTCGAGGGCAGACCACACAATTAATGTTGTGGCCCTAAGAGCAGTCGATTTAAGGAAGTTTGTGAAAAGAAAGCTGTATGCCCCCACCCCTCTAACAGGCCCCCCACCCCATTCCATGTTTCACAGAAGGAGCACCACCAACCCCTCTGGGCAGGCTTTGGGTAAGTATAGGTGGCCGCAAGGAATATGTGAGACAGAAAACTTTCATTTTATGAACTTTCTTACGTTAGCTTATCTTTGAAACCAAGACATAATACTCAACATTTTGTGTTAATTACATGTTGTGATTCTGGTTCTTGCTTTAACAATGATCTTGGCAGTGGCCATTGACCTATGTGCCTTTGGTTTTTGCAAGCCGCTTTTTGTAGCGTTCCTGGTCATGTGAACTCCACCTGTGCATGTGTTTGTGCTCACAGTCTATTCAGGTGACCAGCTCCAAATGTCAACACAGGTAAGTGGCCTTGTGCTAAAGTCAGACCATTGCTCCATCTAGACAAGTATTATATCTGCCAACAGGACTCTTTCCCAGTCCTCCCTGGAGATGCCAGGGATTTAATCTGGGACATCCTGCATGCAAAGCATGTCCTCTACCATTGAGCTATGACCCTTTCCCCAAGGTCTGTGGATAGCCATTGCATTTGGTTATGTTGTCCAAACAGGGGTGTAAGTGTTCTGTTTTCCAACAGCAAGGCTGCATAATTTTTGTTGCGATCAACAGTTTCTTAATCAGTTTCATCCATTATATCCTTCAGAGATCCTAACAGTCACAAAAGTCCTTACCCAGCTGGTGTAACCTGAGAATAATATGTTGTGAACAGGGTAATCAATATCTCACAAGCTTGGTGCTGTAACCACTGTACTACACTCTCTACCAGCCAGCTATTTGTGAAGTTTTACGCTTGACCCCCTCCCCTTCACCACACTTGTAAAGAGTAAGCTACATTGGCCGTTTTCTTCTTTTCTACGTGGAAAAAATACATGTCCTCACTAGGCTTTGTCCTGATTTTTTCCTGACAGATTTGGTCTGCTTTGCACAAGGGTTTATATATAGAAGGCTCTCACACTATGAACAACAAAATTAGGGCACTGTCATTTATGACATCAGGAAATTAATATGCCAAGGGGGGAAATGATAGTATAAAAGGGATACTTTAGCCAGTACAAAAACTATTCAACCCTGCCAGCAGTGGTTCCTCTCTTTATATTTGCATATTTGCCCTGAGGGCTAATAAATATATGCAAGCTATTTTGTTATGATGGCTCTTTATTTGGACTGTTGGGAACAGATGACAAAATTTATAATGAACAAATTTTTGAGGAATGGAAAGGGGGCTGTTGTATTTGGGCAGCCACAGCGAGACTGCATATATATAGGAAGAGTGTGTGCGTGTGTGTATAGAGAGAGATCGAGAGAGATCAGATAAAGTGGTTTCTAAGCACTGTCACAAGCTCTGTGAAGGTGAAGGCAGCTGCATTAAAATTGTCACCAGGTAGAAAAGTCAGCAATATGGTATGGCGTAACATCCATAACTGGATTCAGCTAGAAAGTTTGTAGTGGATAGGGTCAATGGAAGGGCAGCTGCTGACATCACATCATGGTCTAGAGGTTCTGACCCTCAATCATAAGCTTTGTAGAATGCAATTCAGCATAACGTTATTGAATTCACCTTTAGATTAAGAAGGGCCTCATTGACATATAATGTTTCACATGCAAGGTATTAGCTGGGCATCTGCTTAATTTTGCACACTTTGCAGCTAGACCAGACTGTATGTTTGCAATTCAGAGACATTTTTAAGGCCCTTGACAGTTTGAATTTTTCATGAAGTAACATCAAGTGACATTCTCCATGCAGCTAATTCTTATTCAGGTAGTGTTCTGTTCACATGTATGCCTGCTGGCTCAAGACTCAAGGGTATGAGTTTAAACTGTCCTTTTATCATCTATCACTGTGGTGGCTATCCTTTAGCCCTCTAGAAGTTGCTAGACTACAACTCCTTCTATCTATTCAATAGCGGGGACTGCCAAGTACTGCCTGGGAATTTTTAGAAACCAATAATATATTGTGATTTTTTTATTATTAGATGGATAGTGTGATTTGTGAATTCGGTCACATCACACCAAAAATTGGGTGAAGTCATGCCAAAGTCATGTTTTGACCGACCACCTTGATTCAAAATGGCACCTGGTGTTCAAACATCCATGAAGGCTGCCTCTCCCATCTTGGGAACCCTCTTGCCAAGTTTGGTGACAATATCTCAAGAGGCAGTCAAACCAATGCAAAAAAAATGATGTTTTGGTCCATTATTTTGATTCAAAATGGTGTCCAGCATTCAATTGTAACAAAGTCTGCTGCCTCCACTTGGAAGCCCTTGTACAGGGTTTGACAACAATATCTCAAGTGGCAACCAAACTTGTGACAAAATACAGGTAAAGTTATGCTGAAGTGATATTTTGGTCGGCCGTTTTGGATTCAAAATGGCAGCTGGCAGCTCGGCATCAGTGAAAACTGCCACCCCCACATCAGGAACCTTCATTTTTGGCAATAATATCTTTAGAGATGTCTGAATGCACAGAGAACAAGCAAATTGGCAAACCATTTTCCAAAATATATAGGTTTATATCTCACTTTTCCTCTGAAGAATTCAAGATGGCATACATAGTTTTTCCCTTCCTATTTCCCCCCTCACAACAATCCTGTGAAGTAGGTAGGACTAAGAGACAGTGATGGGCCCAAGATATGGAGGGCACAAGGTTGTCAAAGGCTGCCTTGCCGCAACTTGGCACGAAGGAAGGATCATATTCCTAAGAGAAAGCCTTGTTTATTTTAAAATGCATATGCCAATTTTCTAAATGTGTTGCCTATAGAGATACAATATAATAACAAGTTAAATAAGTAGATAAATAACAATGCAAAACTCACATACAGCTAGGAGCCATAAAACTCTGTAGCTGTAAGATCTGGCTGTTGACATTTGATTTTATTAAGTCAAATCAGTTCCTTAGGAGATACTTTAAAAAGTGATTGACCCAATTAAACATGTTCTAGTTAAAGAACAAATAGGGTGATGATATTTTAAATGCACTGTCGTGGGGCTGGCTCGTCATGTGAAACTTTTCCACAGGAATTGTGTCTCTGACTTGCTTCTGGCTACTAAAGAAGCCAGACATCAGACTCCATTCCCCTTGTGTCTCTTCTTTTTAGCATGCATTAGTAATCACAGTGATTTACAACCCAGGTTCAATCCAACAGTTAATTTAATTCTACTTTTCACCCAACTCTGAATTTGCTTGAGAATTAGGGCAGAATCGCCTGTTACTTAAAGTGCCAATGTCCATAGATTGTGTTTGTGTTGTGCTCCCAAATGCATATACAAGTAAATATACAAATTCACTTATTGAAGATATTTGGGGCAACATGCCTTTGGATGTTATACCAACAAAAGAGGAATCCATGGGGCTGCTTTTCAGCGATATAGTATGTATAGAAGAAATAAGTGGAATAACAATCTGAGATCAATCATGATAAAATTGTAAATAATTTTTAATATAATAAAACTGCAGTTAACTCCATTACACTAAGTCAGGCATAGGCAAACTTGGCCCTCCAGATGTTTTGGGACTACAACTTCCATCATCCCTAACCACTGGTCCTGTTAACTAAGGATGATGGGAGTTGTAGTTCCAAAACATCTGGAGGGCCGAGTTTGCCTATGCCTGCACTAAGTGGTGAGCGTACCATGCATATTTGCTGTGCATGAATATGCAGTGCATAAGTCGAACTTTCTTTAGTGATTCTTTCCTTAGTGGAGTTAGTTCGACAGTCCTTAATGGGAAACCCATTGGCTTATCCTGTGTGAATATCCCTGACCTTTCATGTTACGGAGAGACCACTGCAGTGAACATAAACATGGGACAAGCCCAATGAAGGACACTGCCAGCTGCTTCTTTCTAATTCCAGTATACTAACATGTCTGGTTAGGGTAGGCATCTTTAGGAACATAGGAAGCTGCCTTAAACTAAGTCAGACTACAGTATATGTCCATCTACCTTAGTATTATCTGTTCTAAGTGGCAGAAGCACTCCAAGGTGTCAGATAGAGGTCTTTTACATAATTTGCCACCTGATCCTTGAGATGCTATGCATAGGTACAAAAGAGCCATGCAGAATCAGACTAAAACCCTATATAGTCCAGCATTCTGTTCTCAAAGTGGCCTATCAGAAGTCTCTGGGAATCTCATACACTGAGAGTTTAGCACATTGGTGCTGCTCAACCAACCAACCAACAAACCAACCAGTGTCATCTTTACTAGTAATCTAGAATTAAGTGCTAAAGAGCCCACAGTATGCAACCAGAAAGGAAAAAGGATTTGCTGATAGGGCACTCTGAACTCCAAACCAATGTATTGTAGGATTTCACAGCGCTTCAAACATTCCTCAGAGCCTGGAACAGAGATTGTGTCACTAACTGCATTTTTGAGAATTTCATTACTTGACTTGTATATTGACATACAGCTGATGCACCTGCAGTGGTGCAGTTAGTTAATCTTAGGCTCTGGACTTCATGGTCTTAGGGATATGGGAGGGAAGGAATCCCCTGTTTTTAAGTGTTACTTTGTTAATTTAAGAAAGTGGAAAATCAGACCTGCTGCATTTTGGCCCCTCCCTTGTTCTGCCAAATGGGGCCTGGACTTTGGCCCTGAAAGTCCTGCGGGTGAGCCATGGCCTGTGGCTGATAGTATGGCTCAGTTGCTCATTGGTGCACTGCCAATGTGAAACTACCAGTAATTGCAAAAAAAGCACCAGTGCAGTAACTGACTCCTTATCTTACCCTTGACTAAATGTACTTTATTCTGGATAAAGGGCATGTCTAGCAAAGGGATAGTTTCTGGTGTTTGCATGATTAGTTGGGTTTTTCCTTCCTCTGACAGGATACCATTTTCAGGGACTGGGGGGGGGGGGAGCAGTGGCGGAACATATGCCCGTGCTGCCCAGGGTGGGTGCACTCCCAAGGGGAGTGGGGCGCATACCCGAGGGTGGTGGGGCACGGAGGGTGCCCTCCCAGGTGTGGGATAGTTGCTTGGGTGCACAGAGCGGTGCATGCTCCCTGCAACCAGGGGCAGAGCGAGCCGCCCATGGGGGCAGAACAAGCTGCCAATGGCGGACGCTCAGTGCACTGCCGACCCCCTAGCTGTCAAAACGAAGGGGAAAGGGGGGAAGGCTGCTGGCAAAGCGGCACAGCTCTCCCCCTTCCCCCAATGGCTCGGGGTAGGCTTGGGAGTCACAGGCAGGCGGCACACCAAATTGAGGGGTGGGGGGTAAGATGCGCCGATACCAAGGTAACACAATTACTTTACCTTGCCAGAGTATTAGCCTTGTCTCATAAAACAAGGCCATAGATTTTTTTGCCTTTGTTCTTGACTGTTTTGCTGTACTAGGAGTGTGTCAATGTGACATTTGCTGAGAGAGTAGGGGAACTGTCCGCTTCTGCCCTACTTTCATTGTTTGTCATGCTCAAGGCTCTGGAGACTCTGCCTGGAGACTAGGTTTCATACCCCTTGCTTTCTGCTATGCTACTGTGGTAGAGAAACAAACTTGAGCATGAACAAGTGGTGATTTTTTGTACGACGATGACCAAATGGGATTTATCTGTACCTGGCAGAGGGCAGTGCTATGCCTGCAAATAGACAATATCAGAAATCTTGTCTTCTGTGTCTGCAGCCATTGACTTATTACAGGGATGAGGAACCTGTGGTCCTTCACATGCTGTTAGACTCCCATCAGCTCCAACCATCATGGCCAATGGCCAGAGAAAATGAGAGCTGAGATCAAACAATGTCTGGAGGGCCACAGATTACTGACCCCTGACCTACGAGATCTGATCTCCATACTGCATCTCAGTATCATCCACCATGGTGCAATAAAATGGAAGTAGAAAGTTCACTGTTGTTTGAAAAGGGAATTATGGGATTCCAAGCTATTCATTTCTAAAAATTTTTTTTGCGTAATATATTACAAAACAATATAAATACAGAAATTGAAAATGAAAAATTTAACCCCCCCCCCTCGAGAGCTGAAGTCTGCTACTAAATCTGAAGCCCATTCAAGTCCATATCATATATCCAGATTCCAGAAGTCGTAGCCTGGTCCTACAGCAGTCTTCATATTTTGGCTACCATTTTAAAGGTTTATCTTTATGGTTACGCCATTTTATATAAAGTGATTAGATTCTTTTTTATCAAGTGGTATAGAAATCTTGTTAAATAAAAGAAAATAAATAAAAAAAGGCTTTATGGGTTAAAACCAGTATCTTGAAATGGGCCTGGAAACATACACAGTTGTACCTTGGAAGTTGAACGGAATCCGTTCCGGAAGTCCATTCGACTTTCAAAACATTCAAAAACCAAAGTGCGGTTTCTGATTGGCTGCAGGAGCTTCCTGCAGCCAAGCAGAAGCTGCGGAAGTCCCTTCGGATGTTCGGCTTCCAAAAATAGTTCGAAAACCAGAACAGTCGCTTCAGGATTTGTCACGTTCGGGAGCCAAAACATTCGGGAACTAAGCTGTTTGACTCCCAAGGTACCACTGTAGGTCGCTAGTGTAGCTGTGTTAATAAATAATAAAATGAATATAAGAATAAGCCACATATTCTTACTAAATTATCCTTATTTAGCTGTATCTTTTTGCTTCCAGCTGTGACTCCTTGAACAATCCTAAAGAGTTCTCTCCTTCTACTCCCTTTCTTCAAGCCATCAGATTAGTGCAATATGCCTGGTGTATAAAAACATATCTCCCCAGCATGTTGCAGCCCTTGGGCCATCCCTCCTCTGATGCTTTCATTTCCATCTATTTCTGGACACTACTATATTTTTATTAGGAAAACACCAGGCATGTCTGCTCTCTTGTCGTTGCTCAAGAATTCCTGGTGAACAGTCAGTGTTTACAGTCCCAAATTAATGCTGCTCAGTACATTGGACAGATGATTCTGTATTGCACGTGGCTGGGCATTGTGACTACAAAGGCTATTGCCTGTATCAGCAAGAATAATATATGAGGAAGCGTTTATTTTTCATGAAGTGGCTATGCGAGGAAGCGATAAAGATAATTGCCGCAGGACTTCAGGGGCTATCAGCTTGGTTGTTATCCAACAATAATTTGTAGTGTGCAGTTGAAATAACAGTACATCAACGGGAAATCTGGGTTTCTCAATGGGGATGCATTTTAATTTTTTTTAACTATTTTTACTCTGCTCATCAGTTGAAAAATACTTCCAGACGGCTGGTGACAATCAATAATAAGGCAGTCCCTGTCCTCAGGTTTATAATCCCAAAGGGAAAGTGATTGAGAAGGAGAAGGGGCAGGAGGAAGAGAAGCAAACTCAGGTGCTACTTTTTCATTATAAAGTTCTTTCAAGTACTTTTTCCAGCTAGGGTGGGGTGGGCAAAGCAAGCTCCATGCAGCTGCTTCCTCTCTTGTTGATAGATAGGGCCAGGCTCTTGTCAATAGGTTTTTCCTGGGAGAGAAGGGGAACGGCTGCCCAGTGGTCCTTGGTTCCCTGGTCAAAGCCAGAGGCCAAAGTGCCTCTGCAGTCTCAGGAAAATCCAGAGAAGAAAGGAAAGTAAAACAACAAGGGAAGAAGTATGGCAGGGAGGGAGTAATACATTACCCATAGGTATCATCAGTAGAATTTTTCAAAAAAGATACACTCTGTATATTACTGTGTTGTTATGCTTGCAATGCTGGTTAAGTGGACTGCAATTACCAGTTTGACCTATGGAGACGGAGACAAGGCAGGTTTGTATTCGGCTACTAATCTTGGCCCCTTCATATGGTTTTCCCAGTAGTGATGTAGGGAAGTGAGAGCTGGACCATAAAGAAGGCTGATCGCCAAAGAATTGATGCTTTTGAATTATGGTGCTGGAGGAGACTCTTGAGAGTCCCATGGACTGCAAGAAGATCATACCTATCCATTCTGAAGGAAATCAGCCCTGAGTGCTCACTGGAAGGACAGATCGTGAAGCTGAGACTCCAATACTTTGGCCACCTCATGAGAAGAGAAGACTCCCTGGAAAAGACCCTGATGTTGGGAAAGATTGAGGGCACAAGGAGAAGGGGACGACAGAGGACGAGATGGTTGGGCAGTGTTCTTGAAGCTACCAGCATGAGTCTGACCAAACTGCGGGAGGCAGTGGAAGACAGGAGTGCTTGGCGTGCTCTGGTCCATGGGGTCACAAAGAGTCGGGCACGACTAAACAACAACAACAACTAATCTTGGGCTTGGATGTGTCATTCATTCTGCTTCTGCAATCCACATTCACAGATACTAAATTCAGTGAATACATTTTGAATTTTGAGAGTAATGTGGGTGCCAGTTTTGTTTGGGCTGCCATGAGACTATGGCATAATACAAAATGGCTGTCATAGGGGCATGACAGTACTGCCATTTATGCTTGTCTCTCCCCCCCCCCCCCGATTACTTCATGCTTACCGTGGGAAGTCAGCTATGTCCTCCTGGGCCTGATTGTGAAAACACAGCTGTTAAAAACACAACCCCCCTGTTTTCTCCAATGCCAAACCTAAACCAAAGCCTAGGCTGCCAACCTATATCCACTTGTGTGGGTGAAAGCCCCATTAAACACAAATAGAGTTACTTCTAAGTAGACATATATATCGTCATACCGTAAGTTAACTATATAGTGAATTCTTAGTGATTGACTTGCATTAGGTGCTGTAGAGTAGGAGACATGCTTAAGCCTCTTTGCAAAGTTTTCACATTTTGCATTTGCCCTTTGGAGAGGTGATTGTTTAACATCTACCTGCACTTACAGAGTAGTTGCAGTTGCAGAAATTAATTCTTGATGTCAGATAAACTCACCACAGGAAAAAAATGTATTCTTGTTGCTAGCACAAAAGAAAGAATGCTAAGGACAGCAGTCTTTTGGGACCCGCAGGGTGTCCTGGTGTCCAGACTTATCAGTCACAGCTTTGACATTACTCATTGGCTAATAACACTTACAGACAGGAGCAGCTAGGCTGACTCGTTTCATAGAAATCACTTAGAAGGGTACTTGCACATTATGCCCCATCTCTTTCTTTCTAGAAGGGCTAAAGACTTAAAAGTTAGCTCAGAGTCTGAAGCAGGGGCAGTAATGAAGGTGGACTCAATGGGTCTTACCCCCAAAAGTAAGGGAGTTTCAAAGCTCTTTCTGCGCCAGGAAAACCCTGAGCAAAAAGTGCTTTTAAGCTCTGTGCCATGCATTTAATTTCTGTGATTACAACAGGCTGGCCTTCAACAATGCAAAGTTGAAATTGCACATTGTGAGTTACCTGTACGTATCTCTTTGGACAAAATGCATTTAAGAAATATGACTGGCCTACAGATGGCAGCATTGAGCAATGTATTTTCCTTTATTGGATTGTTGCACAGCAGTGCTTCTTCTTAAATACTGCAACTGAAATAAAAATTAAAAATTAAAAAATTGTCCAGTAGCACCTTAGAGACCAACTAAGTAGAAATAAAAGTTTGCATTCTTCAAAATGCTAATCATGTTGCACGTTTAATTTAATTTAGTATACTGTATAAAGATTTTTGCGACATACAGGTGATAGTACATTAGGAAAATAATTAGGCTAAAGGGAGGGGGAGTTTCACAAAAAATTAAAGGTATAAAAAAACCCTTCCCATTCAGCGTTTTTCTCCCCACTGCAAGAGACAGTAAAGATTTGCAGCAGCATCCCTTCTCTTCTCAAGTCAGTTTGCAAGTACTTTGTCAGTTTTTAGAGGAAGCAACAGATCTGCAGTATTCTCTTTCCCTCCAGATATTTAGCAAACTCATTTCCAAATGTGGGGGAGGCTTTGCGCTATGGATTGCTTCCTTTAAACTAGCAAAAGGGGTGATTTACAGCATGAACCTTTTCCTTTCTTGGCAAATTGACAAAGATAAGAGAGGGTTGCTCATAAAGTACATTGCCACCACAGATCATTTCTTTTAAACTGTCCATTTGGAAGTACCTAATCTATCTAGTCTACCTTCTCTTCCCATATACAGTGGACGCTCGGGTTGCAAACGTGATCCGTGCGGGATGCACGTTCGCAACCCGTAGCGTTCGCAACCCACGTCTGCGCATGCACGGGTTGTGATTTGGTGCTTCTGCGCAAAGCGCGATTTAGTGCTTCTGCGCATGCATGACTGCCAAAACCCGGAAGTAACTCGTTCCGGTACTTCTGGGTTTCAGCGGTCCGCAACCCAAAAAAACGCAACCTGAAGTGTCTGTAACCTGAGGTATGACTGTACCAACTTAGTACAGATACCTATGAAGACTTTGTGGCTTTTAACAAGCCAGCTTTCCCCTCCTACTTTGCTTTACATATTTGTGACACTACTGTAATTGGTTGGCCTAATTAAGGTACCATCCTACTATGGGTTTTTATTTCTTTTTATTCTTTTGTGCCGAAATGATTATGCTTTTCTGATTTGATAGGATCACCCATGTGACCATCCAAAGAAGCATTGCCCTCAATTAGCTACATTTGATGTAAGAAGTGTTGTCGCATTCATGACAAAATCCCTGATTGGCTGGGATCACTCCAGGAAGGAGCTATGGAGGCAGTGGGGATGGTAGACAATGGATGTGAACAGTGCTGGAAAATATAAAAGCAAGAGTTCTGAAGGGAACAATTAACCCTCTCAAAAGCAAAATGCTCATTCTGAAAATGTTCATGGGCAACAATTTAGCAAATCCTTGAAAGTAACAAAGAGAAGCCCAGCGAGTGCAGAAATGACATGTCTCCAACTCTCCAGTCATCAATAAAACTCCAAACTCAAGCATTATCATGATGAATAGAGAGGAGATAGATAATTCCTGTATCTAGTTCTATGAAACAAAGGCTATAAATTCAGAACTGAATAAGCAATACAGATTTGCAGATTGCAGAAGTATTCAAAGGACAATTCTCAAATGACTTGTACTAGTAAGCTAAGAAGCAGGATACGAGGCTGGGATGTCATCCATACAGAATTCAAGAGCTCTGGTCTAGCAAATGTTAGTTAAAAGTGATTGAAAGCGGTATAAGAAACTACCTTGAGTCCCACTGCTTCCAACAGGTTGTACAGGCAAGTCCTGTGCACAGTTAGTTCCATTAAGATAAATGTGCATAGGTTTGTAGTAAGTTGTGGTTAGGGAAGCAATCCCAAGCATGCTTATCAGTAAATTAGTCCCATTGAAATTACTACATAAGAACGTAGGAAACTGCCTTATACCGAGTCAGACCATTGGTCTATTTAACTCAGTACTGTCTATACTGGCTAGCAATGGCTCTCCAGTATGACCCCCAGTCAGACTGGGGTCTCTCCCAGCCCAGCCTCAAGATACCAAGGATTGAACGTGGAGCCTTCTGCATGCAAAGCAGTTGCTCTGCTGCTGAGCTATAACCATTTCTCAATTCACTTTCATGTAAATATGCTTAAGATCAGACTACAAGTAAACCAGTTTAACACCACGATGTGCTTAGGATCAGGAAGTTAACCTTCAAGCCGCAATGCTAAGCAGTGGGCAACCTGAATGTAATGCATAATTAAGATCACACTGGTTCCAGATTTTGACTTTCCTTGTCTGAAAGATGGTTTGCCTATTATTTAGTACTGCTTAAAATTCAATGCATTTTCTAACTTTCAGAATCAAAGATCCCTCAATAATGACCGACAAAATCATATAATGCAGATATATAAGAATCAGGGCTTGTTTTTCAGCTGGAACTTGTCGGAACTCAGTTTTGGCACCTCTCAGGTGGGCACCATTGTCATTCTAAGAGAACAAGGGAAGTGTTCATGGTGCTTTCCTGCACCAATTTTTCTAGAAAAATAGCACTGATAAGAATTAAATCTAAATCTGTGTGTATTTCATAAAAGACAACTCCAGTTATATTTACTTTACAGTGTTTGTATATTGCTTTTCAAGTCCAAGTCGTTTGCAATAATAAAATCAGATTTGTAGGCATATGACCTTTCCCTCTTTTAAGCTATTCAGCTTTAACTTGTTGTTGATGGTTCAAAATGAACCCATGATTATGATATCATCGCAACTCCACTGAATAGCTGAAGGTGGCATGCATGGTCCCCCACCCTCTTCACTTCATTCTCACAACCCTGAGAGACAGTGACTGACCCAAGGCCACACAGTGCACTTTATGGCTATGTGGGGATTTGAAGCCTAGTCTCCAAGGTCATAGGCCAACACTCTATAACCACCACATCTCAGCATTGTTCCTTCTCTTCTTGGGAATATTTTTCTCTGTGTGTATTCTTTCTGTTTGCCTGCCTTTAACTGGGAGAAGCCGGAATATTCATAAAGTGAACTAGAATGACAACATTAATGTATGGGAAAGCTGCATAGATGATATACAAATATAGAGTTAGTAGAATAACCACAATGTCTGTTAGATTCTATGGTTTAATTGAGGTTGTAGTTGAAGGTTTAAAAAAGTATACATATTTGACTAGAGTATGGCAGTGTTACTCCACTCCTAAAACTCATTTACTTGGAAACAAGTCCTATTCATTTTTTAAAAAATATTTTTAAACAAGAATGCTGAGGATGATAGCCTTAGAATGGGTACTTTTTCCTAATTTTCTTAATAATGTAATTTGAGGCTTAGTATTAAATGGCATCAACATCATATTCTTTATTCAGTAGTGCAGCTGTAGTTTAAACAAATGTACAGGTGTATCCATTGTCCATGATTGTTAAAGCAATTTTTCTAAACAATTATCTATGACAGCAAGTTTAATTTGCAGTTTACTTGAAACTGGCAATAAAATGCTGGGCTCAGACTACCTCATTCATCCAGGTGACACAGTGGTAATGATACCAGTGTCATCACCAAACCAATGCTTTAATTGTAGGCTGAGTTCATGTGACTCAGAGTATAAGAACATTAAAACTTTGTAATAGAAAAGGTGTTATTGGTTTCATGTTCATTGTTTAATACTCAGAAGGCTTCATAAAACTTTAAACAATGATAATAGCAAGAACAAAGAGTGGGCATCCTAACAGCCTGCACATTCATATTCATGCTGAGTTATTTCAATGATTACCAGATTAAGTAAATTTAGAGATAAAATTGGATGTCTACACCACACATTCATTACCATTGGGTAGCCTCATTTTTGCCTGGAAGAATACATATGATCAGCACTTTTCAGTTTTGATCAAATAATTCCAAGTATCAGCTGCTAGCCCATAAGAATATAAGGTGAGTCCTACTGGATCAGATCGAAGGCCAATATCTAGTCCCGTATCCTGTTCCCCACCGTAGTCAATCAAATGCTTATGGAAAACCTACAAACAGGAAAGGAACATGATTGCACTCTTCTGCTTTTGCTCTGCTGGAGGTATTTATAATGACTAATAGTCATTAATAGCCTTATCCTCCACAAACTTCCCTAATCCCCCTTTAAAGGTAAAGGAACCCCTGACCATTAGGTCCAATCATGACCGACTCTGGGGTTGCGGCGCTCATCTCACTTTATTGGCCGAGGGTGCCCGCGTACAGCTTCCGGGTCATGTGGCCAGCATGACTAAGCCGCTTCTGGTGAACCAGAGCAGTGCACGGAAACGCAGTTTACCTTCCTGCCAGAGCGGTACCTATTTATCTACTTGCACTTTGACGTGCTTTCGAACAGCTAGGTTGGCAGGAGCAGGGACCGAGCAACGGGAGCTCACCCCATTGCAGGGATTCGAACTGCTGACCTTCTGATCGGCAAGTTCTAGGCTCTGTGGTTTAACCCACAGCGCCACCCGCATCCCACAGCGCCACCCGCATCCCCTTTTAAAGATGTGTAAATTAGAAGCCACACCACACTGTTTTGTAAACGAATTCCAAACTTTTACTATCTAATGTGTGGAGAAGTACTTTGGTTTGTTACAAGTCTTACACCATTGAGCTTCACTGGATGACCCTGGGTTCTGGTATTATGAAAGGCGGAGAAAGAAAGAAACCACCCCTGTTTAGAATATGTATGATTTCATGTCCCCACTTATTCACCGCCCTCTCCCCCAAAGCCCCAAACACTGTGAGCTTTCATGTTAGGGAATTTTTTTAATCACCTGAGCATGTTGTTTGCCCTTTTCTGCATCTCTTTCCAGCACTACAACACCCTCTTTGAGGTGTGGTGACCAGATGCCTGTTACAGAATGCATCTTTCTTCTTTGGCGATTACTTGTAGCTGAGTAAGATTGTCTTCCATAAACACGGTTTTAACAATAAGTCCGTAAGTGACTGTGGAGGCCAATTCTGGATCCACACGTCCTTCCACAGTGGGGACATTGGTTTCCGGACGGGAGTTGATCACAGAATGCATATTGTATGAGTGTTTCAGCGTAGCAAACATTGCACACTGTCTCTGAACATACTTCTGGATAGATCTGTCCACAGGGTTGTCTAGCCCCCTTTTAGCCATGTAAACAAAGGGGCATCGCCACATCTTGTGGAAAGGGAGGGGAACATAGAAAATCAATTTCTGTGTCATTTGTTGGGCTATTCAGATTTCAGTATGTGTGACCCCCCAAAGTGGGAGCACGACTTCTTCTTGCCCTCTGGTTGACATTTTGCCCACCCCTCTTCTTATAGTTCTGTTTTCTGGTCCCCCTCAGGAGTAATTGCTGGAAAACGGATCCTAAACCTATATATATGGCACCTGTGGCCCACCAGACATTTTTTGTTGGACTACAGCTCCCATCAGCCCCCACTAGCAGAGCCAATTGCCAGGGATGATGGGAGTTGCAGTCCAAAGATACCTGGCGGGCCACAAGTTCCCCTATCCTCGACTTTTTTTTTTTTTTTTTGGAAATTAAAGATCCATAACATTCAATGGGACTTGCTTCCAATGTAAACGTTTAAGGCTTGGGGGACCTGAATGCTAGGTTGACAAGCGGAAACGAGAAAGGAGGGAAAACAGGAGCAATTCGTGGCGACTGGGGGAAATATTAATTATTCCGCAAAGCGCTGCAAATCGTGACCTTTTTTTTTTTTTAATTCCCTACAAATCATTTTGTTTTAAATAATGAGGGGGTTATGGGATGAAAAACCTCGGCACGGCACCCGCCTTTGCTTCAATCACGGCGGCGGCAAGGCAAAGCGAGACCCGCAACCCCCTCGTTTTATAAATATCACGCCAGTGAATGGCGTCTACTCTTTCTCTCCCTCATATATATATATGTGTGTGTGTATGTGGGGGGGGGGGGGGGAGAAGGCGCGAGCTCGCTCCCGCGCGCGCGCGCGCACACACACATATTATACATAACAAACTACTACGCCGCGCTTCTCAACCAAGCCTGGGTTTGCCTCCCCGTCTGGCTCTCTCCACACAACCCTTAGGAGGCCCAGAGAAGGACAGGCAGGTGCTCCAATAGGAAAGCGACCCCCCGCCGAGGCTCCGGACGCGATCAGCGCCTAAAGGTAAGCGCTCTGGCTGCGGTGCTGAATGAAAAAGCCGCCGCCGCGGCAGGCATGGGAGCGGGAAGGCGGGCTTGGAATGCCGCGCTAACTAAGCTAGGCTGCGCGTGGGCGCTTATTTCCACCCCGCTCCCTCCCACCTCGCCCTGCTCTCCCGCGCTCTTGCTGCTGCTGGGGCTGGAGATGGGGATGGTCCACGCACTGGCGCCATCACGTGTTTTTCTCCTAGGAGTGAGACGGAGTGTCGGCGGCGGCGGCTGGAGGGGGCTGGACTCATAATAAACACAGACGGCAGCCGCTTGTTTTGGTTCGCGGGGGCTCTTCGGGAAAGTCTGCGGAGTTGCAGCTACTGCAGGCGCCGCCGCAAGCAGCAGCAGCAGCCCGAGGAGGGAGAGGGAGAGACAAGCCAGCGAGCAAAGCAAGCAAGCAAGTCCGGCGGCTGCTGTTTCCCCCCCTCGCTCGCCTCCTTCATCCTGGGGCGCACGAGGAGGAAGAGGACGTAGCGGTGGTGCAGGAGGGAGACGGATTCCGCCGCCGCCGCCGCTGCTGCGAGTGCCCTCCGAGACTTTCCCGACTGGAATGAAGAAGAGGCGGAGGAGGTGGAAGCAGGAGCCGCCGCCGCCGCCGCCGCGAGGATGTTCCTCCTCCTTCTCCTCCGCTCGGGCAGCTTCCCCTCCTCGCCTTCTCCTTCCCGGCTCTCGCCCCTGCAGCCGCCTGCCCGCGTTTTGTGTCGAAATGGCACTTTCTCGCCCTAACCAGACGGGACTGAATGGGGTCGCCAGTCTTCTCCTGCACAAGCTGAAGAAGCTGCAGTCTCAGCGGCGCTGATTCCCCCCCCCCCCGATATTTTGTTTGTTTGGGTTCTTTTCGACGCGCCCCCCCCCCCCAAATCTCTCTCTCTCCCGCGAAGGATATTTTGACTGACATTTTTTTGGCGGGGAAGAAAAACAAGGTGGTTGGCGTGGTGTTTTGACTGACTGTTGTTGTTTTTTTGCTTTCGGAAAGAAGGGTTGCCTGCGTTCACGACGGAGACTTTCCTCCCTTCTCCTCTTATTATTTTTTTTTGCAAAAGCAAATCTTCCCTTCCCAACGCGAGAGGATATTTAATCGGCACCTGAAATTCGCTCCTTGCTGAGGGGTAACTTGAGAAGGGGAGGGGGCTGTTTGTTTGGGAGGGAAGCGACGGGGGAACCCCATCCTGCTCCCGTCGCTGGAGGAATTTCCACCCCTCACGGATGAAATTATGCACTTCTCCCCTTTCCCGGCGGCTGCTCGGACGAGACTTTCCTGGACTGGACTTTTGAAAGCCACGTTTCTCCTGCGAAGGGTGATTTGGAAATAAAAACAGCAACCCAAACTCTGCTTCTGGAGCTGGAAGGACGCTGAACAGCTGCTCTCTTGCCTGCTACTCTCTTCCTATCCCCTTTTTGGAGGGGGGGGGGAGGTTTGCAGTGCTGTTTTGCTGGGGTTTTGTTTTGTTTGGTTGCTGCTGCTGCAAGAATTGGATTTTGGGCTGCTCCGTTAGTTCTCTTTTGTTGTTGTTGCTTTGTTTCCCCCTCTGCTGTTTTGGAAGCTGCCTGTTTGCAGTAGGAGAGCCGCTCTGCCACCTCTCTCCCCTTCCAGCATGGCGAGCCCCACGGATAATAACGAGGGCTTCTTCTCAGATGTCAGGAAGGTGGGTTACTTGCGCAAACCCAAGAGCATGCACAAGCGCTTCTTCGTGCTGAGGGCAGCCAGCGAGTCCGGACCCGCCCGGCTGGAGTACTATGAAAATGAAAAGAAGTGGAGGCACAAGTCGGGGGGCCCCAAGCGCTCTATCCCGCTGGAGAGCTGCTTCAACATCAACAAGAGGGCAGACTCCAAAAATAAGTACCTTGTGGCGCTCTACACTAAAGACGAACACTTTGCCATTGCTGCTGACAGCGAGCCTGAGCAGGAGAGTTGGTACCAGGCTCTGCTACAACTGCACAACCGGGCCAAGAGCCATCAGCACCACCATCACCACCACCACCATCACCACCACCACCACCACCACGGGGATGTCACCATGGGTGGTGGAAGCATTGGGATGGGAGAGGCAGGGGAGGACACCTATGGTGATATGGCTCCTGGCCCAGCATTCAAGGAAGTTTGGCAGGTGATCTTGAAACCCAAGGGTCTGGGCCAGACTAAGAATCTGATCGGCATCTACCGCCTGTGCCTAACCAACAAGACCATCAGCTTCGTCAAGCTGAACTCTGACGCGGCAGCCGTGGTGCTGCAGCTGCTCAACATCCGGCGGTGTGGCCACTCGGAGAACTTCTTTTTCATTGAGGTGGGGCGTTCTGCGGTCACTGGACCAGGTGAGTTCTGGATGCAAGTAGATGACTCGGTAGTAGCCCAGAACATGCATGAGACCATCTTGGAGGCTATGCGGGCCATGAGCGAGGAGTTCCGCCCCCGTAGCAAAAGCCAGTCCTCCTCCAACTGCTCCAACCCTATATCGGTGCCTCTCCGCAGCAGGCACCATGTCAACAACCCCCCACCCAGCCAGGTGGGGCTCAGCCGTAGGTCCAGGACTGAGAGCGTGACAGCTACCTCTCCTGCTGGCAGTGGTGTGGGAGGAGGGACAGGGGGCAAGCCCAACTCTTTCCGTGTCAGAGCCTCCAGTGATGGAGAAGGTACCATGTCCAGGCCAGCTTCGGTGGACGGGAGCCCAGTTAGCCCAAGCGCCAACCGGACCAACTCGCACAGGCACCGTGGCAGCTCTAGGCTCCACCCCCCTCTCAACCACAGCCGCTCCATCCCAATGCCTTCCTCACGCTGCTCCCCTTCTGCTACGAGCCCGGTCAGCCTGTCGTCCAGCAGCACAAGCGGCCACGGCTCCACCTCGGACTGCCTCTTCCCGCGTCGCTCCAGCGCTTCGGTCTCTGGCTCCCCCAGCGACGGGGGCTTCATCTCGTCAGACGAGTATGGATCCAGTCCCTGTGACTTCCGCAGCTCCTTCCGCAGCGTGACCCCTGATTCTCTAGGACACACCCCACCTGCCCGGGGAGACGAGGAGCTCAGCAACTACATATGCATGGGAGGGAAGGCAGCTTCGTCCTGCTGCAGCATCGCAGCTCCTAATGGTCATTTCACCCCCCGCACTTGCCACCTTCAACAGCAGCAGACCCGCTGCCCTGCTGCCCCCTGCTGCCCCCGGCTTGGCAGTGAGGATGTGGGTGATCCGGAGAAAGGCTTCAGGAAAAGGACTCATTCAGCTGGTACCTCCCCTACCATCTCCCACCAGAAGACTCCCTCACAGTCTTCAGTGGCCTCCATTGAGGAATATACCGAGATGCTCCCCTCTTATTCCTGTGGTGGCAGCAGGCTCTCCTCCTATCGACATTCTGCCTTTGTACCAACCCATTCTTACCCTGAGGAGTGTCTAGAGATGCATCAGGTGGAGGGCAACCACCACCGGACCAACTCTACCCCACACACTGATGATGGCTACATGCCAATGTTGCCAGGAGTGGCCCCAGTTCCCAATGGTGGTAGTACTCCCAAAGGTGGTGATTATATGCCCATGAGCCCTAAGAGTGTGTCTGCCCCACAGCAGATCATCAACCCTGGGAGAGGAGGCCGTCATGTACAGGCCACAGTGGACTCCAATGGCTACATGATGATGTCTCCCAGCGGCAGCTGCTCTCCAGACAGTGGTTCTGCTGCCTACAGCAAATTATGGATGAATGGGACTAGCCACCACCCCAAGCTCTCCGTGGAGAGCAACGAGGGGAAGCTGCCGAGTGGTGGGAGCGATTACATCAACATGTCTCCAGCTAGTGGATCTGCTACCAGCACCCCTCCAGATTGCTACTTCGCCAGCTCAGGACCTCCAGGCCCAGAAGAGCCATCTGTGCAAGGACCCATCCGGTCCCACCACAAGCCCATCTACTCCTACTTCTCCCTGCCACGTTCCTTCAAGCACATGCAACGCAGGACAGGTGAAGAGGGAAATGCCCAGATGCGGATGTCCTTTAGCTCCGGCCGCTTGCTCTACGCTGCTGCCGAGGACTCCTCCTCCTCCACTAGTAGTGACAGCCTCGGTGGCCCTGGGGGACAGGAGGGTGTGGGGTATGCCCTTCCCGCACAGACACAGCCATTGCAGCCTGCTCCTTCTTGTACTGTGGACGCAGCTGTGCGGACCAAGAGCCGCCTAGCCAGGCCTACCCGGCTGTCCTTGGATGGCCCAAAGGCCAGCACTCTGCCTCGGGCTCGGGAACAGCTCCCAGAGCCCAAAAGCCCTGGTGAGTACGTGAACATTGAGTTCAAGCAACCTGCCTTCCCGTCGCCTTTGCCCCACGGAGATGCTGGCTCCAGCTCAGAGGAGTATATGAATATGGACTGGGGGGCAGCTTGCCCAGCTACCTTGGCATCCATGCAGCCAAGCCGGGCCGGGGCAGCTCCCCCCGGTGGCCGAGACTATATGAGCATGCAGCTGGGCAGCGGGGGGCAGTATGTAGTGTGTGCCCACACCCCCTCTCCTCCCCCTCCGGCCCTCCTGCTCAGCTACGCTGACATGAGGATGGGTCACGGCAGGCCGGAGAAAAGCCCCCCACCTGTGGGCCTGCCTTCTCAACACCCCCAGGCGCAGCCGGGGGAGCTGCCGGCTGTCTTGCCCCACTCGTCCATGATGGGGCCCCCGGGGATGAGCAGCGCCTTCACGCACGTCAGCCTGAGCCCCAGCCGCAGCAACCAGAGTGCCAAAGTGATTCGTGCTGACCCTCAGGGAGGCCGGCGGCGCCACAGCTCTGAGACGTTTGCTTCCTCGACCACGCCTGGTGGTGGCCTTGGGGCCTCAGCCCTGCCCCACGGACCAGGAGGAGGCTCTGAAGACGCCAAGCGCCACAGCTCAGCCTCCTTCGAAAACGTCTGGCTCAAGCCTGCATCTGGGGAGGCAGGGGCCTTCTCCGGCCTTGGCACAGCGGCGTTCAGGAGGGATCAGGCAGCTGGCGGAGCTGGGGGTGGCGTGGAGAATGGGCTCAATTACATCGACCTGGACTTAGTGAAGGATTTTAATCACCGCCAGCATCATCACCACCCCCACCCCCACCCTCAGGAGAGCGCTTCTCTGCTAGGGGTCAAGCAGCCGACACAGCAGCATCAGCCACCTAAATCTCCTAATCAGCCTTGTGGGAGTAGCCACTTGGGTGATGAATTAAGTGCATATGCCAGCATCAGCTTCCACAAGCGGGAGGACATCCAGTAGCTGGGCAAGAGCCAGAGACAAGGTGAGCATGCTGTGAGCTAATGGTTGGTTCATAGGGGTGGGGTGGGGATACTGCTTTGGACTATTGCAAAAAAGATGACTTGAATTGGTACCCCCAGTAAGCCCTTAAATGAACAATCTCTCAGCTAGGCATCATGGGTTAGGTCACATTTCGTTAGTTGGTTTAAATTATGTAACCGTTAATAGATCTGACCGTTCTGCCATCTACTTGTGCACTGCATCTAGTCCCCTATTTTGCCCCTGGTCACTCCTACATACTGTGTGTGTGTGTGTGTGTGTGTGTGTGTAGAGCTCCTCAGTTTACTGGTGAGTTAGAACTGGAACAAGTCTGTTTTAAAGGACGGGTGGTCAGGGCATACAAATCCCATTAATTCTGGTTAAGGAGGGTTAGGTCTGTTATATTGCTCTGTTTATGGTCATAATATAAACATTTGTCAAGGAAACAAAGTCCTATGAAAGGATTGTTAATAGGGAAAGGAGGAAGTCACTGCTACTAGATAGCAAACATGAGATGAAATCTCAGGCTATGCTTGGTTTTGAAGCCTGGTTAATACTGGTTAATATATCTCAAACAAACAAAATCTGTCTTGCTTTGTGTTTTGCTGTGTAATATCCCTTTCTAATATCCTTTCTAATGGCATTTGATCTGGAAATTGAGGCAGTTGCACAAAGGGGGGGGGGGGGAATCATTGCAAAAATGTTGCAGCTGTTTAAAACCCTGATAGTGGGATATTAAATGGGTTTCTTTGTTTCTCATTTGCTTTTGTAGCTTTAGAAACAATATATCGTGTAATACAGCACTCCCAAAGCATAATCTTTTACGTGTAGACACCATTGTTATTGTTGTTATTATTGTTGCTACTACATTATACTTTTCTCTATGAAATCCCCTAATCCACTTTTGGCTGAGACTCTGAGAAGTGTCTTTGTGAATATTCTGCTGTCCTACTTGTTTAAACTTCAGAAAACTGCCGTCTAAAAGAAAGGAATCCTGTGTTTGCGTGTTCCTGAGCAAGTGTGCATGCTGCATATGAGAAAGAGGTGTGGTCTTTAACTTAGGGCATGAAAGCTGGAATTGGAAACCTCTGCAGTCTAATCCTGAATGAGCCAGTGACAAGTTTTGTGGCTCCGGGCAAGTTTTCCTATGCGTAGAATACGTGTAGTAATACTTACCTCAATGGGTTGCTATGGGGATTAATTACCAGTAGATGATGTTTGCAAAGCACAGTGGATATGAAACAAAAGGCACACTAACTTAGAATATGCTTGACGTTGTTGAGAAGGCTTTCCTGCAGTTGTGTTGCATTGAGCAAAAGTAGATGAATGAGCAGTTCTTAAATAGTAAATTAAGCAGAATTTCCATAAACTTTCTGCATTTAAATTATGGTGATGAGTGAAGTAGCAAAGAGAATGTTTTAGGTTCGTTTATGGTCCCATGAGTCTGCACAAGGAAGCATAATAAAATAATGAGATGCTTTATCACCGCTGTAGGTTTTCTAGGGTGTGTGTACTGCTGATACGAATATGGCTGCCACTCTTACAGTGTTTCTTCCACTCATTATGCTTGTCAAATCTTGATGTTCTGCAGTTATGATTCTGCCCTGAGCTTTGTATTATCACACTCCTCCTGATCTGACCTCTTCCTACTACCCCCGTTATCTTTGATCCATGGCAATTACTGGTGAGACGTAGGAAATGTTTGTACTGGCACAGATGGAGGCAAATTCAGCAGTGTGCTTTTTGATCTTAGAATGTCATAACAAACACTTCTTCTGTTCTGTGACGTGTTTTAATTATGTGTTTGCTGGGTATAAGTACTAACAGTGTTGAGAGATGGGAGTGGTAAATGCCCTTACAAAGCACAGAGGTGGTTTTCCTGTAGTTGAATACGTGAGGATTGAAAATGAAAACTGTGAATACCCAGAATAAACATTTTGCACCATCAAAAAACAAAGTAAGCACCTTTATTACTGCTTTTTACTACATAGCAAATCACAAATTATCATGTAGGTCCTGTTGCTTCTCCTGTGTGCACCAGGTAGATTTTTAAATAGCTATATTTATTACATTCATATTCCACCTTTCCTAGAAAAAGCTTGAGGTGTTGTACATGGTTCTGCACCTCCTTGTTTTATCTACACAACAACCCTTTGTAGTAGTTTATACTGACAGTGAATGGCCCAAGATCGCCTAGTGAGCTTCATCGCTGTGGGTATTTGAACCTGGGTCTCCAAGTCCTGTTCCAACACTCTAACCACTTACTGCCTTTAAATTTCAATGTGAGGGCCATCTGGAATGGGTGCTTTAGTTGAGATTCCTACATTGCAGGGGGTTAGATTAAATGACCCTCAGGGCCCCTTCCAACTCTACAATTCTATGATTCTATAAATGCAGATAGTAAAGATTTGTAGGCCGCCTTGCAAGTGCTTCTTATAATGAAAACAATGTTTTTCATGGATGCGCTCTTGACAGCCACATTATTTGCAGTCACAATATCCCTGGCACAACTATGAATTGTTATGGCGAGCCTCATTCTTTTGCTGCCTATTCAAAATGTAGTCTAAATAATCTTCATAACACCATTCTCTAGATTCCACTTTGTTTCTGCTCTTACTGACTTTCCCCAGACGCTTCAATTCTAAGAGTTTATAGCTTTGTTGCTGCATAATATATATAAGCAGTTAATTTCTTTGTTTTATGGTCCTCGATTTCCTCGGTTGTTCCTTTGTCATGTTACCAGCAGATCCTGAGAACAGTTACAGGGTAACACAACTTCTCATGGAACACTGGTGACTATGAAAGTGGGCTGCTTGGCTAATGTTTTATTCCTTGATGGTTTGTCTAATGGAAACCATTGCTGTGCTGGACTTCTGTTGTTTGGTTGTTTCAATAAATCAGTTGTGGTTTTCAAGGGTGCTGTCCAGTGAACTATGCAGAGCTCAAGTACCATACTAGCACAATCATATAGTGAAATGTAGACAGATTCTTGCCCCTGAGCACTATACGTGTTGCTTTCTAATATTCAGCTAACTGAGCTATTGTGGGGGTTTTCTGGGAGGATGGGTGCGATGCAGTCTTTTTTACATTCTTCAGAGAAGGGTAGTGGGGAAATTAAATGTTGTAGAGAGTTCAATTCCTCCTCACATGGGATCACAGTTCTCCCTTGCCTTCTTGGCTGAATATATGCAATTCCTATGACATCTTAAAGTCGAGAGTATTTACATTTCCTGATCCTCTTACGTTGCTCTTTTGATGCTTTATGAGAGGGGCTATTTTGCTGCCATTTTGTTTTTGTGCATGTTAAGGCAGTGAATATTTTGCATGTCCTGTTTGAAGCAAAAACCCATGTCAAGTCTGCTGCAACCTGTAGAGTTTGGCTCTTCCTGCGCATTTTTAATAATTGCTGCGGTTTTCTTTTAGTTTGATTCATAGCTGAAGACATTCTGTTCACTTCTCATTCAGACATAGGCAAGAACAGCGTTTAGACTGACAGAACTGCTTTGGCTGGGAGTGGAATTCTGTTAGCAATATAGTTTCACTGAGCCAAGCAATAAAGTCTGTTATTGGCCTGTTTTTAGATTGTTGACTGTGAAGATGTCTTGGCCTCCGTTGCATCTTTATTCAGGTGGAACTGGGAATATATCTATGCTTAAGACTGTGCACAAAGATATACAAGCAGCATTAAGTACTTCTGTGGAGGTTATTTGGGCAGTCATGCTTTATTTGTTCATTGCTCACACATGTTTTAACTACAGGAATACATACCGCTGTTCTCTCCCTGGAAAATATTGGATCAGTGAAGCTGTATGTAGACATCGCACGTTTCTTGGCTATGCTATCTGTAATGTATTCTCTGTAGTTGACAGTGTTGCCCAGGGAAGGGAAAGAATGAAGCCAATGTTCTGTAATGTTCACATGAGCCATTTTTCTTTCGAGGGCCACATTCCTTTAATACGAAATCCATTGCAGCCACACACACCAGTAGTGAGCAGGGTCCATGTATACAGGCATTAGTCTCTGTAAATAAATGAGGATAAGGAAGAGAAGAAATAACTGAGAGAAGGAATTGTTTGTAAGGCACCCAGCAATACCCGCTAAAGGTGAAAAGATAAAACATAACTCTTGTTTCCTTGTTCGTGTTTTTAAAGAGGGATTTGAAAGCCTATTTAAGATACTGGAAAGACTGACCTGTTAATTTAAATCACAGCTGCTGGAACCTTAGGGTGGGGTTCAGTGTTCGAAACTCCCATTGTTCTAGGCACATTTTGCGACAGGGAATTTCATTGGAGTGAGCAATTTCTGAGCTCTGGTTGCAGTACTGCGCCTAAGATTTCAGATTAAAACTGCAGAGTGGAAAGAAAGACCTTTTTTGTGCCTTCCCACTTCTGGCTACTCTCTGAAGACTGGAGAAGAGACCCTCTTAAAAATATTAGAGAGGTGGGATGGGCAGGGGAAGGACTAGACCATGTGAAAAATGAACATAAATTTTTAGCTACAGTTCCTTCATTTTCAGCTTTGTATTCTTATTAAAAAAAGCGCACCTAGACATTCCGTCGTTGCGCCCATAACCCAGGTTTAAGGTGCCATTTAGCTCCTAGCTTTCATATCTCAGTTTCTAACACTGGTGGGGAGAAGGAAAAGAGTTCTCTCTTCGGTGTATTCTTGCTCACCCTACGTAACTATGCCCCCCATTCACAGAACAAAATGGAGGAAAGGGGGCAAAAGTGGGGAGTGTTAACATCTGTGACCCACTCTAGGAATGGGGTGCTTCTGTGGCATGAACCCGCAATCTCCTCTTCCTTGTCTCGCAGTTTGGTCTAAGGCAGGGTTTCCCAAACTTGGGTCTCCAGCTGTTTTTGAACAGTTCCCATCATCTTAACTAGCAGGAAGGTATTGTAGTCCACAATACGTAGCAGGGTAGGTATTGTAGTCCAGAAACAGCTGGAGACCCAAGTTTGGGAAGCCCTGGTCTTAAGAAGTGATTTTAAACCAAGCTTTGCTCAGGGCAGACCTGTTGAAATTACAGTAATGGCCTTAACTTTGCCATGTTCATTCACTTCAGTGGGTCAGGTCTGAGCAAAACCTAGCTGAATGCCACCCTCTTGGTAGATATGCTTTGCATCCTGTTCCTCCCCTACAAGTTCAGCAAACTCTTCAAGGCAAAGGAACTTTAAAGAACAGAAGGCCATGGAAAGCCATGTGTGTGGAGGGGGAGAAATGTTGGGGGGCAGGGAGAGAGAAAAGAAGGGGGGCAGATGTTCACTTGTACATTCCTCCTTCGCTCGATTTGTATCAAACTGCTTGATAGGTGCCTGGTGTTGTGTGTGCATCTTGGTTGGCAGGGTGGGGTGGGGAATACACTTCTTAAAAACCACCTCCTTCTCCCAGCTGCCAGACCAGACCATAGGCAGGAAGCCATAGCTGCTATGCAAGATCCACAAGGACAATGTGGAAGCCCCGTTCCTGCTCTCTGTGAGGGAGGAACCCAAGATGAGGGTGAATTAAAGGGACAGTGACCTTCCTTCAGGTTTTGCATGGTTTGGCTTGTTCTTGAAAGGAGGAACTTTACCCGCTGTCCACAGACAGCTCCAGGGAATCCCAGTGAGGCAAGGGGGATGCAGGACTGAGTACCGAAGAACCACATGCTGCACAGCTGGCAAAAGAGGAGCACCAAAACCCTGGAAGTGGAGGTGTGAGGCAGAGGAGGAGAGGCTATGAGCTGGATCAAAAGGCTCTGCAGGCTAGGACCAGCCTGGAGCTGGTGGTTCCTCATTAAAGTTAAGTTATGCCTGTTCATTCCTCACTTTAACTCAGCATGGTCAGTGCAGAGGTCATAGAATCAGAGCTGGAAGGAACTCCAAGTGCCATCTTGTCCAACCCCCTGCAATGCAGGAATCTCAACACAAGGTCCCGCATCCAGTTTGACCCTGCTTAGCTTTGCACATGTGCTAGCAGTTTTATAGCTGTGCCACTAGGAGGGTCATAATTGAAGGGTATTAAGGATTTAAAGTGCATATTTTTATGAACATGGCATAATTGAGGTTTTTAAATACTGCTGCAGATAGACCAGGGAGGAGCAAAGTAGCTTCTCTCCTAGAGCCCAAATTTTTGTACTAAGCCATGGTACCAAGCAGATATCTGATGTGCCGAATGTCTTGTGCTTCTGCTACATGGGGAAGTTTTTTGCATGTAAAATCAAGTTCTACTATCAAGACAAGACAGTAATAACCTAATTGTAGGTTTTATGATAATCTGCTTTTTCAGTCTTCAGTGAAAATGTTTTATGACATCAGAAAAGCAAATCAAATAAAACCCTGGTCAAACTTTTGATTACTCTGCTGATAAAATGTTGCCTTTATTTAAGGTTTGCCTGCTGATACAAATACTGAACTAGAAATAACAGTGCCAACAAGAGCTCCTGGGAGCCATGTGATTCATGACTCCTCTGGTGAGAGTCCAGCTCCCCATGTGAAAATTACTGCAGCAACTTGGCTGTTAAATTTGCTTAGTGACCATTAATTTATTTCTTGTAGTATTTGTGAGACGCATTTGCTTTCTTTATTTAGACACCCAGAATGATGTAGCACATTAAAGTTATAAAGAGCAAATGCATTCTTTTATGCCTCTTATTCAGTTTCCCCTCTTTATTTGTACAAGGAGGGACACTTATTAGGGGAGGGCACACACTGAAGAATTCACATTTAATTCCAACCTATATCCCTGCTTGCACTATCCCGTGACATCATTTCATCCGCGTAGCCTGGGTTTGCTGGTAGGTATGACTTTTTGGCATGGGAACATGGGGCAGAACGGGCAAAACTTGCTTCCAAAACTGGTCATAGTTATTTCTGGGTTTTATGTAACTCTGCATGCTTCCAGCACATAGTTCTGCTCACATTGCATGACATAGTTATTGTTAGGGTGGGTGCACACAGGAGTTGCTATGATACGATACGATAATCTTTATTGTCATTATCCCATACAGAACAGCAAAATTGAAAAATCTACATAAGACATTCACAAACCAACAAGCCAGCTATTCCAGCCTGGTTAGCCCCCTAAAAACTCTGATACCCCATTTTAAAATACAATATACTCCCATAGAGACTCCTTATACTGCGTTTAAAACCAAAATCGCATTTGGGTAGAAACTGTTTCTCAGATGGCTATTCCTAGTCTTTATAACCCTGTACCTTCTTCCAGAAGGCAGAAGATACAGATTACTGGGGAGCTCCTTAGCTTTTCGGCTTTAGACTGCTGTAATAACCTCACTTACCTGGTTGCAAGCTCCTACTTGAATTCAATGGAATTTACTTCTGAGTAGATGTGGTTACGCTTGCAGCCAAGGTAGGTAGGTATGTGAAGATGAGGACATAATCTTTCCATATATGTCAGCATGCAAATTTAGGGAACTTCCTGCCAGAGGTTTCAAGTTTCCTACTTGTTATGACTTCAGACCTTCTGTCGAAATGCAGGTCAGCTTGACTCCCAATTAAAATATTGGGTACAGTTAAGGTGGAGTAACTTTTAAATTAATACTCTTATCTGTAGACCATTAAAAAGAAAAGTAAAAAACTGGATGTATTGCCAAAGACACAATCTGCAGAAGTTTTTGTGGCTATGGGGCAGTAAGTTGAAAATCTGTAAGGTATGCAAGTTGAAGCAGTATGCTTCCTCCTATAGACATTTGATTTCCTTGTCCCCTTAGTAATTGTTTGCTAACCTTAGCCTATGTGTCTTATTCTGTATTTAAGTATTTGAACTTTTCTCATTAACTTATCTAAGCATCGTGCTTTCATACTGTTTAAAATTACACTCAGTTGCCATCAAAGATTTCTTCCATCACTTGCAACTTAGCCCAGCTAAAGGAATCATTGCACATATCCATGTTGTGTGTGTCACTGTGCTGTGCACTGGAATGTGCATACACATGTGGTTGAATGAGGTGGAAGGTGGTATAATACATAATCACACTTCAGGCTGCTGACGGGGATAACATTTTATGAACGTTCTCCTTTGTTTTTGTTTTTGTTTAGTAGAAAGCGGCACTAGAACTTTTCTCCATGCCTTTATAGATTTTTAAAAAGTAAAGGACCCCTAACGGTTAAGTCCAGTCGCAGATGACACTGCAGGGCTCATCTCTCTTTACAGGCCGAGGGACCCGGTGTTTGACAGTTTTTCCGGGTCATGTGGCCAGCATGACTAAGCCGCTTCTGGCACAACGGAACACCGAAACCAGAGCGGTACCTATTTATCTACTTGCAGTTTTGGGTGTGCTTTCGAACTGCTAGGTTGACAGGAGCAGGGACCGAGCAACGGGAGCTCATCCCATCGAGGGGATTCTAACCGCCGACCTTCTGATCAGCAAGCCCAAGAAGCTCAGTGGTTTAGACCACAGCACCACTCGCGTCCCTTCTTATAGATTTTTACTTACAGAGGTGTTTGGGTTTTTTACTTTTGAAAAAAACACCTTCAAGGAGTATTCAAAGATGACATCCTTCCCATTTTGAAGTGATGCTGTCTACAGTACCAGATAGTGCTGTGTGATTCTTACCTCCCTGTGCTGCATTACTTCTGACACTTTTCCTCCTAGTCTGGCTAACTCAGTGGCTTGGGCTGGTCCACGGTCCCATAGACCCTGCGGTGGGCCAGAGTGTGCGCGTGCATGCACATATGCTATTTCCAGCGCTCCTTCCGGTGCAGAGGAGGCATGCACAGCTTCCCATTGGCTGCAGGAGTTTCCTGCAGCCAATGGGAAGCTGGCCAGCGTCGTGGAAGGTGGTCCCCGCTCTGCTCCGTGCCGATTTAGCACAGCGCACAGGAGCCGACCGAGCAGGTGGGGGTCCCCGAGCAGGCGGCAGGGGTCCATGGGCCTTAGGTTGCTGACCCCTGGGCTAACTTCTGGTATCAGAGCTAGGCCTGGAGAAAAGTACCTGGGGCAATGGGGCACAAAGGGGTAAGGTGAGAAGAGAGGAAAGCTCAGCTTCTCACCTGTGTGGTTTTTTTTTTTTTCAGATGAAAAAATAGACTTAAAAAAAAAAATTTAGCCTATGAGTTACTGGACCTATTTGCACGGTATATTGTAAAGTAGGAAAGTAAATTTTAAAATAATTTTTAAGAGAGAGAGAGAAACAGCTCCCTAGAGTGTAAGCCAAAGAATTAAAGAGTGCAGAATAATTTGCTTAAATTTAGAGTGCTGATAAAGGACATCTTAGGCAATAATTGCCAGTTTCAATAATCTTTTACTGCTTTTTATGAAACACGTTGAAATAGGGTAGGTAGTTCGCAAATCCAGCTCTGTTCCCAGTTCTCCAGAATGCTGAAACGGCAATCTTGGTCTCTTGACTATATGCAATGTTATATGCACACCTTTGCTTAACTCAGTCTGGTTTCAGTCATGTCAAAATAAAATATGAATTGCAAACCCTTTCATGAAATTCTGCAGGGGCAAGGAGGACAATATGCAAGTTCTGTTGGGGATGCTTGAGTAAACATCATATATTATGCATGTATCAGTGTGACAAATTTTAATCAACACAGAGTGTAAATAGTTAAAGGGGATGTAAATAAGTCTGGCACTTTTAAAAATCAACCAAAAGATGGCTTGAAGTATGTCTCTCTGATCATCTTTGACATATCTAGGTCACATTTAACCTTCTATAATTGAAAGGTTTGCTGATTTCTTTGCAAAACTTTACAGTGCAATTGGAAGCTAGTGAAAAATGTGTGCTTTTTGGGGGGGGGGTGTCCTGTGGCAAGTGTCTTAATTATAGATCAGATTCTGCTTAAACTCCTCCTCTCATATAGAAAGTTTAATTTTGAAACGTCTTTGCTGACAGATTGTAAGGCTTTCGTTTCCCCCGCCCCTTCATTCAGACTTTACAAACAGAAACTATCGGCCAAGTGCTGTCAGGCTGCTTGGACCTTAGCTACAGATATTCTGCCTTATTTCAAGTTGAGCTGCGTAGTTCAGCTATGCATAAAAGAACGAAAAGCCTGTCAAAAATTAGCTGCCTCTTACCTAAGAGCTGGCAGTAGAGCATAAGAGTCCTAATCCTGGGTTGGTGGGTCAAGCCCCACATTGAGCAAAAAGATTCCTGCATTGCAGGGGATTGGATTAGATGACCCTCGTGGTCCCTTCCAACTATACAATTCTATGATTCTATATTTAGCCATTCTACGGAAATTATCAATGCATTTGGACATCACCATGAAGATGTTATTTTTTTAAAAAGGAGGTCGCTCTTCTTTTCATTCCTCATTCCAGGTTGGAATCTCTCTTTGGACCAAACTAGACATGATGAAGGCAGCAACATGTGTTTGTTAATGCATTTGCCCCATTCACCTGTAAAGCAGGGTGAGTGGTCTTGTTTTAATAGGCATGTGGATGAGCAGAGAGGACCACATCTTCCCACCTTAACTTTCTCATGCTCTGTCACTGCTGACTCTTTCCCCTCCATCTAGTCCAACCTACTTCCTGAAATATCACCCTGTGGTTCTTGGTGGAAGTGCTAGATGCAATGTATATTCTATAGAATAAGTAGTAGGAAGTAGGACATACGACTTTTCAAGAACTTCAGAACAGACCAGTTTAGAATAATGTGCTTAATAATTGTGTGTATTTTTTAAAAAACAACTTGGATTCCCTGTGTAGGTTTCTAGATCTGTGCATCAAGTGCAATCAAATTGCTCCTGGAATTTATAGTAGAAATAAGTTCCAAAAGAGTAATGTAAATAGGATAATTTTCAGCTGGGGTTGTTTTGTTCAGTAGCAGAAAACTCAGTAATCTTTTTTTCTTTTCTTTTCTTTTTGGTGTGGGAGGGTTTGAGCAAAGACTAAAGATGTTTAGCTCAGCCCAGGCTGCAATAGCAGACAAATAATAATAATAATAATAATAATCACAATAATAAACAAATATCTGACTTTTAGAAGGCATCTGAAGGCAGCCCTGTTTAGGGAAGCTTTTAATATTTGATGAATTATTGTATTTTAATATTTTGTTGGAAGCTGCCTAGAGTGGCTGGGGAAACCCAGCCAGATGGGCAGGGTATAAATGATGATGATGATAATAATTTATTATTAATGTTAAGAGCATCACATCCATCTCAATTGCAAACAAAGTTGTGTGCAATCTGCAGTTATTTGTTGTATTTTGTTTTTATTTAGAGGATTATTTATTGTAAACACAAATGAAATAAATGCACTTGTTTTGCTTTATCCTTAAAGATATACAGTGAGGGGGGAAAGTATTTGATCCCCTGCAAAATTTGCCCGTTTGCCCTCTGACGAAGAAATGACCAGTCCATAACTTTAATGGTAAGTTTATTGTAGCTGTGAGAGACAGAATAACAACAGGAAAACCCCCAAGGATACAGGTTTCAGCAGAAAATGTTAAAACCTGTTATTGTAGGATGCTGGCAGAGACCATCTGAGATGGATCTAGCCCTTTCATGGTTGTTATCCCCCCCACCCCCAAATAGTGACAGATCTACATTTTGCATTACAACACCCTCCATTTTGGAAAACAAATGAAAATGCAAGGAAGTTCTTAGTTAGAATAGCTGGTGTAGCTACTTCTGTATGGAACGGGTGAGAAGTCACTCAGCAAAACAGAAATGGGTGGGAGGGGAGAGACGACATTAAAATACAGTATCATATTTTAAAAATTCAGGCACCTGTTTTTACCAAGCAGAACTTATAAAGGTATGTGCATCTTGTGAATATATCAAAGCTCATTAGCCTCATCCAGTGCTTCAATGTGCAGGCACATAAGCACTTCCTCGTTCACTTTGCTTCTTGAAAGAGCTCTCCACATAAGTTTTAAGTGTAGTAAACAGGAAAGGCTGAGCTCCCCAGGAGCTCCATGTTTAAACTGGAGCACCTGCGCAGCTTTAGACTGGAATCACTCCATGCTGTAATATGTTGTGGTTTTATAAATGCATGAAAGATTGAAATGTTGCACTCCTGTGAATTAAATTAGCATAGTTTATCTAAGTCAAAAGTTCTGATAATAGTGTCACCTAATTAACAGTCTTTAAACACTCGTAATAAATACTTTCTTCAATCAACTTTTTGCATCTTGCAAGTTTCTGCAAGGGGAAAGGTGTGCAGGCTTGTAGCTGGGGTATGTGGTTTCTCAGGCCTTTGAACTGGGTAAGGAATGTTCTCAAGATGGAAGAATGAATGGTTGGATAGTGCTTTTTGCCTCGGGGCGTGAAACTCACAAGAGGAATGTTACCATGTATTCAAAAGCCTGTTTCACACACCTCTTTGTTGAACAAGATCTTGGATAGAGTCTTTGTTATTATCAAGCACTCTGCAGCAGCAGCAACAACAAAAAGAGCTCCCCAAAGTGGCTTCCTTGAATAGAGATGTAGAAAAGAATCTGAAGGATGTGCAAATTATGATATGACATTGTATTTTTTTTAAAATGATATTTATTGAAAAAATTTTAAAATTACAGAAAAAGACAAAGCAGAGAAAGAAAGAAGAAAAAACGGAAAAGAGAAGAAAAAAAAAGAAAATGAAAAAACAAACCACATCCAACAATACAAATTCAAAAAACAAAAATACACCACAAACAGATAAAAATAAAACCAACATTCTCAAATCTTCAACTTTCATTACCTTCTTTCTTTGACCTCCTCCCTTTTTTTGTATCCCAGTTAATAATTATCGCAGCAAATCCTTTCCATATTTCATAATATTCTGTCATTACATTACCTTAATCTATTTTCATCTTATCTTATAAAAAACCTTAAAACTTAAAACTTAAATCTTATTTTTACCCACTTCTCATAACCATAATATTCTTGCCTAATTCTTTAAACATTTTTGCTAGAGCCAAGTAGTTTCGTTCCAACATTTTTCTAACAGTCATCAATTTTATAAAACAATCCTAGTGATTAAAAAAAAAGAAATAGAAACAATCCAATCTTCATCCAGCGTCCCTTCCTCCTGGTCCCGGGTTTTGTCAGTCCTTTTTATCCCATCGATCTAGCGCATTAACCTGGTAACCTTATATCCAAGGCCCTTAAGTCCCTTCCATGTCCCTTACGCAGCTCTTCTTCATATTCACCTTTCACTCGTGGGAACTCCAACTTGGTAATGTTTTTGACCCTTTTCAACAAATCAGCCCCTTTTCCATAGTCCAGACTAAACTCCATTTAGTATTTAAAAACATGTTTCAGAATCCCTCCAAAATTGAGAGCCCCCACAGCTCCAAACATCTCACGGCCCATTGCCAGACTCGGAAAGTCCAAACATCCCTGTATAGGGGGGTCTATCCAACCCCCCATTTCCAAATCAGTCCAAACTTTATCTTTCCTAATCTGGCTTTTTCCAAGTTCATTTGTCAAATCCAAAAGCTCATGTTCCTGCTGGGCCGCAGCTCCCTCCATCTCTGGCGCCCAAGATTCCGCAACATCCTCTTCTCTCATCTGTTCTGTCAGGGCACACTCCTGATTTAATTCCTGGGTGGGCTCCATATAGTTTCCCACTACCTGTTCAAAAATTCTGGCCGCATTAGTCATCAAATCCGTCTTCTCAGTTAACTGTTCCAGTAGAGTATTTATTTTACAGAGAGCACACAACAGAGCTTCTGAATACATTGTCCTACAAGGTCACAAGCCTTTTCCCACAATTGTAATCTGTGACAGCTGCAAGCTCCCTGGAATTAGTTACAGTTTCCCAGTCTCCCTCTAGGGGGAAAACTTCTAATTGTTCTTGCAACAAAGTTTCTTTTTTGAGATATTTTGTCAATATTTGTTCCTTTAAAATGCGAAAGGAAACAGTGGAATCACTATGTTTCTCTTCTTTTAGCTATCTGTCAAAAAACGTTTGTCTCTGGTCAATGAGCTTCAAACGTCAGTCCTGACACCCCGCTCCAGGATCAGGATGGTGGAAAGTTACTTTACTTTAAACTCACTTCTGCAAATTTAAACAGTCCAAAAAAGATCCCCCTTCTTCTCCTGCTGCCGAAGGGGGGTTCGAGGATTTTAAATGATGAAAGCTGATCCTTTAGAAGCGATTTTCTGAGCTCTAGTTTACGTTGTCTTTGCTTTGTTCTGCCTACAAAGAAACAGAAGGCTGACTTCCTGTTTAGACCTTCCCATTTCAGTACCAAATTGAAGTAAATTTTTAAATCCAATTCCTTTCTGCTCGCAAGTCCTTATTTAAAGTCCAATTGTTCAAAGTTTAAGTACTCACGGGTGCTTATTTTAGAAGCCAAATTGTCCCAGGAAAAAGGCAGCGCTCTCTGGCAACAGCTATGCGGCTTCACTCCACGGAAATAGCAGTTGACTCACAGCACCGCACCACTTCCCCCTCTTCGCTTCGGAGCCCGTTAGTGGGTTCCTTTGCGGGTTTGGGGGGCGCTAATGGTGCCCGCCGAGTCCCATGGTCACAGGCTTCATCCGCCTGTGATTTTTAAAAGGGTCCCCGCTTCGCCGTAGCGGAAAAGACCCGTTTCGCGCGGAGCTAGTCCCTCCAGTTCAGAGGGAGTCCGCCATTGCCGATGGCGCCACCCCGGAAGTCCACTATGATATGACATTGTAAACCAACTTCAGTCTGTCTTTTTTATTTAGGGAAGGGGGGATATTTAGAGCTAAGGTGCATAACCAGGATCACACAAATCAGTGTCCTGCTAGTATTTTTTATTGATGGCTGCCAATGGTGCTGTGCAATTATCACTCCTACGCTATTTTTCTAACGTTGGCAACCATCCTGTTGAGTTATCCCATCTTTTATTATCCTTTGCCAAGCCAGCTCCGGAGTTTTAACATCCTGGTTAACATTTAACAGAGACAGGCAGTAGCAATGGTATTTAGTGTTATGCAGGAACAGAGATACTACAGTAGCAAATTCTAAAATATTTGACCTTCTACCATAACATGGCTTGAAGTGAGGTGGGTCGCAACTGGAGCACTGTTGCCATGAAAACATATAGAGTAAAAAAGAAGAAGAAATAGGTCCCCAGATGCATGTTTGACATAAAGGTGATTCTGAATTTGAAGAGGTTGATGACTGCTGCTCTGTAGCATGAAAAGACTGAGCAATGCATGGGTAACTAATGGAATATTTCAAGCCTATGGGAACATGCATGTTATAAGAGAAGTTGAGACCTGTGATTGTTTGTTTAAAAATGGCCACTTTCCCCACTCCCAGTGACTTTATATCCTTGTTTTACTTAAGTCTCTGCCATTGTTTTAAAGTCTTTCCTACCTTCTTGCAACACTCAAACTTCTCCCTCTTTCACCCTGCAGTTGCTACAGGTGAGCAAGATAAAGGATATGGAGTCCTCAAAAATTCCATAGTACTGTACTCAATCCTTCCGTTGTTTAAAACCACCATTTTCCTCTCAAGTTTCCTCCATCGCTGCTTTACTCAAACTTCTGCCATTGTTTTAAACCACCACTTTCCCCTTCTCAGTGTTCCTTCCTTCTTGCTCCTGTGCTGTGACTGCTGCTGCTGGTGGTGGTCTTCACTTCCTCCTGACTTCATGCAAATCTAGGATTGCATTGCTGCACCCCAGAATGTAATTGCTGCGATTACATTATTATTCAATAGAGAGAAACAGTATTCTGTGACTAAGTGTCTAATTATACTAATACTCTTAGATGTTCCACATTTTTCAAAAAATCATGCTCTTAAAGATTGACAGGACCTTGGCTTTGTTTTGATGCAGTTGTTTACTGTTTTGGGTTTTTTTGTTTGTTTGTTTGTTTGTTTTTTTGCTAAAGTAGCTCATCAAGTTTTATTCTGTTTTTGTAGCGCTCTCATGACATTAATTACCTCTTACTGATTCAGGTCACGGCAACTGCATTTAGGTTTGAGGACAGAAGTATGAATGTGGTGGGGGTGTACGTTTCATAAAGTGTGGATCAGATGCTAATTAGTTGGTTTCCTGTTGTAGAATTTGCAGTTCCCCCTGTATTAGACTTGCTTATGTACCTCCTAAGGTGGTGCTTTAGATGGCTTCTTATATTTGAATCAGAAGACAGGGTTTTAGAAAGCTTTTACAAGGCCACAATCTGTACACCTTCAGCTGCAATGAAATTGCATTTGACCTAATGGTGTGCGATTGAAAGCACATTAATAGTCATTGATTCTGCTGGATTGGCACAAGTCACACTCTTCAAAGTACATTTTGGGACATTACGTGGGTTATGTTTACACGATCAAGATCCTGTGAAGTAACAGCTCCTTTTTTTTGACTGAGGAAATTCCATGGCTCTTCAACCATTCCCACTACCCCCTTGTTGACTGTCTTTTGGTTATTCCCAGGCCACCGTAGGAATACAAGCTCTCCTGACTACAGGTTAGCAACAATCAATATCCTGCTGCCGTTTGCCTGCCTGCTTATCCTAGGGTGGAAGAGAACTTAAGGCCATAAACAGAGCCCTGCTGGATTAGGCCAGAGACCCATCTAGTCCAGCATCCTGTTCTCACAGTTGCCAAGCAGATGCTTATGCTAAGCCTGCAAGTGGGACCTGAGTGTAACAGCACTCTTCCCGCCTGTGATTCCCAGCAACTTGTATTGTAAGACATAGTGCCTCTGGCATGGGAGATAGAACATAGCCCCGAAAGGCGCAAGAGTTCCTGTTTGGCATTGCTGACTCACATTTCATGTAAGAATGTTTGACCATTATGTTTAATAATCTGGGCTTCTCAGCTTTGAACGGAATTATAATTGTGCTTCCATTTCTTAAATTGATTTGTTAAGGTTTTTTATTACAGTGGTACCTCGGCTTAAGAACTTAATTCGTTCCGGAGGTCCGTTCTTAACCTGAAACTGTTCTTAACCTGAAGCACCACTTTAGCTAATGGGGCCTCCTGCTGCTGCCACCGCACCGCCACCATGAGATTTCTGTTCTCATCCTGAAGCAAAGTTCTTAACTGAGGTACTATTTCTGGGTTAGCGGAGTCTGTAACCTTAAGTGTATGTAACCTGAAGCGTATATAACCTGAGGTACCACTGTATTTTAAAGCATGTGCATTTTTTTGATTTTTGTTTGCTTTGTGAGTTGCCCAGAGAACACGTCCTATGGCGTAGCTGCACAAATGCAGTAAATACATCAATTCACCTCGGGCAACTGATAGTGCAAATGCAACTTGCCTAAAAGCTTAAATTGGAATACAAACCGCCTGCAAGTCTTTTCTTTGCGGCAGCTTGGCAAACAATTATTTGAGGATGGCGGCTTGGCTTCCCCTTGCTTTGAGTCTCCGGAGTCTCTTTTGCTCCTTCTTTGGGTAGGGTAGTGAGAGGCACCTGCTGTAGCCCTGCAGTAGGAGCAGAATGGCAGTGGATAGGCAGTGGTGTGTAATTTGTCACTTCAAGAAGATTGGCACTTCCTGAGAATCTGATTGTAGTCATCAAATTACTTGTAAGCTTCAAATTACTTTATGCCATTCCTTAAATAATACTACAGCAGAGTAAGTGGTTAGAGAATTGCAACAGCTATATAGAGGTTACCATTGGAATCATCTGGCAGAGTGCACTGCTGTTCATTTTAAGGGCATCCAAGTAGATCTCCAATTGCTGCAGAAAACCTATTGGAAATGGGGCCTGCTAAGAGGACTGAAATAAAGATCAGAAATGGCAGGTAGTGTTGCAACCTATTGTTTTGGTTGTGAGCATGCAAAACAGATTCTGTTAATATTTTTATACCCTTTGAGGCATATGTTCTTTTCTTGGCGGGACAAATGCAATTCGACAGAGCAAGATCGAAGCAGTAGTTTTCTTCCCCACCTTATGTGACTCTGGCAGTGTCAAATATTTTGGCACCTTCTAATCTCTCTGTGTCACTCTATGACAGGATTCCCTTAAGTTCATTCTGCCTTAGCAAGTGAAGGTCACATAGCACACTCTTCCTTTCAGTCGCCATCTGGCCGTTTATTATTAGCAGTACTGTGGAAAACAGAAATTAGAAACACAAGACCAAAACACTCTTTGCAAGTTCAGCCATTTTGCCTCCATCAAACGGAGCCATTTCTCCTCAGTTGGCACTCTCACTAAGAAAAGGAAGGTGCAGAATCTGCGTTTCAGTAGGTGCAACAGGTTGTATTAGATAGACCTCTATAACAAACAAGAGTATATATGCTAAGCTGATCTGGAAATACTGAATGACTCCCGTATTAATAGAACCAATGGGAAACTACTTTTCTTAAGCTTCTACAAATGTTTGGTATTTCCCCATCAAGAATAGATAGGGCTCAGCCCTTATCAGTTTTTTTAACCTTCATTTCCTTCATTCTTATGGGAACTTGGGCATACAGAATTACTGATTTGAAAGGCTGAGAGTGCAATCCTAGAGATGTCTATCTGGGAGCAAGTTCCATGTCAATAGGACTGCAGCCTAAGTTCCAACGTACAACAGACACATTGGGGAGTGTTAGCTGCATTTTTGTCAATTCTTCAACAAAAAAGTGTGCTGTGGTTACAGAATATGCATGGCCAGAACAGTGAGAATCATAGACATTTGCCAGGGAAAACCTAACAAACATTATGTTGAGGAAACAAGAGTTGCATTTGCAGCTGGAGCAGTTTTATGGTATATTAGCGAGATGTCCACTAAATGCAAGTGAGTGTGTATTAAGACATGGACACAAAGATAGGCAGCAAAATGGCACAGAAGGAGAATGCGGACTTGCAGAAAGAGACAAATAGATGTACAGTGGTGCCTCGCAAGACGAAATTAATTCGTTCCGCAAGTCTCTTCGTCTTGCGAGTTTTTCGTCTTGCGATGCACGGTTTCCCATAGGAATGCATTGAAAATCAATTAATGCGTTCCTATGGAAACCGACTTCAGACCAGGTCCGGGGACAGTCTGTCCCCCGACCTCTTCTGAAGGCTGGGGGGGGGGGGGAACAAGGGCTTTTCTTCCCACCCCCAGCATTTTAAAAAACCCCGGGACAGCGGAGGACTTCTCCGCTGTCCGGGGCGATCTTAAAATGCTGGCGGGCGGCATTTTAAAATCGCCCCGGGACAGCGGAGGACTTCTCGCTGTCCGGGGCGATTTAAAAGCCCCTGGGAAGGCAGGCAGGGGGGACAAAGACTTTTGCCCCCCCGCCAGCCTTCAGAAGAGGTCCAGGACCTCTTCTGAAGGCGGGCGGGGGGCGAAAGTCTTTGCTCCCCCCCCCCTGCCTGCCTTCAAAAGCCTTCCGGGACAGCGGAGAAACGCACTGCGTTTCTCCGCTCTCCCGGGAAGGCAGGCAGGGGGGAACAAAGACTTTTGCCCCCCGCCGGCCTTCAGAAGGTGTTCCTGCCCCGCCGCCCGGCTTCGGAGGAGCCTTCCGAAGCCGGGCGGCGGCGGGAGGTGTTCCCGGACCTGTTTTGAAGCAAGGGGCGGAGGGGAGAAGATCGCTTCTCCGCGTTGCCGCCCCTTGCTTCAAAAGGGGTCCGGGGAGAAAGGGGAAGACGCGTGCCTTCCCCTCTGTCCCCGGACCTGTTTTAAAGCAAGGGGCAGCGGGGAGAAGATTGCTTCTCCCCGTTGCCTGCCCCGCAATCTCCGAGGGGCAGAGGGGAAGACGCACGCCTTCCCCTCTGTCCCCTCTTTTGAAGCAAGGGGCGGAGGGGAGAAGATCGCTTCTCTGCGTTGCCGCCCCTTGCTTCAAAAGGGGTCCGGGGAGAAAGGGGAAGACGCGCGCCTTCCCCTCTGTCCCCTCTTTTGAAGCAAGGGGCGGAGGGGAGAAGATTGCTTCTCTGCGTTGCCGCCCCTTGCTTCAAAAGGGGTCCGGGGAGAAAGGGGAAGACGCGCGCCTTCCCCTCTGTCCCCTCTTTTGAAGCAAGGGGCGGAGGGGAGAAGATCGCTTCTCCGCGTTGCCGCCCCTTGCTTCAAAAGAGGTCCGGGGACAGCGGGGAAGATGCCAGCATTTTAAAAAACCTCGGGACAGTGGGGGACTTCTCTGCTGTCCGGGGCGATTTTAAAATGCTGGCAGGCAGCAGCGAAGCCTTCACTGCCGCCCGCCAGCATTTTAAAATCGCCCCGGACAGCGGAGAAGTCCTCCGCTGTCCCGGGGTTTTTAAAAAACCTCTCCGCCCCCCTGCCAGGCTTTAGAGCAGCCTTCCGAAGCCTGGCGGCGGGAGGAGGTCTCTCCGCCCCCCGCCAGGCTTCGGAGGAGGTCCGAGGACAGTGGGGAAGACGCGCTGCGCTTCCCCGCTGTCCCGGAGATTTCCCTATGGGCTTTCGTCTTGCGAAGCAAGCCCATAGGGAAATTCGTTTTGCGAAGCACCTCCAAAACGGAAAACCCTTTCGTCTAGCGGGTTTTCCGTCTTGCGAGGCGTTCGTCTTGCGGGGCACCACTGTATGGGGAATCAGGACATGCAGGCTCTGCCCAGACTCTCAGTTTCTGCATTGAATTCACTTTGTTTACTGAATGTTGGTCTTTCTAGCATCACACAGCATTTTCTTTTAACTGCAAATCTGACTTGTCTGGAAAGGATGCTGTTGAAGGATTAATGTTCTTCTGCCCCACATGGTTCCTATTAAAGCAAGGCTGGCATATATAGATGCATGTGTTTGTTAAGTGTGATTTGTAACAAATGAAGAGTTGGCCCTAAATGAAACATTTCTATCGAAATAACCCACATACATATATCCTCTACCCCAGCACCTCTTGCCCTTTTCATTGCAGGTGTATGTAGATCAGTGATGTCTCTATAGGAGAGGCTTTTGCTGAGCTACAGAGAGAAACGTGCATAGCTTAGCTTTTGGACAAAGGTATACATATGGAGCACCTATTTCACATATACAGCACCTATTTCAAAATACAGCATTTTGAATTCATTTCTGTTATGTCTGCAATGAAATGTAAATAAATAAACCACTTGTTTTGCAGAAGATTATTGCCTAAGAAACTTAAGGAATTGCATATTTAGAAGTGAGGGAGGGTTTGGAGTCAGGGAAAGAAATATTGGTTATTATCACAAGAGTTCTCTCCATCAGGCCTCACCCCCTCTTACTTTTTAGAAAGTGGGCATGTTAGAGGGACTGCTACCTAAGTAAGAAACCAATATGTGGACGTGTTCTTCCATTGTGGGTCTGCTTATATACCATAACCACAACTGCAGTTATTGTTTTGGAATGTTTGCAGGAGCAAGTGATTTTCCAAGAGACCAGAGTCTTCTTTAAAGGTAGTTAGCTGTCAAAGTGAAGAATTCACAGCTTAGGCCCTCCTACGCATTTTTGTTCTTTCCCGATTTGTTCAAATTCACCACAAGAAGTAGGAGTCAACTGGAAAAGTGTAACAATTTCCCGAATGTGCACTGCTGAGACTTAAATCACTTCAGCCGCACTGTAAAATACTAACGGCAGGCCTAGGTGGACCTGGTCTGGGGTGGAAAATGTACTCTGCATATGCTCAAAGACACCCCTCTTTCATAGTTTTTGGCTCTAGCAGTGAAAAAAAATGTTCTCGTTTTATCCTTGGAACACACCAGTATAAACTGGGGTTGACCCACAGAGGTGAAAATATTGCCAAGTGACAAAGTATAGCTGCTTTAACCATGCAGTCCATAAACAGAGTCCACACTCTGCAATTGAATCATCCCAGTTCCTGTCTGAGCTGATTGATCCTGACTGTGAGAGGCATAAACCTATAGTTAATGGTTGTTGCTTGGTGGCAGAGCACATAGTTTGCGTGTAGAAGTACCCAGTTTCCATCCCTGGCATCTCCAGGTAGGGCTGAGAGAAACCCCTGCCAAAATTGTGGAGAGCCACTTCCAATCTGTATAGAAAATACTGAGCTAGGTGGAGCAGTGCCCTGACTCTGTATAAGGCTAACTGGGATAGTTCAGTTGGTGGAGCATGAGGCTCTTAATTTCATGGTTGTTGGTTTGAGCCCCACACAGAGAAAAAGATTCCTGCATTGTAGGGGGATTGGACGAGATGCTTCTTGTGGTCACTTCTAACTCCGTAATTCTAAGAAAGCTTCTTCTGTTTCCTAGATGGTATAAGATAATATTCAGAACTTCGTGATAATTCCAGTCTGTCCGCACCCAAATATTTAACTTTGGCTCATAACTTATTTGTTTCTTTCCTTAGAGCATTAAGCTGAAATTGGTCCTGTTGGAGGTCGTGGTTGTCAACTGGAACTCAAGAGCGCTAGGAAACAATCAAGGCCGAATGCAATTTTTTCACTAAGTTTTTCTCAAAGCAGACTTGTTGAAATTAATGGACCTACTTGAGTTATTTTATTTTATTTTTTAAATTTTAGTGGGTCTGCTCTGATTAAAAGTTAGTTGAAAGCATTCTGTGCCTTTCCCGCCTCAAAAAAAAAAAAAGTTTTGATTTTTAAAAAAAAAATAAGTAAACCTGGGAAAACTACCTGGTATCAAACTATTTAGAAGGTTTCTGCTTGTTTATTATTACATACCCTTTGGGGGTTTTTTGTGTCTGCATGTGGAATTTCCCTCTTTGGTGAAAACAGTTGAGGCCTTCTTACACCTTCCCTTAGGAAACTCTAGATGAGCCATCCTACAACTTCAAAGTCCCAAGGAATTCCAGATCCTCTATAGGCCTTATAGTGAATGATTTGCCACTTAACAGTGCAATGAATCACAAATTTATTTTCTATGTGTGTCACATCAATTAAAAAAAGAGAAAGAGGTGTGAGGTTTATGAACGGGACAGGCAAGATGCACACAAGGGGAAGGAGGAGTGGAAGAAAATGGGAAAGGAAAGAGATCAGTTATTCAAGACCTGAATGAAATGGCAAGCTATAAGCAGACATTTGTACCCAGATCAGGCTGATATTCCCTTGGTGGTTTTCATGCCTCTGTTGCTCGTTTTGGCAAATGGATAGGGCCAGTGTGTCCTTTCCCCTTGCTTCTGCTGTCTCAGGGCAACTGCCAATTAGAGCTTGAGTGTTCATTTAGCCAAGGGAAGGGAAGCTCCCTGCAGCCCTTTCCTTCTTTGGCTGAATCAAAGAAAAAAGGGCCAGAGAGCACTTTTCCTTCCAGCTGAGCCCTTTGTGGGTGGATGCTTGAGTAGCAGAATGCCCCCATTATCACCCCTGTCTCCAAGGACTCTTGGCATGCTCAGAGAACTTGGGGAGGAGGCAATTAGTGGTACAGTGGTACCTCGGGTTAAGAACTTAATTCGTTCCGGAGGTCCGTTCTTAACCTGAAACTGTTCTTTACCTGAAGTACCACTTTACCTAATGGGGCCTCCTGCTGCTGGCACACAATTTCTGTTCTCATCCTGAAGCAAAGTTCTTAACCCGAGGTACTATTTCTGGATTAGCGGAGTCTGTAACCTGAAGCATCTGTAACCTGAAGCGTCTGTAACTTGAGGTATCACTGTAATTACAAATTATGTCAAGACTGGGCAGAAGAAACATGAGGCGGAAAGTATTTATATAGCACAAAAGGGACAAATGTCATATTCTGCCTTCCTACCTGTGCCCTATTTCTTAGCAACGAATAAAAATCAACAGGAGCATAGCTTTGGGTAGTGTCTGTGTATTCAAGAATACATTACCCAAAGTTATTAGTTATTATCTGTGCCTTTTTGTTTTTTAAACAAGATATGCTGGTGTTCTTAATACAAATGTTGTGGTCGCTAGTGCAAAATGATTGCCAAGGGTAGCAAAAAATATGAGGTGCTAGTGCTCTGTACCGGTGAATACCATCACTAAATGATGCTAGCAACGTAGAACTGCATTTAATATTGCAGCTCTTTATGCATGGCTATTTGCGGACTGATAACCGAAATCTGCTAGCTGTCCTCTTCCTAGGCTAGGCTGCAATCAGAAGTGAGTGCTCATAAAAGCAACTGGGCAACAACTCCCCTGCAACCTTGCAGGTTCACATTTCCGAAATCAGATACACTCATGATGCCAGAGGCTGTTTGAAATTGCCCTGGGAATCCCAAAGAAGATGACTTTAGGCACAGAGAGGCCACACGCAAAAGGACCACATTCCAATTTGAGGCAACTCATTAATGCCACCCCTGAAGGAACATTCTTTGCTTACGCTTCCTCCCCCCTCTTCCTCCCAGTTCTTTTTTGTTGTTTTATTTTTGTTCAAAGTTAATCATCTTATTATATGTACCGCTGCAAATTCATATCTACAGAAGATGTTATCTGTCGTTTTGAATTGGATTCTAGCTTCAGAGGGGGAGAAAAGGGTAAAACTGCAGAGGTTTATTCACTTGATTCTGCTGGTGGCCCTGGCTCTTCAATTAGAATGGTTGGGTGTAATCCAGCGAATGTTAGTCATGCCTAAATCCAATTAAAATCCTTGGAATTTACTGCACATAACTATGGGATGTGCCTACCTTTCTCTGGAGTGTAACTGTAAAGCTCAACTATGTGGATAATGATAATGTGAAAACTGCAGGCATAATTTCATTAGCACATCATCCGAAGCTTCTAACTATTAATTCTGTTACTGCCACTGGTGGTCATATAGCTACATTGTATGGTCAGAATTGTAGATTAACTAGCAGGTAATATCATAGGGGCCCCTTAAACAGGTAGCAGGAGGGAAATGAGCAAATTACTAGTTACACTGCTCAATTCCCACAAAATATAATTCATTGTGTACACAGATCTTTTGATCTGATCTTGATGATCAATTGGATGTTATAGCCTAAGATATTCCTTTAATATAAGAGCGTGGCATTTGGCAGTTTCACAAACTTGCATTGTCATAGCAAACTCTCTACTTCTAGAAAAGGTTTGTGTGCAAATATGGAAACTTGCTAAACCCTTGGGTTAGTTGTTGGATTTTGGTTTCTCTAAAAAATTTAGACATGATGGCTTCCTAATAATGTTTAAGGACTGCTTCTGTGTTTGCAAAGCTTTCACTGCATAGATACATTTCTTTGACATGAAAAATCTGATTGTATGAACCATTTTTTGCTAGTAGTGAGCAGTAATGGATATTGACTTTTTGAGCCCCGAGGAGACTTTCTGCAATGTGAGTCATGTATCTCTTGATTTGAGATGAAGTATTTATTGCAAATGTATGGGATATATAAGGAGGAATACATATATCCAGTTTATTTATTTAGTTGATATATTTATCACTTTTCATGCACACCTCACCAAACAGTTTATATAAAAACATTTAAATAAGCATCAGTTAAAATGATATAAAACAACATTATAAAAATGAACAAAACACAAGCTGGAAGGATTTTTTTTTTATTTTTTTTAGTAGATCTCCTTTCCTCAGGGGAAAATGATTCTTGAGTTGCCCTGTGGTGATGGTTGGGGGAAGGAAAAGCAGCTTTGGATTGGAATACTAGGAGCTAGATGTGGGTAGCTCACCAAATTGTCATTTCTAATCTCTGTCTTCTCCTCAGGGCAAGCTGTGTCCTTAGCCCTGTGCTGGCATTTGCAGGGAGGGAGGCTGCTCTGCTTTCTGAATTTCTGAAGTTTTACTTCCAGCTACATTGGAAGTTGGTTATGCTGCCGCCAAGCTGGAACCAAATGGAATATTCCTGTCCTTGTCTCTAGACATGCTGTGGTACACAAAGGAGAAATGTCTGTTACTCTGCATATTGAATTCATGGGTAATGTCAAACTCGCTATAACAAGAGTCCTAATAGGTGAAGAGACACCTCTTTACCCTGGCGTTGGACTTCCGATATATCTGTTATAGGACCAGCCTTGTTATTTTGACTGTAATTTGTTTTAACGGCTTTTGATAGCTCACTTTTAAATGGTTGGAACCTGCCCTGAGACCATATGGTGAAGTGGGGGTAAGAAATCTAATAAATCAGTAAAATTAGAGGTAGAATCACCATGCTCAAGTGAATGTATCCTGCCGCATCAACAGCTACTCCTTTTGTACTTTCATACTTGTACTCGTTTGCCTTTTTACCCTTCTTGATGATGATCCTCAGTTTGTTTTCTAAGTTTAGGTTTACATAAACAGTCAGCAGTGAAACTTAGCAGTATCGGCTTTCCTGCAGCTACTGAGGGAGACTTCAGCAGCCCTTGCTGGTTGGCTGAAATGGGCACATATAACTATACAGAGGAGTCTTCTATTGCGGTGTTACATTGCACTGTTTCTTTCCAAAGGTTTCCCCCTCTTATGCACGTTAATTTCTAGTGCATTTTAATATCTGTGTATTCTAACCATACTTATTATGCCTCTGTTAGTTTTTCAGAGAGTGGCAGTTCGCTTCTTAAGATAGGAAAAGGCCTTAAAACCAAGGACTTTTATCCCAAAAAACAAAATAATGGCAATTCTACTTGGATCCTGGGGGCACACTTTTCATTCTGTACGTAAGTTCAGATCAACACTATGTTTCTAGACTAATACCTATGATGCAGACATTCTAGGAGTACGGGTGATATTGGGTACAGTGGTACCTCGGGTTAAGTACTTAATTCATTCTGGAGGTCCGTTCTTAATCTGAAACTCTTCTTAACCTGAAGCACCTCTTTAGCTAATGGGGCCTCCCGCTGCTGCTACGCCGCCGGAGCACAATTTCTGTTCTCATCCTGAAGCAAAGTTCTTAACCCGAGGTACTGTTTCTGGATTAGCGGAGTCTGTAACCTAAAGTGTATATAACCTGAAGCGTATGTAACCCGAGGTACCACTGTACTTCAGATTGTATATGTGAAGCTTACGTAAAAAAAGCACACACCTTCCTGAATTTAAGCAAGGTGTTGCAATGCTTAGTTGTTTTCTTTTGTATAGAGAAGCCGCTTTTGCATATGTGTATTTTTTGCAGAATGTCCAACAAGAGAGCCACAATCAGTAATTGATCTACTGCCTGCTTTTCATGGTCTCATGCTTTGTCCTTTGGCCTACAGAAAGAGGTTTTTAGCCTATCTAAAATGTTATGGGATGCAGGTATCAAATTTTCATCAGGCTTGAGTAGTGTTAATTTGATGTATTACTACCCAGTCACATACAATCATTTGGTTTATTCTTTGCATGACGGTTAAATCTCCAATACTAATTGATGCAGATGGTATCATATTTTTACAGCAGTTGAAAGAAGGGTGACATATTGTGCCATATTTTAGTGACTCTTGCTCCCCCCCCCCCAATAAATGGTTTGTTTTTACCAGGACTGCTTCTTGCAGTATGTTTGCAGCATGGAAAATGCTGCAAACGTGGCTCCTTTCTTTGCCAGACAGGTAATGTGAGCAGCCCTTGACCCACATGGAAAGACCCTGTACTTTCCAGCATTGCTGGTGTAGAATACTTCCACATGGCTTCCCATGTCTCTAGAGCAGTGTGGGAAGGAACCACCTTGTAGCTGCATGCGCTCTACAAATTCACGTGAGAGAGAATGCAGAAACTGATGCTGTGGGGAAAGAGTTTTCTGATTGGATGCGTGTAGTCTTATTGGAAAGCGAAATAATAGTTTCCCCACCTACCCATTTTTATCTGTCCATTAAACTTTCATTGGAATACGCAACTGGCTTGATATCTCTGTTCAGTGGAGAGTACATACCAAAATACATTGTAATATAGCAAGTACAGCAAAGTTTCCGAACTTGATTTACCACAGCTGCTCTTCTGTGGTTAATGTTACAAGACATTTACCAGCTGCCCCATGGTCTAGGTTCTCAAAAATAGCCAATTGGTATCATTTAGGTTGGCAAATTCTCTTCATTCTTTTTGTGAACAGCACCATGTTTGCAGATGCTAAAACTAGTGTGCAAAAGCAATTTTATTCAGTGTTGGTAGGTGTAAGTTCCAGTTGTGTGTGGTTTTTAAGATGTCTTGCATTTTGGGGAGGGGGCGAGAGACTTTGATTAGCCCTGGTAACAAACCCTATATTAAGCATAAAGGAGCTTAAGTTGTCCTGTTAAGGACCTGGAGTGAAGAACTGCCTAAGTGAGCCCTGTGGGAAGGAGGTTTGATTTGATTGTGGGAATTTTGTATTTTTCTCCTCCCTGGGGGCAAGGGGGATTAGCTGAATAGAAGTATGCATTTATGCAGCAACAGTGTTGATGCCTGTAAAATCGTGGCACATTCTTTCAAAATTTCAGAGGACAGCCACCCTCATTGTTGGGAAGCATAGTGCTGTTTAATATTGGTATGCAGCTTGTTTGGCATGCTACATTAAACCATAGATTAAATTAAACTATGGTTTAACATGAATGAGCAGCATTCTGGTGCATGCTTCTCACTACGGTCCAGTTTGCTCCTACCTTTACCACATTGGGAAGAAGCAAGCTCTCGTGGGTTGTTTCCACCAAACAAACCATGAGAGATAAGAACAAACCTTGACTTCTGATCATGGTTTGAAAACAAACAAACTGTGAGCACTGATTGATATAGAATGCTAATCCAACTTCCTGGTTTTTGCCTCCCAGCGTGGCAAAGCCAGGAATGGCAAAAGAGCCAAGCAGGTGAAATTGAGCATTGTGGAGCAGCATAGTTTATTTTAAAATACGGTGTAGCGTTGTGTCTGCAGCAGATTTTCCCTGAGGCTCTCTGTGCTGATGTTGACTGTCAATATGGATGTACCTTCCTCCAGTAATGACAGACAGTGGAGTTTTCTAAGTAACAACCCCCTTGATTACTACACCCTGACTTGCACATTCAGGCTGCGGTCCAAGACCTCCTTATGCCAGGCTGTGGGGGGGTTTGAATCTCTCTGTTCACTTCTGCTTGCTAAACTGACACCCCACTGCCAACAAAATGACACTTGCATCATTCTGCAAGTGCTGACCTCCACCTTCCAAACGGGTGGGCAGAAGGCCTGCCGGTGGTATTTCTATCAAAAGAGCCCAACAGAAGGCCCCCAAAGCAGTGTTCCAAAGGTTGGGCAGAGCCAGCCTGGGATCTGCTGGATCCCAAGCTGATCTCACAGCCAGCCACAGGCACCATCTTCTGAAGAACATTGAGGGGCCCCAGCGTGATGTCCTGACGTCGCTCTGCACCCAACTCCACCTTTGGCTTTAACAATGGGAGGATGGCCCCCTCCAAGTAATACTGATGGGACTCAAAGAGTCTCGGCCCCTTGGAGCCGGCACCTGTATAGCCAGCGATGGCCTAAAGCTGACACAGGAATCAGACCCAATCTACCTGCTGCCCATTTTCTGAAGTATCTGGACTGGTGATGCAGCAGCAGCTCTGGGCAAAGTCAGCAAGCAGTTTGGATTACTTTACCTGCTGGTGGAAGCACTCAGCAAGGATGTGGGGGAATAGTGCAAGTCTGTCCCTTCTGCAACCCTCACTGCTTACAAGGCGTTCTTCATGAGAACCCACCGTTGAGAGGCTCTCTTTGAGTCATCTTCCCCTGGCAGTTCTGCCTTACAGGGCACTTAGGGGTGGTGGGTGGTGAGGTCTGCAGCTAGGGTAGGGGCCTTGCATTGCTCTTCTACCATAATATTGCAGTTTCACCCCCGAGTTAATTCATGAACTGGGGTTATATCTCTGAAACCAGCCTCTTACATCATCTTTTATTATTATTTAATGTTCCAGTGTACCCAGTGCAAAAATCTGCTGCATTCATAAAAGCTTTCAGTTCACTCTTCCATTTCCTGCTTTAAGTATTCTATCACTTGGGGTGCTGAGAAGCTATTCTGAAAGTCAGCTTATCTGTTTCAAATTAGGATCCTTGTAGGATTTGTCTCTGGCCAAGGATCTCGTTGAACAATGCTATCTCCACTGCTGGTGTACTCTTAGCTGGCAATTACTCAAAATTGTCCTGAGTTACACTGACCTTGTTGCAAGCCTGGCGACTGAATACTTTCCAGGAGTCAACTGATTATTTAGGTCATTTTGCTTGACCAGGTAACACTCTTAATTCTTAACAGTACTAGCTCCATTGGTTGAGCTTAGCTGGCTTGATTTGAATGAGACAGGAAGAAATTGGAGTGACTGAATTGGGGAAAGCTTATGTTTAGTTTTTGGTCAGTCATATTACTCGCATAGGCCTTAATGGTATATGTACTCCTTTTGTGGAATAAGACTAATTGAATTTTTAAGCTGTCATTGAGAAAGACCCAGCACATATTTTCCAGTGTCTGTGTAGGGAACTTGGTCTAGCCCAGGCATGGCCAAACTTGGCCCTCCAGCTGTTTTGGGACTACAGCTCCCATCATCCCTAGCTAACAGGGCCAGTGGTCAGGGATGATGGGAACTATAGTCCCAAAACAGCTGGAGGGCCCAGTTTGGCCATGTCTGGTAGCCGCAACATACTTAGTCATTCCCTGGCTCCTGACTTTTCTTGATCTAACTCTTCACCACCTCCATTTTGGTGTTGCATGTTGCCAGTATAAAGTCCTCCAGGCAGAAAATGTGTCTGCATGGCATTCCTGTATGGCACCTAGAACACGCACAATGCCCCACAACTGAAAATAGGTCATATAACAATGCAAAATGCATACCTAAGGCAGAGAGACCTTTTCATCCATTTGCAAAAACTTGTTGAAACAAAAATGTCCTCAATTGTTTCTGTAATGTTCAGATAGTGGGTGTCTGTTGTATCTCAACAGGAATGCTATTCCACAGAATGGGGCAGCCATTCTGAAAGCCGTGCTCCACCACTATGTCTGATATTTTTGGCCTTGTTATGGTTTTATTTTATTTTTCTTTGGCTAGCTTCTATGAATACTGGCATAGGCATGGTTGCTCCATCCTATGGGATATACAATGGTACCTCTGGTTGCGAACGGGATCTGTTCCGGAGGCCTGTTTGCAACATGAAAAGCCTGCAACCTGAAGTGCCGTATCTGTGCAGGTGCGCGGCGCAATTTGGCGCTTATGCACATGCACAAAGTGTGATTTAGCGCTTGTGCGCGTGTGCGAGCGGCGAAACCCGGAAGTAACCCTTTCCGGTGCTTCCGGGTTGCCGTGGGACGCAACCTGAAAAAACGTAACATGAAGCAAGCGTAACATGAGGTATGACTGTAATAGATGAGATGTTGCAATGCTACAGTACTGTTGCCTTGTAATCACCTTTTATTTACAAAGAAGTTATTAATTTGCATTATCTAATAATGCATTTCATGATGTGGGTTTGCAGTATACTATGCGTCATTTTAATTATTCCAAAACATTTACAGTGGAGTTTCTATTTTCCCAAATGAAATACTGTTAACAACACTTATTATTTATTTTAAATGAAACAGGAACCCACATACGGTGGTAGATGTTCATACGATCATTGGGGAAAATGACGTAGATGCCTTGTGGCTTTATTTCCTAAAACTAAATAAAACCCAGGCATTCAGAGTGCAGCACGCATTGCGGTATTTAGTACTATCAAAAATGTACTAAATGCTCCAATTTTGTGTTGTTTGACCTGAATGGTTGGAACAATAAAATCTGTTAACTTTATTTACATATGTGCTGCATTTAACACTAGCAGTTCAAAAATAAAATTGCTATCACACATAGGACTAAGTGAGTCACTTTCTGAAGTTGGCCTGGGGCCAGGCAATGGAGAACTTGATGTGGGACAGGCTGGGGCCCCTTCAGTGTAACTTAATCCAAAGAGCAGATAAATTCTTTTCAAAGTCAAAGCCAGTAACAAGTTATTCCCCGTTATACAAATGTTACACCACATTATAAATGGTGGATTGATTTAAGTCCATTCATACTCCTGGGTTCTAAGTCGTGACTAGCTCTAAGTCAGAAGTTTAAGCTGGAAATATGAAAACCCAATACTCTGGTAGTACCTTCACTTATTTAAATTAAATTATTTATTGGTTGATTAGTTTGCCTACTTTGTATTTATATATGAGTTCTTAACCCCCCTTCACCATAAAGGACAAAATAGACAATCATAAAAACAGATAAAACCATTTCAATCACAGGGCAAATAAAACTAGGAAGAGTCTACTTCCTAGTAGACATTACCGTATTTTCCCGTCTATAAGACACCCTAATGTATAAGACACCCCATATTTTTGTGGACTCAGACTTAAGAAAATGGGGTGGGGGGTGTATCCGTCTATAAGATGCCCCCTAATTTTTGACATTATTTTTTGGGGGAAAATGTGTCTTATACACGGAAAAATACGGTAGTTAACTCTTCCTACTCGACCCTTGCTACTGCTTTATTCAAGTGGTATGTGACTCCTGACTGAGGGGGACAGAGGCAGCTGTGTTTGGAGGTACCAAGCTGCCCAAGGAGGTGTGTTGTCTTCCACCAGTGCAAAGATTCACAATTTAACAGAGAAGTTAGCAAGTCTTATAAAAACCCACTCGGCACCATGCTTTCCTTCTGATTCATGACCTGGAACATGTAAGGCAGAGTGAGAGCATATGAGTAAACATTACAGGAGAGAGAAACAGTTGTGACTCTATTGTGGATGTCTGCTTTAGACCTCCAAGCCGGACTGGAGACTGGGAGGACTCTTTCAGATGCCATGGGAGGTAGCAATGCAGGGAGCAGCAGAGGCAAGGGTGAACTACTGAAAATCTCCTCCTTCCATGCCTTCCCGCTTACAAGAGCCTCCACTGAATCCAGGAGCCTTTTTTTCAGTAGAGAGACACAATTGGATGCAACTCTGAGACAATATTAGTTACTAAATATGGATGCCATTGATTTCTGCACACAAATTTGGACGATATGGTAAATGCATTTTCTATCAATTTGAAAACAAGTTATTTCCAAGTGTGTAGTTTAGGAAGCATTGTTGATGTTTTGCATCTATTTTGGTGTCCTGAGTTTTCCAGGGAAAGAATTGAGTGGCTGAGTAGCAGAAGTATGCCTTTGCATGGTGCAATGAACATTCACCTGAGCAGCTATAAAGTCTTGTTCTGGTGCAACATTGATGAAATAAAAGCATACCTATTAGCTATAGTCTGCGATCACTAAGCAGAGTGTATTTTTTATTGCTCAGACCACCAAAATAGCAAAAAATGTGAGCTGTAGGTTCTGGTTTGTGTATGCTTTCAGAGTTTTCTGCAAGCGATCATAATTTATTTATCACTAAATTGCATTAATGTCAATTGAGGTCATACTCATAAATATGGCTTCAGTTGTATTGCTAAACTGGCAGTGTTTTAAAAGCAGCGTCATTGTTTAGCAGTTATCCAGGCACAGCATGTTTTGATCTGTATAGGGAATATTTTACAAAGTGGAGGCCTCAGAAGAAACATAAACAATAGGGAAAGGAAAGGGCAGCTGTTTTCTATTAGTTTTTAATCTTGAGCACTTCAATGTCTTCTAATGTTATGGGACGTTTTGGCTGCATATGAGAGACCGTGGTTTGTAATATTACAAATGTCCTGGTTACAATGTACCGTTTTAAAAGGAATGGAAGAAAAATATGAACAGTAAAATGTACAACTCCTCAGACATTAGGACTGAAGCTGTGAGGCTAGTTGAGATGGAAAGGGTTTGCAATTTCCAAGGTACTTTGTTAAGAGACGTGTGAGTGCTGACTTATGTGCTCAGACAATAGCTTTTCAACACCTTGTCTCTGCATTAGTCGTCGTGACTTGGGAGCAGTTGCAGTGCTACTCAGCCAGCCTATAAGTGGAGCTGGTATGGGAACTTTTTGAGTTTTTTATGTTATCCTGGTGGTGGGACAGAGTCCCTCTGCAGTAGCTCCCATGTTAGTGGTATATTGGAGAGGGCTCTCGATGGAGAGAGGACATTAGAAGCTCCAGTGTTGCAGCTTTCAGCTGATTATCTCTGGCATCTGTTGTATAGTGTTCATGGTTGGTTAGCACCACACACCAAACTTAGCCAGACCACACAAATGTCTAGGCTCCCAGACAACGGCAGGAGCTCACAGCTTCTTTGCTTCTCCCCAGTCTGTTGTACTTTCACACCGTGCTGAGCTAAGTCAAGGTTTTGTTTAGTATGTCGTCTGAATTGGGAGTTGTTAATAATCCTCTTCTCGCTAACTATGAACTGTAGCCAACTGCTAGCACGTGCTGTTAGTTCTATTCTACCTGGGCTGGCAGGCCTGGAGGCCAAGTGAAGAGATCTGAAGGGATAGCCAACATGGTATCCTCCAGATGTTTTGGACTACAACTCCCATCAGCCTTAGCTCTATCATGGCCAGTGGTCAGGTGATGAGAGCTGTGGTCCAGAACATCTGGAAGCTACCACGTTGGCTACCCTGATTTAGAGTAGCAATATCAGGTCAGCAGTGTGACTGGGGAGAACATGAAACCAGGGTAAGTGGGTAAGGTAGGTCTAGGCCTAGGCTTACTATTGCCTTGAGCTGGCCAACTCTTTTCTCTCTGCTGTTGTCTGAATAATGACTCTGGTTTTGTGTTTTGATTTGGAGTGCCAATAACAGTAATGGCCTTTTTCAGTGGTCTTGGGAACTAGAGCAAATATGGTGATGGCGATTATGATTGCTACAGTGTATTACCCACCCTTTACCCTAAGATCCCATGGCTGGTTACAGCAATTAAAACACAACATTAACATTAAAACACAATGTTAATAGCTGTTTAATACAAATTTTAGAAAGAACATAGGCAACTTGTGTCAGAAACCTACCTATAGTTCGTTGTAATGCACCAGGAATGTGCTGGAAAAGAATAAGCTGTTTACAGTGATTGAAAGGTGAAAGTTGTGTACAAATATTGTATTACAGCTCCATTGTGAAATCGCTTCTCATTGACCATGTCTTTGGTAGTGATGATACAGCAGGTGTAGGAGTTTCTTTTTCCACTTGGATGACACAAGTAGTGTATGACATCATTTATATCAAGTATCATTATAATATGATCTTCAAAACAGGACACTTGATCTCGCCCAGAGCTTGTGATGAATTCATTTACAATATCTGTTAAAAGTCCCATGTAAATGACCAAATAACACCATGTCCCTTGGCCATGTATACATCCTGATCATAGTTCATATCATATTATCAATAATAACTAGACTAATCAAGAGTGGTATACCATTATTGTGAATAACACATATTTATTCAGGGATATAAGTTTGTGCTAGCAACAGTTAAGAATATAAGGTATCATTTGCTGCAAAAACGGAATCTGTGCCTTGTAACCAGCCTTGTACATGTGTGTACATGTATGCCTTGTACACATGTGTGTGTGTGTTGAAAGCAATAGCCCTAAAGGGATATTAGCAACCTGAGCAGTAGTGTGAAATTTTGGATTAATATGACTCTGCTGTTGATAGATTTTGATAGTTCTTTTTTCTAGTGGGTTTGGCTAAAGAAAGCTTTTGGAGATAGCAGTAATGGACATGACCACATTATGTCACACCCTTCATCTGCAGATCTCAAACTGGTACAGGCCTAAGGAGTATTTTCAGATGTCAGCAGTGTGCTTTGTTCTGGGTATAAATGAAGATACTGTGTCAGCACTAAGGACTTTTTATAATTTAAATGGGCAGAAGCACAAATATAAAAAAGTAGAAGTCCAGAGAATTGTGCCAGTATAAGCACATGTCCGAATGAGCAGATAAAGGAGTTGTTGTGAACATGGGTTACCATAGTATTTGTGTGACTTGAAGGAGTAAAAAAAAGTGTGTCTACAAGCATTTTGAACATTGTTTTTTGACATAGGGTTGACAGGATTTCTAGGTTAGGATTTTAGCTCTACCTAGCTCTGTTTGGTGGCATGATCTAATGGGCTTATAGATGGTCCTCAAGCAGTAGCAGACTGGGATTACAGCTGCCGGACAATGTCTAGATATGGGTATGGTAGTCCAATAATTCAGGTAGATTCAGTTGCATAAGACAAGTGTAGCATTGTAGTTGGAGTATTAGACCAGGATCAGAACATTCTTATTTTAAATATCCACTCAGCCATGTACTCATGGATTGACTTTGGGCCAGGCACTCTCTCTCAGCCTACCTACCTTAGAGCAGGCATAGGCAAACTCAGCCATCCAGATGTTTTGGGAATACAACTCCCATCATCCCTAGCTAACAGGACCAGTGGTCAAGGATGGTGGGAATTGTAGTCTCAAGACATCTGGAGGGCTGGGTTTGCCTATGCCTGCCTTAGAGAGTTGTTGTGAGTATAACGGGAGCACAGAAATTTATGTATGTAGCTTGTGCACCTTGGAGGAATAAGTAATATGGAGTACAACAAACAAACAAGAGCTAAGTACTGTAGCATCAGTGTACATGAATCAATTGGAACTGCTGATAAGGAAGCTGGGTGTCTCATCGCTAACATGGTTGAACAAGTTGCAGATTCTGCACTAATAACTCATACTCTGAAACTAGAACACCAACATTTTATGATTTGAAAGAAGTGCTGAAGGGTTCAAGTGGGAAAGCAATGATCTAGGATTGGTTTGGGGACCCATTTAGCTTTGTGATCAACTTTGATAAAGTCTGCTGAGAAGCTGCTGGTTGGAAAATGTATTTGGGATGAACAAACTTGTAGACGGGAGTAATCGAAATGGGTTGACATTTACTAGTACAAAGTGTAATGGCTTGCCCTTGGGGAATAATCATGAACACTCTCCAGCCTAGAATTCATCAGCTGGAAACACCAGAGGAAAATGCAAGAAACCTGAAATCTTGGTTAGTCTCAAAATTATAACAGGCTGCTGTTTTGATACAGCTATCCCTCACACCAGTGGTTTAGATGCATAAGCAATGTTGTGTTTGAGCCAGAAGCAAGAGCTCTTGTGGCCTTTATGTGGGAAGTGTCAAAATGTGCACCCTCAGTCATGGGAGTTGCAGCAGTACTGTGTGAATTTCTTGCTTATGCAATGTGCTGATCAGACCTATGCTGAGGGGCAGGGATGAGGAAGCTGGAGTTTATGGCTACTGGTTAAACCTTTCCATTAGGCTTAAGAAAGTATTCACGTCATTGGATAAAGTATTGGTGAGGTTTCCTGTAAAAGCATTATGTCGATGACTGGACTCCATCTCTTAGTTTAAATTGCTTAATGAAAGACAAATGCAAAGGTGTCTTGCCAACATGCCACACTTATGGGATGCAGCTGGGAGCAAAATGGAATTTGATCATCCCATAGAAGGAAGGAAGGAAGGAAAGAAGGAAGGAAGGAAGGAAGGAAGGAAGGAAGGAAGGAGGGAAGGAAGGACTTCTCTTCCTCTTACGGGATGATCAAAAGATCTTTGTGTGAAGATGTGTTAAAGGTGCAGATGGATACTTTATACATATGATGGGATGGGCATTGATCATAGGTAGAACGTAAGGGCAACCAGCTCAAAACTATAGATTTCCAGGGGGAAATTATTACTAATTCTGCTGTTCCGGGACAGGGAAACTGGCTATCTAGATGTTGTTGGACTCGCATACCAGCCAGCCCCAGCCAGCAAGGCAATGGTCAGGGATGAAGAGAGTTGTAGTCTTACCATTTCTAGAGAGAGGCAGGGCCCTCATCCCTGTCTTACGAAATGCTGGGCATCTCCCATGTAGCTGCTTCCTGCACTACTGGCATGGAAAGTGTGTGACTCAGGAATGTATGAATGACTCAAACCAGAACAAAACTGTGATAATTACAATGGGGTTGGGGCATCGCTTGTTCTCTGCAAGTCAGATACCACAGCGCTGACTCTGGAATAAATAACCGGATAGAAGGTCAGAGCTCTTTGCATAAAAGCACAAACTGCCTTTTAACAACAGGTGGAGGCATACTTATAAGTAGATCATTATGAAGGTTATCTTTTTATACAGCGGCCTTTATCAATGCTGACTTTACGGTGTGGGCCCTGTGCTGGCTTCCAAAAAAAAAGGCTAATGCTCATTTTGGCACAGATAGAAGCTGACCTCTATATTGGGTGCAATCCAAGATAATGCATTCAACTTGTAGACTTGATACTTACTAAAAAAAATAATAGTTTGCAACTGTTTATACAACCTCGTTTCACTATTTTGCAGTGGCCTCTATCCTAAGATGTTTTCATCAGTACAAACTGCACATGCTACTACTATAAATCAATTACTTTATTTAACACTTCAGTGGAGGAGAAGGTGATAAACTCTCCCCACATAAGCCGAGCATGAGTAGATTGGACTAGATCGCGTACAAGGCCCTGCTCCAACTCTATGAATCTTTGACATTTTGTGTTTGTTTTTACACCTAAGAATCCTCTTTTCTAGATCTTTATATACTGTATTGGCCTGAATATAAGCCACACCCGCAAATAAGCCACATCTTTAAAATTGATTGGGGGGGGGGAATAGCCACGCTGCTTTGCCAGTGGCCTTCCCCCTTCTTTCCAGCAGCTCAGGGGAGGCTTGGTAGCGGTGGGCAGGCTAGCGCCATTGCCCAGTGCTCCCGGGCTGCTTCGGAGGGGGGCGGGGAGCCACGCCACTTTGCTGGCGGTGTAAGGTCGTGAATATAATCCACACTTTAACTTTTCATTGTCAGAATTTTGAGGGAAAGTGAGGCTTATATTCAGGACAGTAGACACCTGCTTTTGAATACATGGTTATTTATAGCAAGGTTTCACCACCTTCTGTGCTATCATGCAGAATACGGTGTTTCCTATCATGCATTGTGGCATCACGATGATGTTACAGAAGGACGCATAGGCACCTGGTGCAGTTTTATGGGCAGGCAGAGGGCAAATGTAACTGGGGCAACTTGGATGCTGCAACAAATAGCAGATGTCAGAATTCTATATCAACATCAAAGTGGATCCGAAAATGCAGTTGGGCAGGAGAGATGGAGACTTGCCACAGTCCCGAGAAATGATGGAAATAAAGCAATAATGGGATATATTTGAGTTTAAACTCATAGCACATGGTTATTTGTGTGATGAGTCTTTGTTTTGTGTGATCAGTGAAGTCCCTGATATGAATACCAGATAGCATCAGTCATCCTAAATGGATGATGAAAATAAAGGGGAAATCAGTTTCAAGGATGCTGAGGGGTAATGCTGTTATTAATGCCCAATGTGTTTGGCCCATAAATGCCTTCCTCTGTGACGTTTCTACAAAAAGATAGGACAACAGTTAATCATGCTTCAAAAGAAACCACCCACCACCTTTGAAACCCAATCTCAAAAGTCACATATTTGTAAGGCCCTCATTGTCATAATTCCCCTTATTAGTGACACTAAAAAATATTTCCTCTTCCATATATAAACATAAGAACTTAATGCTTCATTGTAAACGGCTCAAAACCATCAGAACTAAAGAAACCAGAGAAAAATATGGTGGTGGGGAGAGACTTTTTTTGTGCCAAAACACATTGGGCATTAATAATAATATAAAATAACTCCTCCAGCATCTTTGGGATGGATTCTCCTTTACTGTAACTTCCATTGTATGTTTTCAGTTTTTCTGTGTGTGTGAGAGAGAGATTTTGGTTTTGAAACATCCTAAGCTAGCATATCAACTTGTTGGTGATCCTTGCATTTCTAGAGGAGAGTTTGTGCCAGGGATTATGGCAGCCCAACATTTTGATATAAACATTGATGGGAGACTTGCCAGCTCAAGGTGTCTTGGCAAGTTGGGTGCTTTTTTTCTTTACCGTAAGGCTGAAAAGCATCTGCTTTGTACTGGAGTTCAAAGCATAGGTGGGAGGCAGGGCAACACTGCATATTTTTAATTGATGAGTAGTCTGCACCAAGTGGGTTGTCTGACGGCTGGTTTTAATAAGTTGTTTCATTTACAAGTTAATACTGTAAACATATGATATGACTTGTATGTGCTCTGGCAAGAATAGGTTTTAGTTACAATTAAGGAAATGCCATTGTGAGTCTCCAGATGTTGTTGAACTCCAGCTTGCCTTAGCCCCAACCAGCATGTTCAGCAGTCAGGAATGGTGGGAGCAGTGGTTGTGAAGGTATTTGACTTTTAGAAGACACATGAAGGCAGTTCTTTTCGCAGAAGTTTTTAAGGGTTGGTGTTTTGATGTGTTTTTAATACTTTTTTGAGAGCCACTCAGAGTGGCTGGGGCAACCCAGTCAGATTGTTGGTATATAAGAAAGAGAGAAAGAAAGAAAGAAAGAAAGAAAGAAAGAAAGAAAGAAAGAGTAAGTAAGTGTATGGGAAGGTCTTAAACAGGTTGAACAGAGAAGTCTGAAGGGAGCTTTTAACCACATTTTTGATTGCTCAGAGTCCAGCTGTCTATAGTTAGAAGCCTCTTTGAGGCTGTTTCTGGGGTGTGCGTTTTGAGAACAGGGCTTATGTGCATGACCTCTCTGCCTGAAGAGGACTTCTGTATTTGGATAATTAGTTTCCAGCGGCAAAAGCAAGGCAGACAGAAATGATGATGTATTTGATATGTGTGCGTGTGTGTTTTTAGCTTGCTAATCTTGCACCTCACCAGTTTTCCACCCAACTCTTCCCACCTAATTTCCACCACCAAAAGTGAGAGATTCCGTTAATATCATTTTGTTAACGTTGCTAACGCCACTAAATGATTTAGCAGGCAGATAGCTTTAACATACCTCTATTCAGTCATATTTGGTATGAGGAGCCAAAATCAAATGGGTTTTAATTTTATCCATGGCTGTATCCAAAACATTACCTGGGGCTCTGCAATATGTTTGTTGTTTTATCCCATCTGATTCAGACTCCGTTAACTGTGTCCTCATGGTTTAATGTTTTGATCAAAATTGGACTTGTGTCTGTTTGACCTTCATTAATTAAAGTGCTCCTTTAACTTTATATTTACTTCAAAATGTAAAATGTATTTATTTGTTAAATTTGTTCACGTCATCTATTGAAATGGAGGTTGCTAGTGCTTTTGAGAAAGTAGTGCAGAAACAGATACTGTGAAGTATACAATAACTGTAGGGAAAACGTGCACCAGCAAGTTCAACTCTTGCTGCGTGAGCTGATTAAGTAATTCCATGCTGCTTTCGAGGTTAATCCCACTGAAGTCCAAAATACCTTGATAGCTAAATCGAGAGGCCTGTGTACTTCCACATAAGAGCGTCTTGCTTGAGCAATAAAGGAACAGCTCATCCTGTTTCTGTGTAGGTCTTTGTATGATTTTTGAAGTTACTTACAGTGAATTATTTAAAAGCATCCTAAATGATGACTCCTTTCCATCCCAATAGCAGATTAATTTCAGGATTCCAGGGGGTTGGACTAGATGACCCTTGGCATCCTTTCCAACTCTACATTTTTTTACTTTTCTCCCTGGTTGTACCCTGACTTCTGTGTTCAGCGACTTCTGCCTATCTCTTAACACTTGAGAGTACTTGCATACCACCTTCCTTTCTCCTCATAGTCTCACTCAGTAAACTCCTAAGGGCTTTAGTTTGTTCTTTTTACCTTTATACAAGGCCAGATTTAGAAAGAAATAGGCCACCTCTCAACTGAGAAAGTTTACTATATTAAGACATAATTGGGCATATCTCCCATCATCATATCCTATTCAATCCTTAACTCGGTGATTCCGAGGAAAAGCTTTAGGGTTGCAAGATCTTTATGCTTTACGACTACAGAAGGACAAATATACAGATGACGTTTACAAGTCTACTCAGATGTAAGTCCCATGCACCTCAATTATCATTTCTCCCAGGTAATTGCGTAGGATTGCAACCTGAATTGCTTTATAAGGGTGAGGGAATAGCAGACAACTAGTGACCATTGCACATGGGAAGGGAAGAGAAGAGGATGTCATGACCCATGTAACCAGCAGAGCCAGAGGCTGCAGGGATACCAGAGGGGGAACCAGGTCTGGGCCAGAGCTCAGAGCTGTGGGAAATAGGGAGGCCATTGTGCCTGAGCAGGTTGGACAAGAACTCCCAGAGGAACTTCCCAGACCCCCAAGGCCTATTGGAACAGAGTCTGGACACCTCGTTGACTTCTTCCCTGGAGCCTGAAGAACCAGATATCTCCCATCACACATCACCAGGCCCGCAGCGCTGGGAGTGCACCAGGAGGGAGGCTATGGAATGAAAGAGGTGCCTGTCTTCAGGCCAGAGGGTTGGAGCCTGGAGAAGTCTGGAAACAGGGGCATGAAAGGCCTCAGTCTACTTGTCAGAGGAAGTTGATCCATCAGAGCTGTCCAGCAACCTTGCTGGCCAGAACATAACAGTCGAGGATCATGAATGGGTTTAATTAATTTTTTAGGCTGCCAGATACAAGTGAATTCTGGGTACAAGGTTATTATTATGGTTTATTTTTACATTTTTATTTAATCTCTGCTTCCTAGCCACTTAGGAGGCAAGTTACTCCTCAGGAGAGCCATGGTGAGGGTCTGTGCTAGAAGAGGAATCCCATGGTAGGCCTATGCTTAGGCGAGTGCTTGTATGCTTTCCCAGACCAGGCTGCTTCCCAGAGGCTTAGAGGAAATTGAGACCTACTTCAGAATAAATGGCAGCGCACGAGCTTCCTGGGTCTAGAAGTTGTGCCCTGATTGCTGAGCTTGGGTGGCTCATGGGAATCAGCCTGAGTAGGCAAGGAAGGAAAACAAAGTTGCTGCTGCTTATCTCTTGATTTGTAAGTGCGTTTTCATCGTTTTGAAAAACGTTAGGTTTAAAGACACCTAGGAAGCATGTTCTTAGTTGGGCAAGAAGTAATGGGTGAATAAAACGTCAACACATTTCCAGTCTTTGGAAAAAGAAGATTCCACTTGATTTCGCAGCAATTCTTGTTACAATGCCTATGTGAAAGTTGTACCCTAGAATAGAATCGTAGAATCGGGAGCGTTGGAAGGGATGTTGAGGGCCATCTCGCCCAACCCCCTGCAATGCAGGCATCTCAACTACAGCATCCATGACAGATGACCATCCAACCTCTGCTTAAAAACTTCCAAGGGAGGAGAGTCCACCACTTTCCAAGCAAGTCTGTTCCACTGTCGAACAGCTCTTACTGTCAGAAAGTTCATCCTGGTGTTTAGTTGGAATACCCAGCAGGAGCTTGAATGGCTTGAGGAGATCTTTAAAGAAAAGGGCTTAGGGTCTTTGTAGCCTTACAGATGAATGTGAATAAGCTCCTTCAGTAAACAATGTGAATATTTGTAATATTAAAGTGTACTTCAATAGCACTATGCACATGACGTAAATGCCTTATATCCCTCTTGTTGAACAGCCTTGAAAAAGGGAAGTGGTTTGCCAGCTGGATCATGCATTAGTGTTATCTTCATGTATTTTGCAGCAGATGTTGAGCAGAGACCACTTGTCAAAGGTAGCTTGTAGTATAAGATGCAAGTTAGGGGTCCCCCCCCCCCAAGTACATTTTTCTTGCATTACCAATGTCTTCCATAAAGTCAGCCACAAAGCCATATTATTGGGGAATCCAGCTTGAAGCCTGTGGTGAGTAGGAAATGGATTAAACACAGGTTTTCCCTATTTTCAAGCTGCCAACAATGATGTCATTAATGTTAACGACCCTTACCACAACACACTGAAGTCAGAGAACCCTCTCTTAAAACTCCTGTCCTCTGCACAGTTTTACGCGTTGTTAAGGAAACACTGATCTTTGTTGATAAGAAACAATAGGGGTATCCAAACACTAACTTATGCTGGGAAAGATGCTCTGCTCCAAACTTACTCAACATCTTATACAATTCATTTACTATTAATGAGGAGAGAATTTTGATTTTTAAAAGATGGGAGTACTTCTAATCGTCTCAGAAGTTTTCGATTAGTTTCTTAGGCAGCATCCACTACATATTAATAACATATCAAATGTCCACAAGGCAACACTATTTTGTATTGTATGTGTGGATCAGATCAGCTTAAATCATAGGGTGTTGATGTACTGCAGTTTTGAAAAGCCCACATTAAAATCTTACCAAAAGAAGATTTCCCCATATTTAGCATTCAGAAAGCAACACTATTTGGTGTTAAATGATAAACCTGTATGTGGGGGTGGCTCTCAAGAAAGAAGTGAACAATCTTATGTGTCAAGTTGCCAAAAAAACCCCCAGTATATTCATCTATTATATGTCAGGATATATAATAATATGGATTTATATACCACTCTAAAGCTATACCTGAGAATTACATGATTGCACATGCTAAATTCCTTTTTCAATGTTTTGTTATTTTTCTGTAAAAGTTGTGCTGTGCAGTGGGAGATGTGCAAGAAGCATGCCAAGGTTGCATCTCATGCTGCTTCTCAGTTGCTTCATTTTCAGAAGTTGTTCTGTGTGTCTAGGCTTTAAACAGCATATTAATTGCCCAATGATATTACTCTAGACGATATTACTCTATTACTCAGCAAACTTTTTCAGCGGGGGGCTGGTCCACTGTCCCTCAGATGTTGTGGGGGGCTGGACTATATTTTTTTTGGGGGGGGGAGAACAAATTCCTATGCTCACAAATAACCCAGAGATGTATTTTAAATAAAAGGACAAATTCTACTCATGTAAAAACACGCTGATTCCAATTTAGAAGGCGATGGGGCCTGATCCGGCCCCCAGGCCTTAGTTTGCCTACCCGTGCAAATACCCTTAAGCAACTAGTGTGCTCTTTCTTCCATACTGGGTTCTGCAAAAGTACACAAACTGTTAACAATGGTGATTTGTCCATGATAAATTCTGATTTCCCATGCAGAAATATTGTGTTTATATATCACCAGTAGGCAATACCTTGCTATTCGAGCATGGGATACGTGAGCAGAACATATCATCTTGAGCCAGCTGTAAAATATTTTGGTAAATGTAGCAACACTAAACTCCTGCTCACAATGAGGCATGTTGGACACTCATTGCAAAAAGCAGGTATTATATATAGACAGATAGAAGGCGTTGCAGAAGCGGAAGGGGTTGCCAATATTGTGATGTACATTGCAAATTTTAATTACAGATGAGACAAACCCATGGTTTCCTGTCCTGACCATGGGATCATCGAGAGATCGTGTGTGTGTGTGTGTGTGTGTGTGTGTGTGTGTGTGTGTTTGGAGTCCTGTGTGTTTGCTTGGTGTTTCTAAGTATTTACTTAGAAATAAAACCAAGCCAGTTACTGTTCTCAAGAATTTTCAGAACCCCGGACTTGCACAGAAATGATATATGCATACTTATGCAGGACTAAAACCAGCACCAGTTTCTTGGGGAATTTCAGGACAGTTTAAATACTCATAGTGAACAACGATATGCAGAGTACACAACTGACTGTTATTTTTATGATGATAAACCTCAGAAGTCACACATTTTTCTTGTTCTGCTTGTCCCCTCTCCACACACACTTTTTACATAGAAAACAGCTTTTAACTCAGACAAAATATAGGGCCATGGATTAGTTTTAAGTGGTGGCTAGTATAGACTTGAACGTTTGTTTTGTATTATGTACTGATATAGATTTAAAGCAGGTTATTCTTAAAGGACACTTACATTAAGAATCTAAATTTATAAAATATTGATTTTTATCCACCCTGGAGGGACGTTGCTCTTCTTTTCCAAGTACCTTCAGTCATGTTTGGAGAGAGGAAGTAGATGAGAGCAACATTAGCTGAAGTGTGGTGCTATATAAAACATCTCAGAACAACAAGCTTTGTCCTGCGTAGCAGAGCTATACGTTTCACTCTCTGTTTCTGTGATTGTATAGCCATTGCAGGTTAGAGCATGTGACCATTCTGTTGGGTACAGTTTGTTCCTGCGCTAAGCTTGTTCATTCAGCCATACTGGAAGGGAGCCAGATATGAAACGAAAAGCAAACCATGTACACCTAGCTCCTTCCCAGTTTAAATGAGGCCATTTCTTTCTTTGTTAACAAGCCTTTTAAATAAAATATGGCAGTACTACCTTAATTTTAGGCCCAACACAGTTTAAAGCTGTGAAGCTATGTTAAATTTCCTATAGATATTCCAGTTGGGATTTTTCTGTAGATTGGCAACAGGAGTTCAGAAGAAAGCTTGAAAGTATGTAAAAAGATCTGTGAGAGAATTCTCTAGGGTGTTATTCACAACATACCACACATTTGCAAGGAGAAGCTTCCTGTTCACGTGAAGGGCCATACAAAATAAATTTGGTTTCTTGAGCAATTAGTGCATAAAGCACAGGCAATCTTTTCAGTCTTTCCATGTCTCTGTGGAAAGTCTCAACATTTTATTAAAGCGGGATAATGCTCTATTTCTATTTCTAGGAGCAAACAGTCTTTAAAATACATACAGGTACTCTTACACATCTAAGACTTGAAGTAAGCAATTTGGTTTGTTTAGTTGAGAATTGCAAAACGTTTAAAGGCAAATCATTCACTGCAGTCGACTCAAAACAAATTCAGCAGTTGTAGGAATTTTGATTCACATTTTTGCCAGATAGGTTTTGGGAAAGTCCTTCTAGCTCTGTGAAGGTTTGTAGGCATCAAAAAGCTAAGCTAACATAAGGGAGAATAACAACCAGGTCCAGTACCAGAAAACACCTTTCTATTAGTGATTTTTTGCCCTCTGGTTTAGAAGCAATGATCCATATTTGCATTTGTTATCCTTGGGTTCCTTGACTTACACCACTCATCACGTCTAATGTGCACAAAAACTCTACAATTATCCTTGGTGCTTAGCTTTGAATCTTACAAAGCAAAATATCCCCCCATTCCCAGCCCTACTTTACTTCAACTTACAAACTATGCACTGGACCTGGAGTGCTCCTTCTGCATGCTGAAATACTCATTCTTTTGGCAGAATGGACTGAGATCCAGTGGGAACTCCTGCTGGAGGAAGGAAAGGCAATTTTCGCAGCCTCCTGTGCCTTCATTCCAGAAGGTTCTCCAGCCCTCCAGAAAAGTTTTACAAGGGGCTGCAGGGGGGATGAGAAACTGGTGAAAACCATCTCTCTTCCTTTACTGTAGCAGGAGTGTCCTGTGAGTGAAGTTGTGTTCATGGAAATTCTGGCTCCAACCCTATGTAATAACATAACATGAGAGCTGATAGATGATTGGATGTCTGACCAATTGTAGTGTGTACTTGTAACAGAAGAGTCAACTGCCTGTTATGTACAGTTCCATTATTATTGCACTCTGAAAATGTGTTGTTGTTTTTAATGGATAAAGGCATCTGCAAGTGATGTTAGCTTGGGTGGAGATTGGATGAGGTGGGTTGAGAAGACAAAGAGGGTATTTCACACTTGGAATTCCCAGTCCTTTGCCCTTCCCCTAAGCCATTTTCTCTTTGTCCCTCCCTGACCAAGATCTCCTTTACCTGTTCAAACAACCCTCCAAGAAAGAATCATGGAATGACATGCATGTAATATGTAGACCTTTATTCAGAATGGTCATTTTTGCAGATGTCCTTATAGCTGCAAAAGATGTATGAGCATTGCATCAGCTTTTATTGTTAATCTTTGCTTATGGTGCTAGATGTTTTACATGAACTTTCTTTCTTTTATTCTCAGATCGATGACCTATACAACCTCAGAATATCCTTCTTGGAACTCATGAGTATCCAGACTCTGTTTTGTGTATCACAACTAGGACCTCACATCTTCTTCCCCAGTAGATGGGTACGATGCATCCAGTTCAATTTGTTTACTTTACACAAACCTCAGGAGTTAGTTGACTGAACTGCACATTCTTCTTTTACTTCTTCTTCTTCTTTTTTTGTGTGTGCCAAGCAAAAGCACTGTGACACCTGGACAATGAGTCTATGATTACTTACTCCTCTACCATAAAGACTTAGCTGGCTACAGTGAACTCATGTGCCCACTTTAAAATGGTGAGAATGGGCATGCTACTAGCTCATTTACATAAGACATGACATTTTAATTTGCTGCTGAAAAACCTGTACGACAAATCATCAGTGTAAATTATTACATACAAACTGTTAATGTTGGTTGAAGAGTATTAAATATTTAACATAGGTTTTTGATTTATACATGTACTTTTTTAATTAAAAATGTAACTTTTCCTACAGCACATCTTTTTTTGATGTGGAACTGAGGTATACTATATTCTGTTGTAAACAGAGTGGGGTTGGGGTGGGGGAAACTGTTAAAAAACAAGGCGATTTAAGAATAGAGTAGGGTACTATTCTTTTTAAGATTGTAATTCAGAATATAATATAATATGGATCAATGGGCCCGTGGATCTGGATTGTACAGTCATATTTACCAATCTAATGATTTGTAAGATAACCCTGTGGCTGAGCTGAATTCTTTCAAAAATAAAATAATATTTTGTATTGTTCCTGTAAAACATTAGGCTGTATTAATGAAAAGGCAAATGAACTGTGCATGGTATTTACAAGTGTGGGTTTTTAAATTGTTGGTTGCACAGGAACTTTGAAAACATCAGAAAAACAAATCTAAGTCTTCCATTGTATATATATATAGAAGAAGAAGAATGAAACTTGGGCGAACTCTTTAAATCAAAATATCCCTGGAATGAAATACGTGGGTGTTTGTAAATTCTGGAAATCTCTTTCTATACATAATAAACTAGATACCGTTTTATCTTTATTTCTCTTACTTACTTCGTCCCCCCCCCAAAAAAAACGTATCCCTGTACTTAATGCATATATTAAGGTATCTTCACATTCTCTGTGGTGGGGTCAGGTCCTTACTTTAGAATTGATATTTTGAATGTACTTGTGTAATGAGATCTCTCAATAGAAAAACCACTTCTCTATAGAATTTCACTCATACTTTGGAATTTATGTTTACACACTGCCTGATAGATTGAGGTCCTTTTCTATTCCATTAAATGAGAATTTTGAAATGTCTTCAATGTTAGGAAGACCTTCCCATAACTTTAAAAAGCAAGAATTGCACCAACATATTCATTTTCCTTTTTGTACTCTTGAGAGTCAAAGACTCTGCTGTCTATTGTACTCTTGAGAGTCAAAGACTCTGCTGTCTATTGCACTGTCTTGTATATCCAGTTTGTTTCACTGTTTTGTATATCAGTCTGCAATCCTGTGGCTATCTACATCGAGCTAAGTCCTATGAGTTTAGTGGGACATCCTCTTATGTAACAGTGTTTAGGACAGCAGCCTTAATTTCCCTTTTATCATTGAAACAGAAAAGTATTGTGCTGATTATTTTATTTTCACAGTGAACTACCCTCAGGTCTCATGGGTCGTTATACCACAAGAATAGGAGCAACAAGCGAATTGGATGTGAATTGAATCCAGTTTGAAAATCTAAGATAGATGAACCTTAATAGAGATACTGTAAAAACAGCATTTATGGAGCATATTGATTGAGATTCACTTTCTGCTAATGTAGCACCCAGGAAACAAGTTGGAACATTTTTTGATCCTTAGACTTTGGACATAACCCAGTCTTTGCAAACTATAGCTGCTAATTATTTGAATAGGGCATGCACAGGAAACCTTTATGGTAGATTGATTCCCTTCTTTAACCTGATATCCTCTCCCCCCGCACCCCTAGCCATAATTCGGGCCTCAGATGTTTTCAGCAGTGTTCTCCACTGGTAATTTCTGAAGTGCAACTATACTGAATTTCAGCAGTAAGAATACACATACTACATAGAGCAATCGGTTTATTTATTTTGCCATGACTCTCCAGATGGCAACATTCTGCTTCATCAGGGTATGCCCTCCTTTTTTGTTCATTTTTGAAAAATATTTACACAACTATATGCATTTCTGGAGGCCTCGCCTATTAGCACCGTGCAACACGTCATCAGAATCCGTGGGGTGGAAAAGTTCTAACAGAAATCTGGAATACCAAACATTGCACATCCTGTAACCTCGGAGTTCTCAACTTTTTTGGGAAGCTGTAATGAGCACCAAGAACTGCCCATTCCATAGAGGGAAAACTGATGTTCAGAACACCCCCCCCCACAAAATGTACCCATTCCAAAACCAAAATGGAGACAGCCAAAAAGCAGGTAACACCCCCAAAACTTGCATAACACTCCCAAGCAAAACTAGGCAATTTCATCCACAAACTAAAGAAAAGAAGAACCAAACAAAACATAAGTAGACACCGCAACCAAACAACCTCTACCAAAAGCAGTTATAAAACACCAGTCAGAGGCATTCCGGGGAAAGCGAAGTAAGGTGTTGTGTCTGGATGCTTTCATTTGGCTTTTGAGCCAGCCCCCCACCACCCATGTTTTAAACAAAGTTTTCTAACCCCCCATTCTTAAAAAACCTGGGAGGGGCATGATACCTTGATGGGTGCTAAGAGGGATATCTGAGGACACTGCTGTCTATGGACAGCATACCAGGGACCCAAGATACAGTGGTACCTCGGGTTACAGACGCTTCAGGTTACAGACTCCACCAACCCAGAAATAGTACCTCGTGTTAAGAAGTTTGCTTCAGGATGAGAACAGAAATTGTGCGCCGGCAGTGGGAGGCCCCATTAGGTAAAGTGGTACCTCAGGTTAAGAACAGTTTCAGGTTAAGAACAGACCTCCGGAACGAATTAAGTTCTTAACCCGAGGTACCACTGTACTGCATGTAGCTATGGTTTCTCCCTAAAGTGTGGTCTGGTGTTCTCCAGATGTTTTGGACTACAACTCCCATCCTTCAAGTAGCTCTGTTAGCCTCAAAGGCTATCACTTGATGCATATACAGGATGAGCTTTCAACAGTCAAGCCCTGTAATACAACATTCTTCCAGTTGGAAGGAATGTAACCGCAATAACTTTCAGAAGAGCTGTGTATCTCTTGTGCATATCTGATTGAACACCACTTGTTGGGTGGAGACTGCCATTATTGATTTCTTCAAAAATAAAAGTGGGGATACATCAACCATAATGCTGTCAACATAGAATGAAAAAAGGCTGGCATTTCTATCATTCACAATTTTGCTTTTAACCACAGCAACTTTGATCCCAAAAGCTATGGGAATAAACACAAACATTTGCCATATGCCAACCTTCTGAAGAAAACTAGCATTGGGGGGGGGGGGATATCTTTTTAAAAAACCCAAAATTGCATCTCAGTGTCAATAGGCCACCAGTCTATTTTCATAATTTAAGAACCTCTTTTTTAAAGTGTAGCTATCATCTGAAGCTTGTGGAAGCATCTCTGGGGCATTTACATAAAACCACTACCAACCATGGTCTGCTGTCAATTGTTTTACTCTTAGAACATCAGCCTATCTACACAATCCAGGAACCGCAAGACACATTCCAAAATCCAGCAGGCATGTACAGAGGTAAAACAGAAGCTGCTCTGAGAAAAATATCTGCAACTACATCTTGGCACATTTAACAAGAGTCTTTGCCATGGAACGCTATCACTGTCCCAGAGTTAGAAACTATAGTAAAACTGCAGCTGGTGACCATGGGATCTGGCTTGCTTTTCTTTTTGCTTATGTTTGATTACCAGAACCATATCTTGAATACCATATCTACAGAAATCATTACCAATAATAAATTAAGGATCATGGGTTTGCTCCTCTAATAAGTGCACTGATATGCTAAGAATCTGAACATAAGATTTGGTGTTGTAGAAGAATGTTTGCTGATGAGAAGTATCTTTTCCCCGTTAAGTGGATTTCATTTTTACAAAATATTAGTTTAGGCTTATATTTGGCAACAACCCACTTGCAGCATGTGCTGTAGTAGCAATGAATGCCGTTGATACCTTTGTTAACAGACCTAGCACCAAGCTCTAATGTCCAAAGCGCAGAAGGATGCTCCAAACTTTAGTTAGAGCAGTTCTGGACCAACATTGTATTTTCACAATCTCCTTGTGCTTATTAGACAAGAAGAGGGTTCTCTCCCTGCCCCCCTCTGCAGCTATGGTAAGACTGCAGTTATTTACTTGAGGGTAATTCCCCTTGAGAAGAGAGGAGTGCCTGGCATGCTCTGGTCCGTGGGGTCACGAAGAGTCGGACACGACTAAACAACTAAACAACAATAATTCCTATTGAACACAATGGGATTTGGACCAAATGCATCTGAATAAGGTAATGCAATACAGAGAAGATAGAATGCACAGTGTTGCTAGATATGACAACTAGAGAACATTTCATTTGAATAATATTAATAATAATTTTATTATTTATACCCCGCCCATTTGGCTGGGTTTCCCCAGCCACTCTCGGCGGCTACCAACAGAACACTAAAAACAGAATAAAACTTCAAACATTAAAAACTTCCCTAAACAGGGCTGCCTTCAGATGTCTTCTAAAAGTCAGATAGTTGTTTATTTCCTTGGCATCTGGTGGGAGGGCATTCCACAGGGCAGGTGCCACTACCAAGAAGGCCCTCTGCCTGGTTCCCTGTAACTTTGCTTCTCGCAGTGAGGGAACCACCAGAAGGCCCTTGGCACTGGACCTCAGCTGAATGATGGGGATGGAGACACTCCTTCAGGTATACTGGGCTGAGGCCATTTAGGACTTTAAAAGTCAGCATCAGCACTTTGAATTGTGCTCGGAAACGTACTGGGAGCCAATGTAGGTCTTTCAGGAGTGGTGTCATATGATCTCGGTGGCCACTCCCAGTCACCAGTCTAGCTGCCGCATTCTGGATTAGTTTCCAGGTCACCTTCAGAGGTAGCCCCACGTAGAGCACATTGCAGTAATCTAAGCGGGAGATAACCAGAGCATGCACCACTCTGGCGAGACAGTCTGCGGGCAGGTAGGGTCTCAGCCTGCGTACCAGATGGAGCTGGTAGACAGCTGCCCTGGATGCAGAATTGACCTGTGCCTCCGTGGACAGCTGTGAGTCTAAAATGACTTCCAGGCTGCACACCTGATCCTTCAGGGGCACAGTTGCCCATTCAGGACCAGGGAGCCCCCCCACCCGCTCTCCCCCTGTCCCCCCAAAACAGTACTTCTGTCTTGTCAGGGTTCAACCTCAATCTGTTAGCCTGCAAAACACCCTGGAAACAGAAGACTAGGCCATTAAGGAGAGAGGCACTAGTCTAGCTCATCTATTTGCCTGCTGTACTGTTTTATATTGTTGTTTTTAATTTGTAGGGAGCTTTTAACATACAGGAACATTTTAAAATGTGATTCCCTGCCTGCAGTCTGAATAGGTGCTGTTCCGCTGCATGTGTTGACTAGGCCTTGTTCCAAGTAAACTTGCAGGGTCAGGCTGTACAGATGTTGGTTAATGATTATGTCTTCACAACTCTTGGGTTGTTGTTTTTTGTAAGATTCTTTGAACTATGTTCATTCAGATGGTGAGGAGAGCAGTTCTAGTCAACCTTCTAAATTTACCTCTGGAAAAATTCTCAAGAATTATCTTGCTTCCATTGCTTGTGTGGAAAGCTATAGTTATGTATGGAAAATGATAATTTAAAGTACTAAAATGTTCCTAGGCAAATTCTTCCAGTCTTTCATATGCTGCTTCTTTTATAAATAGTTCTTAAATTGTGTTATTTAAATAACTAATTTTGATAAATGTTCTCAATTAAACTCTAAGGAATCTGACAGCCATACATAGAGTGATATCCTATGTATCATATCAGCCTGGGCACAGACAAAGGGGGTGTGGACAGAGGGGCAGCTGCCCCTTCTAAATCAAGTAAATAAATAAAAATACTTAACTGACCAATCACATCTCAGATAGCTCTGTTCTCCTCCCCCCCCCACATTGATCCTGCCCCCTCTAATATAAACCCTGGCTACACCCATGCATATTAGTGATATCCGAGTAGTCAGGATAGATTCACTGTAATCAATGGATTTAAAGAATGTGGCTTTGCTCTGGGTATGATTTGGTTAGATATCATCCATTGTTTCCATTATTGTGTTGCTTGGTGCAGCAGTATTAAGCTATTGTTTCAGCCAGTACAGTGGTACCTCGGGTTACATACGCTTCAGGTTACAGATTCCGCTAACCCAGAAAAAGTGCTTCAGGTTAAGAACTTTGCTTCAGGATGAGAACAGAAATCGTGCTCTGGCGGCGCGGCGGCAGCAGGAGGCCCCATTAGCTAAAGTGGTGTTTCAGGTTAAGAACAGTTTCAGGTTAAGAACGGACCACCAGAACTAATTAAGTACTTAACCTGAGGTACCACTGTATTAGAATGTGGTCCATCAAGGAGATGCAGGATGGTCCTTGGTTTTGTTAGTCTTTTGTTGTTCTCCTTTCTTAAATGTTTGTTATATATGCATTGAAAACATTTGCATCCCTCCGTTAAAGATATCAGAGCGGGGATGTTATAATGTTGCATTGTGGGAATATACAGGCACGCCTCGTTTTATTGCGCTTTGCAGATATTGCTCCTTACGAGGAGACGGTAGCAACTGCAGGCAGCCTGGCCGCTTCCAGGGAAGAGAAGCCCCCCCTCCCCCGGCTACAGGAGTGGAGCTGGCTAGGGCTGGAGCCAGGTTATTACCCTCCTGCCCCTGCAGCCATGCAGGGCCTGGTTTAATAGTTTGCAATACAGTATAAGTACAGTGGTACCTCGGGTTACAGACACTTCAGATTACAGACTCTGCTAACCCAGAAATAGTACCTCAGGTTAAGAACCTTGCTTCAGGATGAGAACAGAAATCGCATGGCAGCAGCGGAAGGCCCCATTAGCTAAAGTGGTACCTCAGGTTAAGAACAGTTTCAGGTTAAGAACTGAGCTCCAGAACGAATTAAGTTCTTAACCCGAGGTACCGCTGTATATGTTTCATATGCAATGGGAAACAAAAAATAGTAATTGTGTGATTTGTTTTATTTTGATATTTGCTTTATTGCAGTGGTCTGGAACCAAACCCACAATATCTCTGAGGTATGCCTGTGCTGAACCACACCTGTTTATTGGAAACCAAGTGAACATGGGTTACTAGAATTCTATATCAGGCAACCGTTACTTTGGATTCCCAGAACGCACGAAGCACTTTGCAGAAAATGTAAATGCTTCCAGCTTATAAGTTCTTTCTCCTCCTCCGCCTCCTCCTCCTCCTCCTCCTTTGTTGTTTAGTCATTTAGTCGTGTCCGACTCTTCGTGACCCCATGGACCAGAGCATGCCAGGCACTCCTGTCTTCCACTGCCTCCCGCAGTTTGGTCAAACTCATGCTGGTAGCTTCGAGAACACTGTCCAACCATCTCATCCTCTGTCGTCCCCTTCTCCTTGTGCCCTTAATCTTTCCCAACATCAGAATCTTTTCCAGGGAGTCTTCTCTTCTCATGAGGTGGCCAAAGTATTGGTGCCTCAGCTTCACGATCTGTCCTTCCAGTGAGCACTCAGGGCTGATTTCCTTAAGAATGAATAGGTTTGTTCTTCTTGCAGTCCATGGGACTTTCAAGAGTCTTCTCCAGTACCATAATCCAAAAGCATCAAATCTTCGGCTATCAGCCTTCTTTACGGTCCAGCTCTCTTCTTTAATTTCTCTTCTTTAATTTCAGCCAAAGCTAATATGTTTGATGAGATGATCAGAAGTTAACATAAGTGTTTTTCCAAGTCATTTCCCCTCGTTAATTCATCCCAAAATGTGCTTAGGATTGTGTATCAGTGATTTAAGTGGCTGTACAATTCATCATCCCGGTGTGATCTCATTCGTTTGCCATCCAAACAACTCCCAGATGTATATTTAGAGGGATATGGTCACATCCACAATATATCAAAAGTAATGCAAAGCAAAAGTGGCTGATTACCTCAGTGAATGTACAATGAAAACAGGACAAAATGAATTTACTATTGGTATTCTCTATTGACTAGAATAAAGTCAGTCACATAAATGTCTTTATTCGCCATGTAGTAGGACCCAGTTGAAGCCCATCATTTGGCTTGATATTTAGAAATGTCCTCAAAACACATGCCACATTCCCATGGCCTATGGGACACAGCAGCTGGGGGAAATTCCTCAAATACTGAACAATGTTAAAAGTTGACAGGAATGTAGGCTGCCAGTTGTACACTATACCTGTTTCAGCAAAAGTCCTGCTTAATGTTAAATTAAAAACGCTGGAGACAAGGAAGACATTTTGCCTTCTGAGCATAGCCTTTTATCAAATCTGTTTGGCAGGAATTCAAAACATAGTGCATCATGCTGGAGTTATGTGATGAATCCTTTGATAATCATGTTCTGCTTCTGACTAGTATCATGAATTAGGTACTGCTATTCCTTGAGATACTGATTTCATCCCTACTTGCATCTGACGAAATGTGCTCTAGTCCATGAAAACTTGGCATTTCATTTGTCATTCAGATATCATTTAACTTTGGTTTCCGAAAGGTCTAGAAAACAAGAAAGGGGCAAGGATCTTATGCACACATGAACTCCAACTTTTTGTTTCGAACCTGCTTTGCTTAGTTAGTGGTAAGTTTGCTACTAAGGAGTGGGGCTGGTCCAGATGCTAAAATGATACATTTGTTAAAAGACTTTGAAGTATTACTAATGTCCATTCCTGCGGGTGGTGTTTGCTGGTGAATATTTTTATATGAAGTCATCCGCACAAGGGAAGCATCATGTAGGAAAGGAAAATGATTTATTGTAAACATATGACAGCCCAGTATCTGCTGCAGTCACTTTCAAATAACTTTTTGGGGTTCTGCGGCGTATAGTTTTACTGCAATAATCTGTCTAGTAATAAACCATGAATGGTCAGTGTCCACAACTGAACTTTGGACACTGGTTTATTACTAGGCAGATTATAGCAGTAATGAAAATTGAGATGTCATTTGCCTTTGATCAGTTTCCCATTACTAAAGTTTTGGAGAAAACATTGAGAAGGGAAGCTACACTGTACTTTCAAAATCTATCCACATCATCTAGCCAGACAATTTTTTTTAGAAGAATGGGTTTATTTAAGGAAGATGTGTAAAAACACGAGTTCTCTGAAAGAGTGGAGCTGGTTTTAGCAGTACTCTTGTTAGTTGCGGCTTCCAGTATGTGGTATTTATGATCTAGGATACAGTGGTACCTCGGGTTAAGTACTTAATTCGTTCCGGAGGTCCGTTCTTAACCTGAAACTGTTCTTAACCTGAAGCACCACTTTAGCTAATGGGGCCTCCTGCTGCTGTCACGCCACTGGAGCACGATTTCTGTTCTTATCCTGAAGCAATGTTCTTAACCTGAAGCACTATTTCTGGGTTAGCGGAGTCTGTAACCTGAAGCGTATGTAACCTGAAGCGTATGTAACCCGAGGTACCACTGTATAGGCAAAATATCTTTGTTGCATGCAGAAGGTCCCAGATTCAATCTCTTAGAGACACCTATCTGAAATCCTGGAGAGCTTTGGCCAATCTGTGTAGACAATACACTCTAAGCTAGATGGACCAGTGGTCTGGTTTGGGATAAAGCTGCTTCATAGATTCCTATGTCCCCCAAATGTGGCAACCATTCTTTTTTCAAAAGTCAGCAGTTCCATTAAGTATATCATGGGAGTATCTACACAGCAGATGTAAAATTCACATTGCTATAGTAGCTTTCCCAAAATGTCTCGGGATTTATAGTTTGATCAGTTGGTGTTAGCAATTATTATGGTCATTCACATAACGACACTCTCTAGGGTTTTCCTAGGCATGACTATGACATCTACCCTTCATAGCTTACAAATGCAAGCCCTACAGGTTTTAAAAACAAACAAACAACCCTCAAAACAGTTTACAAAAGGATAAAGCAAGAAAATCAAGAAAAATGTACAGCAATAGTTTGAAACATACAAAAAGTTAGAATACTAAAACGGGTTAAAATTCACATCAACTTTCTAAGGTCTGAGTGGGCTAGTGATAACCCCCCTGTGGTCTTAGAGAAGAAATAACACCCAGTATCACTCTGTAGAATCACCCGTGCTGTGATTAGCTATCCCTGAATTAAGAAATCCTATGCTAAATGTTAACAAGGATACAAGTTCTGCTGTAAAAATAGGCAGTAGTCAAAGACCATAGGAGATGTTGATAAGCAACGTTGCCAGAGGATGTGATGGTTTATATCCCAATAATGGAAAGGCAAACTGCAACAATTGATTATAGATGAAGGTTCTGGAGAAACATCACCATGCTTTTTACCCAACAATACTGTGAGCCTCAGTCACCCTTGGCTAAATATGTGGAAATTATTTGACCCCAAAGGCACCAAGAATATGTGAAATTATTTGGTTTTAACAACAAACAAACAAACAAACAAACAAACAACAACAAGCAATCTTTCCCAGCTGTTCAGTAGAACAGAAGAGCTATTCATTTAAGCAAACAGAAGTCCTGGATGATGTTTCTGCTGGTACAATTAGGCTATATGAATGATCTTCAAGCTTCATCCGAAGTCCTTGGTTTACAATAAAGTACATACAGTACAATGCTCATGGAAGCAAAACCAAACACCCAATTATTTACCTTAGGATTCTTCATCCCAGGCCATTGTTAAAGTGGCATTAAAGTGGCATTATAACAACAATGTGGGGCACAGGTGGCGCTGTAGTCTAAACCGCTGAGCCTCTTGGGCTGTGTGACGGGGTGAGCTCCTGTTGCTTTGTCACAGCTCCTGCCAACCTAGCAGTTCAAAAACATACCAGCGTGCGTAGATAAATAAATAGGTACCATTGTGGTGGGAAGGTAAACAGTGTTTCCACAGTGTTCTGTGCACCACAAGCGGTTTAGTCATGCTGGCCACATGACCCGGAAAGCTGTCTGTGGACAAACACTGGCTCCCTCTGCCTGAAAGAGGAGATGAGCGCCGCACCCCATAGTTGAATTTGACTGGACTTGACCATCCAGGGGTCCTTTACCTTTACCATAACAACAATGCCACACTCCTGATATTTTCCCTCAACAAGAAACAACAATACCCTGATACCTTTGGAAGGTTTGAGGCAAAATTCGACTCAGTTTTCTGCATTGATCATTGTTCCTGCCTGTGACATGTCAGATGGGTTGACATAGTTGTGGTGAGGTTGAGGGCGTGTGAATATACTTAGGTAGGTGTCTGAATCCAGCTGAGATTAGCAGGATCGTTTCAACCTTCTATGGAGAAACTATTGTCCCACTCTAATAAAGTAATAGATGTTTCAGAAGTGCTTTGAAGTCCTTCCAGCTTCTTCACAGCACTGTGAAATCTGATACTTTCGGCTTTTAAGCAGTCTGTGAAAGTACAAAACTGTAGTACATGTGGAATTCATTCACTGACTTCCAAGCTGAAGGAGGGGTGGAGGGAGGCAATGGTGTTAGAAAATGTCTAAGAAAGGGGAGAGGGAGAGGAGAAGTCTTCAGTAAAATGTGGCATCTAATTGTCAACTTTGGCACGCTCTCAAATGTGCAGCTTCCTGCACTTTTGAGGTAATGTGCGACTTTCCCCATGTAGCTTTCCTTTGAAATCTTCAAACTCTTTTGAAAGTTAAATGAAAGTAGACGAGAAACAGCAAAATGACATGCTTTTATGAGGCATTCCATGGTTATAGCTTCTGCTGGGTTGTAAGTTGCGTTTTTTCCCCTCCTTGTGATTCTGTCTTCACTTAGGCCTCTGTGTTAATGGCTTGTTACACAAGTGCGTCTTTTTGCCAGAAACGTAACAAAATCCCTTAAGTTATTCATGCCAGTGGGTAGGCTGGCAGGCACTGTTTGCCTAAAGCCTCAGCCCTGTAATCAAGGGTTTGCTTTTGGAAGGAAAGACTAGAGGATAATGAGATGTTTTCTTCTCCCTGAGATAGCAGAGTTTCTATCATCAGTATAGCCGAGGTGAAATCTAGCCAGAATAAAAGGACCTGGGCTTGGAGTGGCCTGCTTCTAGTCACCATTACGTTGCATCTAGCAATATGAAATATGTGCTGTATTGGATAAGCAACATGTGGAAAACCCACAGCTTGTTGGACACACATATGAGTATCGTGTGCAGCCCCCAAGTGTCTCAACTATTGCCATGTTTTCATTCGCTGCTGTTTTTACTGCTTTTTGGGGGGGGGGCTGCCGCTGCAGGGTTTCCTTCTTTGCCTGCCCCCACTGCCCCCTGGCATGTATCCCCCAACTGTCCACCAACTGTTGCTTGTGGCCTTTGAGGCCCAAAAGGTTGCCCACACCCCTGGAATACAGTATTGGGCTAGATGTTCAAGCTAGATGATCAAGCTAGATGTTCAGCAACAAACCCATGTCCAGGAGCCTGGAGTGAAGGGAGCAGACTTTTCAGAGGCAAAGTGGTCTGTGGAATCTTTCCCTTACCCACTACTTTCTCCCAGATATGTGCTTGCTGTGACTGGGGGGAAGTGGCTAGAACCAGCCTAGTCCAGGAGGGAATGGGGGAGTTCACATTCCAGCTCCTTTTCCCTTTGAAGCTTTGCTCTATCACAAAATTGAAACGATCCAACTGCAAAGTGGTCATGATTAGGAGAGCATTCCGATGCCCAGCCATCCAAAGTTACTTTAAAATTGCTCGGCAGGCAGGGAGGAAACAGAAACCATCCATTCTTGGTTTAAATCTATCTGTACTTTTAACCCAAGATATTTCGGATCTGAAAATGGAATTGTAACTTGTTGAGTTGCCGGGTCAGTTAAATCGGCTGCTTTACCTTTCTCTGTACGAACCCCTTGACTTTTACCCATTTAAAAAGTTTTGTGTGGAAGGCTTGTAAGTTTCAGGTGCTCAGTAAAATGGCAGAGCCACATCCTCAGATTACAGTGCCAATCACAGATGGGATGGTGGAGATGTGGCTTCAGTTATCTGGTAATTACGGACTAAAAAAAAAAAAAAGGTAACACAAATAAATGGGAGTTTAGGATTCCCCCAAACTCCACCAGCCATGAAGCAACTTCAGCTACTGATATATTTTCACCCCCAGTTCATCTTCCTTCAGTGTCCTAGGCTGTCTTTGCTCATTGGCATGACGGGAAACAGAAGGGAGATTGGAGAAAAACATGATTCCCTCATTATTTCTCTCATGACCTTCTAATACCCCTTCTTCTCCAAGCTCAAATTGCTTCATGTTTATACCCTAAAGTCTTTGGTGAGAACCTGAATGTGGAGGGTGTTTTAGCTACGCCCAGGCATTTTGCTGTACATGTAAAATGTAAAGATGGGGACAGGGCAAGGGTGCACAACTTTACCCAACTACTGTTTGATTAAATGTGCTTAGGCTCTGCAGGGTTCCTGATCATGGCAAGAGCTTCTAAGTGCTTTCAATGAATGAATAGACTTAAAAACTCCTCAGACCTTTGCACTAAGTCTCTAACGGTCTGAAGAGCAGCCCACACACCCAGGGATGAGTGGAGGTGGTATGTGAGTCCTTGTTCTCATTTGTATACATGGGATGTTCAGGCTTATGTCTAGATAGAGCTTTTAACATTCCTTGATGGGACACTTCTAGTGGACTGGAAAACTTATTTTGGTGCGTTGCTTTCACTTCTACTCTAAGAAATAAAAAGTTGACTTGGTAGACTATTTCCTTTCCCCTCTCCCTCAAAAAATGAAGACTTTGTTTATTTTTTAATTGATGGGTATAGGTAAGAGCTGAAAGAGCATCTTACAGTAAGCTCTGCCAGAGGATCCCTCCAATGTTAATGAGCAGACAAATTCATCTCGGGGAAACAATTTGCTGCTAAAAATAGATGCCAGCCTAACTGTAACTAAAATAATTGCAGACGTGGAGCTAGCCAGGCTTTTGATTTCTAAGGCTCAAGGAGATGAACCTGTTACAAATGGGTTTAAAACATACATATTTAAATGTGCCAACTGAGTCTGACTTGAAATTAATCCACTTTCAAGCTTCCATCAAATAGGGCTACACAATTCCCTGGATAATGTTCTTCATGTTTTCCAAAGCCAACCAGCAGTCAGTTTATAGTTATGAGGCTGAAGGGAAAAAACACCAAACATACCCTATTTATAGGACACTTAAGCCAAACAGTGAGGAGACCAAATGTAAGATTTCTGACAGAGGCAATTAATAAATGCTGTGCTCCAACCTATTCCAGTTGGAAAGGTGTAGATGGTTTTTTATTGCGGACACCAGGCAGAGGTACCTTTTCAGTATCCTGTAAACTCTGCTGACGTATTGCACATGTGTAGGACCAGCCTTAGCATAAATAGCCTTGGGTAAGGAAAACCTTCACCACACACCCACAGTCACCCAGAAGGTTTACAGGGCCTAGTGCCCAAGGTGTGATCTTTTTGGAGGGCTGGCGCTACAACTGAGAAGGCCTGTTTCTGTGAGGTTTCTAGCAGGTATGTCCAACAGGGTGTCCCCTGCTGGATGCAAAGATTGATGTGGCCTACAGTAGGGGAGGCGGTCTGCTAGTCTCAAGCTGTTTAGGGATGGATATATATATATATATATATATATATATATATATATATATATGGCAGTAATAAGACCCTGAGCCTAGCTCAATAGCAAATAGACAGCCAGATCCCTAAGCACAACTGTAATACAGTATGTGCATTTACCCGTCCAGATGTGCCACTCAGTACCCTGACTGCAGCATTCTGCACAAATTTGATTTATCAATACACTTAAAAATAATTAGCTTAATGAGTCTAGCAGCACTCTACACAGTTTCAAGTATCCCTCTTGTTTTTCTCCAAATACTTTGAGGTACCTCCTTCCACAATATTCCTTGATATCTTCCTCAGTTTGACCTTGCAGAAGCATCACTTTCTTTTATCCAGGAAATAAAACTTCATTTCCCCTCATTCTGTTCATGGATGACACATTTCCCTCCAGTTTTTGACCTGCTCCAGAAGGACCACAAATTTGAAATTAAATGCAAAAAGTCCTGAAGGTCGTCACATGAGGGGAGAACAGCTGAATGTGGTTTATGGGACAAACAGGCTGCAAACACGGGAATCCTCTACAGGTAACCACAATGGATTTCTTACTGTACATGCCTGCAGCTATTCCATTTCTTCAGAAAAAAAGAGGTAAGCTTATTCTAGTCTCCGCTTTCTCTTCTGTTTGCTTGCCCCAGTTATCAGCCTCACACAGTGTATATATTTGTATTCCCATATGTTGGCCTCACAGGCAATTTCACAGATTTACTAATGGAGGCAAGTTTTTCCTCAATACACTTTCTTGGGAACTCTTGCTGAGAGATGTGAAAGCACTCCAGAAACTTGGTGACAGACAAGAGGCAGGATTTTTGTGGCTCTTACCCAAACACACCTCAAAGTGTGTTTCAGACATCAAGAGTCACTCTTAGTTTACGGAAATTAGCTGATTTCACTTAGGTCAGGAACTATTTCGGAACTCTAGGCTGTTCCTTGAGGTTATGTATTTGTTTTCTAGCAATGCAATAGATGCCCATGTTAGGAAAAGTCATAGGGAAGTACCTGCAACTTTGAATCTATTTGTGAGATGCAGAAGGGAGGTCTGATCATTGATGTGCATTTCTTAAACTCTGGGGACAGGGATAAGAACTGGCCTAGAAGAAAAAAGGATGCATGGTAGTAAGATGCAATAACATTCCTTCGGACCACAGCAGCGGATCAAGGCCTTACACCAGTTTCCCACCAAGAACTGACACACACACCCGGGGTTGCTATTTGCCCACTTTCTGCTTGTAAATAGAAACAATGAAGGAAGGGTTTGGAAGCACTGGACCTTCATCTGTACTGGGAACAAATTCTGGACCGGGGCCCCATAGCTGCTTTTTCTTCAGTGGCCAGTTTAAGCATGTGTGTGTTTGTTTTTAAAGGCTGTTTAATCATAACACACAGTTTATAGTCATGATGAGTTGTTGGCAGGAGAGAAGATCATTTCCTTTATTCTTTGCCAGTCAGTTTCTCATTCTGTTTCTCAACTGGAATATGGGTCAAAGTTGTGCTCTCACATCAGCTTTATTGTTTGTTCTGTTGCGTATTTAACTTCCCTTCAGCAACTTCACCTAGCCACCAGGTGTAGGGTAGGGTGGGTGTGGTGTGGCTTGGCTTGGCTTGGCTTGGCTTGGCTGAAATGGCCTTGTGAGCCAAGTTGAGAGGCCTGATGGACTTAATTAGGACTTCAGACTGAAGGTTCCCCACTGCTATTGTAGCATATTGCAGACCTGCGAGCTCCCAACTTCTAGTCCTTCTCTCTGCTTTTGCTTATATCCAGTTTTGTAAGACCATATTGGCCATTTTTTCATGTCGTAGCATCAACCTACATTGCCTTCAACATTCTTACTTGCTGACTCTCTGAGTGTCCCATTTTTTCAGGGACAGTCCTGGATTTATAGGTTTGATCCCGGAATGTACCGTACTTCTCATGTGATCGCGTAAATATTTTGTAGAATCTTCCTGTGCCCTTGCAAAGCTTTCAACACTGGGTTGCTTAAGATTGTGTTCAGAGGTACAGAATCATTCCCATGGCGGCAGCGGCAGGGGTGCTCCTTTGTTAAAAAGTGAGACAAGAGTGTTAGTGAGAATCAGACCATGGCATTGTATGTGGAGACCAAGACTTCTTTATCCTTAGGGATGCACACGATAACACACATTGGAAAGACCTCTTTCTGAGAGATTTACTTTTCTTCCCAATTTTGAAACTAGGAAAATGGTTCTCATTTCCACACTGACAAAACCCAGACCTGTTTCATTGCACTGTTAAAAATCATGTGGTAGGAATTTGAAAAGAGTTTTGAGAGGTGATCAAAAGTTGAGGGCACCCATCCATTTTCTGAATAACAATCAAACAGAGGAGCATCAAAGGCGTGGGGAATGGCATAGGGTGGGGTTTTGTTTGTTTGTTTGTTTGTTTTTGTTATCCCTAGCTCATAGACATTTTTCCCATGGTTGTGGAGAGCAAAGTTTTGGAAACACAGTCACGTGGTACATGACTAAACCAAACGATCAGAAACCAGAAGGACAAAGAGAACAGCTTGCTTTCTAAAACTCATAATTTTAAGGCAATTTCACATGTACATGAGATAATATGTGAGGGTAGCAGATTCAATGCCAGATTCAAGAAAAGCAGATCTAGTTGTGAGGACAGGATATAAACCTCCATCAACCAATTTTTTCCCCTATCAAATAAAATACCACTTCTTCCAATTTACAGGAATGGAATGAAACCCTGATGTGATGGAGGTGTGGGGAACTTCAGGAGGCATGGGAGGGCCACATACCTCACCTGTGATATAAGGAGTAAGGAAATAGTTGGGCTCAGTGCTGCCTCTGGCTTGGGCTCCATGTTGTTCCTCAGATCTTTGGGCCTCAAAACCCCTAGTTTTCAGAGGAACAACTGAGGTGTATTCCATTGGGTTAGGGGTCAGTTGTTACGTGGGGAGTTGACAGAATAACAGCTGGGTGTATATGTGAAAGCGTGAGTTTAGTGATGGGATTAGCATAGTGCCCAGCAACAGAAACCTTATGCAAGTGTCTGGAAAGAGAGAAGCAACTGACTCCAGTCCATAGAGATTGTAAAAGAGCTATGGAGGGCCTATTTTTCGACTAGGAGGATTAGCAAGGATAATATGAGCATTGCTCTGTGTTCTGAAAAAGAGAGGGGCTACTCTCTTCACCTTTTCCTCTTGATGACATTGGTTGATTAAAATTCTGCTTTATCTGGGCATATGGAGTACCCAGATCTATATTTAGATTGCCTCAGTATAAATGTTTGAGTGCACCACATGGCTTCAGCACATGTGCTTTGGACTCTTGTGGCAGTGGTGAACTCCAGCCAGTTCATTAGAGATGGGTGCATGAGACATCATGTTCCATGCAAGCATAGTTAGCCAAGTTGAAGTGGAATATCATACCAGAACACAAATGGAGTCAGTACGTTCTTTACCAATATGTGCCCTTTGTCCCATGGGAATTGTACTGTAGGCAGTTCCCTGGATGGCAGCCTTCCTGAAATGAAAACCCATTGAAACAAGAGACTTCACTCCCATAGCCTCCCCAAGCTTGTAATATTTTTAACCCAGTGTCTGGGATCTGCTAGTGCAACAACTTGTTTCTGGGTTCTTGTAGTCCCACATATGCACTTGTCTATATAGAAATGGTTGGTATACCATGGTTCTTTTCCTTTACATCGAAAAGCACACGGCTATGTATTCCGGCACGGCAGAAGCACTTTGCATCATGGCTGGTGAATGTCGAAGATCTGGGAATTATTTATTTTCTTTACAAATCCAACAGTGAGCCTCTCTGGGAGGACCCTGGCCTTTGGCAGTTCGGATTTAATGAATGGCAGCTGCTTGGGAGCATTTGTGGGCTGCTGGAATGTTAGAATATGGCCAACAGAAATGGAAGTAGACTTGTTAATGTATAAGCACCGGAGAGAAGCTGTTTACTACTGCTGCTACTTCAATTTAACTTCATGTGCTAGTGGCTTTATAAAATGACACAGGGAGCTAGCTAACTGTTTAGGAGTATAAATAAAAAAAATTCTTCCAGTAGCACCTTTAAGACCAACTAAGTTAGTTCTTGGTATGAGCTTTCGTGTGCAAGCACACTTCTTCAGATACACTGAAACAGAAGTTGCCAGATCCTTCTATATAGTGAGAAGGTGGGGAGGGGTATTACTCAGAAGGGTGGTGGGAATGGGAGATTGGCAGATAGCTGAGATGAGCCTGCTGATGACTCTTAACGACTGTAATAGGTCTTACAGGAAAAGGCAAGGGGTGAGAAGGTGAGAAATGGCTTAGTCATGTATAATGGGATAAGAATCCAATGTCTTTGTTCAAACCAGGTCTCTCCATGGTTTTAAGTTTGGTAATGAGTTGCAATTCAGCAGCTTCTCTTTCCAGTCTATTTCTGAAATTCCTTTGTAGTAAAACAGCTACTTTGAGATCTTGTATAGAATGTCCTGGGAGATTGAAGTGTTCTCCTACTGGTTTCTCTGTTTTGTGATTCTTGATGTCAGATTTATGTCCATTTATTCTTTGGCGTAAGGTTTGGCCTGTTTGTCCAATATAGAGAGCTGAAGGACACTGTTGGCATTTGATGCCATACACAATGTTAGATGATGAGCAATTGAATAGTCCCGAGATGGTATGTGTGATGTTGTTGGGGCCAGTAATGGTGTTGTCCGGGTGTATGTGGCAGCAAAGTTGGCATCTGGGTTTATTGCAGGCTCTGGTGCCAGTGTCCGTGTTAAGTCTGGTTGTAGTATTATTGTGGGTTAGGAGTTGTTTAAGATTGGGTGGCTGTCTGTAGGCAATGAAAGGTCTTCCTCCCAGAGCTTGAGAAAGAGAACTGTCATTGTCCAGGAGAGGTTGTAGATCTCTGTATCTGAAGAAGTGTGCTTGCACACGAAAGCTCATACCAAGAACTAACTTAGTTGGTCTTAAAGGTGCTACTGGAAGAATTTTTTTTATTTTTATTTTTATTTTGACTATGGCAGACCAACACAGCTACCTATCTGTTTAGGAGTATGTCTGCATATCACTTCTTTGAAAGATCACTATCATGTAGTATGTGGACCATGCCTTCAGAGCTCAACTAGCCTCTGCCCAGAGCTGGTCTGGTATCTGCAGCTTATGGGAATGTCTCTGGGGCAGTGCAGGGTATGAACATAATCTTGTACTTCTAGTTTTCTGCATCAATTTTGGTGCACAAACAGGCTTCCCCCCCCGATCCAGATGGAATGGGTCATAGCTCCCCAAGCTCTAATCATAGCCCCTATTTCTCTAAGTTATGTATGGCAAAACACTAGCGTCCTTCCCATCAATTTTGCGTTTATGACCAATGAAGAAGGCCAGTCTTCTTAATTTGGCTTCTAGGAATTTGTATAAGGTTTTTAAATGCTCTCCCCAGGGAGGCTCACCTGGCACCTTTGTTACATATCTTTAGGCACCAGACAAAAGCATTCATCTTCTCCCAGGCCTTTGGCTAATTGAACAATCTATGGCTTTTTAAACTGTGTCTGTGTTATTGTTTTCATTTGTATGTATTTTTGTGTTTTTATATTGTAAACTGGCCTGTGATCCTCGAATGAAGGGCAGTATAGAAATTTTAATAGTACTAGTAGTAAATAGTAGTAGTAGTAATAGAAGTAGTAGTAGTAGTAAATACTATACGGAGTGCTGATAAAGTCAGCATCATTCTCCATGGCCTTAAATATGTTTGCAAGTATAGCTATTTGAAGGTTTCGTATCCTTACAAGTAGCAACGAATAAACAGTCAACAGTCTCTAGCACATTGTGTGTACATGTGCATATGCACACCTGGCACACACATATTGAGGATATAGAGAGCTTCTTAACATGTCATTTGTAGTGAGCATAAAACTTAGCAGTAGAGCTACGGCAGAGGGAGTAAGCACTGCTGTTTGCAATATATATTTTGGGATGTGTAAATATAACTAATCCCATCTATGTTATCTTAATATGAATCTCTTGATGAGTTCAAGGTCAGAAATCCCCAGGAACTGAGTAGGCAAATGAACAGGTGCTTTGCTAAAGAACTGCAAATTATATTACAATTGGTTTCTTCCTTCCCTTTGGGCTTAATGCTAATGCCGCTTTATTATAGTCATTGTGACATTCATAAAAACTGCTAATAAAGCAAAAAATATAGTTTCCTGCCCAGCCTCTTTATATACAGAATGGCCTACATGGTTTAACCAAACTTTCTGGCTAGACAGCTGCTGTTTTCTATGGAAGCAATATTACTACTGTTTCTTAAAAGGAACAAATAAACACTTGGTTCTTTTGGAATCTCTCCAGTATATAATATAGGGGTTGTGTTAGTTTGTGTGAAAGAGAAAGAGAGACCAAAAATATATATAAAAACAAGAGTTCTGGAAATACTTTTCCTTAAAGTGTAGCATATATGCTTCCTCCCCCCAAAAAAGTAATCATGGAAAAGAGGATAAAGGCTTAGCTATTTATTTTAGAATGTATATACCACATTAAAATATCTGATTAAGTTGATCTGAAATATTTCTACTGTGGACTTATGGATCAAATAAAATGAAAGGTCCTATGAAATAAAATGAAAGGTTCCCCTCCTGCTACAACCCCCAGACTGGGTAGGCCTGCCATGCAAGGTACTGTCAGGTAGATTACCAGCACACTTCCCTTCTTCTTCTCAAGACAAATAGTTGGGAGGCAGAGGGAACATTCAGCTTACTCAACCTTCACTGGAGCCCAAAGTAGCTTGCTTTTCTCTGTCAAATCCAATCCCACTGATATGTGCATGTAGTGTAAGCCAAGGCATGTGAGGAGAAAGTATCCCTTTGAGTCTGGCAGAAATGCATGCACGAGCCCAACAGTCAATTTTAAGAAGTTTATTAATGGTGAAAGGCAAGAGGACAAAGGGAAGACGCAGAATGGGACTTTAAGAAAGCAAAGAATTCCAGTTCAACTCTTAGCTATCCTATCGCAGCTACTTACAAACACACTTCTGACTTTCTCATGTGTAATGTAGCAGCACTGATGGTCAGATGGGAGCTGAGGGGAAAGGGACATTGGCAACAGTCCATCTTTTAAGGACTCTTGAGCTCTGGCTGACAGGTGGTTCTTAAGTAGCCACTGGCAAGATGGCCAGATCTGTCAGGGAGGAGCCTGGAACCTTTTGGAAGATCCTTTTTTTTTTTTTTTTTTTTTTGGTAAACCTCTTTTTTCTCCAGTTATGCGATATATATAAATTTTATGAAATAAATAAATTTGCTTGGGAATATTTTCCCCTTCCCTGCTAGACAGAACCCATTCTACACTTCACAGAGGACCAGAGTACTGAGTTATCTTAAAGTGACAGCCTGATATAGCAAGCTGTACATGAGCGTTTCCAGCAGCTGGTACCCAGAAGTGATGTGGGTGGCGCTGTGGTCTAAACCACTGAGCCTCTTGGGCTTGCTGATCAGAAGGTTGGCGGTTTGAATCCCCGCAACGGAGTGAGTGCAAGTAGATAAATAGGTACCGCTGTGGCGAGAAGGTAAACGACATTTCCATGCGCTCCGGCTTCCATCACGTTGTTCTGTTGTGCCAGAAGCGGTTTAGTCCTGCTGGCCACATGACCCGGAAAGCTTTCTGTGGACAAATGCCAGCTCCCTCGGCCTGAAAGGAAGATGAACGCCTCACCCCATAGTTGCCTTTGACTGGACTTAACCGTCCAGGGGTCCTTTATCTTACCTTTTTACCCAGAAGTATCATCAGAAGAAGTAGAACATAGGAATCAGTGTTAATAGCCATTGAAAGCATCCAAGGAAATGTCACTCTGAGACATTGCAGGAAATTTTACATGGTAGGCAGCTTCTCAGACACATCTGCTGTCACGTGGTGATCCTAGCGCAAAATCAAGTGTGAAAGGATAAGAGTGGTCAAAGTGGCTCTTTGTGAGATAGGTTATCTAGCCTGTTACTATTAGCCTACTGGTTGCCTCTCTACTAGGGATGGGGAAGAAGAAGAAGAAGAAGAGGAGGAGGAGGAGGAGGAAGAAGAAGAAGAAGAAGAAGAGGCGGAGGCGGAGAGTTTGGACTTGATATCCCGCTTTATCACTACCCTAAGGAGTCTCAAAGTGGCTAACAATCTCCTTTCCCTTCCTCCCCCACAACAAACACTCTGTGAGGTGAGTGGGGCTGAGAGACTTCAAAGAAGTGTGACTAGCCCAAGGTCACCCAGCAGCTGCATGTGGAGGAGCGGAGACTCGAACCCGGTTCACCAGATTACGAGACTACCACTCTTAACTACTACACCACACTGGCTCTCCAGATGTTCAACTACAGCAATGCTGGCTGGAGTGGATGGGAGTCCACCAACATCTGGAGGGTCACAGGTTCTCCATCCGTGCTCAATATCTTGCTAAGAAATTTGGAGACACTGGACCGGGAGCTATTTTAAGGCCCTTGGCATTATTCGTATTTCTTCTCATGGCAGATTCCCGTGACAGCTTTTCTGGGTCAAGGAAAGAAATGCACCTGTACTGGGAAGTGCACTAAGGTCCAAACAAAATGTGGCATTAAATGCAACATTGCATTTAACATGTACACTGGGAAAAAAATCAAGTAGCAGCCGCTGGGGTATGTGCACTGTTGACTGGGTTTGCAGCAGCTGATTTTCTTTAGGACTGCAGCAGGGGAGGAAAGGGTTAAGTGGTCCCACCATGTCACCACAGTCCTTATATTTATCAGCCTCCCATCCCTGCAGCTGCTATTTGCATTTATAAGAACAGGCATGATAAAGACACATTTAATATCACATTTAGCTCAGTGCTTACAGGATTGCATTGGTAATCGTTTAATATTCTACATCTCCATGAGTTTGTCTAGACTTCTTGGAATGCTCAAATATTAGCGCATTGTTTTAGGAAACAGTGCTTTTGAATATTTTATCATTTCATAGCCACTAAAGGCAGAGAGAGACCATTAAGATGAGCTAATCCAAAAACTTGTTAAATATTTAGTAGCTATTTTTATGCAGTTCCTCTTTTATTATTTCTAGCTCTAAATAAAGGCAATGTTTTCAAGAAGACCATTGACCTGTTATGTTCTTTCTTTCCATTTTTAATTTGACATGTGTATGAACACACAAGGAGAGCCTATGCTGGAAAAGAACATCTGTTTACGGAGGTGATTGATGGACTTAAGTGATGGAAAACAAAATATATAATAAACACAGTCTTGGTGAGCTGAAGGGAGTTGCTGGTTGAGATTTTGAACAGACTCTGTAAAGAATTTTAAAAAGCCCTTTTAAGGTAGAGAGGGTAAGCAAATACAATTATATCCAGATAATATCTTTTCATATGAGTTTAATATATAAACTTTGGCACAGGAGAAGATTCAAATGGCCCATCTTCATAGGCTCAGCTAGACCTCAGAATGCTACCAAAGCAGTCGAAATATTTCAGCCACTGCATGAATTGATGCAAGCTCTTGTGTGGTCTGACGGGTTGCTGGGGGGGGGGGGGAATGTTATGTGAAATAACATGAATCTTCTCATTCTGCTTTTGTTTTGTTTCATTTAGCTGTTCCCAGCTCTATAATTGTTCTTTCAACGTGTAAATATTATGGCCAATCCCCAGCAAAGTTTAGATGAGGCCTGTGAAATGTAAACCCACATGTCTGAGCCAACGGGTATGGGTGACCATCTCTATGTCTTGTGAGAGTACCAGCCCACCTTCCATCCTTTCAAAAGTCTGTTGTGGTTTGTACAAATCTAGTCCCAGGAACTCAAACTGAGTTTAATTCCAAATCAGTTGTAGGCAAAAATATGAAGCATAGTCACTTGGCAGGAAGTTCAGCTGTCATCTGACAGCAGCCGTTATATCAGGCTGTGGCGGAGGAGAAAATAATAATAATAATAATAATAATAATAATAATAATATACCCCACCCATCTGGCCGGGCCTCCCTAGCTACTCTGAGTGGCTCCTAGCAGAATATTAATAATAATAAAGCAATAAAATATCAAACATTAAAAACTTCCCTAAACAGGGCTGCCTTCAGATGTCTTCTAAAAGTCAGATACAGCGGTACCTCGGGTTACATCCGCTTCAGGTTACATCCGCTTCAGGTTACAGACTCTGCTAACCCAGAAATATTACCTCGGGTTAAGAACTTTGCTTCAAGATGAGAACAGAAATCGTGCGGCGGTGGTGCAGTGGCAGCAGGAGGCCCCATTAGCTAAAGTGGTGCTTCAGGTTAAGAACAGTTTCAGGATAAGAACAGACCTCCAGAACGAATTAAGTTCTTAACCCAAGGTACCACTGTAGTTGTTTATTTCCTTGACATCTGATGGGAGGATGTTCCACAGGGCAGGCGCCACTACCAAGAAGGCCCTCTGCCTAGTTCCCTGTAGCTTCACTTCTTGCAGTGAGGGAATCACCAGAAGGCCCTTGGAGTTGGACCTCAATGTCCAGGCTGAACGATGGGGGTGGAGATGCTCCTTCTTTTCACATCAGGCTGTGGCGGAGGAAAGAAGGGGTGAGCTCCACCCCTTCTCCTGCTAGGGACATGCAACTGGTCTAGGCTTAGCACAGCACACAGCAGCCAATAATAAGATGCAGACTGAGGTCTTGATGGTGCAGGTGGAATCAGCACAGAAAAGTTGGAAATGGCAGCAGCCAGAGGCTCTGACACATTTGTGAATGAACTTGACTGGTTAATTCTGCAGGCTGCACGTGCAAACGCACACAAACACACAAAAATGTAAAAAGAAAGCACTAGATTGATTTGCAACTGCAGACACCCATTTACTTACGAGCCTAAGTTAACGCTGCCTATTTACTGGGTCCTGTTGTCTGGGGAGAGAGAAAGATTAATACTCTGTTCTTGCGCAGTTTCTTTCTCCATCTTCATATTGATCAGTGGTAGCTGTGCTCGTAATGGTGACTGGGCAAGGATCACAAGGAACTGTGCGCAGTAGTATGTGATTTATTTTATATTTCATCTGCACCAAGCCAAAAAAATAAACCAGGCTTTCTTCACTTCTATTTATGGTTCTTTTAAATTAAATTTAATTAATAAAACATTCACTTTGGAACACAGTGTCTAATTTTGTTTAATCTATTTTTCTGGCAATTTACCTTATTTTTCAGTTGAGAACACTTTCTAATTAACTGTCTTCCTCTTTGCGGAGAGAGAGAGAAAAAAAATCCAATCAAAATCAAGCCAAGCAGTAGTTGGAGAATATTTACTATGACAGACTGTTTTCAATCCATATTGTTATCTTTGGTTTCATGTGAGACTGTGCACGTACACACACACAGAGACACACTATCTTTCTCTTTCACTTCAGGGAGCTTCTCAGTTGAGTTTATCCATGAAGTCTATTAAAATACAGCATGTGTGAGACGTGGTGGAACATCCAGAGCAGATGGAAGAGATTAAGGACACTGCAGCTGGGAAAGCCTCACTCTCAAGCAATTGCTAGTGATGGCTGTTTCTGCATGCTGGAGCAAAATTGGGAGTTCACCCCACCAGACGCAGAAGTTGTCAGCAAAGGTGATATGCAATCCTATCCAGACATCGTACCTTGGGATCATGCAGATAGAGTAGCTTAGTTGGGCTGCATCTGTTTCCTCAGTCCAAAGAAGCATTTGGTATCTTAGAAGAGTTTGGATTTGATATCCCGCTTTATCACTACCCGAAGGAGTCTCAAAGCGGCTAACATTCTCCTTTCCCTTCCTCCCCCACAACAAACACTCTGTGAGGTGAGTGGGGCTGAGAGACTTCAGAGAAGTGTGACTAGCCCAAGGTCATCCAGCAGCTGCATGTGGGGGAGTGGAGACGCAAACCCAGTTCCCCAGATTACGAGACTACCGCTCTTAACCACTACACCACACTGGCTTCCTTAGCATTCTTTCAGACAACAGAAGACCTCTGATGAAATTCTGGACTGTGGCGAGAAAAGGAAGCAAGTTGCGAGATGGAATGGGATTCATCCAAAGAATTCAGAATAGATGCCTTGTTTGTTAGGGGAGTGACTGATGTGGTTAGGCATATGCCATCTGACGGAGTGGACAACTACAGAGACAGGTTGGCTGAAGAGGAGAGTACATCTGATGATATGCCAGCTGCCTAACGTCCACCACAGAACAACCACAGCTAGTGCCCACTTCTTGCTTAGAGGGAGTAGGTGCCAGGCAGCTTTGATCTTTGGCACATCTAATTTTACTTGTCCCTTAAAATATATTGGCTGGAGACAAAATGGTCACATAAGGACTCAGAGCCATTGTACATCAGGGATAATGCTAGATGCTATATTTGACCTTTATGAACGAAAACCAGGCTTTCGAGCAATGTTTCATCTGTGAGATAGGTGTGATTATGAAAGTGGGGGCTAAGTTTTTATTGGGTTGTGCTGGCACCTGTTTTGCTCTCACCTCTTCACCTCTGCCCTTGTGCTTCCAGCTCTGTTCATCTTGGAACACTGGAATACATGAAGCTGCCTCATGCCAAGTTACCCAACTAGTCTACCTAACTCAACATTATCTGCACCGACTGATAGCAACTCTCCAGAGTTTCAGGCTGGACACGACTAGACCTTGCTGGGGATTGAACCTGGGACCTTCCGCATGTAAAGCGGATGCTCTGCCACTGGGCTACAGCCCTTCCCTGGGACGCAGGTGGCGCTGTGGTCTAAACCTCAGAGCCTCTTGGGCTTGCCAATAGGAAGGTCGGCAGTTCGAATCCCTGCGATGGGGTGAGCTCTGTCCGTTGCTCTGTCCCAGCTCCTGCCAACCTAGCAGTTCGAAAGCACGCCAGTGCAAGTAGATAAATAGGTACCACTCTGGCGGGAAGGTAAACGGTGTTTCCATGTGCCCTGGTTTCCGTCATGGTGTTCTGTTGTGCCAGATGCGGTTTAGTCATGCTGGTCACATGACCCGAAAAGCTGTCTGTGGACAAACACTGGCTCCCTCAGCCTCAAAGCGAGATGAGCGCTGCAACCCTGTACTTAACCATCCAGGGGTCCTTTACCTTTACAGCCCTTCCCTGTTGATCAGTAAACACCATGAAAGGCAGGGCTATGAATTTTTGTTCTAGAACAAGAGAAAACGGTTCCGTAGGTCAATATTTCATTTACCTTTTTTCCCATTTCTGTGATCTCTTATTTCCTTTGTATATTAAAAAGTGTCCCTACCTCCTTGCTATCTAACAAACAAACGTCGCCCTTGAGTCATTTCCTTTTCGGCAGTTTGCCAGGAACAGCAAGCCAAGCCCCAGCAATCAGTGTAAGAAGTTTCACTTTACTGAGCAGAGTTCAAGTGTACTCCATTACCCTAAACTAAGTGATAAAAAAACCTTTGATGATAGCTTTGTGAGCGACATATATAGGCCAGGGCTTCCTGTAGGGTGTGTGAGAGAGACTCATTAAAGGAAATAGTTGGTTTGTCAAGTTGCTTTCTCTCTTCCCCCTACCCCCAGTTCAAAGTTAGATTGTGAAGTTTTGATGACCAAGTGACAGAATTACACAAACAAAGCAAATAACAGGCTGGATCTAAATTCCAGCAGAATCAATGGGGGGTTGGTGCATTTTACAAGTACAATCTGCCCCAGTGTCAACACAGGACTTGGCTATCTCCTAAAAGTCACCCTGATTCTAGATAGAGGCATTTCTTCTTCGAACATAATATGATAATATTACCTTTCTCTGTTTAAATTGTTACACAATAAACATTTTTATTAATCATGTGTGATAATTGCCTGTATTTGTTACTTGCATCTAAAAAAATATAAAACTGCTGTTTTGAAGAGCCCTTAATACAGTTGTTTTTGTTTTTAAATTGTGCTTGTTCGCTCAGTTATTGATCTGCACCTAAACATTGACAAGGACTATTTATAGCTTATTGATCCGATTATATAACTCCTGGGCTTTTGATACCATTCAGTGTTAATGATGTGACTTTAGGGTCAGGCAGGTGTTCAGAAGTTTGTGGCTGGTTAGAAAGAAGATTCCAAAGGCTAGAAATATTGATCAGCTCAGACAATCACAGACTCATGGATAAGGGAAACAGTTTCCCATACATACGTCTTGGCATTTCCTCACAATTGGAGGGATAAGTTTCTGTGGGATAACCAACCTCATATAACCAACATACTTAAGTCTGATTAATGCACAAAGAGGTTAAGACCACAGACAAGGTTATCAAGCTACCAGAGAAGATCAAAATGTAAGGAGATCTGACCTGGTCCCTGCAGTTCAGATGGCATGGCTTTTACAAGCCACTCTTGAGTTCCCATACCAATAATTTAGGAACTTTCACCACTGTAACTAAGCCAGGTCAAGGATATAACATTTGTATTTCATTTACACCCCCAAAATGTTAAAAGTCACTTTAGATGGCCTTTAAAAAAAATAAAAAATGAAAGGCTGAAAGCTACATTTTAATTTTGCTTGTACATTGTGCTCCGTATGCCAGTACTAATTTTAATTTGACTTTCAGCTAGCCTATACCAAAGTTTATCATGACTCAAATAGTCTGAGCTCCTCTGCAAGTTAAATAGATGGCATGTCTGTGTTACGGAGTTAAACTGCTTTTAACAGCCATTCCACTTTCCCAGCAAACCCAGGGAAGTCCTGTAAGGGTATTCTATGTCTTAGAATAAGAATTCTCACAATCACATCAAATTATAGTTCCCAGGAGTCTGAAGGAAGCCGTGACCGTTTAACTGATTCAGCACCAATATATATTTGTAGCAGATTAGAGCCACAGAGCTTGAGAAAAGGTGACTGATTCATATCTGCTATTTCATGTCTGCATTTCCTCCTGTAGCTGGAGTATAAGACCATCCACAGCCCCCATTTCAAGTCCCATAGCAATTACCAGAAGGAAAACACATCTGAATAGCGAAAGAGTGGTCCCAAATAGGGGGATGGCATCACTGGAATATCACAGGGTGATTTACCACCACTGTGCTATAAGGTCAATATGATGTCTGAACACTGTCGTCATGACTCAGAAAGGATTCCCTGTAAGGGTATACAATAGCAGCCCAAGTGCAGCACATGACTCAGTGTTTGAAAAGTTTCCATAGCTGCTCTGACCAAATCCTTGTTTGATCTTAAGCAAAATGTTTCTGTTCAAGCAAGTTCAAAATGCAAAGTTATTTGGGAGAGTCACACTGCGTTTTATTGGCATATAGAAGGAAGAAAGGGGGCAGGCTGGACTTTTTAAAAGTTGTAAATGTTTCCCATATATATATATATATATATATATCCACATGAAAGGCTGTTCATGAGAATAACTGTATTTCACAGAAGAGACATTTCAACAGTATAAACACTGTTAGCTGATAACTGTCAAGTTCCTCGTGTAGTTTGTAAAAGGGCTCAAGTCCAGTGTTTGCAAGAAGGGTTTTAAAGGCCATATACAAAGTCCAGTGCAGGAACCCACCTACAGGTTAGAAAATATAATATATTCCTTTTGTATGTGTGTAAGACCATATAAGGAACAGAGTAGGCCGCTGAACAGAGTTCTGCAATAACCAGTTAGGTAAAAATCTCAGACTCTGCATGGGCATTGCAGTGGCCAGGAATTCAAAGTAGATAGGGGTTGAAACCTTCCATTGAGCAGATACTCCGCTTAGAAACCCTTAGCTAAAATTGTGTATGTGGTGCTGTGTATACTTTTACCTACAAACAGATTGCACTCTGTGCAGGAAATATGTAACATATGAAATCACACTTGAAAAATCACCTGGGTTCAAACAGGTAAAGCAGGGTATGCAGTTCAAAAAACAAAACAAAATCCTGAAATTTTCATTTGATTTTTTTTAACCCCAAAGATAAATCAGGTGGCTAGCCTGCATAACCTGTGTGTAGCTGGATATTGCCTTTCCCCTACAATAAATTTAACATTCACATATTTCAAAGTTCGCTTTGCAAGAATGGAATCCTTTGCCTCACCTTCGTCTGTGTTTCTTTTTTTGTTTGAAGAATGCATTTGGTACTTATCAGAATTTTAAGTCAGAATACAGGGAAAGCCTTCCATAAATTATTTGGCTACAAATGCTACTGATGTCCAGACAGGAAAAGGCTGATAACAGCTGTTCTTCCATTCACCCCGATATTTCTACCTCAGCAGAAATACAGGCAAAACACCTCCTTTTTTGTTTTTCTATGAAGTGTTTTGTATACTGATGCTGTATAACAGGGAAGGCTAACCAGCCCAGTAGCCAGTTTTCCTTGTTAAGTGAGGCAGCCACATTTCTAGGTGGGGCATATATGGGGAAGCACATAGCACCAACCCATTCTGCCCCCTCCCCTTCACTGCAGGAGAGGATGTGAGGATGAGGCCTGGGGAAGGGGAAGCCAGTGCCCTTTCCACTCCCTCCTCCTTGTAGAGAGTGTGTTAACTTACATGATGGGCAAAGCTAAGGTCAAGTTAACAGAAAATTTAATATGAACACCTGAAATTAAATTACTAGAGTCAAGCTTTGTTTTCTCAAAAATTCAGTTTTACACTTGCATCATGACAACACCAATGCACCACCACCAAGTCCTCATTTGCTAATTGTAGGGTCTGCAGAATGGTTTATATTGCAAAAGGGGCTCTTTTAGGAGGCTTGGGTATTTGGATTCCAAACCATTTAGGGTTTAATATGAGGGATGTGATATGTAAGTAGCAGTCAAGTGAAACACTCATTGTTTTCCTAGAGTGGACATGCGGGGGACTGTTTGGTCCAGCCAGTTGAAAACTTCCTGTTTCCTCCTGGCTGGGACATACTTCCTTTGCATGTGACTAGAGGTGGGTGTGACCTTACCTGTCCAGGTAACAAAAGGGACAAGGCACGTAGCACTCTCTCTCTCTTTTTGACTCCCTCCGTTGTTGGAGCAGGTTTTAGCTAGAGATTCTCTGTTGGCTTCCAGCTAACAGAGGACACTGGGATTATCCCCATATGGAATAGCTTCACATATATATACTTTGTAACTAAGTCTGCCTTCAGGGATCCATCTGTGAACTGAATGTGAGTAAACTACTGTGATGGCCTGGGAATCCGATTCAGAGGCTGAACCGGAGGAATCCCAGCCTGCGCAGGAGTCCCTGCCTTCAGGGCTGGCTGAACTGGGGCAGGGCCTTGATTCTGAAGCGCCTGCACCTGTGCCGGATCCTCAGGAGCCGGCACCAGGTGATTCCATTCTGGCTCCAGAGGTGGTTGAGGACTCAGTGCCTACAGGTGAGTCTCCCCCTGGGCCCAGTAACTCTTCAGCCTCTCCTGAACTGCAGAGGCTCAGGGCAGAGAGGCGAAGGGAACTGGTTTCTCCCAGGAGGAGTGCTCGCCTTAAGGCCAGGAGAGGCGGGTCTCCTGGGGGCCGGGACCGCCCCTGGCCTCAGAGAAGATAAAGGCCAGTCAGCCCGGTCCCAGGTTGCGGGAGCAACGTCGTCGTTGAGTAACTGCTCCTACCCGGACCCAGACCTGACCTTCCAGTGTTCCTGTCCCCGCCTGGCTTCCAGCTTCTGACCTTCCAGTGTTCCTGTCCCCGCCCGGCTTCCTGCTTCGGACCTCGCCTCGCTCCTTGTGAACTGTTTCCAGACCAGTGACCCAGGACCGGACTTTGACTACGCCAACGGTAACCTTCCCCCCGGGACCAGCACAACTACTTTTATATACTTTACACAAGATTGTGGTGTGTTTATTCTTTTAATAGGAATATAAGGGAACTTACCGTACGAGGAACCTGATAGTGAGAGGCTTACACAAGCCTGCAACCAGCTAGGCGCTGTGTGTTTAAAAGGGGAATGTGAAACTCTGCTAAGAAAAGGAACTTGCTAGTGCAAGTTAGGAAGGATATTAATAAACAATATATCCTCTCCTGCCTCCCTAAACATTCCCACATAATATGCTAGCACTGAGACTTTAGGCCCAGTAGGTCAATGGCAACCAGCGCAACACTTTTAGGATTGGTGATATATGTCCCACTTACCAAACTATCACCCATATTGTGCACTAGCTACAGCCTCTGGACTTTCTTCAAGAGCAGTCCAACATATAGTGCACTGCCGTAGTCCAGGTCACCAGAGGAATTGTACAGACTATCTCAGTCTAGGAATACAGCCATACCTTGGTTCTCGAATGCCTTGGTACTTGGACGTTTTAGCTCCCAAACGCCGCAAACCCAGAAGTAAGTGTTCTGGTTTGCGAACTTTTTTTGGCAGCCGAATGTCTGACGCTGCTTCCGCTTGAATGCAGGAAGCTCCTGCAGCCAATTGGAAGGCGAGTCTTGGTTTTCGAACACTTTCGGGAGGCGAACGGACTCCCGGAGCAGATGAAGTTCGAGAACCTAGGTACCACTGTAACTGCAACAGGCAAATCAGTGTTTCTTGGACTTCTGGTGTTCCAAATTGAGGAAATACCATATTTCCCCATATCAGCCTATCTGGACTTTGGCAATGGAGGTTCTCTTCATATGCCCACCTCCAAGGTGGAGTCAATGTTGGTGGGCATGAGGGAGATAGCTTTCTCTGTAGCAGCCCCTCATCTCTGGAATGCATTAGCAGCTGTGATCTGACAAGCCCCACCGTTTCCGGAATTTAGGAGAGTTCTGCAAACCCTCTTATTTGAGTTGCTTTTGCTCTCCTGTTGGTGCTTTTGCTGATTTGTATGTTTTGATTTTCAGTATTCTGGGGTAGGATTTTATTGTGTGTTTCTCCCCCCCTGGCTGGTTTCTATGAACAGATTTATGGAACATATTTGAATCTTATTACATCTTCATTGTAAGCTGCCTTGAGTGGGTTCTACCCTTAAAGATGGCCAAGAAATATTTCAAATAAATAAATAAATTAGTAAATCAGCGAGGCCCAAGTATTATATGGATTATAATGGATTTGCGGCACATAGCTATTTGATGAAATCTATTTGCATCTTGTAATAACATAACATGGCATAATTGTACTCAAGCACTTCTGCAGGTCCTTATTATATGGGAAGAAGTGTGGCATCTTCAATATACACAGAGTTGGACGTGATGAGTCAAAATGCTGGCAGTAGGCTGGACAGCGTAATACAATGTTATCTTTAACTGCAGTGCCAGTGGCCAAGTTTAATTTAGGCCAGCTGTTGTCCTTTATAACATTATCTTCTATCTTTCAGAACTATATTATTTGATTAATTGCTGTATTGTTGTGGCTGCCAATAAGTGCGCCAGGAGCTGAAATGGTTACTGGAAGGAGGAGATATGAAAGATTATACCTCAGACTTGTAGGGACAGGCCAAATGAACAGTATTCTCTAAAGATCATCTTACTCCTGTTTGATGAGTGTTCTTTCTCTCTATAGAAAGCTCTTTAAAACAAAACAAAACTCACACCTCTGAATCATTTGTTAAATCTTGTTAATTACAGAGGGGGTGACCCAATCAAGATTCAAATAATTATGTATTATATATTAAGTTGACATGGTGTTTTAGAATATAGGGTCATAAAACAGATGGAGAACCTCAGGCCTGGGGGCCAAATATGACCCTCCAAGTCCCCATGGGACTATCACCAGCCATGTCTCTCTCCTTAGGCCACAGCTTTCACTTGCCCTCCCTTAGTATTCTTGCCCCACTGGAAAGTGTTGTTGAACTCTGATAATGTCTCTTGCTTGCCTGCGGGGGGGGGGGGGCATGCTAGAGAGAGGTGTGAGAGTAAGTTGAAAGTAGCCTACTGTACAAATGTAAAACTTGCATTTATTCCTTCACTTGCTTTCATCTCGGGCCCTGCTGACCAATGGCATAGAAACTTAGGAGCATAGGAAACCGCCTTGTGCTGAGTTGGACCATTGTTCCATCTAGCCTTAGTACTGTCTACACTGACTGGCAGCAGAAGGGAATGTGGATTGGAGAGGGTTCTGCAGACTTGACATAAAGGAACATTTGAAAAGGGAATTGTGCTTTAATAGGTCTGCCCCAGCCCTTACCTTAGTTTATGTCATGAACTGGCAGAACAATGGGGAGGAGGAAGAGGATCCTGGTGTGGGGTGTAGCTGGGACTGGGACACACTGGGGCAAGCTGGGGATCGGCAAGGAGAGGTTGGTGTAGGAAGTTATCAAGGGGTGACAGAAGATGACGAGGGGGTGGAGGCCAGGGCACAGGAACCAGAGCAGCAGGACCCATCACCAGAGCCAGAGGGGCCCCTGCCTCCATGAACACAGTGGCTCTGAGGCATGGGGAGTGGTGTGTGGGTGTGGGTGTAAAATTTTGATGATGTGCAATGTCCAGACTCTTTATATTCAAAAGAGTTTTACTTTCATAAACTGAGAAGAACATATCTACAATCTCATGCTGATTCATTTTGTACCTTCTGGAGAGCACAGGTTTCTCCATTTTAACATTTAGGGATCATCCTCTGACTGTTTCACTTCAGACAAATCACACTGAAACACACTGTCCACAGCAAAAGTGTCCTGAGAAGCATCTTCCAGCAGCCATTCTTCCTTACACACGAGAGAAGAACAGAAAACAGTTAAAAATGACATTTACTTGAATAACAGTCACAACGGAATAGAATGCCTCCCTCATATGTCTCAAAGTCAGCCAATCACATGAGAGAGCTACTGCCAAAAGGAAACCCCCATTTCAGAAAATTAAACCATTAACTGGGAGCAGTGGGAAGGGCGCTCCAGGAGGCTGAGGCAGGCAAGGGTCCACAGCCTAGCTCACTAGCTGGCCAGGTGGAGCTCTCTAGCCCTGGGAGGATGTGTGTGATTTCTCAGCTGGAGTAGGCTTGGAACAGGTGAGGGTCACATGCCTTGCCAAGCTGAGATCAGCATGCAAAGTACAAGAGGGAAGCAGAGGTGAGGTGCTGTGACTGCTGTCATGTGTGTGTGCAGGAGCCAGGCCCTGTGACCAAGAGGACTTTGCAGGACTGGGGCCTTCCTAAGTTTATTCTTAAGAGGCAAGGTGCGGCTGCACAGGTGAGGCTGATTGGTAACTCAAAGCACCGGGTGGCAAGAGGCAGGAAGGGATATAAGGTCAGCATTTCCCTTCATCTTTTTGCCACAGCAATACATTCTCTGCTCTGCTGCGTTTGGCTCCTTGACTCCTTGATCCTTGGACCCCTGACTTTGCGCCTCCTTGCTTCTTGATCCTCGGACCCTTGACTTCTTGACTCTTGGCTTCTGGATCCCCGTTCCTGCTCCCACCGTTCTTGCCCCCGGTCCTGATGTCCCCAGCCAGGACTTCGATCGCCTGTGAACCAGACCGGGACAACTGCTCAACTGCCCACGTTAATGGACCTTGACTTGGATGTTCCTGGACCTCGACAGGTCTGTGCTTCTGGTTTGACTCTGGACTGTATCCTGACTGTGGCTACTTGGATTGACCCTGAACCTCGTTTATTGACCTTTGGGCTTTGCTTATTTAGATCGACCATTGAACTGTGGACTTGGCATACTGACTTGCTGTCAGGTAGGCTAGGGGTTCAGGACAGTTTATCTCACATCCCAGCTCCTTTTGTTTTATCTTTTATCTCTTTCTTCTTTCTCTATAAAAGTGCCAAATTAGGCCAGTAGTTTGTTCCTACAAAGTTTTTTGGTTCCACAGATTCTCCAGTCCATTAAGTTCCCACAGATGCTAGAATGCAACCAAGTTTGTGGCCTGATCATTTCTGTTATTTTAATTTCCATTTGGACCTTTGCAGGATGTCCCATCTATAATCCCTATTAAAACTTGACCTGAATCTTGCATAGGCAAATTTTATTTCCATGTTGACCTCAGAAGTTTATTTAATTGGCTTTCTATAGTAAACAGAAATGAAGACTAACACATAGGCACAGTAAATCGGCACGAGCCAGCCTCTCTGCATATTTGAAAAAAACAATTCACTCATTGAAAGTAAACTGTCTTTTAACCATCCCACTTTGTAGGTAACAAGGCACTAAAAACGAGATTGACATGTTTAAGTAGCTCCTTAAAATAAAAGCTCAGCTTAGTTCCACTCAGTTGATATCTCCTAACGTTCACCTATCAGTAGACATCTATTTTTGTGAAGTCTGAGTCACCGTAAGAGAGTTTAATTGAGGGTGCAATAGGAACAGCAGTTGGATTTTCCCAGTGGAACCATTCTGAAATTCTTGTAAAAGCTGATGATAATCTCCTAATGGGCACTCAGACAGGAAAGCAAAGAACTTGCACCACTGTGGAGCTGTTTACTCCGCCCGCCCCTGGCCCCAATTTCTTTTCTGCCTGCTATCAGTTGATGTAGAATTTACAAGCATTCCAAGTATGCTAAAGAAGTTCAGGGAAGCCCAATTTACAAGCACGTTCTTGTAAATACCTTTGGATCTCAGTGAGCAGAGAGAAGGAAATGATAACTATTCCATACGACTTGAACTAAAAATGATGGTTTTGATTATGGCTACATTCCTGCAACTTCTCTTCTCTTCTAAAATTACAATCCCTTTGTAGGTGGGGATTTTGATGCTAATCTTCAGTGGCATCTTGTTAAATGACTTTGGGAAGTCTTGTTGTTAAGTCTAAGGTAGAGCCCTGTGAACCTCTTCAGTCTGCAGAAGCCAAAGACCCACTCAACTTAATGCAAATATCGCCACTCATAATTGACTGCTGAGAGCTCTGAGTTTTTGTTATCTTCAGTCCAGCAGAAAAACATACCCCTCCACTGTCTAGTACTCTGTTCCAAAAAGTGCAGGCAAGCCAATCACCCTTTTTGTTCTGGAAAAATATTTCAGATGCCACCTTGATTATCATTTTCTAAAGTGTCTGGACTTTAATCGAGGAGGCCTAGTTTCAAGTTCCTACTCAGCCAATGGGGGAACTTGGCCAGTCAGTTTTGCTCAGTCCAATCTATCTCTCAGGTGATAAAATTGGATGGTGGAGAGAAGGCATCACATCTTGTATGTATGGCACCCTGAGATCCTCATAGGAATGGAGGGATATAAACAAAATTACAATGCTAATGCATTACCAATTGTAATGAATCTTGATTATAGATCAAAATAACTGTCCAATTAGTTCCATGTGCCTTGGCTCTGCTATTCCAAATCAAAAAGCCAACTTCACACTGGGTATGCTTCTAGCTGTAGGTTATGTGGTCTAAAGTAACTCTTTGGATCCCAGTCTATGTAGGCTTCAGCAGTTGTTCTGCAAACTCCTCAGTGTAAAAGTTCTCATTCTTGCAAAACACAAACACACATCGGGAGCGGTGGGGCGGCAGAAAAACGGTTTGGCTTTTGCATGTCAAAACTGCATGTGATTGGGTGAAAAAATACGGTAGTTTGCTTGAACATGTGGTTTATTTATTGGGAGTTTTTCCAGAATATTGCAGCTTCCAATTTTTATTAGTTGCCCCATAATTTTTCAGCCCTTCATGTGTATGTAGTAGTTGCTGAAGAGAACCGTTTTAGGCTTGATGCTGCGAAAATATTGCTACATTTTCACATTGGCACACTTGTCTACGAAACAAAACTGACTAATGTGGCAATACAGTAAGAATTTAGGATCATCAGCCATCCTCCTGAACGTCTGGGGGATGTCAGCTGAGGTCAGGAGTCATCTGGGAAAATTAGGTAGATGGCAAATGTATTGTCACTCCTCATTCCAGTCCAAGAAATATCCCTGACAGTCAGATCTCCTCTTCCTGTAACGACAGAAGTGAAACAACTGTTTAACAAACCTGCCATATCCTCATTCCCTGTATCCAATTCCCCGCTGCCATTTTTAGCAAACCATATTTATGACCTGTGTGCACTTGCAAATATCTTCATAATTAAGAGAAGTAACTGAAGCTTAATTTTTGTGTTTATCAGCTGGTACAGGTAACTAGAGGAGGATCTTTTAAATGGTATTTCAGTGTGACATACCTGCAGCCGCTTCCCACTTAAGGAGTGACTGAGTTGGACCTCTGCTTCCATCTTCAGTAATGTAGTTTGGAAATATAGTTGCCTCTCATTGTTCCCTGGTAAAAGCCTTGTGAACTCTGAATACCAAGTTATCCACTGCCGGATTTATTGGGGATGGGGAAAGCTAATCATACTGCTATGGCACAGGACCGCAAGGACTGCCTCTCCCCAGTCTGAGGAGAAACACAGTCCAGACCCTGCCGTCTTCATCAGAGGCCCTTCTCCATGTATCTCATCTGAGGGAGGTGCAGAGGGTGGCCAAACAAGAATGGGACTTTTCAGTGGTGGCCCCATTTGCGGAATGCTCTCCTCAGAGAGATGTACCTGGCTCCTTCATTGTCAGTCATTGAGGTGCTTGGTTAAGACCTTTTTGTTTACTCAGACCTTGGTAATTAAGTAGCCTTTTGTAGCGGTGCTCATCATTTACTGGGATGGGTAGGACATGTCGTTGTTAATATATTATGAGACAAGCATTTCATTTGTTTTGTGTTGTCCATTGTTTTAATTTTTTATGGTTTTCAGTTGCTTTTAAATTGCTAAGTCGCTTTGAGACTTTTTCTTTTGTATAAAGCAACTGGAAAATGCAGTTAATAATAATAATGGCAATAACAACACTTAACATTGGTATGGTGCTTTTGTGTACTTTCATGCTCATTCCACAGACTTAAGACACAAGGGCTGCATTCTGTTCTGGGCAAGCTTTTGGGGCCGACATGTGAGTGGTGGGTGGAGCCAGAGGCAAAAGTGGGTGGGGCAAGGAAAACAATTTTTTTCCTTTCTGCAATAAGCAGGTCTCTACACACATGCACACCCCTCTCCCTTTCCTATGTCCAGACAAGCAAAAGTAGCCAGAATTCAAGTACATATTCCAGAGAGAGGAAAACACTGAAAGAGGGTGAAGCTGGGGAGTCGGCGTGGCCTGGGGACAATCCCAGGGGGCCGACAAAGTGCCAAGGTTGGCCCCCAAGCCTGAAGTCTCCACTCTGGTTTGCATGTCAAAAACACAAGGAGACAGCTTAATTTTCGTTATTTTTAGGGTTTATCTTTCTTTTAATCGCACCTTTCCTACAAGGAGCTCTTAAAAAACAGGGAGCAATCTTGAGGTACACAGCATGCTCCTTGGCTGAGTAGGGCTTCAAATCTGACTTTCCACATTCCTGGTACAACACTCTCGCCACTAAACCATTTAGCTCCCCCCCCCGCCCCCCATAAATGTAAATGGCTTGCTGTGTACATCTCTTCCCTGTGTCCTGCATCTGTGTCACTGACTGTGCCAGATAATCTCCCGTGGGGCTGTTAAAGGCAGGTGGTTGTTTTAAAATAAAATGAAATAGGACTAAAGAACCCCCTCCCACCCCTCCGCAAAGTCACAGTTTCCTTAAATCACTTGCCGAATGATTTGGTTTTCTGTGAAAGGCAGCAGTTAATCTGAAATGCAGACAAAAATAACTGGAGCACTAAGGATATGTTTGCCTTGGCTGCCTTCTGCCTCTGCATGCTTAGCGCCACGGTACCAAACAGGCCGGTGGCCTCCTGCCAAACTGTAATATTTCCTTTTGCTGTTGTTCATAAAGGCATTCAGGAAAACAGTTGAGCACAATAAGGGCCTTCCTGTTCCGGCAGGCGTGTGAACCACCCAGTAAACTTGGAATGAGTCATCTGAATGAACTGTGAATTCCCTTTCATTTGCAAATATGCCCTCTCAGCAGCAGCAGCTGTGGTCCTTTTGACAAACACTGGATACCAGATAGTTGAGCTCAGGATGGGCTCCACGGACAAGCCTTTTCAAAAACTCCTTCCCTCACCTACCAGAGCCCAAGGGAATCCCCTCTCCCAATTTTTTGGAAGTAAATGTGTGTGCAACCAAGTGGTGCGATAAGCATATTTGGGAGCAAACCCTTCCTGGATTTTAAGGCTTCCCATGACTAGCCTGCTGCAAGAGACACTGCACTCAGTGTAGAGGCTCTTGTTTAGCCCTGTTGTAATAATCCCAGTGCCCGGGTCTCTGTGTGCTCTATGACTTTGGGGACATGCTCCATTTCACTCCTGCATTGTGGTACAATCAACTGTCCCTATGACTCTGATTTCCTATGGTGTCCAGTATGAAATAAAATTGGGATTAAGGCATTTTCTCAGGACGGTTGAGGGCATTCATGCTGTGTGTCCCGTTGGCGCAGTCCTGGTGGTACTCGCCTTTCTTATAGGAAATGCTCTGCGGGGGACGGCGGCAAAAATGGGGGGGTCAGCGAGGGTCATTGGGGAGGGGGGAGTGAGATATGACTCTCTTTTTTCATCCGAGGAATGTTTGAGGATATGGTACAGGTGCAAATGCAGAAATGATTGCAGCAATGAAAACAAACTCATAAACAATAAAACGAGATTGGTTTTAAAAGAGATCTCGTGGGCACAGAGCAATACTTTTGAATTGGCTTCCATACAACTACAGAATAGGAATGTGGTGTCTCTCTCTGTGTGTTTTAATGAGTTTATTTGAGAATAATGTTTAGTGTTTTTGCATCCTAAATGCTCCAAAGTGCTTGGCATATATTCTACCAAAAGCAACCCAGTAAGATAGGCCAGTATCTTTATGTCCCTGACTTGAGAAGAGATAAAAGACTTTCCTAAATCCTCTTCCTCCATCAGCACCTGGTGAGTTCAGGGCTGGGTTGAGGTTTGAACCAAGGGCTTCCATCCTAGTTCATGCTCTTAAATCACTGTCCTATGTACTCTCACCTTGAATTCTGCTGATCTGCTAGGGGATGTGCATGTTAAGACTGCGTCCAGTGGGAGCTGTGACAGACAGAAAATGCCTCAAAAGTAATCAAATTTACTCCCCAGCTGAAACCCACCACATAGATATGCAGCCCTGTCCCCCTACAGCTGGATTTTGCACACTCAGGCCAATTTACAAGCAGAAACCCATTTCAGCATGCTTTTTGTGAGTCAAGGCAACTTTAAACATCTCCCTCATTCCCTAGACCCTGCCTCCTCCCAGCTGCTGATAGTATCTCTTCTGTATGAAAAAATGTCCTTGAAGGGAAACAGTGAATTACACTGAGGAAAGATGCACAGAATTGGACTGCATTGCTGCAACCCTGTGACTGCTTATTTGCGAATAAACTCTATGAACTTCATGGGATTTACTTCCATAATCTTGAAGATCTAACTAGTTTCTCTCAGGGTTTGGAAAGTTCGTTTTAACGAGGGACTAGTTCTAGGTCAAGTTCAACATGCCTCCGAAGGAATTGATTTCAGTTCACATTTGTCTCTACAAAATAAATCAATTCAGTTCATAGTTCAGGTTCATCCAAATTATTGTCAACCAATATGTTTCAGCATTCAGGATGTTATGAGCTGCTATGCTACGTATAAAATATACCTAAGACCAAGGAAACATCAAAACAATGTGAATTGTACCCCCTGCCCCAATAATTATGATCTTTAAGATAAAGGTCTAAAAAAGAGTAAAAAACATATGTAAGAGAATGAAATAATAACATAAGGATAATCTTCCACCTGAAGGTGAACTAGAAATCATTCAAAACTTTATCCCAAAACAAACTTAATTCACACCCAGTACCCCTGGTAATTATGAAAACTAATTCAGAGATTTTTGAATTAATTCAGTGGAATTAGTTAAATAAAACTAGTACATTCCAAGCACTGGTTTCTCCTATAGGGATGCTTTATTCTGCTCTGCAGTGAGCCTTAAAGATTCTACAGAAATATTAGGCATGATTGTTCCAAAACTAAGCACTTTTAAGCCTAATTGCCTTCAGTGGGACAATGAAACATGTATTTGACCATGCAACCTTAGACATGTCTACTTAGAGTAATTCCCATGGACTTCAATGGGACTTTCTCCCAGGTAAGTGGAGGGTAGAGTAGGACTGCAGCTTCAGTCTCCACCATTTATATAAATGGAACTTAGAAGTGCTTGGTGTTTGATGTATGACACCTGCTATTATTCTTTTTGGTTAAGAATGTTGTTTTTTTTAGTTGCAAAATCACGGGTTCAGAAATTGCTACTCTTTAGGATCAATGGGTAGTATTCAACTACGGTACCTTATCCCATCAGCGCAAGGATTTCCACTTGTGCAATGGGACTTCCCGCATGTGTACTCTGAGCCTCTCAAAATCTGCTCCAGGGGTCTGGGTAAATCACTAGAACAGATTTAGGGGGCCTCCAGAAGAACTTTTTGTTGCGCAAGCAGAAATCTTTCCACTGCCAGAATGTTCACTTAGTGCTGTGTTGGATTCCATCCTAGGCATCTAGGTTGTTTCTTGAGATTTGATGGCTTGCTCTTCACAGTTTTAAACATGCTCCAGCAATTTCTTTTCAGCCATAAAGCCCCATTCAAAGTTACAACGCCCCTATCCTCAGCTAATTAAACATTTTGGTTTAGCAAGGCACATAGTTACAAAATACATATCTAAACAGTTTGTTTGATTCAGATTTTAAGACAAATGTGTGGTTCTTACCAAAAATAACTATTTAGGATTTAGGCTGCAAATTCTGTACTCACTTGGAAATAAGCTCCACTGAGCTACATGGACTTATTTCCTAGTAGAGATGTCCATTGATGTTAAATTCTCTGCTTTCACATGAAGGCCACAGGATTTCAGCCAAATTCAGGAGGCAAGAGAAAATTATTTCCATATCCTCGTATGTAATCAAAAGTGGAAAATAATATAATCCTCCATTAAGGATATAAAAAAATTAATTCTTTTATCCTAAGTTCAGTTTGCATTTAACACGCAAGTGGATTTTATATTGAATAGAGTAACATAAGAAATTAAGAAGAGCCTACTGGATCAGGCCAATAGCCCATCTAGTCTAGCATCCTGTTCTCACAGTGGCCAACATGATGCCTGTGGGAAGCAAGGAAGCAGGACATAAGCTCAACAGCACTGTATCCTCCTGAGGTTTTCAGCTACTGGTATTCAGAAACAGAAAGTCTCCAGCAGCAGACTAGTAGCCATGGATAACATTATCTTCCACAAACTTGTCTAATCCTCTTTGAAATCCATACAAGGTAGTGGCCACCCCACAGTCCTGTGGGACTGAGTTGCTGAGTTTAACTTAAACATTGCATGGAGTTTTAACTGTTTTTAGAATTTTTTCTTTTTTTAAAAAAAATAAATCAGTTTTTATTGGTTTCCATACATATATCATACATTATTCAACTTAATCAAACAATAGTTTTATAAATTCCCCTCTCCCCCTTGGCTTCCCTCCATTTCCGTTTCTGGTTTGTTAAACCACTTGTTGCATTCTGCTGCTTATATATAGTAGTATATTATCACATTGTTATTTTTCTTGTTCTCTCTAATTACATTATATATGTTTATTTTAAACCCTGCCAAAGAGTCCATACTTTTACATTGTATCTGCAAACATGTTACAAAAGGTTCCCATTCTTTTTCAAAGTCACATTATCTTTTTCACGCAGTTTATCTGTCAATTTTGCTAATTCTGCATATTCCATCAACTTTTCATGCCATTGTTCTTTGAATGGTATTTCTCCTGTCTTCCAGTTTTGTGCTATTAAAATTCTTGCTGCTGTTGTCGCATGCATAAATATTGTCCTCAATTATATCTTCACATCTTGTCCTAAAATACCCGACAGAAAAGCTTCTGGTTTCTTTACAAATGTTATTTTAAACATTTTTTTCAATTTGTTATAAATCATTTCCCAATAATTTTTTACAATCTTGCATTCCCACCACATATGGTAAAACATCCTTTCCTTTTCTTTACATCTCCAGCAAATCTTTTGTTGTGTTTTGTACATCTTTGCTAATTTAACTGGTGCGATATACCACCTATACATCATTTTCATGTAATTCTTTTATTAAGGTACAATCTGTAAACTTAAGATTTATCTTCTAGAGCCTTGTCCAATCCTCAAACATTATGTTATGCCCTAAATCTTGCGCCCATTTGATCATTGCTGACTTAACTTCTTCATCTTTAGTTTCCCATCTTTTTAAAGAATGTTTTCAATGACTGATATGTTTCCTGCCCTGGGCTCCTTTGGGAGGAAGAGTTGGATACACATTGAATAATAAATACCATGAATTTTCCTCATTCCACCCCCTTTAAAACTGTTTCGATACTGTGGCTGTAGAAGCATGGCAGCGCTTAGTCTACCACGGTGAAGCAGCAGCCCCCCACCTCCTCCCAGTGCCATTAAGAGTATCCATGCTGCTGTACTCACTGCTAGGTAGTACACATGCAGAGGTGTGTTTTCCCACATGTGCTTATTCATTTAATTGATTTTTATGCTGCCCCGTGCTCTCGATATTCTTAGCCCCCCAAATAAAACATTCAAATATAACTACAGTATATGATAGCAAAAATCAAAAAGTGTAAAAAAAAAAGCAGATTAAAACTGGCAAAGTACAAAAACCCCACCCTTGGTTTAAGCCTGGATAAATGATAAAAGGGGTCTTTGCTGACACCAAAGAGTGTTCTCCTTCATAGAGAGCACGTGTTGCGGTGGTGTCTCACAGGCCACCCCTCTGTTGCTGGGTGGGTTAGTATGGATGACCATCCACAGGGATTGGGCGGTTGGGTTACTGGGCAAATTTTGGTGTTGCCATTTAGGGGGACGGACCAAAGGTTATAAAATCAAGTCACGCAGCACTGACTGGGCTCTTTTGCTGCATGCATCGGATCACCCGCCCACCCTCCCTAATCTAGGGCTATTGCGTTGACCTTGCTATGCCTGTCATGGGGTCATCTGCTTTTGGGGCAGGGGCCTGGTAGGAATTTTGTCCATTTGGCTGATTGGCTGGTGCCATTTGGTTTTTTGCCTACTGCGTAGCAAATAGTTACAACTTGTAAGGTTGCGGTTAGGCATTGGTTAAAAAATTGGATGGTGGAGGGGTAAGGATTGGCGGTGCCTGCCCCTCCAATGCTGCTGCGGAAAGGGAATTCCGTTAAAGGAATCCAGGGGTTTGCCATTCTTTCGTCCGTACCCCTGAATGGGGCTTAGGGCCGCGCAAGCTCCCAGGAACATGCGGGGGGGAGGGGGGGATGAGGGTCTGGTGCCCGGCTCCATGCTCTCTCCAATATTGTTTTCCCTTACTGACTTTCGCTGGAATCCGGAAGTCAGTTCTGTCCCCAGGCGTAACCAATGCCTAGGCAACCACTCACATTTATGTATTTTAATAAAGTTGTGGCCAAAATTATGCCGACAACCTTAAACAAAAATTATGTGTGAATTGTGAATTATTTAGGGATGGTTTGGGGGACCTCAACATGCAAAAAGAAAGCAAATTAGGCCAAAGCTTAATACAGTCGTACCTTGGAAGCCGAATGGAATCTGTTCTGGAAGTTCGTTCGACTTCCAAAGCGTTCGGAAACCAAAGCACGGCTTCTGATTGGCTGCAGGAGCTTCCTGCATGCAATTGGAAGCTGCAGAAGCCACATCGGATGCTCAGCTTCCAAAGAACATTTGCAAACTCATTTCCAGGTTTGTGCCGTTCAGAAGCCAAAGCGTTCGACTCGCAAGGCTTCCAAGGTATGGGTGTAAATGGGGTTCTCCATCTGAGAAGACCCTCTCTCCCATCCCTACCTGCCTAACTCTTGACAGCAGGAGCGTCATTGGAGAGCCGCTGGTTGCAATCTTGGCACAGAAGCAGAAACATGGTTGGTGGTGACAAGGGACAGAACTTTACAGCGGCTTCTCCCATATTGTAGAATTCCCTCCCGAGAGAAGCTAGACTGGCTCCCTCTTTGCTATCCTTCTGCGGGAAGGCTAAGAGCTTCTTATTCAGGCAGGCCTTTGAAAACTAAAGTGCAGACAATGCCAATCACGGGGTTGTTATCAGGACCAATTATATTTTAATTGCTGGTTTTTTAAAAAAATATGTTGTGGTGTTTTCTGAAAAAAAATATTTTTAACTAGCTCGTTTTTATTATTCTGTACTTTATAATTGATGTTTTCAAATGTTGTAAGCTGCCTTGAATCCCAACTTGGGAGAAAGGTGGGGTAGAAATGTATTAAATAAATAAGTTAGGCATATTTTCAAGCTATCTGGGTCCCATGCAGGGCCTTTGAGGTAAGGACCAGCTATTTGAATTGTGTTCAAAAACTGACCAGTAATGAGTAAAGGTGTTTGAGGGCTGGCCCTACCATTAGGCAGAGGGAAGTGGCCATCTCAGGCAACAGATGGTGAGGAGGGACCATGAGGTGTTTGAGGACAGAGCTGTTTATATCATGCCACCTGCTCTGCGCCCACAAAGCTAGCCTGTTAGCCCTCAGGTGCAGTGGAAGGTCTTGTCCCCTTCACCAGTGTTGAAGTCATATTCAATTGCTGACAGAGTAGCTTCTGTACATGAAATGGAGGGAGGTGCCGTCTTGTATTTCCCTCCAGGAAGCAAATTGTCTTGAACAGGCCCTGTTTCTGCTGATTGGTTCCAATCAGAAGTCTTGTAACTTGTTAGCCTCCTGAGACCTGCCTGTTGCCCCTTCTCCATTCATGAAGTTATGGGAGGGGTTGTTAAGTTGGGGGTGAGGCACAAAACCGTTTTGGATTTTTTACGGTGAATTTTCTGAACGTTTCATAGGAACACTTGAAAAACTCAAGTAGTTTTCAAGGTTAGCCATTGTGTGTGTATGTGTGTGTTGCACATCACATGTGAAGTGCTTAGTGTCAATTCTATGAGAAATAATAATAATAATAATAATAATAATAATAATAATAAATTTATTTATATCCCACTCTCCCCAGCCGAAGCCGGGCTCAGAGCGGCTAACAATAATAAAAATAACAGTTTACATAAAATCACAATTAATTAATTGAAACACAGTTGTTTTCAGTTTCTTTTAAGATTCCTCCTTATGTTATCTGATATCTTTATCCTACCTACAGTAAATCCCTTCTCTCACATGAAGAAAACATTTCACTGTTTAAATGCATGCATATTGACAACAGATTTGAGCCCAGCCATGTCACGTTTTTTCAATCAAGACTAAGAGTGAGCTAGGTTGGTTTCAGATTACGCACACACACACACACACACACACACACACACACATTCCTAGAAGGATCCATTTGCTTTCCCCTTGGAACATACCTGATTGGAAGTCAGAAAAGATTCCAGATCACTTATCAACTGAATGCTCATAAATTTTGTGCATCTCACAGTAGCTGTGACAAAAATGAGTAAGTTTATGCTGAGTTTATTGCTGCACTAACTGGTGCAGACTTGAGAGCTATCTTCCACTTCCTAAATAATTGTTTTCATCTCTTCCAATCCCCTTCCCATTTTGATGAAATCACTGCTGTTGCTTTTCAAGCCGTATGATATCTTAGTTTTTTTCTACCCTGTCTTCTGAATATCACTTATAGTAGGGAATGCATAACATTTCTTTGTGATAGGGAGCGTAAATCACTTTGACTTGCCCCTCAAGGGTGCTGGGTTCCCTCTGGAAGCCATATTATCCCCCTCCACTGGGCAATCTGTCTGTCACCAGCTTTCTTGGCTACCAGGGCTGTTCCAAAACAATTTTGGGATGGCTGTTATTTATATTTGCGCTATAAAAATGCTTGCTACTGTTCGGAATACTCTGTTAGTTGCCTGCAAGGGGCTAGGCAGTCACTGAATATAATGATAATATAGCATGATAGAACGATGAAATATAATGATAATATAGCATGATAGAACGATGAAAATGAAATCTCATGCAAACAGAAAATACCCTTAATGAATGCTGCAGCGGTGAGAATGGTGAGTTATTTTGTTTGTGGATTCCACCCTCCCCCCACATTTTGAGTTCCTTTCACAGCCTTCAGCTGCATAGAGAGGCACATCCCTTTCCCTCAGAAATAAGCATGTGCAAAAACTAATTAATTTAATTATATGCTAATTTTAATTTACCTACTGGTCAGCAACCCTTAAGTTGAAGGATGTGCATATGTTTGCATGGAGTGGTGGGGTGGGGAGGAATAAAAAAGTAGATGACAGCAAGATAAAAAAACAACAACCAGGCTGGCTGACTTTAAAAGCACCCCAAATGGTAATGGCTGAATTTCTGCTTTTATTCAGGTTCTCTCCTAAGCGCTGACACAGGTTTCACAATGAGGCTCTAAAGTGGGGATGTGTGAGATATGGAGATCCCATAATGAGCAAGCATATTTAAAGAGTCATCTATGTGCTCATTTCTACATTTTTATATTCTGTGTATATATGCAATTAGTCTAAGGCAATTTGTATTTTATTTCTGGACCTGCAGTAAAGCAAGCTATGCAATGTACTATTAACTTCAACTTACTACCAAAAAGATAAAGGAAACACACAGGTGAATTATTTTGGTTATAGAATAACCCTAAGGGTGATGTCCAATATTAGCCATACTTAGAACAGACCCACTGCAATCAATGTACCTAAGTACAGTACATTAATTTCAATGGGTTGACTCTGATTATGGCTAACATTGAAGATCATCCTAAGTAAAGGAATGAATTATATGCAACCTCCTATATTACAATGTGCTGTAACATAGTGCACATTTTTTAAGCATACATTAATGAATTCTAATCAAGAGATTAGCATTTCCTGAAATATTTGATCAGGTTTGAATGTTTGCAGTTTACCAAGTGCGAATAGGTGTAGCCATCAAATCAAGAGTCTGCTTCAGTTGCACAAGGTAGTATTGGTGACTTGCAGTCATTGGTTCCTGATCTGTACTCATCTTTGCCAAGTGCATTTTTACTCTTCCATTTCTACTGCTATTTGACTAGTCTGGAGGCAAGAGACTACTAAAGTGAAAGGCTACTTTGAAACTCTACTGCTGCTGCTGATTTGTATTACAAGTTACACTTGCAGATCCTAGGATGGGGAAATCCCCCTACTTCCCTAAGGCCTAAGCAATGGAGTTCAGTATGCAGGAAAGGGAGTGTTATAATAGGAAATATATGAATGGTGCTTACATTTTTACTTGGCAGAAGTCTGTGGGATTTTAAAAGCGCTGACACTTACATTCTCCCACTTGTTTCCCACTTCTTCTTCTTCTATGGTAGGCTTCCTCAAACTCGGCCCTCCAGATGTTTTTGGCCTACAACTCCCATGATCCCTAGCTAGCAGGACCAGTGGTCAGGGATGATGGGAATTGTAGTCATACCACTGTATATATATGTCTTAAAAAGGTAAAGGTAAAGGACCCCTGACAGTTAAGTCCAGTCACGAATGACTCTGGGGTTGCTTTCACTTTAGAGGCCGAGGGAGCTGGCGTTTGTCCGCAGACAGTTTTTCCAGGTCATGTGGCCAGCATGACTAAACCGCTTCTGGCTCAATGGAACACCAAAACCAGAGCAGCGCACGGAAACTCTGTTTACCTTCCCGCTGGAGTGGTACCTATTTATCTATTGCACTTTGACGTGCTTTTGAACTGCTAGGTTGGCAGGAGCTGGGTCCAAGCAACAGGAGCTCACCCTGTCACAGGGATTCGAACCACCAACCTTCTAATCGGCAAGCCCAATAGGCTCAGTGGTTTAGACCACAGTGTCACTCGTGTCCCTTTTAAAAGTCTTATGTTATACTAAATATCTCTGTTTGATTGACTTTGGTAGGCATGTGCGATGATTTTCAATTTATAAGCTAAAACATACTTTGTCTGAGCTGAAATATTTCCTCCCCCAAATCCTGAAGCACCAGCTCTCCACTACATGAATTATTTGTATATAAATTGCACTATCATGAATGGTGTTGTTTAGAGATAAATGTGCCTCTTGACTGTTAGCGTTGTACCACCCCTCCATCAAGAATCCCAAATGGCAAAAATCTAAAGCGTTTTAAATGCAAATTGAAATGGAAGCTCTAACGAAAAATTACAGTGATTATCTGCAGCACCTTTGCTAGCTAAATAAATGTTTGTTCTCTGGGATTGCATTCAGAAAGAAGGATTGACATAACCAGTTATATTGCTTAGACACTCTGTTTCTTCAGTAGCTAGATGGGTCTTCTCCTTCCGTGAAGGATCTTGAACGAGCACAATTAACCCTCCTATGTAAAGAAAATGATTTTGTACAATCTCCAAGTCTAGCAGTCTCTCATTCAGTTTCGGTGGGTGGGGTTTAAATAAAATTAGTTGCACTTCCCTCTGAAATCAAGTTGCCCCGATGGGAATGTGGCTCCTGGGCTGAAAAAAGATTCCCTAAACCGGTGCTAGGAAGTTACTAGAGCATTGATAAATCCCCCTGTATGGCTATACCATCTCTGCTCAGGAGCGGCAAAACATAGAAGCCCAGTCCAATTTGGTAGGATATGCTGAGAGATTGTGCCTGGCCCCAGGTCAGGCTATGTAGGTGTAGGATGTGAAACGACTCAGTTCTATCCGCTACACTCCCTCTGGAAAAAACTCACAAAACCATAGCCAACTGAATGAAACTTAGGTTCCACAAGTGAGAGGGGGAAGTGCTGTAGCTAAATTAGCTTCTAACAAGTGTGAGACAAATTTATACTTTGAATTCATTATGCCAGCCTACTGTCTTGTCGTGAGAATAGTTGGCAAGGCGTTAATAGCACATTGGAGGAGAGAGTTGCTATTAGGGAGTGGGAAGCCACACGCTGAGCTTGGGGGCGTAGGGCAAGTGGGAGCAGATATAGAACCTCTTAACAAAATGATTCACTTTCTGAATCATCTTCCTAACAGAACTGCTTCTGAAGCCAGCAGCTCAAAAGCCACCATACTTTGAGGGATCTTGACGTGGCTGCAATGAGTGTGGGTACTTGCCAAGATGCTGAGGTGGTGGCACGCAATGAGGAGTCAAGGTGCACAGCTCTAAAGTTGCATAAGCTGCGTTTCCACGTATGGATCCAATGTTGCTGGAAATAGTTACTTGGAGTCAGCAAATGGCTCCAGGTGTACAGCTCAAAGTTGCATAGGCACTTCCGTGTATAACCTGAAGGAGCGTCTCCACCTCCATCGTTCTGCCCGGACACTGAGGTCTAGTGCCAAGGGCCTTCTGGTGGTTCCCTCACTGCGAGAAGCCAAGTTACAGGGAACCAGGCAGAGGGCCTTCTCGGTAGTGGCACCTGCCCTGTGGAACGCCCTACCACCAGATGTCAAAGAGAAGAACAACTACCAGACTTTTAGAACATCTGAAGGCAGCCCTCTTTAGGGAAGCTTTTAATGTTTAACAGACTACTGTATTTTAATACTTTGTTGGAAGCCGCCCAGAGTGGCTGGGGAAATAAATAATAAATAATAAATTATTATAATAAATAATATATAAATAATAAATTATTATAAATTATTATAATATACGAGTGGGGAACAAACTTGCAAATGTGTGTCAAGAGTATCTTCTCAAATTCGAATATATATAAAGCAAAAGTTCTTGGCACCGTTGGTCCAACTAAATATATTTAAGTAGGTATAAAGAAGTATTGTGTTGACATTATTTACCAACTTTAAAGGAGCAAAGGAATAAAAGCATAAGAAGAAAGTGTGGCATTAGGCCCATGACCCATCTAGTTCAACATCTTGTTCTCAGTGGTCAACCAGAAGCCCACAAGCAGAACCTGAGCATAACACTGCCTGTGATTCCTGGCAACGTGTCCAGAGACACGCTTCCTCTGACAGTGGAGGTAGACCATAGAGTTTTGTAAAGTTCCTTTGTGGTATGAAGTCTACAAAAATGAGATATTTGGAGCTCATCTTTGAGAGCCACTTCAGACCAGATCTGGACCCCTCCAGACTTTGTTTTCAGCCCAAAGTAGATCTGTTTATCACCTGCAGTGCTTCCAAGGACCTCTCCCTGTTGTCTTTTTGTTCCCCAAGCTTAATAAGACAGAATGATTAGAGGAGGAATGGAAAGCAAAGAGGTCTCTCAGGAACCATCATGGCAAGACCCAGACAATACATATTGCTGTCTGTGCCCAAGCACAGATGACCAAGACTGGATCTACATTGATCTTCTAAACATTATATTTAATAACGTTCTATCATGTTTAATGAAGACAGGAGTGCCTGGCGTGCTCTGGTCCATGGGGTCACGAAGAGTCGGACACGACTAAACGACTAAACAACAACAAGAACAACAATCATGTTTAATGGCAGTTTCCCTTTGCCGGTGGCTCTCTGCTCTGCAGCACCCTCTGGTGTCACATTTTAACGTTATAAACCACAAATGTAGATCCGCCCCAGTGTCAATCTCAAAGTGCCAACCAAGGTGAGTCATGTATCATGTCTCTGAGTGTGTAGCCACACCCTATGAAGAGAGCGATGCCACATGGATGAGAGTCTAAAAAGTTCTTTGGAACTGGACTCTGCAGACCCCCACCTTTAACAAGGTATCATTAGGTATTTAGTCAGTCCTTGGACAAAGTGTAGCCTCAGCAGGAAGAGATAATTCAAAGTGCAGAGCAAAAATGATACAGCCAGTGGTGTTCACTGGTCCCCAGTGGGGAAGAGGCTTAACCATTTGGATGTTTACCATACCTGAATGTTTCCTCACATTTCTTTAGGAATGTTGGGAAGTGGGGGAGAGAGAGAAATCAAGAAATACTTTCTCTGTGAGGTAAGGGCAAAGAGAATGGGTTCAGACAATGTGCTAAGCTTTGGCTTAGCTGTCACTATAGACTGTGCTAAAAGGACCAGGGAGGAGCAAGCTGGGTGCAAGATTGGCTTACTATGTTATGTGAACCAGGGCATTCAGACTGTATTTAGTGGCTCTCTCACATCAGGAAGAGTATTCACCAATATCTGATGTCCAAATGGTTTGTCAGGGACAGGTGCCTGAATTCTGAAGGAGGCTAAACCCCATAAGGAAGGGGCTGTGTCAGACCAAATGATGTGCTTGGAATAAACACTGTCCAGGAATTTTCCATAATAAGGGCCTCCTATAATAAGGACTCTGTGAAACCTATGGCTCAAGGCTAGTATATGATCACACGGTATCTTTCCTCTAGAGTGGGCTTTACTTGCTCAGGGCAATGATGTGAAGAAAAATCATGTGAATTAGTCGGGGGGGGGGGAGAGTTTTTTTATTTCCAAAACATCCAGAGCTGAAGACAATAACAAAGTGAAATTTTCAATCCATGAGTGGATATAAACTGAGCATGAAATATTGCATTACTAAAAAGACACAAAGTCCTTTTAACCTAGTGCATTTTATGAAAACTGCAAAAATAAATGTAAAAAGCATGAAGAACCCTGAACAAATGGAAACATTGCAATTTACTTCATTCAGTTTTCCCCACTTCTGCTCAACTTTCTTCTTATAGGGCATTTGGGGGAGGGGGACAGTGAGGGTTTATTTCATTCTGGAAGAGGCATTAGTGTGAAACAACCCTTTTTTGGAGTTCTCATTTCAGTAGTAGTTTTGCTGGCCGAAACATAGCCAAACTATTATAATAGCAGAATGTTTAAAGGTAATTAAATGGGTGAACATGATGCTCAAATGTCTGTTAAATTGTATTTGGAAATGTATCTTTCACTTGATGATTTGCACACTTAATTCATCTGAATGTTATTTCCCCCTTTCCTTTATCTTTCTTTTTTACCCCTTCTGTAGAAATTTAGAAATAGGCTTTCCCATCTGTTTTCTTTTTTGTTCTAAATGAGATCTAATTTTTTTCCATTGTGGATCATAATTTTAACACCTAGCTAATGGTCACAGGTCACATGCTGTGAATAAGTGAGTGTGGTAAATCTCTTGAATAAGGGGAAGACAATACAGTCGTACCTTGGTTCTCCCCCCCCCCCAATAATATTTACTGAGTTTCATACAAACACATAACTTCAATAAAACACCTCGAACACCTTGGTACTCGGACATTTTGGCTCCCGGACGCCGCAAACCCGGAAGTGAATGTTCCAGTTTGAGAACGTTTTTCTGAAGCCAAACGTCCGATGCAGCTTCTGCGACTTCCGACTGAGTGCTGGAAGCTCCCGCAGCCAATCGGAAGCCACACCTTGGTTTTTGAACCGTTTCAGGAGTCGAACGGACTCCTGGAACGGATTAAGTTCGACAACCAAGGTATGACTGTACTGTTAGAGCAAAATGATGAGTCATTCAGGGACCCTGCCTACCCCACAAGCAGATTTGGCTTGTGTATCTGAAGCAAAAACACATAATGTTGAGCAGAATTATAATGGTCAGAGAATTCATATGGATGTGCTACCTTCTTTGCAAATGTATTCATGGTCTGTCTTTATTTTTCCTGGGCTGTTTTAATGCCCCGGGGAACAATTGATGGGGCAGGAATAATGCAAGAGGTCATCTGCTTTGTCTATCTTAGTTTCAGGATAGCAAAAGATCAGAACTATGCTATAATAATGGATTCGCAAAAAAGGTCCCTAGGGATTTAAACAAGCTGAGGAAACTGTAAGCAGAAGTCAGTGGTTACAATAAAATGGCATATACAGTGCCGGATTTACATATAAGCTAAACAAGCTATAGTTTAGGGCCCCACTCTTGGGGGCCCCAAAAAAATTTGAAGGAAAAAAGCACCTGGATGTACATTTCCAAAATATAAGATAAAAAACAAATAAAATAAAACCTACAAACAGCAACAGTGTTTTGTGTTGTGTAGGCTCCTATTTGTGATGTGCAAATGGCTTTAGATACCTATTAGGTCCATAAATTACCATACAGCATATATTCAACACAAAAAACAGTGACAATTTGCTGTTGACAAAGGACAGCTGCACATATAAAGGGTGCCATTACCCTCAGTAGCTTAGGGCCTCATCAAACCAAAGTCTGGCCTTGGGCATATATACCTTATAGCAGCCTTGTAAACAATTCCATGAAAGTTACTAATCTGCACAATTGTTTACTGGCTTCCTGGGGGGGGTGGTGCCAGAGGAGGGACAGGAAACTGCAGGCTCTCAACAGTAGTACTTCATAGAAATGAGGTCATGGGACTGTGGCGTCTCTCCTCTGATAATATGCTTGATTTCTGACTACCAGTTGTTGGAAACCGCTCAAGGGAAGAGTGCTCACATCTTGATTGTGGGTTTACCACAGGCATCTGGCTGACTAGATGGGTCATTGGCCTCATCCAGAAGGCGCCTCTTAGTTTCTTATGTTCTATGCTGGGCACAGAAGAGAGACAGAGTACTCCACCAGCCCACCCACTCGCCAGCGTACAATTCCTTGTCGCCTCTGGCTACCAAATAAGTACCTTCAAAAGTGCCTGCAAAATCTTTAAAAGCAAGACAGATCTGAATGGGTTTAGGCAAGGCTTTTTTCCAGCTGGAACTTGCCAGGACTCAGTTCCGGCACCTCTCAAGTGGAGGCCATTGCCATTATAAGAAAACAATGGAGAGGTTCGTGGTGAGTTCCAGCCCCTCTTTTTCTAGAAAAACAGCACTGGGTTTAGAGCAGGAGTGGACATTGCATTTAGCACTGTGAGTTTTATTGGAAATAAGACTTGGGAGTGGGAGAGTACTGCTAATTTCTATATGTATCACCTGATCCAAAAGAACTGCTTTAAAATGTTGTAGCACAAACAAATATTTGTTCCATGATAGCAGCTAAAGACTTAGTCTTTGTGGGACTTGCCTAACCTCCCGGCAGTGGAATTTTTGCTCCTTACTGGGTGGGAGGGGTGAGGCAGCAGGGAGTTCAGTGCTGTGCAGATGCACCGACAGAGTCAATATGGCATTCCTGCCGGTGCATTTGCACAGCACTGACCTCCCTATCACTTCGCTCCTCTATCTCTCCGTCCCAGCAACCGACAGTAGCCGAAATTGAAAGATTTGCCCATCACTAATTGAGAGTGGATTGGTTAAATCTAGATGAGCCTGGTGGTGGTGTTTTTTTTTTAAGCACTGCTTCAAGGTTGCCAAGAGTAGAAGTCAGCATTCCAAGTCCCTTATGTTAAAAATTGTAATTAGTGGCAGCTTGATGAATTTCTAATTTATTGGCACTAGAATGTTGTATGAATCCATGCCGGAGACTTTTCTGACAAACCTTGTTCAACCTTGCTTAAAGGTCAAAATGGTTATTCTTAGAGGGAAGTTTGACAGGGTTGCCCTCCATCACCTTTTTTGTTTTATGTGAAATAGCTAGAAGATCGCGCAGAGAAAATGAACATATCAAAATAGAAAATGTGATAATCAAGTTAGGGCTTCAGGAAGATGATACTGTTGCTTCTCCTCATGAAGAACCCTAAGATTTAATTAAAGGATTAGCCAAGGAGTTAATCCCCCCTTTAAAATTATAGTTGTTTATTGTGTTGGGTATGTAATATTTCCTCAAGAATTTGTTATATGGTGGTAGCTATATTTTTAAATACGGTAGGTTTCTTGTTAAAACTGTAATACTTGAAGGAGTGTCTAATGCCCTGTACACCTGAAGGAGCTTCCCCACCTCCATCATCCAGCCCAAACACTAAAATCTAGCATCAAGGGCCTTCTGGTGGTTCCCACACTGTGAGAAGTGAAGTTACAGGGAACTAGGCAGAGAGTCTTCTTGGTAATAGTGTCCATCCTGTGGAATGCCCTCCCATTAGATGTCAAACAGCTAAATAACCATATGACATTTAGAAGACATCAGAAGGCAGCCCTGTACAGGGAAGTTGTTAATGTTTGAGGTTTTATTGTGGTTTTAATATGTTGTTGGGAGCCACCCAGGGTGCCTAATAATAATAATAATAATAATAATAATAATAGGGGGGAAAGTATTAAATGATCTTGGACAAATTGCAGTATATAAAGTCAGTTAGCAAAACAAACCTGGGTTCCAGCTTCAGGTCAGTATGGAGAGTGCTTAACCATGAAGCTGATTTAGTATGAAACCATGACTTGTCTCAGTGTCGAAGCAAAAAGGACCCGGAAGGAGCAAAGCAGCTATGAGCTCCTCTCTGGGAGTCCACACGGTCACGCTAAGCCATGGTTTGGATTAGTGTGATAAATAGGAACTCTCCTTCAGGAGGGATGGCATCTCCAAACATTATTAAATACTGCCTCACAGCTATTCAAACAGCTATGTTTCAATGGATGGAACTTCCAAATTGATGGTGTTGCATGAAGTACAGTATTGCACCCTAATGTGCTCAGAGCCCATTATTTGTTTGGGGTTGGATGAAGAAGTGGGAAAGACCAAAATTATTTTTTTCAGAGTAGATTATGTATTCTATAATAAACGTTCAAGGTAAACTTTGACTTGGTGTGGCTCAATTATGGTCACCTCTGGCTCCCGATATATATAACTTTGTTTATTTGTTGCATTAATATGCACATTCTGGCAAGGAACCCAAGGTGGTTCACAAGCTAAAATATTGTTTTAAAAGCAGATGGCACAAAATATCTTCAGGAATTGATAGCAATAGCTGCCTAGCCTGCTTCTGCCTTTGCTCAGCAAGCACAATTCTTAAGTAACCCTAAGGAAGTGAGGATGTGGCTGCCCCAACACATCCTCTGGTTCTCTCAGGACATACCTCTGTCTGGTATTCAGAGGCACACTGTTCTCCCCTCACTGATCCTCCCAACAACCTGGTGAGATATAGTAAGCTCTGAGCCAGCAGCTGGCTCAGTGCTGGCCAATGAGCTTTATGGCTAAAGTAGGAAAAATTGCATTTGTAGTGAAAAAGCTGGATTCCCTTTCCCTTCTAAAATGCGATTTGCTTTTGCTGACAAGAGTTTCCTTTAGAGGGACTTTCTTTCCTTTCCCTTTTTTTTTTTTGTAAGGCAAGTATGTACACAGGAAAGGGAGATGGTTCACACCCTCCTTCTTTGACCTATTTAATAAAATGGAGGTTCTAGTATCCTCATTGCTGGCCTTTAAAAATCTTTTTAAAGCTGTCCGTGTCTTTTCTCCAGGTCCTGCACTGTGTCTGGTTGGATGCAGCTATTTTTCTATCCTTAGGGAGACCCCTGATCTTGTTTCAGTCTTTCCCACAAAGACTTCCTGCTGCTGTGTTGGCTTTCCTCTCCCCTCTCCCCTGTCTTCATCAGTGGAGCTGAAAGCTGAAAAAGTAGTGGGGAAATTTTGGACCTACTGTAGGAAACTGCCTCATAGGAGACCAGACAATTGATCCATTTAGCTTAGTATTATCCACATAGACCGAGTGGGTTTCATGAAGGCGGCTTTCCCAACCCAAACTTCAGACACTAGGGATTGAACCTGTGACCTTTTGCTCTTCCAATGAGGTACAGCCCTTCCCCTGACCAAAAGCTTGAGCTATGAATCAGTGGCTCTCCAGAGTCTCAGGCAAAGTCTTCCTAATCATTGCATGTGGCACATTCTACATGCATAGCACAGGTGCTCTGTTGCTGAACTATGGCCACTTATCAAACTGTTAACAATTTTCAACTGCTTAACAAGTCCTAAATATGAATTCTAGGTGCAAAAGTAGAGCTTTCTTTTTTGGTAGCCAGAAAATCCTAGATGGTCAAATACCAATTGATTAGAAGAAATTTGTTGTTGTTGTTGTTTAGTCGTTTAGTCGTGTCCGACTCTTCGTGACCCCATGGACCAGAGCACGCCAGGCACTCCTGTCTTCCACTGCCTCCTGCAGTTTGGTCAGATTCATGTTTGTAGCTTCGAGAATGCTGTCCAACCATCTCGTCCTCTGTCGTCCCCTTCTCCTTGTGCCCTCCATCTTTCCCAACATCAGGGTCTTTTCCAGGGAGTCTTCTCTTCTCACGAGGTGGTCAAAGTATTGCAGCCTCAGCTTCACGATCTGTCCTTCCAGTGAGCACTCAGGGCTGATTTCCTTCAGAATGAATACGTTTGATCTTCTTGCAGTCCATGGGACTCTCAAGAGTCTCCTCCAGCACCATAATTCAAAAGCATCAATTCTTCGGAGATCAGCCTTCTTGATGGTCCAGCTCTCACTTCCATACATCACTAATGGGAAAACCATAGCTTTTACTATACGGACCTTTTTTTGGCAAGGTGATGTCTCTGCTTTTTAAGATGCTCTCTAGGTTTGCCATCGCCTTTCTCCCAAGGAGCAGGCGTCTTTTAATATACACCCACAATTCAAAACACTCTCCAGAAAAGGCACTGTTAGGTTGTAGCAGCAAGAAGACAAAAGCCTTTATCCAAATATACGTAGTTATGGGTCACAGCACATAAGTAGCCTGAGGCAGAGGTGTGGGATGTACATACCCAGTTTTGTCCCAACAGAAATGGCAATGTTCTTTCATCTAGTGCCCTCAGGGTCAGTGTGAAATGTTTTATATCTGTTTTAGATTAACCATGGCTTGGCATGTTGTTAGAACCAAGGCAACCTGTGGTTAATCTTAGCTGTGGTTTGTTGAAACAAGCCGAAGAGTAGTGGAAGATGTCTTATTTCTATAAACCATAGTGAAAAGAGCCACATTTTAGGGTTCACTTGTAACTGTGGATAGTTTAACATGGAAGTAGAAGTGCTTCACCTCCTCCACATGGCCTTGCCTGAGAAGAAGGGTGGGGTGGGGAGGGGGAAGCCTGTGGATTTCTGTGGTGTCTTCATAATGCATAACCATGGTTTAGTGGTATGTATGCACTGGGCCACAGTGAGAGGTGTTAAATGGCGATGGAAAACATGCAGATGTGAAACAATTTCTGTTTTAGCCTTTAGTCTTTACATTTACTTAAAACCAGGAGTGCATTCGACTCTTCCTGTTTTTCTGCCTCTGTAACTCATTTTTTAAAAAAATCTGTGTTGTTTTAAAAATGCAAAGAAAGAAAGCTCACAGAAAGAAAGAAAGAAAGAAAGAAAGAAAGAAAGAAAGAAAGAAAGGAAGGACTGGCCCCAAGAGGCTTTGTTCCTCCCACCCCCTAAAATTGCCTCTAAGCCAGTGTTGTCGAGCCATCAAAGCACAATGGTAGCATAAGGTATTTCAGTCTGAAATAGGATAATGGCAGATTAACAGTCAATGAAATATAAAGGGTGTACACTGATTTTAGTGTGCTTCAGTGAGTAAAAGCAATCTGCTAGCTTTGATATAGTAGACTGCAGGTCATTTTATACATATCTTTTCCGGCTTGTGCTTTAATTTCATTGGGCAAGGAGAGAAGCCTCCAACTTGACTTGGCGAGAGTTCAGAAACCACAGCTATTCTGTGTACGGCCTCACCATTTTTAAAATACATTTTGCGCTTTTGGTGGATGCTGTAATGCTTTTAGCACAGTGTGAAATCTTGGCTTTATACCACAATGTCTAAAATAAGAGGGACTCTGCTTTTGTGAGCAAAAGTTTACTCATGAAAAATCACGACTCTAGAGAGGGTTTTTTCCCCCAAGGGGGGGCAGTTGTGGAGGCATACAGTACCTGCGGTCACAGGCTAAGTTTCAAGCAGTAATAGAATTGAGAAAGGAATGCATTTCAGTGAAAGTTTAGCATCAACGTCTTACTTTCATCTTACTGGATCGCTTTCCCCTCCTTGATGGATCTGGCTTTGCCTTCTCTTGATTTCACACATGTACATGTGGCAGTTGATCTGAGGGGAACAGATTTGACTTGCAATCATACAACAGAATCTGTAGTTAAATCTCCTGGATTTCACAGTCTTTTTTTTTTTTTTTTTTTTTTTTACTTTGTAGCCCCCATGGAATCTTGTCTTGCAGGATGTTTAATTAGGGTTTGCGCTCGAGATCACACTTTTAAATATTAACAAAATCCACAAAGTAATCCAGAATGGGGAACACCCACTGGTTCTGTGCTCATAATTACTGATATGTGTTAGAATTTCACCGCATACATAAGCCTGAATTGAAAGAAGAAGACAACTCTACCCTTTTACGGCTCTTATAACAACCCTGGGAGGCAAATAAAATGATAGGGTGGCGAATATCCATGAAGCAACATTTGGCAAACAACCTAGAACACAACATATAGGTATTTTCCTGGCACCTATAAAAACAGAGGGTTATGTGTTTATCTTGATACTATGGTGATCAGATCATACTTCACCTGCTATATTGCTTATGCACATTTTTGCTTCTAAATTTTACCCAGACTGAAATCTTAGTTGGCAGTGAGCAACGTAGTGAAACATGGCCTTACACACAGTCAGACCAATGTTCCATCTAGCTCAAAGTTTTCTACCATGACTGGAAGCAGCTTTCTAGAGTTTGAGGCCGACGTCTTTCTCTGCCCTACCTGGGACCCCTTGCATACAAAAGATGCACACTACCACTGAGGTATGGCCAATGGTGGCTGGTGTTCATAGGGACAGGTAGGATGGAAGATGGGGAGACCAAGAGTGGGTGAACCCAGAGCCAATGACAGGTAAAGCCATGCTGGATTAGTTGTCAGGGTGAAGCTGGGGGCTGGCGGAGGGCAGATGGAGGTTAGTAGGGCCCAATTCACCACAGCAGACCAGTATATTTTTTAAATAAAAGAATAGTTTAAATATGCCTTTAGCTGCGGTTTACCCATAACTTCATGATGTCTATCACTCCTCATTGAAATCACGCTGTCACCTTCCCCCTCCAAAGCAAAATTTACATTGGTCAGGGGTGGAATTTGGTGGTGGAAGAGGCTTGGGCACCCATGGCTGGTCACATTGGAGGTCCGTGTGAGTAGTGTAAGGCTTGCGGGCTACCCACGTTTGAGGTATGGGATATCTTGTTTTAAGGTTTGCATTTGGACTGATGATGACTTCTCTTGTGGATTCTCTCTGCCCATACAGTGGTACCTCGGGTTAAGTACTTAATTCGTTCCGGAGGTCCGTTCTTAACCTGAAACTGTTCTTAACCTGAAGAACCACTTTAGCTAATGGGGCCTCCAGCTGCTGCCACGCCGCCGGAGCACGATTTCTGTGCTCATCCTGAAACAAAGTTCTTAACCCGAGGTACTATTTCTGGGTTAGCAGAGTCTGTAACCTGAAGCGTATGTAACCTGAAGCGTCTGTAACCTGAGGTACCACTGTATTTAATTTATATGATATGCTTTTTTAGTTTAAAACCATTGCATCATGTTTAAACTTCTGAATCCTTCCCAGTTAAGTGTGAAGAGCCAGTGTGGTACAATTACAGAGTTTTGTATTTGGGTGTGTGTATTGGATTCAGACACACTGAACTAAACTATTGTGGAGAGCCGGTGTGGCATAGTGATTTGAGTGTCAGACTAGGACCTGGGAGACCACTCGGCCATGAAGCTCACAGAGAGATCTTGAGCCAGTCTCTCAGCCTAACTAGTTTACCTCACATGGTTCTGGTGAGGCAAAGTTGAGGAGAGGGAGAACTTGAGATCCTTGGAGGAACAGTGGGATAAAGAGCGAGGAAAAGGAATAAACAAAGAAACTGCATTATCCCCTCATATACAGCCCAGCCTTCAGACTCTCGTTCTCGCTCTCCCCTTGGATTACGAGAATCCCTACTGCTTGCTTGTGTTTTCTCACTATATAACCCTTTTTAATAAAGGCCGTCTACCACAGAATAGTGTTTGTTGGGGGATGATTGCCTTGCTTGTGGGCAGTCCAGAGGCATCTAGTTGGTCCCTGTGGGAACTTGGATGCTGTACTAAATGCACCTTCAGTCTAATTGAGCAGGGTTTGTCTTACGTTCCTGTGTCTTATGTTAATAATAATAATAGCAACGCAACTAAGATTATGTCTCTTGTGGATGCAATTTTTGCTGATGAGAGAGTGTGCCAGCTTCCATGCTTTACTGACTTCTTTAGGCAGAATGAGAAGGCTAAAGATAACTTTGACTTTCCAAATAAAGCAAGCAAGACAGCCAATTAGCAAGATGCACATTCTAATTTAGTAGATGGGGTGAAAAATAATTCTCTAGCACACTGGAGTAGGGCTCAAATGAATTTAACATTCAGAATCTGCCTTGAGGTAGATTTCAAGGTCAGATGTTCAAGATGAAACAATCAGAACCAATCTCCTTGCCACAGTTTGAATATCAATATTGAAAACGAGTAGGTATTAAGCTTGTTCCTTGAAGCTCAACCCTTTCATATTTTTCTCTACTTCCCTGTAGCAATAGTTGCAGAATCTTGAGAGCAAGTTAGACCTACTAATTGGGTAAACAGAGATGGCACAATTCAGCTAAGGATGGATGGATCATTTCCAGTTCATGTTTGTTTCACTTGTGTTCATTCCATCCTGTTTCCACATTAATCTGTGAATTTTTTTTTTAAAAGTCAGCATGAATATCCAGTATAATTCAGTATAAATCCACCGTGGAATGCACTACGATTGAGCCAAAGACATGTTGCAGAATACAGCCCCACCAGAATGCAGAATACAAAGCCTACCAATCTGGAGGGGACCCTAGGAGAAGATGCAAGAGCTTCCATTTACCCTGACTTGCAGCGATACAAACTGGACCTGGAGGGCAAGCCAATGGGCAGTCATGACAGTGGAGGTGTACCTACTTGAAGAAGGACCATAGCTCAATGGTAGAGCACCTGCCTTGCAGGCAGAAAGCCCAGGTTCAACCCCCCAGCATCTCCAGGTAGGGCTGGGGAAAAGACCTCTGCCTGAAGCTCATCTGCTGCCTGTTAATGTAGGCAACACTGAACTAGATAGACCAATGGCCTGGTTCAGTATAAGACAGCTTCCTAAAGGAGTGGGCCTCCTGGAGCCAATGTTCTTAGGCTCATAGGAAGCTGCCTTATTTTGATCAGACCATCTGTAGCAGTATTTGACAGTAGCTCCCCAGAGTTGCAGGCAGGACCTTTTCCTTGTCCTATCTGGTGATGTTGGCAAATGAACCTGAGATGTTCTGCATACAAAATATGTACTCTGGCCTGTTGAACGATGGACCCTTCCCAGGCTCCACCCCACAAAATAAAAACCTGAAGGAAGCACTGTTTACAGGGTGGGGACGTCTCACCAAGGAGTTATGCTGATATGCGTGGGCAGACGAACTAGTATAAGTGTTTGCAAGGTAGTAGTTTTTGTTTTTTTGTGAAGTTATGTTGTATCAATTATATTGATTTTTAAAATGTCCTTTTTGAGCTGCTTCCTATTTTGCTGATGAGCTGGCATTTTCTTTCCCCACAGCCACCCTTTTCAAAACTGGTCATGTTTTCTTGTTTTAAATGCCATCATACTCAGAAGCCTACTAATATTGGCAGGAGGCAGCCCACATTAAAGTATGTTTGCCTCAATAAACACCAAATTGTTTTATAATCTTGTCTCGCGTAGGTGTTGAACAAGCACAAAACTGTACAAAGGTCTCTCTCCTCTCCAGCTGTACTCAGCATGACGGAAACCGTAACAGGCCAACAGTCAAGGTCTGCAAATGGCTCCATAGTTGTGTATACAAACACACAATAGCCTTCCTGTTGATTTATAATTTCCAGCAGTGGCAGACTACGCTCATAAAAGAAAGTGGGATAGCTCTGATCCTTCCTCATCTCTCAAGGGAAGTAGACAGTACCTTTTGAGCGCAACAGAAGTGGGGCTTCTCAGGTGCTGTTCCTGGACCTGTGGGAAGGTCACTTAAGGAAAGAAAGAGACTGCTGTGTCTCTCATGCTTTTTATTCCCCAGGGTAGCATACTGTACAACACTTCTGCCTCCACTGCAGGAGGCAGAATGCCCGTAAATTTTGGTCAGTGTCCTCGACACTGCTTTTGGAAGATTCACAGAGAGGGCTTCCATTGGCAGAGCCCAGCAGAGGCAAATCTCTGCCAGCTTCAAAACCCCACTTGAGGCAGAGGTTAAGGGCAAGGGTTGCTCCCTAGGTGTCATTTAGGCTGTGTACACAATCCCATTTAGTCTGCATCCAGCGCTCTCCCACTACTGAGTTGGGAATTGGCCTAGCTGCAGTCCATGTCTATCCTGAATCTGTTCTGTCGTTTCTTATGAAATACTGCATTTTGATGTGTCCCCTCCCAAAACCATCTTCGATTGGAATTGAGAAAAAGAACAACCTGGCTGTGTTTTCAGCTAGTAATGTGTACACAGCCTCAGACAAAGAGTACTAAATGGATGAGTAATGGATGCCATCCAAACATCCATATGCACAGCCTAGTGGCGGCTAGGACAAGAAGCAGGGGTAGCTTTCCTCACTGGACCCTTTTTAAATGAACTATTACAATCCATTCTCCTTGGCCAGTGCACATAGGTGACATCCACACCATACATCTAATCCTGGGAAATGTATTTTTTTAAAAGGATGCTTTAATTACAGTTCTTTGATGGGTAAACTACAGTTCCCGGGATTCTTTTGGGGAAGTTGTGACTGTTAGTGCTTTAAATGTATGGTGTGGATACGACCACAGAGAACTACAACCATGTTTTTTGGAAGGAGAAGGCTTCTCTGTTTATCTAATGCTGTCATTACAATTGAAGGTAAAATGAGATGTGATGTGGTAGGCTTTCATAAGAAAAGAAAAAAAGACCATAACAACGCAGGGAGTTCCTGATGTGATCTTTGTAATCCTGATGACACCCCCTGATAATAAATATGAAAAAAAACCAACAACCCACACACAGACAGATCACCAAGTGATGTGTTCAGAGTCTCTGTCAACACTGGTCCTCAGTAAGTCCCAGTGTTTTTTAAAATGTGCTAATTTTTACTATTATTTTTTCATGCAGTATTTTCTGTTTGAATCTGTCTTCTCCAGTTCTTTGCATGTTTGCGCATTCCTTTACCGTGTCAAGTGCTTTGATTAACTATTCATCTGTTTAGAGTCAAGATGAGGCGCTTTGTTCTCTCAGGTAAATCAAAGACATATGTTTGGGGCATCTGCAAGATGAGCAGGAAAGTATTTTCAGACTGATGACACAGAGCAAAATTAAAGTAGCACACGAATATGTAATTATTTGCAAACTTGTTAACCGAGTCACATTATCTTGTTTTTAGACGTGTACGTGGTTTTGTGACGGGTGGGGAACCTGTTGTCATTCAAGTGCTTCTGGAGACGCCAGCCCTCCACTATCCCTGACCATTGATGATACAGTGTGGGGCTGATGGGAGTTGGACCCCAATAATGTCTGGAGGGCCATAGGTTCACCATCCCATTGCCTCCTACTACGAGCTGTTGGGAATGGGCGGAATGGTCAAATCAATGAAATAGTCTTCAGCCCCTCACATAACTATTTGTGCATTATTAGTCCCATTGAAATAAATGCATTTTTATACATTAGAGTGGGGCCTGCAACAGAAAGTTGAAAGGTGGAGCGTTCCTGTTCAAGTAGACAGCCAGCCAGTCAACCATGGGGAAGTGTGTCCTTTGAGATAGGCCTGTGCAAAGTTTTGGTACATTGCCAAAACTAGACACTAAGCACTGAAATTCTAGAACTGTAGAATTTGCTGTATTTTCTAACATTTGCTTGTGAAAAGTGTGTCTCCCCCTCTTTTTTTGGCTTATCTTCCTGTATTGTACTATGTGCACATATATATGATAATAGAATTAATGTATTCAAGTTGCAGCTTATAGTGATTGTTTTGTTCCGTAAGTCAACCATTGCTTCCTGAAAACCAAACTTTTAAGTGCTTGAACACAGCAAGCTACCTTATACTGAGTCAAACCATTGACCCATCTAGCTGACTAGATTTCAGGCGGCAGACTTTCCCATTATTGCTTAGAGATGTCAAGGGCTAAAACACGGGGATGTTTTCCATGCAAACCATGCACTCTATCACTGAGCTACAGTCCTTCTGGGGGTGGGCAATCTGGGGAACATTGACTTTTTTCTATACAAAAGATTCTTCACCCCCCCCCCCCCAAGATGTACTAACATAACTGAATCCATGAAAGTAAAGCAATTCTTTTACCTTCACTGTTGTGGCAATCCAGACCATAGCCTCCATGACCATTTGCTTTTTAAAAGTCATCCATACAATTGCTAATTGCATGAATGGTGTCTTGCCTAGTTTGGCCCAAGTGTGATGCTTTCAGAATTAAAATGGTCAAAATTCATTTTCCCTACAGCTCCTTTCCTCCCTCCTCCAAAAGTTAGGGAGACTTACATATATTCTCTTTCTATTCATATATATACAGCAGCAGGAACAACAATTTGGTTGTGTGGGCCAAGTCTATTTTTGTGTTTGTGCATATCTTCCATTGAATATCTATTCTGAGCGTTAAAGGTAAAGGTACCCCTGCCCGTACGGGCCAGTCGTGTCCGACTCTAGGGTTGTGTGCTCATCTCGCTTAAGAGGCCGGGAGCCAGCGCTGTCCGAAGACACTTCCGGGTCACGTGGCCAATGTGACGAAGCTGCTCTGGCGAGCCAGCACCAGCGCAGCACACGGAAACGCCGTTTACCTTCCCGCTATAAAGCGGTACCTATTTATCTACTTGCACTTAGGGGTGCTTTCGAACTGCTAGGTGGGCAGGAGCTGGGACCGAACGACGGGAGCCCACCCCGTCGTCGGGATTCGAACCGCCAACCATACGATCGGCAAGTCCTAGGCACTGAGGTTTTACCCACAGCGCCACCCGTGTCCCATTCTGAGTGTTACGTAGCAGTAATTCTTAAAATTTTGAAAAGCAGCACATACCTTGGGCTTCATATCCAAGGGTTGTCTAATCCAGCTCCCTGCAATGCAGGCATCTTAGGTAAAGCATCCATGACAGATTGTCACCCAGCCTCTATAAGCTGGTAAAAAAAGGTAAAGGTAAAGGACCCCTGACAGTTAAGTCCAGTCGCAGATGGCTCTGGGGTTGTGGCACTCATCTCGCTTTACAGGCTGAGGGAGCCAGCATTTGTCCACAGACAGTTTTTCTGGGTCATGTGGCCAGCATGACTAAGGCGCTTCTGGTGCAGCGGAACACTGAAACCAGAGCAGCCCATGGAAACACCATTTACATTCCCGCTGGAGCGGTACCTATTTATCTACTTGCATGTTTTGGTGTGCTTTCAAACTGCTAGGTTGGCAGGAGCTGGGACTGAGCAACGGGAGCTCACCCTGTCGCGGGGATTCGAACTGCTGACCTTCTGATTGGCAAGCCCAAGAGGCTCAGTGGTTTAGACCACAGCACAACCTGCATCCCCTATAAGCTGGAGGTTACCCCAAACCTGCTAATATGGCCTTCTTTTGGTTGGCTGATACCATTTTAGCTACGTAAGCAGTGGCACTCACAGCCTGAACATTGGAAACACTCTCTCTCCCTCCCTCTCTCCCCCCCATCCTGAGAGGCTTGCAGGAATCTGCCCCTTAGCTGGTTATCATATAAATGTCGATGAATGTCTCACCCAACACAACAGGACTGCGGAAACAGCTTCTGTTGCACTTGCCAGACGGAATGGCTGGCAAGATTACTACCCTTCCTGATGACAACTGTTCCTTCAGTTGTCACTGGAAATGTGAATCAAATCTGGCATGGATATCTCTGAACATGTGCTCTTCCAACTGAACCTTTTATTTACAGTCATCTCCTAGGCCCACAGCCTTCCTTATAGAACATTTCCTGCAAGTATGTGTGGGTTTCACAAAGAACCTTGCAATAGGAAAGATTGTACCACTAAGTGGCACAGACATTCCTTCTTAGATTTGGTAGGGCATGCTTATTTGTAACATAACTCAGGAATTGACTTCCTAATTGGTAATTGGTTCAACCTTCCTAAACCTCTCCACTTCTCAGCCTCTCTGTTCTCTGTTGCTGCTGCCTCTGCTGCCTACCTTTCACTTGGCATTCTCAGTGCCTTTGGTTATCTTGACTTCCGTTGGCATGTTTCATGTTTTCAGACCCTTTTGGAGTTTCATTAGTCCTTTCCCATAACTTGAGAATGATTTTTCAAACATAACGTATGAGTGATTGAATGCTTTTACTTTTACCTTATACTTTTGTTGATGCTGCTGGCTATACTTGTAATGTTTTCACCACATATGGGAGACAATCTATGGTCAGAAATCATGTATAAAATGTCTGGTCAGAACGAGTCCTTCCATGAATGAAAAGGGCCTTTGATGAAGCAGCCATTCCTCCCAACAGAAAGAAGGTAGGGGTGTGAGTAATTTCCACTGATCACTGTTCTAGAGGGCACCCCATCCCTCCGCAATAGATTTTATGGGAGGACATGGGGTTCGGTAGAGGGGAGATGCGTGAACCTTACTGTGGCGTTCGCACAGAGCCCCAGTCATTCCACGGACCATTGGCCCTGCACCACCACGGCTTATCTCTTCCACTGCCACCAACCAGGTTTCCCCGGTAATATATTCAGACTCAGTCAGGTTGTAACGTATTAACAAAGATTCCAGTTTATTGTAAACGCAAACAGGTTTTAAATACTTTGAAACACTGTACTCCGATTCACTGTCTCTGTCTCCCCTCTGTCTCTAACTCACTCTGACTCCTATGCCTCCCACCCACAAGAAACCAACCAAACTAACTGCCAAAACCCCTGTGTTGAGCCTTAAACACAGTTAGGCTCCGCCCCCGGGCTTTCTTATTGGTCAGCCTAGTAACACTTTCGCTCTCTCCGCCGGTATGACATCTCCATAATGAGTGGGCAAACACCACATTTGCTTCTTCCCCTTCTGTTAGACAGTGACAGGAATATCCTTCTTGGAGTAGAACACTGGCCACATGATCTTGAGAACCAGTCCTATGTCTGGAGATAAGGGGGAAGAAAGATTATCACCCATCTAGGACATTGTAGGGAATATGCAGCCAAATCCTAAGAGCAAGGGCTTTTTCCTAAGAAAAAGGAGGGTGCAAGTACATTGCTTTGCTTTGCTTTATATTTCATTTTATTATTTAAACAATTTATACCCTACCCTAAAAAAATGTCCAGGGCACCTCAGAGCATTTGAAGTAACCTTACAAATTCAATTTAAAACAGCATAAAAGAGAAAGGTAAAAAAAAAAAGTGAATTCCATAAAATAGTAGCAAAACAACACCAGCAAAATTAGCAGAATTAGCATAGCAGATTTAAATCAGGGTGTGTGTGTGTGTGTGTGTGTGTACAGTGGTACCTCTGGTTACGAACACTTCTGGTTATGAATGCTTCAGGTTACGAGCTCTGCTAACCTGGAAGTAGTTGCTCCTGGTTGCAAACTTTATCCCAGGATGCAAATGGAAATTGTGTGCCAGAGGAGCTCACACAGCGGGAGGCCCCATTAGCAAAAGCACACCTCAGGATAAGAATGGTTTCAGCTTAAGAACAGACCTCTGGAATGAATTAAGTTGGTAACCAGAGGTACCACTGTAGTTAGTTACAGCACATCCTTGAATTATATATATGCATTATACAGCACATTCCTGAATGATCAGATCAGATCATAGATCATATATTATACTACATTATTATATTAAACACCATTCAGTGCTTCTGTGTTAACCTTGAGTCCTGGTTTTCTGGGTCTGGTGTGTATTTATCAAAGCACCAACCCAATAGTGAGTTAATACATATTATAGATGATTGGCTTACTCAAGTACTTCACTTCGGAGAAATTTAGTTAATAACAGCCCCCCCAATATCTCCTATGTTTCTAATGTCTCCTATATCTGTTTCTGACTTTTATTCTTTCTCCAGTTCCTTTTCTGCTTCTTTTATGCCCCCCTCTGCATTTGTAGTGGGAGGCTGCAAGCTCCTTTGATTAGTCTGCCTGACGAACCACGAGCTAAGATGGATGAGTTCTCCAAACCAATCAAAGTCAGATTACATTGACAGTAAACAGAAAAAAAGGAAAACCTGTGCCCCTCCAAAAAGCGGAGTGTGGGAGGAAAGGGTGAAGCAAGGGACATAAAACAAGCTGGTCTAACTCCAGTAAGATCCTGTCTCTGTCCCACCAGTTGCAGCTGATACCTGCTGAAGCCCCTATGATATATTCAGATCCTAAAAGGAGCAAATCTTTGATTTCAATGATGCATTTCCAAGTAAAGCACTTAGAAGTGAGGTTCTGCTTGCCTATAATATCCGGTCACCCTGTTGTTCATTTTAAAAAAGGTCATTTTAGAAAGGTCTGATAAAGTTCTTGAGTGTTGCACTTGTTCATATAGCGGCAGATCTTTAGAAGATTTAAGTGCTCCTAATACACGGTTCTTCAACTACTTAAAAGTGGTGACCACAACCTCCTGTAGCCATATTTTCAGGAGGCTTCAGCTTGCTAAGCTATTCCTGCAGCAGATAGCATTATAATTTCCAGAAACTAGTGTTGGTAGTTCCGATTGAGTGAGACCTGCATCTGAGCCAAAGTACATTAGATTGTGCTATAAGGCTGTGTATTCCTGAAGACCCACTAAAGTTACTAGGTCTTACTTTTGCAATGCGCTGTGTATTCCAAGGAGAGTGGGAGGGAATGTTCTCCGGCCACGTGTCTTTTTTTCCTCTTTTCTTTTTTGGTGCCAGACATATTTCATTGAAGGTGTCCACCAGACTGGCACTAAAATATTGTCTTAACTGGCCATTTGTCTCGCCTGGTTGAAAAACAGAAAAACAAAAGCATGCCTCATTTATGAAAATAAAAGTTTTTTGGTCTGCTTAGCGTAAAAATTATACTACGGGAATATGAAAAGCAGCTGGGTCTTCTGGAGGAAGATGAAGATGGCAAAGTTCTCTTTTGAAACTTTGGAGGCTAGTTAGATCCCACCCTGAGCAATTTTGAGGCAACGTTAGCAAATTATACACATACTTTCATTTGCCATAGCTTGCTCTGTTTTTCTAGCCCCTGAATGACTGTATTTTCTGGATAGTTTATATGTGCACAAACTGTGTTGTAGAAAAGGGAACTGATGTGAAAAATCAGTCATGATTGTTAAGAATTGAATTCAAGCTGCTTTTCCTATAGTGCTTTTCCATCTCATTTTTCAGAATTGAGGGTAGCATTTGGGACTGTAACTGGGCAACAAAGTTTTTTTCCCATCCTCTGCAGCTCAGGTCAGTCACTTCATGATACTTCTCTTGCACAGCTTTGAACGAAAAGCCAAAAAGGTATGCTGTGCTCTGTGGCTCTTCTAGAACATTCTGATGTTGCCTCGTTCACTGTTCTTTATATGCAAATAAGCAATTGTAGGACTTCTATGTACATTATATTTTGCCTAATTCACACCTCCCAAAACAACATGTGAACTGAAACATAGCTGTCTTTTGAAATTCACGTTTCTATGAATTTTGCATTGTAGTTCTCCAGTTGAATATTGTGTACAAAAAAAATCATACATAAGGTGTGAAGAAATATGTGTATTAGTGAAAATAACATACAAAAATTGCATTATATTAGGGGGAATTGTTCTGTAAAAAATGTGTATATTTGGCAAAAGTGTGCATTAGGAGCTATTCACACTAAAATGAAAATTGAAACTGACATGAAAATGTGGAAGACACTAAAGTTAAGATGGGGGAAAAATGAGAAACTGTGGAAACCTGAACTTGATAGTCACCTATCACTATTCTGTACATACTTTCTTACACAGTAACAAGGTAATATACAAAAAAGCAAGAATACGATAAAACTGCAATTCAGAATAAATCAGCATTTATTTTGCATTGCAAAACATCAGGTTAATTTTTGTACATGGAAAATGCTGGTTGCATTTCATATTTAGTATTAGCTCTGAGTTGTATTTCTAAATTTAGAGCAAATGCTCTTTCCTGAAATTAATCCTGTTAAACTGTTTTATATGTAAACAGTGCTGAAATCCTGATCAGTTCATAGCATTTAAAGGAGGTTGGAGTAGCCGGTAGGAAATGAGATTTTCCTGCTGAGCAAAAGAACCTGTTTTGTCTGCCAAGTTTTAGACTCAAATGCAGACATCTTGGACTTTGAAATGTCAGCCAACTAGGCCACCAAGTAACCTGTGATAAACTTTGACTGAGTACTTTAAAAAATGTGTAGCCAGACTGCTTGCACTTTGTCTATTTTTCCTACCAAGTATGAAATCACTTAAGTATAACCCAGACAACAGTTTTGCTGACGTCTCTCTTTCCCTCGTCTAGCAGCTATGCTTTTAGACCCCAGCACCCTTAATATAGTTGTATAGACATCAGTCAAAATATGGCCAAATAACTGATTTACTTCTAAATTTTACAAAACTCTTCCTCTGATGTTTCAGTATTTGATAGTCATGCCAGATCATTAGTAATATTGGAACTAGGATTACTGAGAGGAGGATTTCTAGACATAGGATCTCTTCCTCACATGTAAACATTTTTTAAAACTGCACAACGTTAGACACAAACACCATTCTAATTTTTTAAAAAACAAAGGCCTCAGACCTTAAGTGTGCCAATCTCTGTACACAGCCTTAGCCCATGTAGCCTTCCTTTCTCCTCAGCCCACCCAACTGGTACATGTGCAAATCCAAGCTAAACCAGAGTTGGGGGAAAAAGATGCTGAACAAATATTGCAATATTCACTCTTATTTGCAAGTTAAGTTTCATGAAACGTAGTGTCACATGTTTTCAAAGACTGTGCTTACGACTGAAGTATAATAAATAATTTGTTACACAAACTGTCTAAAGGTGTTTATCCAATCTCAGACTTGATTACCATTGGTTGTTAATCTGTGGTGTGTAGTACCAAGTAGATACATTGTCAGCTGTTTTCCCATTGGTTTTTATGAATTAGTTAACTGATTGCAGGAAACAGAAGCTGCTTCTAGTGGTACTGGTAATGGTAACTGCTTATATAGCAGTTGTCCAAAGTCTGCAATCTCTCTCTCAGTTGATTTTATGCATTGTCTAGACAAAAAGGAATTCTATAAACGAAGTCTTCACTATCCAACCAGGTCAGTTTCAAGGTAATGGTGTACTGCATCTGGCGCTATTGGTTGGGTTACTGTATGTCGCACAACTCAGCATCTAAGGTGGGCTAAAAGTAAGTTGGAAAAATGCAATTAAAAACAACATTTCTGTTTAGCACATGCTACTTGTATGCTGAATAATCCAGAATCAAACTGTTTCCTTGAGGAAGCACCTAGTGATTGCAGAAGCTTTCAGATCTTCTTTCGGTTGTTGTCTGTGCTATTTCAGATGCTGCTTTTGAGCTTCCTCAATCCACATTTTGAGGGACGCTGTCTAAGACATTGAATATATACTGACACATGTCACTACATTCAGTTGGGATTATTTCCATTTTAATGTGCATAGGATTGTGCCCTTTATCTGGGATAATGCCTGTTGTCCGCAGTCTAGCTGTGATACAGATTAGTAGGAGTAATTGCCAATATAATGCAAAATATAGACGAATAATAATATAGAGGGGAATCTTGCAATAGGAGCTATATGGGTCAGTGAGTCATAATGTTTATTACTCTTGTATTAATAGTCATATTTCCAAAACCAGTCTGAATGTACAAACATGGGAGATGTTTCAAGGGTGTATCTGTTGGAACAGTTGCAATGTGGCTTTCTCAGCAAGAGAAACTATTGATCTGTACCAGCCAGTGGTAATGGTGTTGACCTGCAGTCAGTCTGGCTGAGTTATTTGTTACTCATGCAGCAACAGATATTCATTATAAACTATATATGCTGTTAGTTTGCTCTGTTTATACAACCATTTAGTGGTCATTTATTAAAAAGTAAAAATTATGTATAGTTATTGGATGTACAATTTGGCAGGGAAGTGATCCTGGCAGAAATTTAGCCAAAGAAACCACACTAACACCAGTCATATTCCATGTTGTGATAGAAACAAATTCTTCTTCTTTAAATGTTTGGAACTGAAGCTCTTTTATCTTTGCAGATGTCGAGGGACTGTAAAAGCACACAATTTCTTGGCTTCCAGTATAGCAAAGATCCTCTCAGCTGAAGGCTGGAAGGAAGAGTAAGAAATTATCTGCCCTTTCACAGGTATACCCATTCATTGCCATTTCAATATAGTGTTGCAAAGTAACCTTGTTGACAGTTCCTGATAGGATGAAGTGCAGTGAGTTTGAGGACTGAAGTGGGCTGGGTGTGATGTTATTCAGACTGTTTTCTCTCCACATACTTTTCAAGGAAACGTTACAGAGGTAAGTGCCTTAGCCATAGGCACAAAATTATAGGAACTATGGGAAAATGAAGGGATTATAAATGGTTTTTGGAAGTAGAAATGGAGAGAGCTCATTGGAACTGATCAGGAACGGAAGGTGGCAAGTCGTCTACAGGATCCATAGCTGCTGAGAGTCTTCCTCAGGCCACAGATTAGGGCCACAGGGTAGAGTTGTGTGTGTGTGTGTGTGTGTGTCCACGCACAGCCCTGCTCCATACCTCTAGTCATCTTTGTTTCCCTCCACTGAACCCATCCCAATTTCTTTACATCATTTTCGCATTCCACACCTGAATTCCACACATTCCATATTCATGGAATGGATGCACATCTTGTGAAAGTGTAGGCCAGTTGAGAATTATTGGAAAGAAGTTTGATGCATGATGGATTATTGGATAAGATGCAATCTATTGGTTGTTCTATTGAATTACTGCAAACACTGCACAACCTCAGGATAGATCGCCTATTGAAGATCTAATTCTAGATGCAGAGATTGTCTTGGCTGTGTACTAGAATTTCCCTAAGGTTCCATCAATCTCTGAATAGCTAACAAAGGTTTTGAATCTGGCTGAGATAGAAAAATCTTACTTTGGTTATGAAAAGAGAGCATGACTCCTTATGATGGATGGTTTTGTAGGGAACTTGAATCCATTCATAAATTAGTGGACTACTCAGTTCTTTGAAGCAATATGTATATTCAGTTCCATAATAAAAACAAACATTCATTGAGACTTTGATCAAAATGAGATTTTTTTTTTGAGCTAGCAGTTTAGATGATGGAAAATAACAAAGAAGAAATGTTGCTAATACTGTGATTCCCAAGCATATCATGTTTATTCAATCTAACACTTTGTTCTTTTTATAGCATCGCTCTTAGTACTATGCACTACTTTTCTTTAACACCTCTGTCTATTTGAAGCCACTTACTGCATAACACTATTTAGAAGAAGCTGAACATATCTACACGAATTTCCTTAAACAAGCCTCAATAGTTAGTTTAATTATAAGTCATTTAAAAAGTGGTACTTACACAGGGACATTTTGTCTCTGTTGTTGAAACTGCGGATGTGAGCAATAACAAGAAATGGCATGATTCATTATGTGTCAAAGACTTTTCTGTAGCTGAGAATTATTATTATTTTTAATTATTGTGCTCAGGTTCTGCTAGCTAGCTTACCATTGGCGTCTATGAGAACAGGATGCTGGACTAGATGGGCTATTGGCCTGATCCAGCAGGACTCTTCTTAGGTTCATAAACTGAATGGGTATAGCAATATTTAGATGTGTACTGTAAAAATGTAAAGGACCCCTGGGCGGTTAAGTCCAGTCAAAGGCAACTATGGGGTTGCAACACTCATCTTGCTTTCAGACCAAGGGGGCTGGCATGTGTCCGCAGACAGCTTTCTGAATAATGTTGCTAGCATGACTAAACCGCTTCTGGCTCAACAGAACACTGTGATGGAAACCAGAGCACACAGAAACCCCATTTACTTTCCCACCACAGCTGTACCTATTTATCTACTTGCACTGGCATGCTTTCGAACTGCTAGGTTGGCAGGAGCTGGGATCAGAGCTGTCAACTTTTTCCTTTTTTAAAGGGAAATTCCCTTATTCTAAATAGGATTCCTTGCAAGAAAAGGGAAAAGTTGACAGCTATGGCTGGGATAGAACAACGGGAGCTCTCCCCGTCAAGCAGATTTGAACCCCGACTTTCTGATTGGCAAGCCCAAGAGGCTCTGTGGTTTAGACCACAGCATCACCCGTGTTCCTATGAGCACTGTAAGACCCACATCTCAAGTTACACATGCATGACCATTTAGGAGTTCTGATGTGCTCATGTCAGAAATCAGAACTTATGGAATAATGGAAGCAGAAAAATTGGTCTCTGACCCAAGGAATCTAAATTTTAACTGTGGGGGGAAAAACAAGAGGGAATGAAAAAGCCAGAGTAATGAGTGATGAATGTGAGCAAACATAGTGTGGTGTGGTAGCTATAGTGAGGGACTAAGATCCTGGGAGTCCGGGGTTCAGATCCCCAATGAGTCAGGTGACCTTTCAATCACTGTCTCTCAGCCTAACCCACCTAACAGAGTTGTGGTGAGGAGAAAATGGATGGGGGGACAGACCATATGTGCCACCTTGAGCTCCTTAGAGGAAGAATGGAATGTTGTTGTTTCATCTTTCTTTCTTTCTTTCTTTCTTTCTTTCTTTCTTTCTTTCTTTCTTTCTTTCTTGTATCTCATTTGGGTTGGGAATATGGACTAATGAGGTTTAATGGAATGAGAGAGAGGCAGTAAAATGTATGAATTCTGGAAGTAATTTAGAGGTGTATTTATTTGATTTTTATATCCTTGGTGGCTTTGAGAACTGCATGAACTGGGTAAAGTTTAGCATAGAAAAATAGGTAGTCAGGCATCACATCTATTCTTTGAGCTTTCTCTGTATTTACTTCTACTGTCTGTAGTCTCAGAAGGAAGAATATTATGCTTTTGTTTATGGCAAACTGTAAAGGCAGGGATGGCTGTTTCAGTACATACACTCCTGTTTCCCAAACAAAAGAGAGAGAGATTAATTCTCAGCAGTTTCAGCTGCCTGGCACGTCCAAGCCAGTCAGAGTATCACCTCAAAACAGCAAGTTCCAGTATGTACGCTAAAGAAGACAATTCATTCCTGAGGTATTTTGAGCTGGTTGATCTTTTCCAGCGGGGGAGGGGGGACTTATAAAATAGAGAGCACATTATACACCATCACATTCTCAATTTTGGGATTCATTAATTTTGTTCAGTAAAACATTTCCCACCTAACAGGATACCTCAAATTATCTGTGATACCCAGTGTTTGGCATGTCCAACATAAAAGACTTTCCATTTGTCATATAGTGCCATTTGATGGGATAGTGCCCCAGTAATGCATCTTGCTGATTCAGCTGCAAATCTTTGCACCAGGTTTGTGGTAAAGGGCATTTTCTGTGGTTTTGCTGCACAGGTGACGTCACATATATTCTTAATTAAAAAGGACAGTAAGCAGAATATAAGAATTTTATAGCAATGTTTCTTTAAAGTTAATTTTGCTTCACAACTATACCTAATACAACAAATTCTACCTGTGCAAAGGCAACAGAGAAGGACGGGCGTGTTTGCATCTTGGGTCCTGAAACAGCAAACTAATAGTATATACAGACACTTGTAAGAATGGCCAATTTTGGTTTTTCTTACTTTCCCCTTTTCCCTGCCTTCAGTCTGCCAAATTTCTGCATAAGTCTGCAAATTTTTAAAATTGAAAAATCCTCGTGAACATTCATCAGCACATTTTTTCCAAGCGATTCCCTGTAAAATAATGCATTTTATATGCTAGTATCACAAATATATGCATTTTTATGCACACTTTACCATAATGCACACATCTTGGTACACAGTATTTGTTTGGAGGACTGCATCGCAACATTTGGAGAAGTGCAAATTTCAAAGAATAGTTGTGTTTTGGTTCACATACCGATTCAGAAAATGAGAATTAGGTAGGTTTGTATTCAAATCTGAACCAAACCAGATTTGTCTCCCATCCCTAGATACAAGTGTTATCAATCTGTCCTTCCTTCTTTGTTGTTTGTCCTGGCTGCTTTTGCAAACTGCTTCATTTTTTGTTGAGTGCTCTTTCACCAAATTCCCTCTTCACGAGTTTTTACTTGTACACTTCTGCCCAGGGGTGGGAGGAGGGTACTCTGCTTGTATGCTAACTGGGGATTAGGAAATGGCTTCCTTGATGATGGTAGACCCATTTGACATTACATTCAGCTCCCACTTTGAACTGGGTTCAACTGGAAATGAGCTAACCCCCTGCCTCTGCCACTACCCCAGCCATCTGCAGAGATTAGGGGTGGGAGACCTTACAGAGAGAGAATTCTTATACCAGGACTTTTAAGTAATACTTTTAAAAAATACTAGCTCAGATCAGTTTTGATACTCTGCCAAGAAGACATTCCCAAATAATATTCTTTCTGCTTCTGAAGAATATGAGTACCAGAGCGCTGAGAGTGGGGCTATTTGAATTTCTCAGTAGCTGGCGGATACAGGAAGATGAATATGTGCAGCACACTGACAAATCCAATTCTGCCAGAAAGAAACAGCTTCACTTTAAAAACAGCTTTGCTCAATATCTCGAAGATGTATACAGAAAGCAGCCGTGTAGCATTTATGCAAACAATATGCAGCATGGAGCAACTTGCCTACCCCTGTCTTGGACACCCCTAACCCCTTGTTACGGGGTGAGCAATATTTTGTACTGATGCATAACCTCATCTCATTTTTTAAAAAAACAATTGGATAAACAATTGTCATAGTTTATTATTTATACGCTGCGCCACCTGGCTCATATTAAAACATTAAAAAATGTCGAACATTATAAATTTCCCTAAATAGGTCTGCCTTCAGATGTCTTCTAAAAGTTGTGTGGTTCTTTATCTCTCTGACATCTGATGGGAGGGCATTCCACAGGGTGGGTGACATAATAATAATAATAATAATAATAATAATAATAATGTATTATTTATATCCCGCCCATCTGGCTGGGCTTCCCCAGCCACTCTGGGAGGCTTCCAAAAAATATTAAAATACTGTGATACATCAAACATTAAAAGCTTCCCTAAACAGGGCTGCCTTCAGATGTCTTCTAAAAGTCTGGTAGTTGTTGTTCTCTTTGACATCTGATGGGAGGGCATTCCACAGGGAGGGCACCACTACTGAGAATGCCCTCTGCCTGGTTCCCTGTAACTTCACTTCTCGCAGTGAGGGAACCACCAGAAGACCCTTGTAACTGGATCTCAGTGTCTGGGCTGAACGATGGGGGTGGACATGCTCCTTCAGGTATACAGGGCTGAAGCCATTTAGGGCTTTAAAGGTCAGCACTGAAACTTTGAATTGTGCTCGGAAATGTACTGGGAGCCAGTATAGATCCTTTAGGACCAGTGTTATATGGTCCCGGTGGCCAATTATGAACATTACTGGAGGACATTCCATATATATAAATAAATTAAAGTGCCCCCTTTTTCTACACCGTTCTCAAACATGCATGTATTTTTGCGTGGTTTAGTGTGTATGTACATGTGTGTGAATAGAAATGGTGATGAATGTTTTGAGTTGGCATTCAGTCATTCATTATATGTGTGTTCTGCTCTTTCTATAATGTTCAGGTTGTGATAGTAACCCACCAGCACATGGTGCACTTCATGGTAGAATAGGTCTTTTAAATCCAGGACTTCCTGATCTATGACAAACACAGCGCTGTACCATATGGCATGGGTAGGGTACCTGTGACCCTCCAGATATTGCTGGACTACAATTCCCATCATCCCTGATTACTGGTTCTGCTGGCTGGCTGGGACCGATGGGAGTTGAAGTCCAGCAATATCTGGAGGGTCACAGGTTCTCCATCACTGCCATATTGGTTTGCAATATTTCAACAGAGACGGAGATCCAATAGATAACACTTTCACCCCATGTGTCAGGCATCAATACACAAAAAATCAGCCCATTTCACAACAAATGATATTCAATCCACAAAAGAAAGTGTGCAACAATTTAAATTCAGTCTGGGTTGAAAAATAAAAATGTGGTTGGCCACATTCAGTCCTGGGATCTGCTGCGTATGTAAAAGAACAGCAATGGAGGGAGCAGAACAAGTATGTGTGTGGGTGGAGAAGTGTGGTAGTGGGTGGGTGATACCAAAAGCGAGTTCCTTGTTCTTGCTTGCTTTTATCAGAATGCTTTTCCTTTCAACCCGGACTGTATCAAAGCATCCATGCGAATGGGCCAGGTTCACAGAGAGCACCCCTCCGCACAGCTGAGAAATACATTAGCAGGAACATTGCCGGTAGATTATGACAACAGAGAGGTGGCAACTAGAATCTGCAGCACCTTCTCTCTCAACTCAGGGCTTTCATGTCCTTGCAATCATCAGGTTTTGCTTAAAAAGCACTCCCAGCATCTCTGAGCTGGGGTGACATCACCACAGTGGTATTTTGGGCTTTTGCCAAGTTACTTCTAGGCTTCCACTTTCAGGGTTTCCAGCTGTCGAAATCAGCAACAGTCTCTTTGTATACACAAAACCACAGAACTGTAGAGCTGCAGAGCCCTTTGTCGAATGCTTGCCTGTGTCTGCATTTCATTTTGCCTCAGGTCTTCCTGCCCTTTCTGGAACTTGCCTTTCTGTCCCCATCTCCTGTGCAGGACAGCCTGCCATTCCTGCTTCAGCAGACCCTTATCTCCAGTCACAGCAAAGTTCTCTCACTCTCCTGCCCAGGCCCTTGCAGCATGAACTCCAGTTGCCCCTGTTTGCCAGCTGGATCATCCCTACTTTTTGCATGCATGGTGGGCTTCCCTGAATCATTGCCCCTATTTATTTATTTTGCCTTGTTAAGGTTTTAGCACAAACATGTAAATGCAGGCGCATGAATGTTCAAGGCGCAACATAGGGCAAAGACTGCCATTTCACATGATGCTGAGACTCATCATGAAAAGCTCGGTGGTTTATGATCTTTGGGCATCTCTTTAATTGAAAGAAGACACAGTTTGGGTTTCTTTACAAAAACAACATGTAGAGAGGATACAAGAGACAAGGCATTTTCAGTTGTGGCCACCCAACTGTAAAGTTATTCTCCCCAAATATGCTTACATGGCATCTTCTTTGGTGTCAATCAGCACCCAACGTACATCTTATTTTCCTAGGCCTTTAAAACCCGCCGTAGCTTTAAGCTGTTTTTACTCTGTGCCTTGAATAGTTATGCTACATTTATTGTTTTATTGGGATATTTTAAAAATTTGTATTTCAAATTGCTTTATTTCTTCTTTTGAGCTCTGAGAACTTTGTTGTGGTGAAACCTAGGAATACTGGCTTGGATTCAGACTTCACTTCCATCACCAGAAGTGGAAGGGGAGGAGACTTTTGCCAATTCTCTGTTGTGCCCTTCTAAAATCTGCTCCTGAGGCTTAGGGGACATCCCTCTGGAACAGTTGGGTGGGAGGAGGCACTGGCAGTTGTAGAAGGAAGAGGAAAGTTGGCAAAGTTGCCTCCTTCAGATTGGTGGGATCCCTCCACTAGACCAAAAGCCTTCAGTGGATGGAAAGAAACCTTCTGTATTACGGTATTTTAATATTTTGTTGGAAGCCACCCAGAGTGGCTGGAGAAGCCCAGCCAGATGTGCGGGGTATAAATAATAAATTATTATTATTATTATTCTGGTCATAGAGCGTGAAGAATGGACAAAAGCCATTTAAAAAATAAATACCTGTGAGTCGAACAAATGTCGTTTTATAGTGTCCAACATGCTATTGCAGATTAACTGAAAATAGCATTCAGCAAAATTAGAGCCTCCAGCAGCAGAGAATGGGGCTCAGTCAGTGGGAAAGGGGGTGTTTAATATAGTACCCTTTGTTGTTTGGAGGGGTATAGAACTGGATTAGATATGCTGTAAGCCACCCAGCCAAATGGGAGGGGCATCCATTTAGTATTTCTCTCCTGATTAAATTATATGGTCAGGATTCTCTTCTTATGTTTAAACAGTATTGTTATCTGGTAGTATCTGCAGTACAATGAGTTTAGAATAATAATAATAATAATAATAATAATAATAATAATAATAAGTCTCTCCTTTCGACTAGTATATGCTAACTGGTCTTCAGTTGGTGGGTTGGGAATTACCAGTGGGTTGTCACAGCCTGATCCAAGGCATAGCTGTCAACGTTTCCCTTTTTTAAAGGGAAATTCCCTTATTCTGAATAGGATTCCTCGTAAGAAAAGGGAAAAGTTGACAGCTATGATCCAAGGTGAGTCACATCAGGAAGATAGTTAAAGATTAAGAAATGGTTCCCCAAATGCATGTTTGGGTCAAAAGTGGGTTCTGGGTCTGAAAAGGTTGATGAATTCGGATGCCGCTAACTCAGAGATGGAAAGAAGAAATAGTACGTACCAGAGAGGAATGGCAAACTAAGCTGCTGGACTATGCTGAAATGCCAAAACTGACTGGAAAGCTCAAGGACCAAGAAGACAAGAAATTCAAGAAGGAATGGGAAAAGTTTATAATTTATTTAGGAGAACTTTGTAAGCAGATGAAAACATTAGCAGGATTTTAATCTCACTTGTAATGTAACTGATATTGCGTGTCGAGGTCCCCAAGACACCCCCCCCCCCAAGAAAAACACAATTGACACTTAATTTTTGTTTAAGGTTTTTGGCATAATTTTGGCCACAACTTTATTCAATGTGAGTGGTTGCTTAGGCATTGGTAGCACTAACTGCCCCCACAAGGGGACAGCTCTGACATTCGCACCCCCCGCGAAGTCAGGAAGGGTAAGTCACCTGGGGAGAGAGACGGGACTGGGAACCATGCCTCACCTCTCCCCAGCATGCTCCCAGGGGCTTGCGTGGCCCTAGCCCCTTGCCAGGGGGTTTCGGACAAAAGCATGGGGGAGCCCCTGGGTTCCTTTAATGGTAAAACCCTTCAGCAGCAGCAGCAGCAGCATTTTGGAGGGGCAGGCACAGCCGAATCCATACCCCTCCACCACCAGCAGCATTTTGGGGGGCAGGCACAGCCGAATCCATACCCCCCAGCAACCAATTCCAGACCAATGCCTAACCGCAAACCTTACAAGTTGTGACGATTTGCTACGCGGTAGGCAAAAACCAAGTGGCACACACTAATCAGCCAAATAGCAAAATTCCTACCAGGCCCCTGCCCCAAGGCAGATGACCCCATGACAGGCAATAGCAAGGTCAAGGAAACAGCCTAACAGTAGGGAAGGGAGGGCAGGTGATCCGAAGCATGCAGCGAAAGAGGACGTCCATTGCTACATGCCTTGTATTTAACAAATAGGGCTGTCAATCACTAATTGGCCACATCTAAATTTCCCCAGTAACAGCCCGCCCCTGCTTACAGGATGGCCAAACCATTTGCCTAGTAACAGTGAGGTGTCTTGTCAGCCCCGCCCGCAACCTGTGCTCTCCATGAGGGAGAACACACTTTACGGACAACATGGACAGATACAAAATATAGATCACTAAATAAAATGCAGTTGAAAATGTTGACAATAGGAGCCATGGAGGGGATGGGGGAAGTCTTGAGATTCAGAGTAATGTCTTTAGATGGATGTGTATTTGGTATGGTTATAAATTTATATTTGTAAAATCAAATAAAAATGATTTCAAAAAAAGAGAGAAAAAGTTGATGAAATCTTCACTAACAACAATAATTACTAATAACATCAAAAGGCACAATATACCACAGAATTTGACCTGGTCTCTGTAATGTATTCAGCTGGAGGTAACATTATATTTGATTAAACAAAGCTGCTGGGGGCTCATTGCTTTCAATAAGAAAACAAGAGTGTTTGCTTCCAGTGGGGCCACATTAGCATTGTTTTAAAATGATTATACTAACTAATACAATAAGGCAAACTCAAAATACAACCGCAGGGCCTTGATGAGAATGTAGATTGACTTGTTCTACTTGGTGGAAAACCCTCTGACCCAAAACACACCACTCCATCTGTCAACGTCTAGGCAGCAACAGCAGGGCAGAAAAATGAATGAGATGGCTTCAGAGGAGTAACTTTCTGAAACGCATTTGCTCACTTAACACTTAATCTGTGCCCTGCACTGAAATATTGTTCTCCGCCGTATAGCATGGCTAGGTCATTCCCAGAATTAAAAATGACTTGATAGAACAAGAATGAAAATAACCACACTTTTTTATTTTAAAAAAGCACAGTTTTCTTTATCCCACTTTATTCAAACACTCTGAGTGAAAGAAGCAGTATTTATTTAAGTCAGCCTCCATGCATAGCAATAAATGAACACAAATTTGAGATCAGAAGCAACCTCATTCAGAAATCAATGGTAAACATTTCAGTGTCCCAGGGCACTGATGCTGATCTCAAAGGGCTCCTTCAGATGATCTGTTTATTGAGCATAACATGGTTGTTAGATTATGTCTGGTCTTTACTGAACATTCATTTGAATTCATTTACAGGACAGTTGCATGGCAATCAGCATCCATCCTGATTTGCTAACGGGGCATTTAAACATTTTCCCATTGTTCATTCAACACTTTTAAATGCATTTCCCCATCACTTTCCAAACCGCAAAAAGTTCATGGTTTTTGCGTTTGTTTAATGTGGATTTGCCAAGTGCTTTGTTGTTGTTTAGTTATTTAGTTGTGTCGGACTCTTCGTGACTCCATGGACCAGAGCACACCAGGCACTCCTGTCTTCCACTGCCTCCTGCAGTTTGGTCAAACTCATGTTTGTAGCTTCGAGAACACTGTCCAACCATCTCGTCCTCTGTCATCCCCTTCTCCTTGTGCCCTCAATCTTTCCCAACATCAGGGTCTTTTCCAGAGAGTCTTCTCGTCTCATGAGGTGGCCAAAGTATTGGAGCCTCAGCTTCAGGATCTGTCCTTCCAGTGAGCACTCAGGGCTGATTTCCTTAAAAATGGATAGGTTTGATCTTCTTGCTTTAATCCATGTTAAATCAGAAAACTTAAAATTCCACAATGTACTTGACTTCCTCCTGAAAAATAATGACCACCTGGAGGCACCCAACATCAGCATACTACAATTTTCTTACTTTACTTTTTTACTTTAAAGTGAGCCTTCACCACCAAATTGCTGAACTACAGTGTATCAGCAAATTTGATTCTCCTCAATTTGGACTTAATCAGAACTGTGAGTTTCTTGCACACTATGTGTGTTCAATGGCATAGGCATAGCTATGACTGCAGTTGAGAATGCATCACTCAGTTCTCAACATGTATAGCTGGATTCTGCGTAGAAATGTCACAAGCCTACTCCTAGCCCTTTCAGTTTTGGGCTCTTGGATATGCTAGCTATATCCACCTGTTTGTGTGTGTGCGCATATGAGAAATAAGACTCTTTTTTTGTATGTGACATAATAGACTATAAGCCATTAAGGTCCATGCCACAACCAGTTGTAAGATTCCACAGAACTCTTCCTTTTGCATTTGCTCTGGAATGTATGCCTACAATAGCTCACCAATATGTCAGGACATTTTTTAACAACATAGGCAGCCTTTAATTAAACTACTTTGCTTTCCATTGGCCTTTTTGACCTTTTAATGATGGTGTTTGGTTTCCTTGTTTATCTGACATGCTGTTATCATGCTCTTTACATTCCGGGCGTGTTATCTTTCCCATGCATGTGCGTAAAAATCCTCAGATCACAAATCAGTAAACAAAGTAAAACCCTTGAGAAATATCATGTTCTGAAGATACCCTCCTGGAGGAAGTGAGTGACGGGAAAGAAAATGTGGGAGAAGAATGACTTCAGAATTCATTTGCTACACATTAGTATGGTAACGTTTCTCAGGTCACTTTCTATGAAAAGCCACCTCTCCTGCAAACGAAATACGCAACGTTTTATACAAATCTGGAGTTTTGCAAAAGACCTGGGTCTGCTGGTTTTATTGTTATACTTCTCAAAAATGGTTGTGTTTGCCTCGTGCTTTGCCAACATTCATAGGCCTTTCTAAGGCATAACCCTCTGTGCATGAATTGGGGTTTAAGCCCTGCTGAACACAGTGCAACTTGCTTCTGAGTCCATGTGAATGCGACCAGACTGCATGTACTACAGAAGTTGATCCTCAAAGACGCACACCATATAATGCACCCAGGTTGTAGGATTCCTTCCCTGTGGAAATCCAGCTGTTCATGTTGGTACTATTCAGGCAACAACTTAGACGATACTTGCTAGTTTGGACCTTTAGTACATTGGTGGAGTAGAGCTCAATAGCTGTTTGCTTTGTATTATTATTATTAGCTGGCAACTGCAGTGGCAGTTCTGCCAGCATGCCCCCTACCTTCCCCTTGCTCTTCTTCTCCATTTGTCATTGCCTTCTCTCCCTGCTTGCCCCCCTCTGGTGGCTGCTTCAGCAGTTACAATGGAGCAGTAGGTGGTAGGGGAATGAGCCCCTCTCAGTCTCTCTCCCTACTCACTTCTTCTCCGATACATGAAACACAGTTGAAAGTAGTGTGCCAAGGGACCTCTGAGAATTGCAATCTTCCCAAGGTGTTCTAGCTCTCCTTGGGAAATTGACTTTCCCACACATTGGATGAGGAAGAAAGATTGAGGTAAAAACAGGAGAAACTGAGAGCTGTTGCTACTGGAGAAGGTGGGCATTCTTTTCTGGCTTGGATTCAGATCTGAGCCAGAGAAGAACTCAAGTACATAATGTTTGCATGTTGAGGTCCCCAAGCCACCCCTCAAATAACTCACAACTCACACATAATTTTTGTTTAAGGTTTTTGGCATAATTTTGGCCACAACTTTATTAAAATACGTATCTGTGAGTGGTTGCTTAGGCATTGGTTAAAACTATCTGACCCCCCCCCCCGCCTAGGGACAGAACTGAGCTCCAAACTCCCTCGGAAGCCAGTAAGGGAAAACAATATTGGGGAGCAATGGAGCTGAGTCACAGGCCCTCAGCACTCACCCGCATGCTTCCCGGGGCTTGCCGGCCCTAGCCCCATTCCAGGGATTCGGACGAAATCGTGGCAAGCCCCTGGATTCCTTTAACGGAATTCCCTTCCGCAGCAGCATTGGAGGGGCAGGCCCAGCCAGTCCTTACCCCTCCTCCAACCAATTTGATAACCAATGCCTAACTGCAACCTTACAAGTTGTGGCGATTTGCTACGCAGTAGGCAAAAACCAAATAGCCCAGCCAATCGGCCAGATGGACAAAATTCCTACCAGGCCCCTGCCCCAAGAGCAGACGACCCCATGACAGGCATAGCAAGGTCAAAGCAAAACCTTCGAAACTCAGGGTGGGTGGGCGGGTGATCCGCTTCACGCAGCGAAAGAGAAAGCACCAAGCTGCGTGCCCGGAATTTAAAAGGTTCGATCCCTCCCACCAAAATCGCAACAAGTAAATTTCCCCGGCAACCCAGCCAACCAATCAGTCAGCTTGGCCACCTTGCCTGGCAACAGAGGGGTGACTCAGCGGACCCCACCGCAACACGTGCTCTCATTTCAAGGAGAACACGCTTTGCCTTAATATTGAAAGCTAGTCTAAGAACATCATCAGTGTGGCCCTCATAGCATGACTTTGGGCACTTCGATTGTCATTGTTTAGGGGTGGGATTGAATCACATACTGACAAATTCAGGTTGCACAATTAAAGCTAGCACTCCACCAAAAGAAGTGACAGAAAAATGCAAAACCTCTTAATACATACTGATAGAAACCCTTTGCACAACTGCATTTCAAAGACAAGCTACTAATGGGTCTGTTGCTGAATATTAGCATGAGGTGTTGTTTTCATGCAAACTTTTCATGCGTTCTATATCTGTTTCAAAGCAAAAATGACCATCACTCCCACACAGTAATAACGTTAACATTAATTAATGTCACACTTTCAAAACAAACGAAGTAGAAAAGGCCTCCAAACATCTGCTGAAGATATTAACACTGGAAGCAAGTGAGCTGGTCAGTGCTATTGTATTACCTTTGTACCATTCTGAAGTACAGTATCATGCTTGCAAAAGAATATCTGTGCAACATAATTCTTGCTTCTGATGGCCTGGAGAATACCTCATAGTAGTTCTCAAAACAAACACACTTCTAAGATATCCTGCAGTTGAGAGAATGTCTGAGGTTATACCTGAGTGATTGTGTGCTTTTGTAGTAGAGATGTGATATCGTCCATTCACATTATATGTATTGCTTTCTATCCAACAAATGGCCCATGACAAATTGAAAGAAGCCATGCACATTTTTTCCTTTTTTAAAAAAAACACTTAATACTTTGTTTTTAGGGCTGCATTTTTGACAGCCCCCCAAATTGATTGCAAATGAAAACAACAGTATTCCACAAAAAGAAGCCAATTTCAAGAGTTGAATTTGCAGGAAAATGTTACAAAAAGTAGCCTTTATCAAAATTTATTTTCAGTGTTAAAATTTAGCAGTTTATTGAGATTTCACAATACCAAATCAGAATATGCCAAAAGTTTGAGCACCTGCTTAACCACCAAATCATATTTAGAGGGGCATGCAAAATTTTAAAATATATTTCAATGCAATATCTTTCTTTGATACTGAGATATTAGAATTTATTTTCGTGTGCAATTTTACATTTAGTGTTTTGATCTGAAGCTCAAACCCAGCATCAGTGTTCAAGTAGCCTGGAAACAATTTCCTCCCTTGAGTGTTAATACAGTGTAACCCACCTTCGGACTGCATGGTGAAGGGTGGATTAAAAAGTCTAATAAATAATTATTTGATTATAAAACTTCATAAATACTCGTATAGCACAGTTTTCCATTCAAAGTCTGAATTCTAATGCAATCCCCACAAAGGAGAGCAGGAGAAAGCAGTGTATGACTCTGTAACTTCCATTTAATGTTTCTTATATTTTAGATCCATTCTAGGTTGTGGAAGGAAAAAGAGATTAATAGATTTCCGAGCCCCCTGAACAGTTTTATTAATTGTCTGAGAGCAGAAAGTAATTTGATTTTGTAGAATCTGGTTTTGGAATATAATGTTCAATTGCTTTGGATTACTAAAACTGTAAGTGCTTCGAAGCATGTCTGTTTAGATCTAAATTGTGCAGTTTAGTATGTTGCTGGACGTAGTTTAATTTGTGTATTATTCTTGGTAATAACTAACGGAAAATATCAATGGAACCCTATCAAACTGTTCCTGCTAATTTAAAATTATGGATTTTGAATAGATCTGTACCTTGGATGTTGTTGTTGCTGGAGAAAGCGTGTTCATTAAAATGAGACCCTGAGACTCTGAAAGTTGCTTCAGACTATAAATATGCAGCCTTGAAGAAATATGCCAATAATTCAGGTACAGAGTTTGGAATGTTTAGTTACAGAGTGCAACTAATATTCATTTGCAATTTGAAGGGGGGATTATACGATCTCTCCTCCATCTGCCACTCTTAGGGAGGAGCAGTTCCATGCGCAAGAAGCTTGCATAAAGCATGCCGGCGTAAATTAAGCTGATGTAAAGAAATGGCCTTTTAGAATGAGGCATACATCTTTTTCTTTTTAAATTGACATTTGCCATGATGGAATGGAAGAAGGAGGATTCTCCCTGAGGTCACTGTGTTATGCATTATCTTTTACCCTTCTGCACTGAGTCGGTGTCCTGCAACATGGGGCTAGGTTTTTAAAGTTGCCTGTAAAAAAACATTTACAATGGCACCTCGGGTAACATACGCTTCAGGTTACATATGCTTCAGGTTACAGACTCCGCTAACCCAGAAATAGTGCTTCAGGTTAAGAACTTTGCTTCAGGATAAGAACAGAAATCTTGCTCTGGCGGCGCAGCAGCAGCGGGAGGCCCCATTAGCTAAAGTGGTGCTTCAGGTTAAGAACAGTTTCAGGTTAAGAACAGACCTCCGGAACGAATTAAGTACTTAACCCGAGGTACCACTGTATTGTTTAATCTAGCCTTTCAAGGTATGTACAATCCTGACCTGTGCTTTGATCTGGTTTTTAGTCTACTGTTGATTTCAATGTTTTGATCACTTAAAATAGCCGTTTTTTAAACTGATAATTTCATTATTTGATTCTTTTTTTGTAGACTGCTTTGAGGTGTGTTCCCTGCCCCCCCCCCCGGGGCAGGGGGCACACCAATGAAGTGGTCTATAAATTTTATGAAATAAAAAGGAAGTCTATTTGACAATAAACACATGCTGGAGAATGTAGGTTTGCTCAAGCAACCCCATCCTGTTTGGGGCCCTTACTCTATATTCCACAGGCTTCTGCGCTGTAGTCTTCACTTATAACAAGAGTTTGTAGCCCTTGCAATTCTATCTGTGCCCCTGCAGGGAAATTCAATGAATGACATTAAACCTTCATTGGAGGAAACATGGGATTAAATGCCCTAACTTTGAAGTAAGGATGCATCAGTTCCTATCATGCATATTAAAAGTTTGGTGTGTGTGTGTGTGTGTGTGTGTGTGTGTGTAATCCTGCTCTGCTGTTCTTTTACGCTAGCATGATATATGATATTTGCTACTATTAAGTGAAAATTATGTGAAACAGCTGCAGTGACAGATAAGATTAATTATCTTTTGCACTGCTGACATTTAACCCTGCTTGTAACTTGGGCTGCTTGATCAGGCTTCTGTAGCAAAGAAGGCAGGGCAAACCAGGGCTGCCTGCCTGCCTTAGTAAGGGCATATCTGCAGCAACTTGTCGTGCTTTGACATGGCAGGAAGTGGGAAATGAGGCCCTGAGGCATGCTAAACCTTCGAAAAAGGAAGGGTATGATATAGGAGGGACCCCACACCAACACTGTTGTGCAGCTTCACATGGCAGCTGTAAGATTGCAACAAGTATTGCATCAACCTACCATTCGGTTGTTGTTTTATGGCCCACAAAATGTCCCCAGGTAGCCCTCTTACTATTATTTTAAAAAGTGAAGGCAGATTGCAGTCACGGGTTTAGGGTGGGACTTGAAAAAACACACTTCAGGTGTCAGCATTCAATGAAATCTGTATCAATATTTTTATAAATATAAATAAAAAAATAAAAAAATTGTCCAGTAGCAGCTTAGAGACTAACTAAGCTTGTTCTTGGTATAAGCTTTCGTGTGCATGCACACTTCTTCTCACGAAAGCTTATACCAAGAACAAACTTAGTTGGTTTCTAAGGTGCTACTGGACAATTTTTTTATTTTATTTTATTTTTTATATATTTCGACTGCGTCAGACCAACAAGGTTACCTACCTGAATCTGAAATCTGTATAGTTCGAAGTGACTGGAAGCATAAGCACTGCCTCCTTTTGGAAACAAAGCTTTGTCCAGACCCATAAAAATTTTATTCACAGTTTTACTTATGGAACCTTCTTCACAACAGAATTAAAACATCAAAGGTACATAAAAAAATACCTGTACAATATCTTGTGCTATCCATCACAGGCTCAGCATCTTAGAAAATATGAAATAATTCAGACAGAGCTTTAGGCATCCATTTTGCCTGGAGCTGTTTTCTTGGAGAGCTTCATCTACATCTTCCTTCCATGGAGTTTTGAGATAAGAGACTCAAAGGCAACTCCCTTCAGAATGGAGATTTGCAATCAAATACCTTTGTCACGCCCTTCATGGATCACTGCCTTGCCATGGCGAAGGGGCTTGAAGAACTCAGAGAAGCTATGAACTATGCCGAGCAGGGCACCCAAGATGAACAGGTCATAGTGGAGAGTTTTGACCAAATGTGATCCACCTGGACGAGGAACCGGCAAGCCACTCCAGTATCCCTGCCAAGAAAACTCCATGGACAAAGACAACAGGCATATAAAAGTTATGACGCTGGAAGATGAGCCCCTCAGGTCAGAAGGCGTCCAACATGCTACTGGGGAAGAGTGGAGGACAAGTACAAGTAGATCTAGAGCTGATGAAGCGGCTGGGCTAAAGCCGAAAGGACACTCAGTTGCGGATATGCCTGGAAGCGAAAGGAAAGTCCAATGCTGTAAAGAAAAATATTGCATAGGAACCTGGAATGTAAGAACCATGAACCTGGGTAAGTTGGATGTGGTCAAAAATGAGATGGCAAGAATAAATATTGACATCCTGAGCATCAGTGAACTAAAATGGACGGGAATGGGCGAATTCAGTTCGGATGACCATCATATCTACTACTGTGGGCAAGAAACCCGCAAAAGAAATGGAGTAGCCCTCATAGTCAACAAAAGAGTGGCAAAAGCTGTACTGGGATGCAATCTCAAAAATGATAGAATGATCTCTATACGAATCCAAGGCAGACCTTTTAACATAACAGTAATCCAAGTTTATGCACCAACTACTGGTGCTGAAGAAACTGAAATTGACCAATTCTATGAAGACTTACAACACCTTATTGAAGTGACACCAAAGAAGGATGTTCTTCTCATTATAGGGGATTGGAATGCTAAAGTAGGGAATCAAGAGATAAAAGGAACAACTGGCAAGTTTGGCCTTGGAGAGCAAAACGAAGCAGGGCAAAGGCTAATAGAGTTCTGTCAAGAGCTGGTCATCACAAACACGCTTTTCCAACAACACAAGAGACGACTCTACACGTGGACATCACCAGATGGGCAGCATTGAAATCAGATTGATTATATTCTCTGCAGCCAAAGATGGAGAAGCTCTATACAGTCAGCAAAAACAAGACCTGGAGCTGACTGTGGCTCAGATCATCAGCTTCTTATAGCAAAATTCAAGCTTAAACTGAAGAAAATAGGAAAAACCACTGGGCCGGTAAGATACAATCTAAATCAAATCCCTTATAAATACACAGTGGAAGTGAGGAACAGGTTTAAGGATTTAGATTTGCTGGACGGAGCGCCTGAAGAACTGTGGATGGAGGCTCGCAACATTATACAGGAGGCAGCAACGAAAACCATCCCAATGAAAAGGAAATGCAAGAAAGCGAAGTGGCTGTCCAATGAGGCCTTACAAATAGCGGGGGAAAGAAGGCAAGCAAAATGCGAGGGAGATAGTGAAAGATACAGGAAATTGAATGCAGATTTCCAAAAAATAGCAAGGAGAGACAAGAAGACCTTCTTAAACGAGCAATGCAAAGAAATAGAGGAAAACAACAGAATGGGAAGAAACAGAGATTTGTTCAAGAAAATTGGAGATATGAAAGGAACATTTCGTTCAAAGATTACCATAATAAAGGACAAAAGTGGTAAGGACCTAACAGAAGCAGAAGACATCAAGAAGAGGTGGCAAGAATACACAGAGGAATTATACCAGAAAGATATGGATGTCTCGTACACCCCAAGTAGTGTGGTTGCTGACCTTGAGCCAGACATCCTGGAGAGTGAAGTCAAATGGGCCTTAGAAAGCACTGCAAATAACAAGGCCAGTGGAAGTGATGGTATTCCAGCTGAACTATTTAAAATTTTAAAAGATGATGCTGTTAAGGTGCTACACTCAATATGCCATCAAGTTTGGAAAACTCAGCAGTGGCCAGAAGACTGGAGAAGATCAGTCTACATCCCAATCCCAAAGAAGGGCAGTGCCAAAGAATGCTCCAACTACCGCACAATTGCACTCATTTCACACGCTAGCAAGGTTATGCTTAAAATTCTACAAGGAAGGCTCAAGCAGTATGTGGACCGAGAACTCCCAGAAGTGCAAGCTAGATTTAGAAGAGGCAGAGGAACCAGAGACCAAATTGCAAACATGCGCTGGATTATGGAGAAAGCTAGAGAGTTCCAGAAAGACATCTACTTCTGCTTCACTGACTATGCAAAAGCCTTTGACTATGTCGACCACAGCAAACTATGGCAAGTTCTTGAAGAAATGGGAGTGCCTGATCACCTCATCTGTCTCCCGAGAAATCTCTATGTGGGACAAGAAGCTACAGTTAGAACTGGATATGGAACAACTTATTGGTTCAAAATTGGGAAAGGAGTACGGCAAGGCTGTATTTTGTCTCCCTGTTTATTTAACTTATATGCAGAATTCATCATGAGAAAGGCTGGGCTGAATGAATCCCTAGGCGGAATTAAGATTGCTGGAAGAAATATCAACAACCTCAGATATGCAGATGACACAACCTTGATGGCAGAAATTGAGGGGGAATTAAAGAACCTTTTATTGAGGGTGAAAGAGGAGAGCGCAAAATATGGTCTGAAGCTCAACATCAAAAAAATGAAGATCATGGCCACTGGCCCCATCACCTCCTGGCAAATAGAAGGGGAAGAAATGGAGGCAGTGAGAGATTTTACTTTCTTGGGCTCCATGATCAATGCAGATGGTGACAGCAGCCATGAAATTAAGAGACACCTGCTTCTTGGGAGGAAAGCAATGACAAACCTAGACAGCATCTTAAAAAGTAGAGACATCACCTTGCCAACAAAGGTCCATATAGTAAAAGCTATGGTTTTCCCAGTAGTGATGTATGGAAGTGAGAGCTGGACCATAAAGAAGGCTGATCGCCTAAGAATTGATGCTTTTGAATTATGGTGCTGGAGGAGACTCTTGAGAGTCCCATGGACTGCAAGAAGATCAAACCTATCCATTCTGAAGGAAATCAGCCCTGAGTGCTCACTGGAAGGACAAATCCTAAAGCTGAGGCTCCAATACTTTGGCCACCTCATGAGAAGAGAAGACTCCCTAGAAAAGACCCTGATGTTGGGAAAGATGGAGGGCACAAGGAGAAGGGGACGACAGAGGACGAGATGGTTGGACAGTGTTCTCGAAGCTACCAGCATGAGTTTGACCAAACTGCGGGAGGCAGTGGAAGACAGAAGTGCCTGGCGTGCTCTGGTCCATGGGGTCACGAAGAGTCGGACACGACTAAACGACTAAACAACAACAACCTTTGTCACATGATCTAAGGTTACTCACTCACGTGTCAGCTAGCAAAAAACAACAATTAGTTAATTATCAACTCATCAAGAGCTCAAAGTGCTCTTCTTGCTGTTCTAAAGCTTCAATGGAATCTCCCCATGTTAAAGCTTTTCACTACACAGACATTCCCATTTCAATGTCAATTAAAAGAATTATACTTAACAAGGAATTCCACAACTTAGCAGGCATGTCCAAAGTCCATTTTGGGGGCCTAATCCGGTTGGTTTAATCTGGACCTTGCCAGGGTATTTCCTGGGGTAAAAATCCTAAAAAACCTCAACAACTTCAACCCTAAAAGCTCAACAACTTTGGGGTAAAATCCTAAAAAAAGCTCAACTTCAATTCTAAAGAAAGGTCAACAACTTTGGTTGGCCATTTGGTCAGCCCTCACGGCCCTTCACTTCATCAGCCCTCTTTGAAAAAAGTTTGGACACTACTGGGGTGCCACAGAGAATGCCTCTCTTGGGCCCCCCGCCCCCCTCTAAGGAGGTGGAACCAATCTTAACACCCAGGAGGATCTGGAGGGGAGGGAGCCAGCATTTAGGGCTTTAAACACTAATGTGAGCACCTTGAACAGGGTCTGGAAATGAACCAATGGTGATGAACAGGAGTGTCCTTTAAAAAAAGCCAGCCACATGATACTGTTATGAATGCTTTCATTAAAACATTATGCAGTCATTATCTATGGATACAGTGCATGCACTGGTAAAGGGGAGTTGTTCGTACCACTTAGATCTGCCACCCTGCATCTGGACGTCTGCAAAATACCACTGATGGGGTGAGTTAACTCAGTTCATGTAACCATGCTTCTGTATGTTTAGGCAAGAGCCAACAGTAGGGTGCCGCTGCAGAACTGCCACTTACCAGAATGGAGCAGGAGCAGGGCAGGGGGGCAGGGGCACATCAGTGGGACCACTGGATCATTTCCTAATGGCTCTCCTGCCATGAGACAGCAATGCCATGGCTGGGAGGCCAGCTCTGCAGCTCTGCTCAGCCCCTCCAGCTGCTCCTGAGCTGAACCACTAATGCATAAGCTCCCCTTTGCAGAAGTCTGTACAGATGCAGTGTGGGCGAGGGCCACTGGTACAGCTGTGCTCTCCCTTATCTTGCATACATGGATAATGATTGACTAGGGCTTAAGCTGTACAACAAACCGGCTTTCAGGTATAACAAAGAACTTCAATACCTTTTGAAATGTTTCCTTGCGCTTCTATCATAGCTAGAAACGAGCAAATTGGAACAGTTCATTTCCTCATTCTTCCAATCTTAAATTCAGTTTGTCGCATCCTACATCAGTTTGATTTTTTTTATAAAAAAAGAACCATCAGAAAATTCACGTTTTTCCTAATGCAAATATTTCTGCATGCAGTTTTGTGCCACAGATACTTGTTTGCAAGTGATTCCCCTAATATCATGCACTATTGTTAGGTTGAACCCTACTGCATATATTTCCAGGAGAGGGTCTGTCACTGTGGCAGCCCCTAAATTGTGGAATTCCCTCCCCCAGGGGTGCATCTAGCACCATTATTGCATCACTTCTGCAGTACGCTAAAGACTAACCTTTGACACCAGTGATTTATATTTCCTTGAATATTTATGACCACACTTTAATAAAATATGTCTAGGCAGCTTACAACATGGAATCTAATAAAAGCAATCTATAGACAGCATAATTAATATAATTAAAAACATCAATAAAGCACTAGTAGATAGTGGACAGTTAAAAAGAGAAGTTCATATTGTGAATGCCTGTCAAAAACGTAGTTTTCAAGAGATCTGCTCAGTCCCTAGTGAAAATATACAAATATATCTGTTTTAGGACCTGCCCTTTTCTTCTGATTGCAATACAATTGATTTTAAGATTGTTATATTGCTGTAAGGATTTGAATAAAACCATAATAGTTGTCATAACAATAACAGTAACAATTGATCACAACAAATTAATAATAAGAAGAATACTGCCTGCATAAAATAAAAAAAGCTCAGCCCCCCTGGGCTTTCTTTTAAAAAGGCGCTCTGACTAACTAATTTAATTAATCTCAATTTCATAAAGTAAAAAACAATACGCAACCCTCAACTGAACGGAAGGGACCAGCTCTTAATAGGATTGGAGAGGGGGAGGGAAAAATACTTAATTGCATAGTTCAGCTGAGTTAAGAAACATGAAAAGCAGGAGGTAGTGCAAAGTGTTAACTTGATTTAATTCAGAGCATGGCCCTTACACCTGTTGTTCTCAATATTCCCAGATCTGCAACATGACCCTCTGAGCAGCGCGAGGTAGGAGGGCCAATGAGAGCGAGCCGTGACATTTGGCTGTTTGGTGCCTTTTGGTCAGTGGGCTGAGGGGAAGCCAAAGATGAAGTTTTCCTATTGCTCACTCTCACCTCCACCCCCCATACACACACAAGCTCAAATTTACTTGGCACTCAACATGTGCTGACCTGGAAGCTCTCTGTGCTGATTCTAGATCAGCGGGATGTGTTTACTTAGCGAGGGGTGTGGGCAAAGCACTCTGTGCATGTTCAAAAGCACATTTTTTTTTTAAAAAAAACCAAACACTCCAGTTTTCAGAGAATTGAACCTGGCAGTGAAAGTTATTTGGTTCATCCTTCTGGTTTTCTGTTGCATTTACATGTCAGCTGTCATGACTAAACTGACCCAAGCGAAGACTTTTGGATTGACTCTGCTGTCAAATGTGTGCCTGTTTGCCCCCAGTCTACTAGTGCTGTGGTTTTAAACTAACAGAAGTCTGCTTACTACATGGAAACAAAAGCCAGTGTTGAAATACAATATTTATTGTGATGGCTTTTTGAAGCAGTTCAGACTTTATCACCCCAATGTTCTCTGGTGCTGACAACCTAAACAATTTTCTGTTCAACGCAGACTTACTTCTAGGTTTTTATCTTTCAGTATGAATGTTTCTTGCTGAAGCACTTTTAAACAATTGCACATATTATTCCTCCATAGGACTGTCCCTGAGACTGAACGCTCCCACTTTTCTTCTGATAGAAGCTTTGTGCCTTTCAAACAATTGCAGGGCAAAGATTAAAGTGCAGCAAGGAGATGCAATGAAAGGGAAAGCAACACCTGTTGAATTTCTGGCTGCCATACAAAGTCTCTGTCAAGAAAAGAGGTGGTGATCCTAAAGGTCAAACTTGAGCATGAGATGGCTGGGATTTTCCTTCCCAGCTGTGGGCAAGGAGCTGTGGATTGGGGAGTTGTGGTCTCATGGCATGATCTCCACACAATATTGAGCATGTATGTACTTAAGAAATGTAGTGTAGGAATTTTGGGCAGAGAAAATAATTTTGGGAACTATTATTTATTGTTTCTTTTATTTAAGAAATTTCTATACCACCCTTCATCCAAGGACCACAGGATCACCTCTTAAGGTGCTTGGAATTATGGAATATTATGGAAAATAAATGTATGAGGGGGACAGCTAGTGCTATCTCAATCTGTCATTAGAGGGGTGTCAGTTTTGGGTTCTCTCTGCTTCTCATTTTTCCTGGTCTTGAGTTCAGTTCTTAAAAAAAAAAAAAGTCCTCATCAGCATTTTTGTTTGTTGCCTTCAGTAATACATTAATTTATTTGCGCACTTTACCTGAACATGCACAATTTTGAGTCCCTAAGACAGCTGGATGGCATCTTGTACATCTCCTTCTGGCAACTCCTGCAGCCAAGCTGGTGCCAAACATATTGCTCTGCTTTCCTTTCGAGCACATCAGTGGGTTTTGTTGTGCAGCCCATGACCTCCATACTCACTGCCCAGGCTTGCACCCCAGAGAGGTCACTCTGGTGTTGCTAACTTTAGAGGCAGCAGTTATGAGTAATCGGTCTCTGCAGCCATAGCAGGCGCTGTTATTCCCCAGCGGTTTGATTTCACCCCTGGTGGCACACTCCCTTGTGAGACAGATGGATGCCAACAATTTGGCTGGAGAACTGCATTGCAAAATTCAGCAAATTTCGAAGGATGGCTGCTTTAGAATTTGCTTATTATTTCAGGTAGTGGGAATTCCCCTACCTGTCACTGTTTGGCCTAATTTGCACATTTTTGCAAAGCAAAATCCCCTTATCAAATTCATTTTTGTATGCTATTTTCACTAATACAGTGGTACCTTGGTTTTCAGATGTAATCCATTCTGGAAGACCGTTCGAGTTCCGAAGCATTCGAAAACTGAAAACTCAATACAGAAAACTCAATAGAATCATACCTCGGGATAAATGTGCTTCAAGTTAAGTATTTTTGGGCTGCACTCTGTGGTGACCCGGAAGTAACAGAGCGCATTACTTCCGGGTTTCGCTGTGCGTGCATGCGCAGACAGTCAAAATGACGTCATGCGCATGTGCTGAAGTGGCGAAATGCGACCAGCGCACGCGCAGAAGCGGGTTGCATTCGCTTCAGGATGCGAACGGGGCTCCGGAACGGATCCCATTTGCATCCCGAGGTACAGTGGTGCCTCGCAAGACGAAATTAATCCATTCCGCGAGTCTCTTCGTCTTGCGTTTTTTTCGTCTTGCGAAAGCATGGCTATTAGCGGCTTAGCGGCTTAGTGGCTTAGCGGCTATTAGCGGCTTAGCGGCTATTAACGGCTTAGCGGCTTAGCGGCTATTAACGGCTTAGCGGCTTTAAGAAAAAGGAAACAAACTCGCAAGAACTCGCAAGACGTTTCGTCTTGCGAAGCAAGCCCATAGGGAAATTCGTCTTGCGGAACGACTCAAAAACGGCAAAACCCTTTCGTCTAGCGAGTTTTTCGTCTTGCGAGGCATTCGTCTTGCGGGGCACCACTGTACCACTGTACGGGAAACTCAAAATGGAAGCTGCGTGGCATGTTCGACTTCTGGGACGTGTTCGAAAACTGAAGCATTTACTTCTGGGTTTATGGCGTTTGAGAACCGAAATGTTCATGCATTTTTAGTACTATGTCCAGTTTACTCTAGAATATTATTTTTAGGACATGTTACATGGCTGGAGAACTACATTGCAAAATTCAGAGACGTGCAGCTTTTGAAGGGCGGCTATACAAATTTGCATATTGTTTCAGAATGTGCAAATTAGATAGATTTACCTATCAATGTAAACAGAATCAAAAGTCTCCTCCATACCTATCTGAGTGTAAGTTCCATTGAATTCTTTGGGGATTTTTTTTCCTGAGTAACCATGGATAGGATACGATAGGATTGCAATTTTCATGCATTGTAAACTCTGCAGCCAATTTTGTCTCCTTTTTTACGGGGAGAGGAAGCTGGTACTATTTTCCTTTAAATCTATGTGGTCTATACCTGAATTTGATACTTCATTTATGTTTCTGTGACCATGCTTGTGCCCTCACTAATTATCCAATGATGGTTTTGACTTTCAAAATAGATATAGAAGTGCTCAGGTACCATTTGCTATTGGATGACACTTGGCAGAATAAGGAGGTTGTGTTTGTGCGTTTGTGTGTGTGTGTAATAGAAGTAGATGTCACATTTCTAGCAGGATTAAAAATTGTATTCATCAAAATGTCTTTGGCACTACATTTTGAAATAGCTGTATGTATTACATAAATTATAGGATGTTCAGTGAAGATATAATTTACATCTTTGAGAATCACAGGGATTTCATTGTGAAGTGGATTGAACATCCTCTAAGCACATCTTATTTTTGAATCCTTTCTCTGTGTGTCTGTAATTTAGGGCACTTAAGAGTGGATGAGGAACAGACAGTTATAGTTGGAAAACTGGGTGCATTACAAAGGGGGAACAGATCAACACCATTTATGTTGCATGTCATTGTGGGAACGCTAAAACTGAGTGGCTCTTTCTATATTCTGATATTAAATGAAGGGGCTTTTTAAGATGGGAACTTGACAGCTATCAGTAGACTGGATATTAGAGAAACTCCATTTTAGATTAGCCTGTGATTGTCAAAACTGACTTAACTTTGGTATGGTATCTGGTTTGTAAAAGGGAGTGCAACTAACTGTGGCCCCCAACTGCCCTATACATTTAAAGCACCCTTATACCACTTTAATAGTAATGGCTTCCCCCAAAGAATCCTAGGAATGGTGATTTATTAAAGGTTCTGGAGAGTTGTTAGAAGAGTTACAATTGCCTGAATTTCCTGGGAGGATTGTTAAACCACTCTGGGAATTGTAGTTCTGTGAGGGGAATCGAACAACTCTCAGTGCCTTTATCAAACTACAATTCCTAGGGTTCTTTGGAGGTTAAAGTGGTACAAGAGTGCTTTAAATGTATAGGGCAGATTGAGTATATAAGGTTTTCTTCTAGTCCTTGCTCAAAAGAACATTGGCCGTGCTTCAGTGCATGTCAAAACTATAAATTTGATGGCACTCTTGGCATCAGAAAGGCTACATTCTGCTTTTACCTGGAATAATAGGGCAACAGAGGATTGCCCAAACCATCACCAATATCATTTTTGCTAGAAGTGAAAGTGTCACCAGACTCACAAATTATATTTTCTTCCATGATGTTTGGGAAGGATGTTGGCCTTTGAACCTATTGGCTCTGATTATCCCTCTAGTTCCTTCATTTTTTCACTTGAATATCATGCTATTAAGGTGGGACGTGTAATACAAGCAGAGGACACATGTTCTAAATTTCTAGGGAAAACAAACTGACATAACTTGTATCTTCCAGAATACAGTAATCAGTGGAAATCTATGCATTGGTTATGATGTGTTTCAATTCCAATAAGAAACCTGATGTGTTGGATTAATTTTTCACAGATGTTGTCTGTACAACTGTTTAATTAGAGCATGCTGGCAAAGGCAGTTAATTCCTTCACCCAACTGTCTGCGCAAGGCCCCTCTGCTGCTTGGAAAGGAGAGGGCGATTGCTGGGTCAGCCTTCCCCACCTGGTGCTATACAGATGCTTTGGACTACAACTCCCAGGGGCTGATGGGAGTTGTAGTCCAAAGCATCCAGAGGACATCAGGTTGGGGAAGGCTGCATTAGATTGCAACTTTTGGCTTGATTCACATCACGCTTAAGGCCCCCCACAGCCTTGCCTAAGAGCTTTTAACTGTGCTGTTAAACGAAACAAAGCAAAAGGGACAGAAATGAAATAGATAAAATGAAAAGTGCAGTGGCTCAGGTGAGCTGTTTCAGTAAGTGAGTGGATGTGACCGGTTGTGGCTTTCTAGGACTCTGGCACACATGAGCCTTATAAAAGGCTTCCCATTTAGAGAAAGTGGAATGTAAAGAATGAGCACTTGCTAGAGGAATGGGCTACTCATTATGATTGCTGTAGCACCACGGTGCATGGTGCTCTATGTAGTATAGGTCCCTGCCCTGAGGGGCTTGCAATCTAAAATTTGACACAGATGAAACAATGAAGGAAGGGGGGGGGGTTAGTAAGCACCGCTATGGTGGACTTTGGAAAAGGCAAAAACTGTGAGTTTCTACCCTTAGACCAATGTATATGGGTTACACCAGAATATTCTGCAATACCTTGTGATAATTACGCAATAGCTCTGACTTCTGCTATATTTGCACTCATAATTATACTGGTAAGCCGTATTCTTTGAAACTTTGTTGCCTTGATGTCCTAAAATCATATGTAGCTGCAGCTTTCAAGCATAAAAACACAAGACAATGCAGATAATAATTGTTTGAGTCTGAAAATACGTCATACTAGACAGTCCCACTGATGTCATGAAGCAATGTACCGTATTTTTCGCCCTATAGGACACATTTTTTCCCCTCCAAAAATGAAGGGGAAATGTGTGTGCGTCCTATGGGGCGAATGCAGGCTTTCGCTGAAGCCGGGAACCGAAGCTGCGCACCGACCCCTCTCGCCTTCCAGGCTATCCCCCCAGCCCCGCAAGCTCCCAGAGTGATGCCGAAGCTGCGCGCAGCTTCGCCATTGCTCTGGGACCCGTTCTGGGGGCTGGGGTCGGGGGACGCTCCGGCTTCCCCCAGCCCCGCAAGCTCCCAGAACGGGCTTCGCGCAGCTCTCTGCTAGCTGTGGGAGCCTGGCGCCCACGACTTGCGGAGAGCTCGGGCTTCCCCCGCCCCAGCCCCGCGCCTGGGGGGGGGGAATAATTTTTTTTCAGCATTTACCACCTTGCTATGTTGATTTGACTGTGATGTTCACAACAGTTCTATTTAATGCAGATATGCAAAATCAGCAGTAATGTGACTTGCCACAGGCAGTATATCTTTATTTCCTTTTTAAATGAGATACGCAGTATTATAAGCAACTTTGATGTTCATCTATCGTTTATCATAAGTATCCTTAGGACATTTGCAGTAGAACTTTCTCAATAGGAAAGAGAGAGAGAGAGAGAGAGAGAGAGAGAGAAATGCTAACACAGGGCTACCATTTTATTTGTGTAATCCTAAGCCTTTCCCTACAATGTCTGGGTCTATTTGTTCTTTTGCACAGGTGCTAGCCTGTCCGTCTTCTGTAGAATGCAGGAGGACCTTGAGTGTGGATGATGGCATATTTCACAGTGGAAGGCGAGTAGGTGAATGAATCCCTGATGCTGTGGATGACATACATAGGTCTTGTAATAGTGCTGCCAAAGTAGGTATGTGGACAGAGCGGGCATTTGGGTCTGTTGTAGGGGCTGGTCCCTATCTCTGCATCTCTATTATGTGGCCTGCTGCTGCTGACTAGTATCTGTGTTAGGTACCAAACTACTAAACCATCTGAACATTTACCTGTGACTCAGGATAACACTTCATGCATCTGATAAACCTTATGCCATAATAAGCACATTAGCCTTTAAGGTCCCACAAAACTCTTTGCTGCTTTTCCTGCAAGAGACTAATGGTGCCATCCCACTAGAAATTCAAACTTAACCCAGAAATCTTAACTGCATTTGGGATTGAACATTTACATAATCATCAAATTGTCTATTCTTCTTATGCCATGAACCCAAGGAGATAGATTGTGCCAGATGGTGTCACCAGACCCCTTGGGAAACTCCGCAAAGGATGTTTACAATTAGAGACCAATAAATTAAACTTTTGTATCATTTTAAACTATTTTTTTTTTTACAGCTCTTGTGAAGGATTAGCTAAAATTCTTCCTAAACCTATCAGAAGGGACTGTCTTCTAGACTCCCCAAAGTAAGGATTCCTAAATTATCTCATAACTCCATTCAAGAAAACAAATGTTTGGTTTCCCAAAGTTTATTTAAACATAAATCAAAACAGATCGTTAGCTGAACAATGCTCATTCTTTCCCCAAGACCATGAGAAGCGAAAACAGGGAGTTGGGGCTGTTTCGTTCGTGGGAAAACACACTGCGGAAGCAAAAAAACTTCTAGGGGTTTGCGCCAAATACTCCCCTGCACTGCTGAGCAAACCAAAAACCAGGAGCTAAAGGCTATTAAGTAGCATTTGCTGGGAGTGTGAAGATTGCTAGGCTGTCTCATAGTCTGTAATTGAGACATACCTGGAAGGGGCAGTGCCTTCCTTTAGAGGAACTCCTTATACTAGGGATGAGGAACCTATGGCCTCCTAGTTATGGTTCAACTCCAACTCCTATCAGCCACACCACAACCAGATGGGCCAATGGCCAAGGAAAATGGGTGCTGGAGTCCAGAAACATCTGGAGAACCAGAGGTTCTCCATCCCAGTTTGAAAGCCATTATTGTAAAGCAATGGTGGGGAATATTTTTCTGACCACGGCCTCATTCCCTTGTGGGCAAATATCCAGGGGCCTCATGCCAGTGATGTGTGGGTCAGAGTCAAAAGCGAGAAAACTAAGGCGAATGCTATCTTTGCACAGCAGGTTAGTTTTAACACACTTTCACACGCCACTCTCTGAGCCCCATCCAGAGCCATTGTCAAGTTCAAGGACACATTCCAGACAGGCAAAAACAGTTAAGGAGCATAAAAAGTAGGCCTGGTAAGTGGTGTGGGCTGGGGAGAAGCCCAAGGATCAGAAAGAGGGAACTAGAGGGTTGCATTTGGCTCTTGAGGTTCCCCACCCCTGCTACTTAAGAATCTCTGGCATCCATCATTTTAGTCTCCACAATTTATTTTATAAGCTCTTTGTCAATATCTGATTTTTGTCACAGGCCTTTGTTTCACATTCATTCAAACAACCAGGTTAAGATCAATTAAACATCTGGTTTAAAATATAAAAAAAATGAAAATGAAATTGTACAAAATGAGACATATTCTTTTTTTTTTTAATGTCAAACTTATGTTTTAACCCCCCCCCCCCCAATTTTAAACCTTTTTATTGCTTTGGCAGTTGAAAGCTATTTTCAATTAGTCAGTATGAATTAAAGATATAGACTTGCATTTAAAATTATGGGTAAGAATATATTTTAATTTAAACCTAATAAGCCACTCTAACCTATAAGCCAGAAAACTTGTGCATGGGTGGTTGTGCAAAAGATAAGTTAAGAAATTGAAGGAAAGGTTTTCCATCAGCAATATTTGTCCTAGAGCACTAGGACAATGGCACTCAGGCCATCTTCCTAATGATGGTATGAAGGATTGGATCTGCATGTAGCAGATTGGACGGCTAATTCACGGTAGGACATTCTCATCATAGACTGCTATAGACATTGAATAACAAATTTCCCTAACGTGAAAAGGCATATCGAATGAAGTTTGCAGCAATACACACAAACTTCATGACATGCCTATAAGTAAGAGACGACTTGATTTGCTGAGTGTATCTAACCAGGTGGCGCTACCTATTAAAAACTAAAGTGGTCTCCATCCTATACTTTACAACTCTACAGACAAATCCATCATGCTCTTTGACAGATAAATTAAATTGGATTAAAGCCATTCAAGGAGTGCAGATTGTATTCCCACTAGACTGTTACAAATCATGGAGATTTCCTCCCATTAGTTTTACTTCAGCTTCTCCCCACCCTGGCTATCCTACAATGGATGGATAAAACCTAGCTACAAAACAGAAAGGAAAAATATTGCATGGCGGTAAACCCCGATGGGGAAAAAAAATTCAGCACACATTTCTGAGGTTACAAAATTTTCCAGAGTAGATTTATTCAACACATACTTACTATCTGTTAAAGTTGGACAGCAAAATTTTCTGCTAAATACCGTTGCTAGCAGTTACCCATGGGGCAACAGGAGATTTCTGGATCTGGGGATTAGAGGGCTCTAGCACACAATTTAACACATACAAGTCTTGATTAAATTCTAACACTTTATTTGGACCCAGGAATTTAGAGGAGTCTGGCACCCACAGACTCATAACTATATATATGTATATATATAGAGGGGGTGGTGGTGGAAACTGTTTTACGCTATGTTCCACTTTCAGTATGGAATTATACATGGTGCAATTAATTAAGGGTGTGCCTGTATATATCTATATCAATATATCACAGATAGCTAACGTCATGCTCACCCAGATGTTGTTGAACTACAAGTCCTATTATCCCTGTCCATTAGTTATCCTGTCTGGGGATGACAGGACTTGTGGTCCCACAACATCTGGAGATGACATCTGGAGGTCATCATGTTGGCTACCACTGGTGTATAGATTTAGTGTGTGGTTGTGTCTTCCTTTTCATTGAATTTAAAGCGTTTATCACTCTTTTCTAGACTTGTGTGAGTCCTGCCTTATTGAGATTTCTGAACACTTAGCTAAAGATTAAAGACAACAGTCTCAGCAGCTCTTTGGGATTATGAGTACCAGCTCAAACCTTTCCTTCCAACTGTTTTTCTTATTGCAGCATGATTGCCTGTGAGAGATTTTGTCAACACGCATAGGTGGGAAAATGAGGCCACCAGCTTGTTAAACAAACAAGAAGGCCCTATGCCATTCCAGAGAGAGAGAGAGAATGGAGAGAACCTCTGAGATGAGATTTCCCATTCCCTTATCTTTTGTATTGAGATATATTAAGGTTTTGAATCCCTGAAGGTAAATCTATACTATGTACAGCGGAAGCCAGAAACAGGAACATTTTACCCATACTGCCTACTAAGAGAACATAACTTTAAACACAAATCAAGATGTTGCACATCATTGCCCTTTGCTCAATTAATAAACCACTACCTTTCATTTTTTTTTCATTTTTATTCATTCACATTGGTATCAAAAAACCCTATAATTTAAACTTCATCTACAATTCTGTCAAAATGGAATGATTGGATTTGTGCAGATGATGGGCAGTCTGAGATGTTTTTGAATTGTGCACAGGCCGCTGTATAAGAGTAGATCTTGACCTGTCCTGTACTATAGAATAGGAGCCAAGTAAATTGACTTCATATAGTGCAATTCTACATGCTACACTGAAGAAAATCTAACAGAATTCAAGTAAATGGGCAGAGGGTTGTAACTGTTGAGAACATGTTGGAGGTGGAAGAGCAAGTATATGCAGGAAATGTAGTCTAGTTTTTAAAAGTCATTAACATTTTAAAAGTCAGTTATCAATAAAATAAAAAGAAGAGCAGATACAACTAAGTTGGTGCACCAATAAATCATAAATTACAAAGAAAGAAATCAAGCCAGCTTGACAGGTCAAGGTCAAGGTAAAGAGATCCCTGATCATTAGCTCCAGTCCTGGCCGACTCTGGGGTTGTGGCGCTCATCTTGCTTTATTGGCCAAGGGAGCCGGCGTACAGCTTCCGGGTCATGTGGCCAGCATGACTAAGCCACTTCTGGTGAACCAGAGCAGTGCACGGAAACGCCGTTTACCTTCCCACCGGAGCGGCACCTATTTATCTACTTGCACTTTGACGTGCTTTCGAACTGCTAGGTTGGCAGGAGCAGGGACTGAGCAACGGGAGCTCATCCCGTTGTGGGGATTTGAACCACCGACCTTCTGATCGGCAAGTCCTAGGCTCTGTGGTTTAACCCACAGCGCCACCCGTGTCCCTGGTGGGGATTAGCACCTCACAAATGGTCAGCTCTGCAAACTTTGGTTCTTGGTGTTCAGCGGGCAGGGGGAGATATTTCCCAATGTGTGAAAACTTGGATGGGAAACAAAACAAACAAGAGGAATATTTCTGGGGAATTTAACATAGAAACTAATAGATCATATCAGTCAAAAATTTCAAGCCTGCATTTAAAATACTATTTTTAAAAAATATTTCATGCCTCTTTGTAATATTCTTAGTTTGGTGTGGTTTAAATTATTCTTCTGGATGAAATTCAAGTTTCATCTGCCTTGGAAGTCTGTGATCGTCGGAGAACTATTGAGGTGGTGACAGCACCTGAGTTCAAGTAAAAGTTGACTCACTGGAAGCAGGAGAAAATTTTAAATAAACAGTGCTGACAACTCTTTCAATTTGATATTGTGATATTTGGTGTTTCCAGAGCTTGATGTTTTCCATATGCAGCTGTGTAGCAGCATTAGGCAGGATGTGATATTTCACAATTACTATTCTCCCTAGTAAAGTACTACATTACAAGTGTGGACTTTAGTGATCTAAGGATTATCCAGTTTGGCTTCCCTGCATACCTAAACATTACTATATTGCTTCATACAATATTGCAGCTTGCATTTTGTGACTACTGCTAATGCATGTAAAATGCTGAATGGCAAAACGTCTGTTTGTAAAGATTTGCCAGCATAAAGAAAGCATTAGGAATTTTTTCCTTTACATAACAGCACGATGTGTTCTGCTGAAGGGTGAAATATGATGGAATAAATGACTGGTGTCCTATACCTATATATAGGATGTGCAAGGTTTCTAATGTGCAAGATCTTATTTCAAAGAATGTTTAGACATTATTTTACAGAACAAAATGCACATTTTGATTGTATGGACCATGGTATGCCCAGTGCTTAATCTGTCAACAGTAAAAGCGGGAGAATCAACGTTTTCGAAAAGCCATATATCATATACTTGTGGTCCTCCAGTTGCAGAAATCCCAGCCAGCATGGTCTCTGGTCACAACTGATGGGTTCAGTGGTCCCACAACATCTGGAGGACTGCAGGCATTTCAGCTTGCCAGACTGAACAATACACCCTCTCCTCCACCTCTATGCTGTTCTGCTGACCCATTCCCAAGCCCATAGGACCCACCTCCTAGGGGCTGAGCTCTCTTCACCCCCCATAAAATATTTGAGGGGGCAGCGCCCCCAAGTTGATAGGCATTGCCATTCAAATGGTGTGTGTGTGGAGGAGGGCTGACCTGGAGACCCCCAATATTCAAGTTGGCACCCCGCCCAAGCCAATTTCAGGCGGTGCACAGGGGGAAGAGAGCCATGTTGTACAAGCAGAAGTCCTTTTGCTGGGCTTCTACTGGTGGGATTCATTAGATGAATCCTACCCAAGGGTTATTAACCAGCAAGGCTACCAAAGATGTGTAGAAAGATTTTCATGGTGCATTAGAACAAAAGGCACTGGTTCATACAGCAAACCATGGGTTGTAGCTGACATTTGGAGACCCAAATTTGTTCAGATATTTGCACATTAGGCACAGCAGATACATTTATTTAAAATGCAGCAAGGAGTGTGGTTATTTTATATTTAATTATACTGTGCTGCTCATGCCTCATACCATCCAGCCATTATAGAAGAGTTACTCCCTCCAGTAGCAAATTCAGGTGGTGGATGCCAACAGAAGTGGAGTCAAAAAGGAGTCACTGAAAAAGTGGATGGTATCAACATGGGTGGGGAGCCCCAAGGTTTACAGATGCAAAATACAAAACAATGAAAGCTCCCCACAAACATCCCAGTGGGGTTGAGCATGTTCCGTGGCTAAGGCTTTGAGTGTCAATTGGAAAAGGGAAATGAAAATGGCAGAAGTAGAATGCCTGGATTGGGTTCCTTGCAGCTTATCCTGAAGTAAGGCATGGATTACAGAACAAGAGCCCTATGGCTAGGAGGTGAAAATACATTTTAGTATTTTGTTGTGGATCCCACTTGTTACTTGTTAACTATGTTCAATCTATTAACGCATAGCTGGTCAGTTATCAGTGCACCTGATGGATGACATATTTCGTTCTAAGGACAAACAATATTCCAATCTAATGTCAATGAGGCATTCTTACGTGGCCATGATTACAAGAATTCTTGACCTTCCCTATTCTTAAAACACTTTTTAAAAACCAAAAATGTAGCAAAACCTGAACCTGCTTCATCATCACTCCTAATATCACCAGCTGGAGTCCTTTGCTTCCTTTAACATCACTCCAGAGATATCTGGTGGGCTGCTTGAAGGAATGTCAATTCATTCCTTTCAGAAGAAAAAGTGTCCACTTGTGTACAGTTGAGCAACCTGAAACACACCTGGCAGATGTTTTCCAGGGGAAAAAATGCCTTGCAGCTGTAAAGCAGTGTGATGGCTCCCAGATTCATCATTCCCCACTTCTTTTCACATAACAATGATTTCTATGACCTTTTGGTCTGCGCCCTCCATCAAGAATTCAAAGAGGCACTAACAGTTATAAGCCACACTTAGTCCTACACATGCTGGAAGAATCTGGCTACTCTGTTCCTACGATGACTTGCAACAGCCTTCCCTACCTGGAGCTCTCCAGATTCTTTGGACTACAACTCCCGTCATCCCTGACCATTGGCCATGCTGGCTGGAGCTGATGGGAGTTATAGTCAAAACATCTTGCTAGTACTAGGTTGGTGATGGCTCCCTTATAAACCTTTCCAGGACTGCCCTCCAGCAGCAATGTTATTCTTTTATTTCCACTGGCTTCTTTTCCATCTCCTTCATGAGGCCCCATTAGCACTTTGCTGTTGTAATCCCTCTTTAAACAGGCCTTACTCGGCACTAGCATCTGTGTTATCGTGTAGCATTACAACACTTTGATGCATGGAAATTCTCCTCCATGCAGTAGCAGATTGCATTTCCAATGAAATTCCTGAATTTCTGCTCATAAAGCAAAGGCACAAATGACGTTACCAGTCAGTAGGCCATTTTTCTATATTGCCTACAACCGATCAATTTGGCAAGGATAGATGTAAGGAGGGGAGATGGTGCCCAGACAGGCAACTGGAGTTGTTCAACCAATATTCTTGCATCATATATGTGGCATCTAAGATGTAATCAACTTTGATCACCATTTTAGGCACCGGAAAGGAGGAACACACACCAGACTCGTTCCATATGCTTTCTATGCAGAAAGCTCCTTGTTCAGTTCCCAACATCTTGTCTGAAACCCTGAAGAGTGATTGCCAGAATGCCAGCCATTGTGGGCAATGCTTGAGCTCAATGTTTGGTGTGATGCAGCTTCCTATGATACTAGCCAAGTAGGCCATCAGCACTGTCAGCAGAAGAGGGCTTTGTAAATGCAGCAACATCTGAGCAGCCACCTGAAAAACTGGCTAGTGTCTGAACTGGAGCCTCAGTCTTTGAAACTTCCTGGCCCAGCCTTCCCCAACCCAGTCTCCTCCACGTTCTTTGGAGTACACCCCCATCATCCCTGACCATTTGCCATGCTGGAGGTCATCAGGTTAGGGAAGGCTGCTCTAGCAAATCTTTACATTCCATTAAGCAGCTCTCATTGTTCCACGTGCCAAGATTCCGCCTGGCTCCATCTCTCCTTCTACTTAACTGAGCCTCTCACTTTATCCCAGTCTTCACACATCTGCCTTCTTTGCCGAGCTCCTGAGCAGTCTTATCTCTCCAAAGGGGCTATTACATCTTGGCTGTGATGTGCCTCTAAAGCTCAGACCAAAACCACACTACCAGCTGTTATTATGCCCAAGTTAGCTCTTACTGTCAGCTAATTGCTATTCTATCAAGTAGGACATTTTCCATTTAGATACATTTAGGTGCCATTCTCCAAGGCTGTTTTGTTGATGCCTCCCTGTAGTGACATAGAGAACAGGATCCCCAGCTTCCATGAAAATGCCATGAGTAGATCATTTGGGTGGGGGGTGAGGTGGGATAAACAGATGCATTAATTTTTATACTTACATGGTTGTCACCTGACTATATATCCCAGATATTAGGACAAAGCTAGTAAAAATGTCATTTGCTATTGTGGAGAATCCCTTACTCCCCACTACTTACTTACTTACTTACTACTGAGGGATGTCTCATACATTAGTTTGTGTCCTTAGCTATGACCTGTTACTTAGCTATGACCTGTTTTACCTTACCCTTTATAACCACTGACACCGCACATCTTAATATCACCTATTTTCTATCTCATTTTAAGTACCCGTAGCTAAGGAAAAGAATAAGACAAAACAGAGATGCAAATATAGAGGGGAAAACAAAGGAGGCTATATTTTATTTAGATGATTTATTAATATAAGCAGATGGTGATGGGTCCTTAATAAATGAGATAAGTTAACACTATAAATTTACTATTACTTTCAGATGAAGCTATGTGAGCTTCATTTCCTCCCTCTATTTAAACCTAAAGCCAGTTCCCCTATATCAGTTCTCCTATATCCTACTTGGGGCAGTTAACGCTTATCAAGTGGGCACCAATGACTAGTAGTCTTCAGTCAGGTCCACACTTTCTCACCTCTGGAGTCTCTCAGGACTTCTGCCGCTGTCACCCCCCCTGGTCCCACAACCACTGTTGCCTCAGGTCCTCAGCAATCCTGCTTAAATTTGGTTGTTGAAGACTCCTCAAGGCTGGCGCTGGAGTTGCAAGTTCTTCCTGGCAAACCTGCTTAGCACTAGCTAGTGATATCAATCATTGGCTCTTCTCAGACTTCCTAAGTCTCTCTGACCCTTGTCCCTTGACACACACTGCCTAACTCTAATTTCCAGGTCTTCCTTCAGATGCTGAGGGAATCCAGTCAGATGGGTGGCTTATAAATAATAAAATTATTATTATTATTATTATTATTATTATTATTATTATTATTAGCTGACCAACAGCCACTCTCAGCAATTTTCCACCCTGACTGGAGCCTGGCTCTTTAATTCTCTCCAGCCAGGGCCAACTTAGCCAATCATTTCAATTTAGGTCGAATTCTGCCACCTTGCCGGCCTATAAGCATTGCCCAGTAGGATGAGGCAGAATGTAAACTATCAATGATAATTTGCAGCTGCTGCCACTTTCTTGACTACCAATCTTACAGAGGCTGTGAGAGACAGCAACAGTAGCAGAGGAAGACCTGACCAATGAAGACCTAACATCTGGCTGTTCTAGCAAACCAGTTCCAGACTGCAGAGTAGCAACTGGAGCACTGGAGGGAGAGAACTTTGCCCTGCCATAGTAACTGTTGTCCTGCTATATACAATGCCAGCTGCCACAAGAGCTTCATTTAGTAGGTGGGGTATAAGCATGCCAAATGAATGAATTCAAAACTCTTCAGGCAAGCTCCCTTCTTGACTTTCCCCATTGGGTTCTTTTTCCTGCTACAGGAACACACTGCAAACACACATAGGTTTCCTAAACATGGTCAAATTCACTGGTGTTCTTAATATAAGCTGGTTGTTACAGTGGACTATTTCAGCTTATTGGCAAATGATATGGTTGACCACCAGAACAAAAGCCACTGATCCACAAGGAGGCACTGATGATGAAATTTACTCATGTATACGCATAAATATAATTCATTTCCAGGCTGTTTTGTGCACTTTGACTGGCATGACACCCCTGAAGTGCTGTGTGCAAATAAAACTATTTATTTAGGCTTTTATCTTAACCATGCATTTATCTGTGATTTAAGTGCATGTAATCAGTCAAGAACTGCAAAGCAAAATATCCCAATGGGAAATGTAGGCTCTACCCTTCATTTAATCAATATGCCCTTCTAGTGAAATTATTGATTGGAATGTTAGCACAATTCCTTCCAGTTTTCTCCTCTTACCTTTCTAAACAGCTTGGGGGCGGGGATGAGGGGGTGGAGAAGAAAGTCTTCCAGTTTGACTTGAAGATCTACCTATTTGCATTGTAAGGAGCAAATTCCAACCAATTTCCCTTCTAATATAGAGACTCTATGTGAGACAAGGTACAATTAAGTATATAGTACTGTCTCTCTACAGTTGTGTCACACTGTAAGTACTTTTCAGACATTAATTTGAGGGTTATTTTATTTTATTCTATTTATTTATTTATTTATTTATTGAAGAAGGGAAATACAGAACACTTAATCAGAGAAAAATTCTAAGCAGTGTACATAATAAAATAATTATCTATAAAACCATTTTTTTAAAAAAAGGGGGGACCAAATATAAATTTTTAAATTATCAAGAAAATGCATATTTTGGCTGCATAAACACCATCCACTTAAAGCACATGGCTTTCTCCCAAAGAATCCTGAAAACTTTTAGAAGAAGAAGAAGAAGAGTATGAATTTGATATCGCGCTTTATCACTACCCGAAGGAGTCTCAAAGCGGCTAACATTCTCCTTTCCCTTCTTCCCCCACAACAAACACTCTGTGAGGTGAGTGGGGCTGAGAGACTTCAGAGAAGTGTGACTAGCCCAAGGTCACCCAGCAGATGCATGTGGAGGAGCGGGGACGCGAACCCGGTTCCCCAGATTACGAATCTACCGCTCTTAACCACTACACCACACTGGCTCTCCTTTATTTACCCCTCTCAGTTCCCAGCACTCTTTAAAAAACCCCCAAAAATCCCATGATTCTTTTGTACACAACAACAAAAACTTTGTACAAGTATACATAACTAAATCATGTCTGTATAGCCTTGCAGAAATATTAAAAAGTATTCAGTAGGCATCTATATAGTGAGGTTGCCTGCCTAATGTTAATGAACACATGGTGGGGGAAATGGCATTGTGGTGGCAGGCTGCCTCTCTGACCTATACATGGTCATTAGAGGCCCATCTACTTCAAAAAGGCAGGGGAGCCTGCAAGTCAGAACTGCTTCTCAATGCTGAGTGGCAAGAGTCAATAGTTCTTAAAGGAGCCCACTGCCCTGCTTGCAAAGGGTCTGTTGGGTCCTCTTAAAAAGAAATAAATAAAATCCCTTCTTGCTCAGTGCTGAGTGATGCACCAAGCAGCTGCTGTGGTAGGCAAATGAGTCTCCTTAATCCCTCCCGGTAGCAGAACGATGCTACTTTAGAGACATTGGGGAGATTGGAATGGCAGCTCCCACACTCCCAACAAATGCCTGCAGCATTTCTTAGTTCTGATGCCACCTGACTTTGCCACCTGGGAAATCATGGGCAGGTCCCACTTACACAAGGGGGCTCAAAATTCATGGCAGAGCCCTCTCAAACTTGTACCCAGTTTTGACTGTTAAGCACCAACTTATTCCAGGGGCAGCTGCAGAATCCTATCCCCCCCCCCCCAATTCTTCTGTTCAGGTAAATAAACTTACACGAGCATTTTGGACCAGAAGCATAAAAACACAAAAAGGAAAGGCATGTGTCTACCACAACGCTGACCAGAATTTCTTACAGAACATCTTGTTGTAATGTTATATTTTGCTGTCAAACGTTATATTAGACGAAAGTTTGGTATTTGTCCAAATTTTGGTGGGTGGTTAAAAGGCAACCTTTTAAACCTGTCAGTGACCTTTTGGCTTCCCATACCCCTCTGTGTGAACAGATGGCCGGACAATCATTTACCTGTGATTTCTCTAGGGGCAAAGCTGTAACATTATTGGAAAATTATTTAAAGCTAGCAGAAACATAAATTACAGATGTCCGTAGTTCCTAAGCACCTCACCCAAAATGCAGAGTTTTATATCTATCGATTGTATGAACCTAAGCTAATTTTGTGTGAACATACTCTAGTAGGTAATAATAATTTTAATATGGTTATTGCCATTATATGCTTAAGTTTAAAATAAGGTTTGTTTTTTTAAACTATTCCTCTTTACTCTAATTTGATTGTGTAACGTTAGAGTTTAAAAATGACACAATCCTTAACAATTTCATATCCCTTGTCTGATTCCCTGCCTTACCTGTCTCATTATACTCCTGAAGTTCTCTACCCACAGTATTCCCCCATAAAAACCTTAAGAGCATGCAGATATAAGGGCAACCAATGAAGAATTCCAAGAGATGCTAATAGTCTCTTTCAGCTCAACAGAAATCAGAAAAGATTGCATCAGTTGGCATTGCTTATTATTCCCGTCTCAAGGAACAGCTGCTTTTTCCTTGCAGCTGGCAGTCTGCCAAGATAGGGGGAGGAACAGCCAGATGAGACAGAACTGTCAATAATTTTATGGAAGCTGGTCTTAATAAAGTAATTGGGATGGGAAATAATTGAATTAGGTCTTACAAACAGTGTGAAATAATCTGGATTGCTAATGAGCTGCACACATCAGGAAAAAAATGGTACTTTGAATGGATCAATTGAATCAAACACATTGCAGGGATTTTTGAGGGAAGGCTAGGACTGGCTGCTAATCTCCGTTTCATGCTCCATGTGCAAAACAGGGCAGTCCAATTCCTCCTGGTACCTTTGTCTTCTTAAATGCTGTGGCTGATCTTAAATGCAGCACTTATATTGGCTGGCTAGGTACCTCTGGTTTCTCCCAGCCTCAGTGAAGAAATAAATATAGAGAGATCTGGGAATCAGATGCACAACATACATAATTGTCCAAGATATATCTGTGCATGTGTTTGTTTGTCTTAATACACTGCTGCTAGTTTGTATACATATCTGAGTTGTGGATTTCCTTTCTATAGATATATACATAACAGCCACATGCTCAGAGGGTGATATCTAATGTGACTACTGCACATATGTGTATGACTGAAATTTCACAATCTCTCGACTATTTTTGGAAGAGCGGTAAACAAAGCTATTCTATAACAGTGGCACTGGAACTATCACAGCTAACTGGTGGAGCACAATATTTGCATGCAAAATGTTCTGGTTAAAGGATTATAGAATCATAGAATCATAGAGTTGGAAGAGACCACAAGGGCCATCGAGTCCAACCCCCTGCCAAGCAGGAAACACCATCAGAGCACTCCTGACATATGGTTGTCAAGCCTCTGCTTAAAGACCTCCAAAGAAGGAGACTCCACCACACTCCTTGGCAGCAAATTCCACTGTCGAACAGCTCTTACTGTCAGGAAGTTCTTCCTAATGTTTAGGTGGAATCTTCTTTCTTGTAGTTTGGATCCATTGCTCCGTGTCCGCTTCTCTGGAGCAGCAGAAAACAACCTTTCTCCCTCCTCTATGTGACATCCTTTGATATATTTGAACATGGCTATCATATCACCCCTTAACCTCCTCCAGGCTAAACATGCCCAGCTCCCTTAGCCATTCCTCATAAGGCATCGTTTCCAGGCCTTTGACCATTTTGGTTGCCCTCCTCTGGACACGTTCCAGTTTGTCAGTGTCCTCCTGAAAAGCACCCGAGTCGTGGAAAGAAGCATACATTACACTTATACCAAAAACAGAAGTGGAGAAGACACAGTTGAAGAACTACCGTCCCATATCCCTACTTAATGTGGATTACAAAATTTTTGCGGAAATTATGGCTAAAAGATTAAAAAATGTATTGGTAAAAGAGATTCATAAAGACCAGGCGGGCTTTCTCCCTGGGAGACATCTGTCAGATAATACTAGGAATATTATCAATATTTTGGAAAAATTGCAAGTTAATATCAATACTAAAGCTGTCTTAATATTTGTAGATGCAGAGAAAGCGTTTGACAATATTTCTTGGAGTTTTATGAAGAAAAATTTGCAGGGGATGGGGGTAGGCCAAAGTTTTGAAAATGGTATAGGTGCAATCTATTCGGAACAAAAAGCTAAGCTTATTGTGAATAATGTAGTTACAGAAGAATTTAAGATAGAGAAAGGAACAAGACAGGGTTGCCCAATCTCCCCATTGCTTTTTATATCGGTCCTGGAGGTTTTGCTCAATATGATTAGAAAAGACCAATTGGTTAAAGGTATACAACTCGGAGCTAAACAGTACAAATTGAAAGCTTTCGCTGATGATTTAGTTTTGACATTACAGGAGCCAGAAGCTAGCACAAAAAGAGTATTACAATTAATCCAAGAATTTGGTCAAGTAGCAGGTCTCAAATTAAACAAGACGAAAACTAAGGTATTAGAGAAAAACCTTACAGAGATTGAGAAGGAGAGGTTTCAGAAAGAGACAGGATTAACAATAGTTAATAAAGTGAAATATCTAGGGGTGAATATGACTGCCAAAAATGTGAATCTGTTTAAAGATAATTATGAAAAATGTTGGTCAGAAGTGAAGAAGGATTTAGAAATATGGTCAAAATTGAAGTTATCATTGTTGGGCCGAATTGCTGCGATAAAGATGAATGTATTGCCTAGAATGTTGTTTTTGTTTCAAACATTGCAAATTGTGGACAAAATGGACTGTTTCAAGAGGTGGCAAAGAGATATTTCCAAATTTATCTGGCAGGGCAAAAAGCCTAGAATAAAATTTAAGATATTAACAGATGCGAAGGAAAGAGGGGGATTTGCCCTGCCAGATCTTAAACTTTACTATGAATCAGCCGCTTTTTGTTGGCTGAAAGATTGGCTACTTCTTGAAAATGTGGACATTTTAGATCTAGAAGGTTTTGATAATGTGTTTGGATGGCATGCATATTTATGGTATGACAAAGTTAAAGCGCATAAGGCCTTTAAGAATCATATTGTCAGGAAAGCATTGTTTAATGTTTGGGTGAGATATAAGGATTTGTTGGAAAGTAAAACACCAAGGTGGCTGTCACCAATGGAGGCAAAGGCATTGAAAAAAACTAATATGGAGACAAACTGGCCAAAATATTGTGAAATTTTAGAACAAGTTGGAGATAAATTAAAATTGCAGAGTTTTGACAAATTAAAAACTAAAGTTCGAGATTGGCTTCACTATTATCAAATAAGGGAGGTTTTTAACCTAGATAAAAAGACTGGTTTCCAGGAGGAAAAATCTAAACTGGAAACGGAATTGTTAGAACCTAAAACTAAAAATCTGTCAAGAATGTATAATCTGCTGCTGAAATGGAATACACAGGATGAAATGGTTAAGTCTGCTATGATTAAATGGGCACAAGATGTTGGGCATAATATTATGTTTGCTAACTGGGAACGGTTATGGACCACAGGTATGAAGTTTACGGCTTGCAATGTATTAAGAGAAAATATAATGAAAATGATCTATAGGTGGTACTTAACCCCAGTCAAGCTAGCCAAAATCTATCATTTGCCCGATAATAAATGTTGGAAATGCAAAGAAAATGAAGGAACCTTTTTCCACCTTTGGTGGACGTGCCCAAAGATCAAGGCCTTCTGGGAAATGATATATAATGAATTAAAAAAGGTATTGAAATACACTTTTGTGAAGAAACCAGAGGCTTTCCTCTTGGGCATGGTCGGCCAATTGGTGCGAAGGGAAGACAGGAATTTTTTTATGTATGCGACAGCAGCGGCAAGAATACTTATTGGGAAATACTGGAAGACACAAGAATTGCCTACCCGAGAAGAATGGCAGAGGAAAGTGATGGACTATATGGAACTGGCTGAGATGACCGGCAGAATTCGAGATCAGGAAGAAGGGTTGATGGAAGAAGACTGGAAAAAATTTAAAATATATCTTCAGAAACACTGTAATATAAAAGAATGTTAGAAAAAGGTTGGAGAAGAATACTAGACCGTATTGGCAGACAGGGTATAATGGAATAAGTAAATATGAAGTGTAAAATGAGGATAGAGGAGAATTAAATACTTTCGAATGTTAAAATAAGTAAAAGAAAAGAAGGTTTGAAGGATTTGCTGGAGATACGATTTAAACTAGAATACAAAGCAGGGAGGTGAGAGGAAGTCATGGAAACAAGTAAAAGGGAAAATGGTTGTAATGGTCTAATTTGATTTTTGTTATTTTCTACTGTGATTTTTTGTTTTTTTCATTTCTTTTTTACTGTCTGTTTTTTGTAAGATGTATGTGGTTTGTTTTTCCCCCTCTATTTTTTTTTTGTAACTTTAAAATTGGAATAAACATTCTTTAAAAAAAAACAAAAAACAGTTTGTCAGTGTCCTCCTTGAACTGTGGTGCCCAGAACTGGACACAGTACTCCAGGTGAGGTCTGACCAGAGCAGAATACAGTGGCACTATTACTTCCCTTGATCTAGATGCTATACTCCTATTGATGCAGCCCAGAATTGCATTGGCTTTTTTAGCTGCCGCGTCACACTGTTGGCTCATGTCAAGTTTGTGGTCAACCAAGACTCCTAGATCCTTTCCACATGTACTGCTCTCAAGCCAGGTGTCACCCATCTTGTATTTGTGCCTCTCATTTTTTTTGCCCAAGTGCACTTTACATTTCTCCCTGTTAAAATTCATCTTGTTTGTTTTTGCCCAGTTCTCTAATCTGTCAAGGTCGTTTTGAAGTGTGATCCTGTCCTCTGAGGTGTTAGCCACCCCTCCCAGTTTGGTGTCATCTGCAAATTTGATCAGGATGCCCTTGAGTCCATCATCCAAGTCGTTGATAAAGATGTTGAATAAGACCGGGCCCAAGACAGAACCCTGTGGCACCCCACTAGTCACTCTTCTCCAGGATGAAGAGGAACCATTGGATTAGGTAACAGGGACCTAGAAAGATGCTGACCTGAGGCTCTGCTCCTGCTAGCCAGAGTTGATAATGTTGGACTGGATCTCTTTATTTGTAATATTCATAATCCGCCCTTCACCAAATGATCCCAGGGCAGGGAAGCATGACATCATTGAAACAAAATGCAGTCAAATCAAAATCATGCACACTTTGTAAAGCTGAAATCTTGGTTAAAATACACAAAATCATATGCAGTGCCAGTGGGCCAGTGATCTAAAACAGTATAAGCCAGCTTCATATGGCCAGCATGGATGGAAAAGTATTTGAAGGAGTGTGACAGTATTTGTGCGGAAAGCGTTTTGATTTCCTTCTTAAGAACTGGGGCTAGGTGCATGGCATGGGATAGCAAGGTTAGTATGATAATTGCTTGTTATTCTGGAATAACAGAGTAATTATCCTAACAAACTCCTGCCTGACTTGTCAGCATATAAATTAAAGCTTCCTGCAAGCAACAGCTTCTTTTTTAATGAATAGCACAGAATAACCATATTGCTTCACACTACTACTACTACTACACACACACACCACACACCACACATCCCATCTCATTTTCACTTTTATCTAGAAAACTCTCTTGCTTTGTAAAATGAAGAAAGAAATGCCCTTGAAATACGCTTTTCATATAAACAGGTGTATCCTCAACGACATGAAGACAAATCAGTTGTCAGAACACCTATATGTTTCCTAAATTATTCTGTAGAATAAAAAAGATGCCAGCCGAACAGGAAGAAAACTGTGCTGCATTAGATTTTTAGTGCAAAAATCCTTAAAATACTGATGCATTCGGAGCTGTTGTAGGTTTTTTCTCCAGCATGGTAGCAGCGTAGGGGGCTTTCTAAAAAATGTGATGATGATTTGTCGTGAACAACAATCCCTTTCTGTTCCTAGAGCATGATTCACTCATGAGCAGCAGACAACAGGGAAGGGCATCATGGATGGATGTTCGGGAGACAACGCTGTATGTTTGTAAGCCCATGATGAAGAGCCCATGTTTGGGATGGGAGAATCTGTTAATTGTGGTTTATCTCAGTTTCTCATTTTTCCAAGCTTCACTTCTCCACATTTCCACATCATTTATTCATTCATTTACTTACTTACTTATTTGCTTACTGATTGATTGAGTTTACCATATTTTTTGCTCTATAAGACTCTCTTTTTCCCTCCTAAAAAGTAAGGGGAAATGTGTGTGCGTCTTATGGAGTGAATGCAGGCTGCACAGCTATCCCAGAAGCCAGAACAGCAAGAGGGATCGCTGCTTTCGCTGCGCAGCGATCCTTCTTGCTGTTCTGGCTTCTGGGATTCAGAATATTTTTTTTCTTGCTTTCCTTCTCCCAAAACTAGGTGCATCTTATGGTCTGGTGCGTCTTATAGAGCGAAAAATATGGTATATACCATCCTATACCCAGAGGTCTCAGGATGGTTCACAAAATAAAATCAAAATATAAACCACAAAATACATAACCAAAATAAAAACAACCCAATAACTGACCCCCACAAAACCCCCACATTTTAAGAGGGCATGGGGTGTCAATCACATTAACCAAAGGCCTGGTTAAAAAGGAACATTTTTGCCTGGTGCAAAATCTCGTTTATTGCTCTCTCTGCCTTGGCATTGCGTTTCTTCTTTCAGTTTTAATATGCATCCTAATTTGCTTGAGAGTCGTCTGGTTTCAACAGACTTAGCTATCCCTCAGTAGTATTCCCCTCCCCACCCCAATAATTCTTAAGTGGAAAAATGCAAATAAACTGTCATCATGCAGTGAAGGAACCACACCATCCTCCTTTTGCAGGTTTAGGGCAGATATAACTTCTGACTGCTGCACACTAAATGATGGGCCGGCCAGTCAACAGCCCTGACCTGCCACACTGGAGGAAGTTAGGATGCAATGGATGTTTGTCTCCATCTAGCTCTGATGGGTTCTGCCATTGTGGAAGTCCCCACTGTTAGAATTCCTTTTCCATGATTGCAGTCATGGGATTTATGTCTATCACATGACGGTGTATGTTTTGACTCCACAAAGTGGGAAGTGACAGAGACAGGATGTTTGTGTTACTGTGTTCTGTGAAGTGGGACTATTGTCCTTTGTTCTTTTTCTCTTTGCTGTCTGATGCTAGAAAGAGGGGGAGCCATGTTGCAGTGCTCCGTATGTGTTTATATGTAAATAAAGTAGATTAGCCAAAATGCTAAGTTCTGTCACGCGAACTGCACAGACTCTGCGGATCCCTAAGTGTGCCGGTGTCTGTTGGCATCAGTTGCTGTGATGTTTGGGCAGAAGAAAGCTTTTGAAGCTCCCGAATGAACGACCAGGAGGGAGAGAATGTGCCAGTCGGGCATGTGTCTCTGCCAGGGTCCTGCTCCAGTGTAGGACGAGCTCCTGACAACTGTGTCCATTGAAAATGTGGATGAGCAGAAGCTGCTGGAGGTGGCAGTAACTAGCACAATGGGGTTGTTATGTACTGAGTTGAATAGGATCCAAACTGTAGCAGTCTGATTGGTCCTAGAACAATAGGATCCAAAAGGCAGCAGTCTGATTGGTCCTAGAACAATAGGATTCAGAATGCAGCAGTCTGATTGGTCCTAGAACAATGCAGCAGTATGATTGGTTGGCAGGAACCACCCAATCCTGCTCCAGATAGAAGTGAATCCACAACCTGATTGGCTTACAGTAGAATTCCAGAATTAGCCAATCATGTGCAGCCCATTGTGTAAATAATGTATATAAAGCAGATACTGTGAGGGGACATTTATTCATTCCTCCTCACCACTATGAGCTGAATAAAGAGCATGAAATCACTTTGCGACTCTGAGTATATTTCACTGGCGACGAAGGTGGGATCCCGCTGAGCTGACTGCCACACACAGCACCGCAGCACCGCCAACTGCCGCACCGCTGCCTCGCACCGTGTATCCAGGCTTCAGCTCCGGGGCACAAGGAACTCAGAATGGCAGCCAACAGCAGCTTCTCGCCATTCAACCCAGCATCTGGAGACTGGGAAGCGTACGCCTCCCGTTTCACCTTCCTCCTAGAAGCCAAAGGGGTCACCGACGAAGAAGACGCCAAGAAGAGGGCGATATTCTTCAGCGTCTGCGGAGAGGAGACGTTTGAAATCGCCCGGGCTCTCCTTGCGCCTGAAGACGTCGCTACTGTTCCATACAAAACAATAATGGAACAGCTGAAGGGGCACTTTTCGCCGCAGCCCTCAGTGGTGGCTCGTCGAAATGCCTTCTACGCAAAGCGGCAAGCCCCTGGGGAAACCATAACTGGGTTTGTGACCTCTCTCCGCCAAGCCGCCCGGTTCTGCAACTTCTCAGAGCTGGAGAACATGCTTCGTGACCGCCTCGTCGGTGGCCTGAAGGATGAGAAGCTGCAACGACGCCTCTACGCTAAGAAGGACCTAACGTTCCAGGTCGCTCTGGAGGAGGCCCTGGCAACAGAAGCTGCCGAGAGGTCGACCCAAGAGGCACGGCCGAGCCTGCCATCCCAACCGAGGGTCCACCATGAAGACCTCACCGACGACTCAGGATCCGACAGGGAGGAGGTGCACCGAGTACAGCAGCGCACTCAAGCAGCGCACAGACCACAGCTGCCTCGACGAGAAGGAGGGAACTGCGCAAGCTGCGGGGAGAGTCACGAGAGGAGGACCTGCCGTTTCCGCAACGCAGAGTGCAGGCAGTGCAGAAAATCGGGACACATCGCCCGGGTGTGTCGGGCTCGGCCCACCCGACACCAGGCATCAGATGACCAATCCAAGAGCCCCAGGTCCCGGGGCCCAACGCACCAAGGCAACTCGACGGAGCTCACGGACTTCCAGGTATACCAGTTGCCCCACCCCAACGTAGAGAAAATTTATGTAGAGGTACAGATAGAGGGGGCCCCATGCCGCATGGAGCTTGACACGGGTTCAACTCTATCCATAATCTCGGCAAGGACCTTAAGGAAACTGTGTCCCACTGGGGGTCCCAAACTCAGGCCGGCCCCATTCACCCTCCGGGACTTCCAGAAACGTAAGGTCCCCACAATGGGGGTGGGGACCTTCAGGGTGCAATACCGAGGGCGGACGCGGCAACTGGACTTGCTTGTGGTCAAGGGCCCCTACATTAGCTTACTGGGATTGGCATGGTTTGGACCACTGGGGCTAGCTGTCACCGGGGTGAACCACACTAGCTTACAAGTGGACGTGGACGCCATATGCAAGGAATTTCCAGGGGTTTTCGATGGGAAATTGGGACAGTATACGGGCCCCCCCATTGCGCTACAGCTTGACCCCGCAGTACGACCGGTCAGGCTCAAGGCCCGCCGGGTCCCGTTCGCCTTGAAACCCCGTATAGACGAGGAATTGGACCGACTCGTAGAGCAAGGAGTGCTGGAGCCGGTGCCTAATGCTCCCTGGGAAACCCCAATCGTCACACCCGTCAAGCCTAATGGTTCGGTCCGCATCTGCGCAGACTACAAATGTACCATAAACAAGGCCCTCACGGCCCACGCATACCCAGTGCCAGTGGTCAGCCATGTCCTTGCCACCCTGGCTGGGTCGAAAATTTTTGGCAAGCTGGACTTGGCCCAAGCATATCAACAGCTGCCAGTAGATGAGGCCACAGCAGAGGCACAGACGATTGTGACGCACAGAGGAGCGTTCAGGGTAAAGCGGCTGCAATTCGGTGTCAGCGTGGCACCAGGCATATTCCAGAATATAATGGACTCTCTCCTTAAAGGGATTCCTGGCGTCACCCCCTTCTTCGATGATGTGTTGATTGCCGGCCCCACACCAGAGGAGTTTGAGGACCGCCTCCGCACCGTTCTGCACCGTTTCCAGACGGCGGGTCTCAAGGTGAAGCGGGAAAAATGTCTACTAGGAGTGCCTCAGGTGGACTTTCTGGGATTTATGGTGGACGCAGAAGGGGTCCACCCGACTGGGGACAAGGTACGGGCCATTTGTGATGCCCCAGCGCCCAAGAGCAAGACTGAACTTCAGGCCTTCTTGGGGCTATTGAACTTTTACCATTCCTTCCTTCCCCACAAGGCGGCGGTAGCGGAGCCCCTACACAGACTCCTGGACAAGCGGGCCCCTTGGGTGTGGGGCCAGCGCCAGGAGGCCGCATTCCAGGCAGTCAAGGACTTGCTTGTCTCAAACTCGGTCTTGGCACACTTCGACGAGAGGCTGCCGGTGGTGCTAGCATGCGACGCCTCACCCTATGGCATTGGAGCTGTCCTGGGGCACCAACTCCCGGATGGAAGAGAGGTACCGGTGGCGTACTTTTCCCAGACACTCAACACAACCGAGCGGAACTACTCGCAAATCGACAAGGAGGGTCTGGCAATCGTAAAGGGAGTAAAAAAATTCCATGATTTCTTGTACGGGCGGCCCTTCACCGTGGTGACTGGCCACAAGCCGTTGCTTGGCTTGTTTGCCCCCGAAAAGCAGACCCCCCAAGTGCTGTCTCCTCGCGTCCTCAGGTGGTCAATTTTCCTTGCCAGCTACCAGTATGCACTGATTCACCGACCTGGGAAGGCGATGGGCCATGCGGACGCCCTCAGCAGGCTACCACTACCGGAAACAGGCCCTGACCCAGCACCTGCACAAGAGGTTATGAGCCTGGAGCTGCTTCCCGACCGCCCCATTCAGGCACAAGAAGTTGCACACCATTCCAAGAAAGATAGGGTCATCTCCCGGGTCCTGGACTGGGTGTGGAGGGGATGGCCCAGCAGCAGCCCCGGGCCAGAATTCGCCGGCTACACAACCCGCAAACATGAACTGTCGGCCCACAAGGGGTGCCTGTTATGGGGAAGCAGAGTCGTTGTTCCCCAGCCCCTCTGCAAAAGGGTCCTCACAGCCCTACACGAGACACATCCAGGGGTAGTAAGAATGAAGGCCCTTGCCAGGAGTTATGTGTGGTGGCCGGGGATCGATGGAGAGATAGAGGCCTGGGTCAAACACTGCCAGGCCTGCCAAGAATCCCGCCCAGATCCCCCAAGGGCCCCAGTCCAGTCCTGGGAGTCCGCCCGAGCACCATGGTCACGCCTGCATGTGGATTTCGCTGGCCCCTTTCAGGGGAAAACATTCTTCATAGTGGTGGACTCCTACACCAAATGGCTGGAAGTCGCACTGGTACCGTCCACTTCCACGTCCGCAGCCATCCGGGTACTACGCAGGCTGTTTGCAACCCACGGGCTCCCTGACACTCTCGTCTCAGACAACGGGACTGCATTTACGTCAGGAGAATTCCAAACCTTCACAGCGCAGAACGCCATCCGCCACATCCGTTCGGCGCCGTTCCACCCTGCCACCAATGGCCAAGCAGAACGCATGGTGCGGACCACCAAGGACACCCTTCGCCGCATGACGCAAGGGGACTGGGAGTACCGCCTTGCCACATTCCTTCTAGCACAGCACAGCACCCCCAGCTCAACGACTGGCCGGAGCCCCGCTGAACTACTAATGGGTCGGCGCCTTGCAATCAGATTGGACCGCCTTCACCCCGATAGAGCTCAGGATGAGATAGTGGTGGGGGAAGGCAGGAACCCCCGGACCTTCGAGGCCCAGGACCCAGTGTACGCAAAGAATTTTGGGGCAGGCCCAGCATGGGTACCCGCCACAATCACCAGGGTCACTGGCCCCGTGTCGTACGAGGTGCTAACGGATGGGGGGCAATGCTGGCGCCGCCACTGCGACCAGATACGGCGACGATTCCCGGGAGAAAACCAGGAGGAGGACAGGTCAGAGGAGTCCCAAGGGAACAGCGGGGCAGTGAGGCCCATAGAGCAGGAGGGGCCAGCAGGAGAGGCAGAATCAGTAAATACAGAGAGGACCCGTGAGGCCGAAAGGACACCGGAACCAGAACCACGACTGAGCGAGCCGGTTGCACCAGACCAAACAGCCGCATCACAGCCAGCATCCTTGGAACACGAGCCAGAACCCGGAGCCCGGACCAGGTAACACCCCAGGCCACAACGCACACGTAGGCCGCCGGCATACCTTGAGGACTATGAATGCGACCTCCCGGGCAGGACTGGAACTTAGAGGGGAGGGGTGTTATGTACTGAGTTGAATAGGATCCAAACTGTAGCAGTCTGATTGGTCCTAGAACAATAGGATCCAAAAGGCAGCAGTCTGATTGGTCCTAGAACAATAGGATTCAGAATGCAGCAGTCTGATTGGTCCTAGAACAATGCAGCAGTATGATTGGTTGGCAGGAACCACCCAATCCTGCTCCAGATAGAAGTGAATCCACAACCTGATTGGCTTACAGTAGAATTCCAGAATTAGCCAATCATGTGCAGCCCATTGTGTAAATAATGTATATAAAGCAGATACTGTGAGGGGACATTTATTCATTCCTCCTCACCACTATGAGCTGAATAAAGAGCATGAAATCACTTTGCGACTCTGAGTATATTTCAGGGGTATTACAATGGGGTATTCAGGACGGGAGGAGGTGGGTCATGCAAGAATCCACCAGATTCTAAGCTGGTCCAGTAAAAACAGGATGCAGAATTGAGCAGCAAGCCCAAAGTCAGGATTGATGGGCAACCAAAAGAGACAGGATCATGCCAGAGCTCAGGAGGACCTTGTGAATAAAGCAAAACTAGAAACCCTCTTTGGAGTTGGAGTGGAGGAAAAAATTGAGTAGCCAGTTGTAATTAGTTGGGGGTCAGGCTGATCTTCCTTTGGTAGTGCTCACTCTAAGGCAGCTCTCTGTGTTCTGCCAAGCTATTTATGCCAAAAAAAGCAAGATGCAAGCTCCCTGCAGCCTGTCGGAAGGTACTACAATCAAGCGTGCAGGTGAAATCAGACTTTTGATAAAACTCAGAAGGCAAGGGACTATTCTGGCAATAACCAAGGCGAAGGAAAAAGGATACTGTACTTAAAAAACAACAACCTATCAAAACAGAGAAATGTATCAAACAGGGAATATGATCAAATTTTCTATGCTAACTATTCCCATTTAATAGCTTCCCGGGAAATGAACAAAACATCCAGGAGGAGCTTCAATGCTCTAGAAAGATCCCAGGGAAGAACTAAAGGAAACAGGAAGAATAATCCTTACAATACAGAGCCGAATTGCTGTTTAAACTCTTTGCAGGTGAATGTGTATGATACTGTGAAGCAGGAGTCAATCAGTCTTGTTTAGTACCATATCCTTAGCATTAGGCCACATGCTTTGTGCATTATAGAAAGATGGTGTCGGGGACTGTCTGAGAGACAGATGCCAAGGAGAACCTTATTAACATTAGACAGCAGAATAAAGGTCGATTCACATGCTCTTCTGGGTATATTTATTTATTGTTTGGCTGTGTGGTGGTGCATGTTGCATGGCTCCCAGTCTGTATCAAACAGATCACATGTACCTCCTTGCCATATGGAGGATCATTTTTTTGGCATACCATCACAAACATCTTTTTTTTTTTTTTTAACATTTATGATTGTTGCCATGCCAAGATCCAAAGATGTTGCACTTGGCTAATGACAGAAAATTGGAAAGGAACCAGCATAGGAAGAAATCTTGAAATATTTTGTTATTTGTGCACCTTTGGGGTCTTCTTTTCTTTGTTTGGGGCCTGCCTGGCACCACCTTAATATATGTCCTGCAAAGCAGAATATCCTCTATAACCAGGCATTTGGCCTTTAACTCTCTGTGGCCTTTTAGAAGTGGGCAGGTTGGTTTTAATGTACTTCTTTTTCTTTTTGGCTTTAATGTCCCTATGAGTGTTTTTTTGTAAGTTGCATTGGGTTGCCCTAGGCAAGATAAAGCAACTAACAAATTCAATGAATGAATAAATAACTGAACAATAAATTTAAATAATAAATATTTGGATGGCATTCATGCAGATTATATTTATAGTATTGTGAATGTGGCCTGATGATTCTGTCCCCCCCTAATTTTTAATACATTTTCATTAACATATAAATATAATAAATAACAAATAGAAATAAATAAAGTGATGGATGCTGTCCTATTTTACTTTGTTTTCCCATTTCATATCATTCTTTAGCATGCAAAAAAGAAAATATAGATGGATCTCTCCTTCCTCCTGTCCTGCAAAGCAGAATATCCTCATTTAAAAAGCCATTGCAAATGTTGAAATATGTCCTTCATTAGATTGTTTCAAAATAGTCTTGGTCACTTGCTTTTGGATATGAATTTGTTCTACACACACACACACACACAGTGTAGCAAAAGGTTTTAAGTTGAATATTTAACAAAAAAGATATTTCATATTTTTTATTAAACTGCTTTTGACCTACTAAGTAGCATTTTAATAATAAAAGATCATATTATTTTTAATACAAATGTCTCTTTGTGATATGATTCACTTCAGAACAAATATTCATATTTCTAGAATTTTCAAGTAAACATTTTTAAATTTCCGTATTAAAAAAATGAAAAGAAAAACACATTGGACATGTATGAATTTAATCTGCAGAACAGGGTTTTTGTTGTTGTGGTTTTACTGCTCTTTTCTTTTCTTTTTTTGCCTGCAAATTGTTGTATTGTATATTATTATTGCTGTTGTTTGGTCTTTGCAGAGCAAAATCCACCTGATTCCTCTGGAGGATTTGGAATTTGAACCCTTGACCCAGCAGAGCAAATGCTAGAGCCAAAATTAGAGTTAATGGCAGATAAGGTAAAAATAGTCAAAAGGAACAGGGAGAGCAGGCTGAAAAATCAGTAGTGATTATAGTGAAGGGTTAGAAAAGGCACGTGATATTTTGCAATCCTCTTATTGGCTTCATTTTTGTACTTAAAATAAAAATTAAGGTCATGTTATCTGCTAGTTCTTTGGGCTTAAGCAATAGGGGTCACTTTTTTTGCAAAACAGAACAAAAAAATATCTTTAATCAGAAGTGAAAAGTATGTTCCTTTTTGGCAGTTTCCCGGTGTTTTCTCTAAAATGGGGTGAAAGTGTTTTCTCATTCAGAATGATCACAGGAAGTATTGTCCTCACTGTCAGTTGACTTTGTACTGTTGCCACATTGTGATCCTTGGCATTCTTGTGACTGATGAAGTGTCTGATCCTCTGAAGACTATTGTACACCAGTTACAAACTTTTAAAATATTAAGGGGTTTAGAAATGCTTTTAAATGAAGAAGAAGTAGAACCCTGAAAACACTGCATCAGCTTACAAGGAAAATAGCTTGAAGAGGAGGCAATAAACATACTAAATATTTGCGGAAATATTTTATCACTTAAAAGCTAACAACACATACACCTGTGATGATGATCATGATGAATCGGATTGAAATATTACACTATCAAGAAAATGTGGAGAGTAAAATAAATAATAGCTAAAAGGAACAACAAAGTGAAGATTATTAATTGGAATCCCCTTCCCTTGTGATCTTGGAAAACTTCGTTTGCATTATTTATCTTTCCAGATTATGAAATCATTATCATGCCACACAGTAGAACCAGCAGATTGGCACGGTTATAGAATGCATATGCCAGAGGTTCCTAATTGCCCACCTTACACCAGAGGGGGCATGGAGGGGGTGCCCTTCAAAGATATCTCTCGATTATGTTGCTGTTTACACTAGTAGAGAAGAGGTTAAGCTGGTTGCTCAGCAAATAAAAAGAAAAGCAAGCAGGGCTTTGCAGTTCGCTGCTTCTGATTTCACTGCTCTTCCTTCCTTGGACGCAGACCTGAACTCCTATGCACACTGACTTGTGAATAAACCCCAGTGGGCCTTACATCTGAGTAACGGTGCATAGGGTTGCACTTAGAGCTGGCCTGCCCATGAGGCAAAAGCTCCTGCAGAAGCCTTGCTTACCGGGGTCTGTGCTGGCAGCTTCCAGGTAGATCTTGTGAGATCTTGAGGAACTCTCGCAGGAGCTCACCAGGAGCCACCACTGTGCGACTCCGGTAAGTAAGACTTCTGTGGGGTGGGAGGACAGCAGGGGCCAGAGGCGTAAGCTAGCTGCTCTGGCATCTGGAGTGGTGGGGGCGGGGTGAGCTGCCCATGGGGGCACCACATCAATCTGCGCAGGGGGGTGCTGTGGCAATCTGTGCATGGGGGCACCATGGCGATCCGCCCAGGGTGGTGGTGCAGCGTCTGCTTGGTGGACGCAAGCCCCACGCTGCCATTTCAGGCAGGTTGTTGTTTGGCGCCCAGCCACACTTCCCTGCGAGCCTCTGCAGCCACCGCGTCACTCCCAGGAGAGACGCGTGGCTCGGATATGCTGCAGGCCAGGCACCGCGGTAAGTACTGACCCCTGCGGTGTGCCATTTTGTCACCCCCCTCAAGGATGACACCTGGGGCAGCCGCATCCCCCGCACCCCCCTGGCAAGGGCAGCAACTTCCCATTTTGGTGATGGGTTGTACCTGGTTGCTCTGTAAAATTGGAAGGGCTGTGCCTGGCACAAATAGATCTCAGGTTGCATTGAGAGCTCAAGGGGCAGATAACCATGGCTGTTTTCCCTTTGAAAATTTAGAAGCTTGCAGAGCTTTTTTTGGGGGGGAGGTCTGACTCTGCCATTAATCAGAACGCAAATGCAAGGTGGAGAAGTGGAAATTTAATTGTAGTTGTGCATAGAACTAGGATGCCATTTTTTCCCCTTCCAAAAACAAGTAAGCAAAACTGTTTTGAAATGAGTCTAAAAGCCAGGAAAGTAGCCTTTGAGTTTACAATGAAAGTGAAGGCACAGTATTAATTATTCCACTTTTTTGTGCTTTGAATTCTGCTGCCAGGTAAACTGAGGAGGGGAGAGCAATTAACCCTTTTTTTATTTCCCCCTCTCTTCCAAAATCAAAATGTATTATTACATGTATTTACTGATTAATAATTTACAAAATTGTTCCGCTAATGCAGCACTTGGCTGAAACATAAAGAAAGCTTTCAATCATTTCCTCCTTGAATAATAAAGTGGTTAGCCCTCTGGTAATTTGGTTGAAACAATTTTATTAAAAATAAAAAGATGGGAAGCTTCTCAAAATGTTGCCTGATGTCCTTTTAATTTGAAGTTAGCCAGATAGTTATGACTATGAGACAGCTTTTGGGGAGAGCGAGAAATCACCTTCTTGTTTATTTTGTGCATGTATTATCTTTTGACTTTTCTGCATCTCTTTGAATGCAATGTTTGTTATGATCTGGAAAAATGGATTCATGTATGGTCTGCAATGCGCATTTCTTCTTTACAGATGGTAATTTGTGACCTCCAAAGGGTCAACCGATAGCTTTATTCAGATAACTTAGTATGAACATGCAGGTATGTAAGGCAGGATCTACTAATGGCTACCCTCTTGCCTTTCCTCAAAGGCAGACATTTTGCTGCAATTGCAGGAATGTTTGCAGTGGAATTACAGGGAGATAAAATGACGCAAATGAATAAGACCGAATATTTAAGATCAAACCATAGTTTAGGAAGCTGAATATGAGTACAGGGCCTGCACATTCTTTCCTTCTCCTTTCACCTTGATTCCATACACTCCAGCTGCAGCATAGTGATCACAGTTCTCATTGCATCTGAAATAGTAAAAGAGGGTTGAGATTCTGGTTAGCATACCGATATTAATTTTGGTTTCTCTCAGTTTCTCATTTTTCCAATCGTCACTTCATTTCTTCATCTATTTGCAAATTTTTATTTTTAAAAGAATGCATTTTAAAAAGAATGCATTTTTCATATGCATTTTTCTGTACATTTATCTTAATATATGCAGTTTTGCACAGAGTTTTGCTTCATACATCACGTTTGCAAGCAATGTTGCCTAATGCGATTAGTTTCAGATGTAATTTTCACTTGCATATATGTTGTTTTTGTGCACAGTTTCTGCATCACAAAATTCAGACAGGTGCAAATTTCGAAGGATGTTTCGGTTCACTTATTTGGGACGTGCGAACAAGGTACATCTGGATTAAAATAGAAATGACTTCCTGCCCCTCCCTCCTACATTAAATCACATTTCCCTATTTGGGATGTAGTGGGGAACAAGGACTGAAGTGCTGAGGTTGGTACACAATGGAAGGAGGATAGTGTGTGTATGACTTATGCCTGTTAAAGATGTTTTATTAGGCTAGAAATGTTATGTCCAGGGCTTTTTGTATGATAGAACTCACTGGTACATTTTTTCTGCCTGTGGCAGCCATTTTGTGCTGCCACCCATGGTATTTTTAATCTGAAATTAATGCTGGCACCTCATTGCTATTGTGTTGTTGTTGTTTTTACCTCCAAAACACTGGCTATGTCTAAAGCAGCCCACTGAAGTGGGAATTAATATTTAATATGCAATGCAAGCAATATCCTCTTCTCTACACCACATACGCTTGACACTGCAGTACCTAATTCATTTGATGGCCCAGAATGTAGGATCTGTCAGTTTTAGGGCATTTCTTTTTCTTAAGCACCTTTTAAAGAAATTCTGGTGTGCTTCCCCCACCCTTTATCTGTGTGTGTGTGTGTGTGTCTGTGTGTTTGTGTGTGTGCATGTGCAGGTGTATTTTCTTTTTCTTTTTAAGCATTTTAAGTTCTAACAGGCATAAGCTCATCACATGACAAATCCCCGACTTTCACTATTAAACTTGCACCAACATCAGATGTCATTGTGGAATTTCATGCCTTTTGATGTCTGATTTATCACAGGATCTATTGGTAGCAGAAACAGCTGCTAAGAAGTAGTTCCTAGAAGCAAAGAGACCTTCTAGAACTCTTTGCACTAAAGCTATTTTCTGCTGGTTCTTGACACTTTCTGATTTATGTTGACAGATGTTCATCCCAATAACCCCCAAGAGAAGATGTGGTGCACACATTACATAACTTTTGAACTTGTGCGTTACAATGGCCAGAAAGCTTTGCAAGGCAACAGAAGAATAATGTCACTAGCGGAATATCTGACATTTACGAGTAAACATAACGTGTTGCCATTTGTGCTAGCTGAGCTTTCATGCAAACCACATGAAGAGCTTATTTATATTCTGCTAGCGGTAGGTGGTTGCCTGTGATTTGACTTTCCCTGATCTTTTGTAATGTCAGTGTCTGTCCACTTTATGATGTTCAGCTGTAAGTTTGTCTTTAGTACAGTGGTACCTTGGTTCTCTAACTTAATCCGTTCCGGAAGTCTGTTCCAAAACCAAAGTGTTCCAAAACCAAGGCACACTTTTCCATAGAAAGTAATGCAAAACGGATTAATCTGTTCCAGACTTTTAAAAACAACCCCTGAAACAGCAATTTAACATGAATTTTACTATCTAACAAGACCATTGATCCATAAAATGAAAGCAATAATAAATGTACTGCTCTATAAAACAAATAAGACAGTACTGTAGATGATAAAAATTAAAATTAATTTTGTTTCTTACCTGCACTGATGATAGTCATTGTTTGGATGGGGGGCTTTTATCTATTTCCACGGTCACACAATTAATCAATCAGTAGCTGAACTGGGGTCTACACAGTCACAAAAACAAATTACCCAAGAAAGCCTTAAAAAGAAAAACACAAAATAAAAGCACCAAACTTAATCTGTTCCAGAAGTCCGTTTGACTTCTGAAATGTTCAAAAACCAAGGTACAGCTTCTGATTGGTGCAGGTGCCCCAGAAACAATAGCCGACAACTGCTTTGAACATTCGTCTTCTGAAAAACGTTCGAAAACCGGAACACTTCCGGATTTTCGGCTTTTGAGAACTAAGGCGTCTGAGAACCAAGCTACCACTATAATAGTATATACTGTACTTTTCCGTGTAAAAGACTAGGTTTTTTTTACTCTAGAATAATGTTAAAAAACTGGAGTTGTCTTCTACACGGGGGCCATCTCCCCCCATTTTCATAAATTTGAGTCCCACAAAATAGGGGTCACGTTATACACGGGGGCATGTTATACACAGAAAAATACGGTAGGTGTTTATACTGGTACAATTGCTGGCCTCACTCTTGGTGGGCAATTTGATCGATAGAGACTGTTGATGTGATATCAAGATTGAGCAACCAGAACTGAGAGTTTGTGGGGACTCTGGCTGCAATCCAGTGAGTTCTTTCACAGGAGTAAACCCAATTAACTCAGTGGGACACCCTCCCACATTCCAAGTAAATATGCATCGGATTGTGTGTACATAGGATTCCTGGGAAACAGTAAATCCAGCTGAGCTAATCAATATACAAAGGGAAGCTATGTACCGTATGCATTCAATTTAACAGATCCGGTAAGAAGAAGAAATGGTTTCATCTTTCCAACTTCTTTGGCTGATGAATGGAGTCCTGCTTATTAGAGCATATATTGCAATTCTATACCCATTTTACCAGAAGTATACCTCAATAAACTCAGTGGGACTTACTTCTGAGAGGAGACACGTAGCACCGTTAATAGACTAGCATTTGTAAATTTCCACTGACTTTTAATAAAGACAGAAATACTAACCTCCAAGAAGGGAGCAATCCTAGGCACAGAAAACTGGTGTAAATCAAGCTGCTGTAAGTTCAGCTGGAGAAAGTTGTGCTTCATCCAAACCCCGTTCAGGAGCAAGGCTACCGCTAGACGAGCTGGCCGAAGCTTGTCAGAGGAAAAACAAGCCTTTAAAAAAGGGTTTGACATAAACTACCCTTTTTGTCAGGAGGGATGCGGGTGGTGCTGTGGGTTAAACCACAGAGCCTAGGACTTGCCGATCAGAAGGTTGGTGGTTCAAATCCCCACGATGGGGTGAGCTCCCACTGCTCGGTCCTGGCTCCTGCCCACCTAGCAGTTCGGAAGCACATCAACGTGCAAGTAGATGAATAGGTACCGCTCTGGTGGAAAGGTAAACGGCGTTTCCGTGCGCTGCTCTGGTTCGCCAGAAGCGGCTTAGTCATGCTGGCCACATGACCCGGAAGCTGTACGCCGGCTCCCTTGGACAATAAAGTGAGATGAGTGCCACAACCCCATAGTCGGCCATGACTGGACCTAATGGTCAGGGGTCCCTTTACCTTTACCCTTTTTGTCAGATCACTTGACTTGGCTGAACAGTTAGGATACAGCCTAAGTCCCTCTTGCTGAGTTCTGCCCCTGCCATACCTCCGGAACACAACTTTTTTGAGACTTACACTGACCTCCACTCACCCAGCTTCTCCTCAGCTGGCTTATCCCCATCTGACCTAGGATGAGCAAATTAAACCAGCATATCTTTGGCTGATTCTGGGTAGGGGGCTTATTGTGGCTGAGCCTGGCTGAGCGAGGAACCTCCTGGCTAAATTGGAGTTATTGGTGCATCCTAAGCTGCTCACCCTGGCAGATTATGCCACAGGAATGCCCCCTTAATGTCTTCTATTGTTAAGCTATCACTAAGCTAGTGGCTGTTATTAGAGGTGTGAATAATTCTTCACATTTGATATTCAAACTTGGCACTTTGTGATTAGTCATCATTTATAAATTAAAGTTTTAAGCAGATGATATACTAAAATGAATTAGCATTATATTTAGCTGCAGAAAAACCCAGTAAGAAATCTGGTGCTGATCCTAGGTTCTATACCATTCCACATGTGCGGTGCCACCATCATACATGGAAGCTGCTTGTCCTGTTTGGGGGACCTTTGTGTCTAGTAGTGAAGCTTGTGTGATCACTTATCTCTCAAAGTCAGAGTTCTAAAACTGAAGAAATGGGGTGCATGTCCACTGCTGAACTTGCCCTTTTTCTCCTTGAACTTATTCTTCTACTGGGGGGAAGACTTCCGTTCCCCCACCAACTAGCAAACTGTTCAATGAGATGAAGGGGAGATCTGCAATCTCCAGATCAGGATATTAATGTAGTTATTGTTCTTTGCTTCTTTCTTCTCTTTCTCTGCACGACGTGGAGTGCTGTGAGCTGGATGGATTGACTGGTGAGGATAAACTATCTTATAATTAAAAAAGACAAGATCTAATTCCCTTGTACAGCCCTACTGCTTGTTATCACAGTTGTCACTCCTTAATTAATTGTATGTCAGGGCTGGCATAATATAAACTCATCAGTCTCTTGTCATATTCATATTAATTTTGTAATTAATCTCATGTATAGAGCTAGGTGGATTGCCTCTAACAGAGAATTTCTGACATTGCCCTCCTATCCGATTCCTTAATTGTTTGCAAACAGATAAAATGTTTTCCATTTTATTATTCTTGTGTGCATATGCTTTGCAAATATTCCTTGATCACACTCGTGTGCACATTTTTGCCGCTGTTTGACATTTGAATAGTTTTGAGTTAGTATGCAAATTATACCCATTTTAAGCATTTATGTACATGCATCTCCTAGTGACACACAAGGGGTACCCATGAGGACACCTGTATGCATGTCTGCAGATTTTGTGAGAATCCTGTCTGCATGACAGTCTCTCCATCTTAAATTCTGCCCGAGGGAACCAGTTCCTCTTAACTGAGCTACTGGGCTTGATTCAAAGAACCATGAACACTTTTCTGCTCATGGAATAGGGCTTTCATCCATGCTGCAACTACCTGTGTGTTCTCAAAACCTGCTTTCGGAGTTTGGGGAGATCAATAGCATTGGTGCATAAATATGGTGTATCGGCTGCCAATGGTGGGGGACCTGTGCTCCTCTTGTGCAAACTGAAGTACCACAAGGCATGTCTGGAACCCACACAGTTTCTGTGGCTTCTGTGCAGATTTCGTGTGGCAATGCCATTTCTATACAGCTAGTGCCTCCACATTAACACAGCTATGTCATGAATCTTCTGAAGATGCCATGCACTCCTGCAGGTGATTGTATGATGACTGGCTTAACTGCATCCTTGGCAAAATCATCTGATAATACTGAGCCAAGTATTTGAAGCATTCAGTTAGACCTCCTGTTTCTTGACCTATTCAAGCTAAGCTCCTTAAATCATGTATAATATTGAAATTATGTCTGATATGCCACCACCCTACTACCCTTAAGCATGCTATCAAACAAACAAACACTTACAAGGCATTTTTGGAAATTCAGTTGATGTGTATGTGTGGGATCACAGAAGCAGTGTGTTCATTGGAAAGTTTGTTGGCCCAATACATTTTGCTGCCTGAAGGCTCCCCCACCCCCAGTGCCCACCATTACAGCCAACATTTAATTATTATTATTTTTTGCTGCACTAATCAGATAACACTTCTTACTAGGGGGTGAACATTGGTTCTCTGTGTTCACCAAATAACAAGGTGTATTAGAGTAATTTGGGGTAGTAGTTCACATTATTAAGTTACCTTGTGCAGTGCCGAATTTCGTATAAGCTAAAAAAGCTGTAGCTTAGGGCCCCACTCTTTAGGGCCCCCCCCAAATTTAAAGGAATAAACCACTGGATGTACATTTCCAAAATATAAGATAAAAAAACAAATAAAACCTACATGCGGCAACAGTGCTTTGTGTTGTGTAGGTTCCTATTTGTTATGTGCAAATAGCTTTAGACACCTATTAGGTCCATAAATTACCATATAGCATATATTCAACACAAAAAACGATGACAATTTGTTGTTGACAAAGGACAGCTGTGTCAGCATCGCCCTTGAGCCAGTGCCACCAACTGGACTCATCCACTTCAGCCCCGACTGGGCTAGGCGAGCTGGGTAGCACTTCCAGAGACCACCTTCTGCACAGGAACAGGTCAAAGTGCTGTGGACTCACAGCTTAGAGTTGTGAGCACCGGATTCACTTCCACAAGAAGACAGTCGTCGCACAGCAGAGTACAGCAGAGTCTAGCAGACTATATAAACAACTTGGAGAGCAGCTCTGTAGAATATCTTCTTTATTCTATCTACAACTATTATACAAACTATATACAGAGCTTAATAGGTCTAAGCATAAATAAATGCTGCACTGCACTGAGTGTCTGCAGCTGCTCTTAGCAGCAACCTTATCTCTACACACGATCTCTAACACTCAGTCTCTCTCTCTCTCTCTCTCTCTCCGACACTGTCTGACTCGGTGCTGGAGCAGAATAAGTAGAGAGCAGAACACGCCTCCTCCTCTCTGGAGAATCAGCAGACTCCTCAGGAGATTCTTGGATATGGGAGGGGTGAAATCTCCTCAAGCTGGACATATAAAGGGCCCCATTACCTTCAGTAGCTTAGGGCCTCATCAAACCTAAATCTGGTCCTGACCTTGTGCCATTAACAAGTTGTGTTCAAGCAGATCAGGGAGTGACCAACCTTCTGAGTAGCTCTGTCGTATTGTTCCCCCCCCCATAAAGTTAAAAGTAGAGCTGTTGCCAATCACCCACTCTTTCTTCTTTTCTTTTTTGAGAAATGAAGCCCAGCTGACTGGGGAAATACATAGAGCTCAAGAGGGGAGGGGGCAATTTTTCATTTTGATGGGCAGGTCTACCTTTTAATCAAAATGAATTATTTCCCCATCACACTCCAATCACAGTGATTTGAGGGAGGGATACTGACATAAACATGTGAGTCACCCTCCCACAAGTTTTCACTGTGAGGGCAGGGCATAAGTAGCTATGACGGGGCATAAATTAGACTATTAGTATGGCCCGCTTTCCCCCCAAATATTCTTTTTTGTATGAATTAAAACCACCTCTCTTTATCGCTCTTTTTCTTCATGAAGGAAGGGGGGAGGGCACTGAGAAAAAACTGTAACTCCTCCAGTTTTTTTTTAATAACAAAAATGTAATCATCCAGAATGGTAGACCCTGGACCATATTTGTCTGAGATTTGACAGATTTCTTTCCCAAAAGCGCCTCCCTCATGCCACCAGCTTTAAAACTGATTGCCTCCCCACAAAAATGTATGGCAGGGGATTTCTGTATCTATTTTTTCACCCCCCAATGGTAAAGTCTGCCCTTGAACCTATCTTTCTGAAATATTAGAGGCTTCACCACCTCAAATGAGTTGACCATGCTGTAATTTGCATCCAACTCTGACAGAAAATCAAGTTAGAGGCTTTGAAGAAACCAATAAAATAATAAGGGATCCCTATATGAAACCCATTGGGTGGGGTCCGCCTGGAATTTGGTAGGCTTAATCTGCTCAGGAGGGGTTCAGTTGCTTTCAACCACTTTTGTGAGAAGGGAAAAAAGTTACTGTCATTTTATATTTCCCATTATAGTCAAGGGGGCAAAATAGAGCTTTGGTTTAACAGATCAAATGGATTTGAAACCTATTGGGCCTGCCACAGATACAAGGTGAATCCTGTTGTCACTGCAAGAACTCCTAGTTCTTACATCAATACCCATCCCATTGTGTCACCTGAAACAGGTAAGAATCTACTGTACAGCAGGAACTAGCCCTGAACGTCTGAACATTCAGTTCTACATATAAAATGCAGCGCCCTGCAAAACCGTCCGAAAGAAACCTTTGAAAGGAGCAATTGTCATCTTTTGTTTTGATCAGTTTCTCACCAGTGTTGGAGCTTCATCAGTTTCCCTCCATTCTGCAATTATATATTTGCTTTTACTTTTACTACCCAAGGTATAAGGTTTCACATTTCTCTACAGTCTGCTCCATTCCATTTTGTCAATGTCATCTTGAATTTGTCAACGACATTCAATCTACCCCATCAACGTCTTTCTGAATTTCATCAGTGTCATTTTGAACTTGGACCCCATATTTTATAGTATTTGCAAAGCTGCAATTGACATGCCATCTGCATGCACAAGTGGTACTGCCCAGTAAAATGGTGCTCTGCATGCTACTTCTGAATGTTTCAGTTGACTTTCAAGGGTTTGCTTTTGAGATGTAAGGTCCTTCTGATGGTGCATCATAAACTCATCCAAATGAACTCATCCAAACCAGGAGTTTAAAGTTTTCTATTTTCTGGGAACACGTCCTATACCAACTTCTCTGCTGAAGAACTTCTGAACATTGTAGAGGATTCTGATGCACGCTCAGTTAATGATGGGCACTAGCCAAGCTGCCTGGGCCTAATCGTTATCTCATGGGAACTGAGATTTTAGCTTAGAATGTACCCAATGTTCTCTTGAATGTACACACTAGAGCAGAGGATTGATTGTGGCAGCCAAATGTCTTCCAGAAAATTTCACGCCACTAATGATCTTCTAACTGGGGAATCCTATAAGTTTCCAAGGAACCCAGTCCCTTCCCTGAACAGTTTGAAAAACACTGCCCTAAATTAGTTGTTTGCATTGCTGCTTTGCTCACCACCTCCTGTGCTCCACTGATCTCATGATGAGGGAAGTGTGGAGGGTCTTTGCTAGAACGGTGTATCTTCAAGAAGAAAACTGAAGCAGGTGTAAGGAAGGAGGCTTCTTCATGCCTCTGGCTTCAAGACCATGAGGCTAGAAGGATAGGTCCAGGAACTCCAGCTGGGGCTTGCCCAACTCAAGGACACAAAGTCGCAAGGCCCGGATAGTGATGCAGACAGTCTCCTCAGCACATCAGTGTGAGGGCCATGGATAATGTTCATTTGCCTTGAGACAGTTCTGTTTCATCCATTTATAAGCCCGCCTTTCATGTAGTAATCTGAGGGTGGGACATATAAAACCAGTAATAAAATCATTATAAACAATATAAGAAGCATCATTTTTTGGAAACAAATAAAGTGCATAAAATAAATAAACAACCGCACCAGTGTTCAACCCCACCAGAACCCTGGGCAAAGTGGTGTATCTTTGACAGATGCTGACAATTTTACAATGTTGGTGCCAGGTGGACCTCAGAGTAGAGGCAACATCATCATGACTGAGAAGGCCCTATTCCAGGCCACCCCACTATGCACTTCACCTGTTGATGGGACAACAAAAAGAGCCTTCTTGGCTGATCTTAATGCATGGGCAGGCTCGTATGATGTGCTACATACATCATTTGAAAGTTCAGTAGTTGTTGTTTGTATGAATCCAATGGTATGAGTCTTATCTCTTCATTCTGGTGGCATGGGCATAAATGAGCTGTTTGAAGTTTCCCCCCCTCTAACCTTAAATGTGTGTGAATGAAAGCTGTTGCCTGCTCCTTTTACAGTCTGTTACCATAGTTCTCTTAGATTTGTTTTTTCCATTCCAAATGAGATAGGCTCCTGAGATTCCCATTACTTCATGCTGTCCACAGCAGAGCAGAAATTCATTTCAGCAATTCCCCAAGTTTTCTTTATGTATTTACAGTGCTTGGGGCCAGTCAGATGACATTCCATCTCAGCTACTCCCAAGAGGTTCTCATGTTCCCAGGCCACCCATGGTATTTAAGGGGGTATATATTTTCACCCTCTGTTTCCAGGCAAGCAACACTTTTTATGGAATGGACTTTTATCTACATTCTCACAACAGGCCCCAAATATTTGAACTTTCCCCCCTTCTCTTATCTCCCAAGACTTGTTCAGAGCGTGGTGTAAGAGTGGCATGTCAGGAATCTTCATCAAGAATATTACAATCATCCTAACTGCTTTGGCCTTGCCACGTTGTTAGCTGTTATCTGCTGTGGTAAAGTGTTCACTCTTCTAGCAACAAAATAACTTACAGCTTTCCACTATAATGGTGCATAATGGATAATAGCTCTGCATTGCACTGCACACAGCAGTGTGAAGGAAAAAGGTTTGGATAAACTTTTGAGGTGTGTTTACAAGTGGTCCAATGTGACAAGAGAATCTTTTTGTCTTCCAGCAGCTCAGGAGATGTTAAATTTATCTGCAATGGAAAAATGTCAGGAAACTACCTTTATTTCTTACAAATGTGGTTGGACTCCAATTTCTATCAGACCAAACCAACGTAGCTAACAGTCAGGGGTGATGAGGGTTTGTAGGCCAGCAACATCTGTAGCACTACCCCTTATTTATAACATTTATAACATTTTAATGTCAAAGGACTGCGTATTTTTTATTGTCTTTATCCTTTATCCTTTATTGTGAAATCACCATTTGAGATGCTGCATAGGACGTTGCACATAAATGATATACATTGGTACCTCAGGCTACAGATGCTTCAGGTTACATACGCTTCAGGTTACAGACTCTGGTGACCCAGAAATAGTACCTCGGGTTAAGAACTTTGCTTCAGGATGAGAACAGAAATCAAGCTCCGGTGGCGCAGCGGCAGCAGGAGGCCCCATTAGCTAAAGTGGTCTTCAGGTTAAGAACAGTTTCAGGTTAAGAACGGACCTCCGGAACGAATTAAGTACTTAACCCGAGGTACCACTGTACGCAGATAAATAAGGAACTTAGGGTAGCACACAAGTTTCTCCCCATTTTAATCTAATTTGACATTTGGATGAGTTCTACAAACATACTCCTTGGTCTACAGATAACCTTTCACAGAGTTACTGTCTCTGCTTTTGCACTCCATTTGTAACATATTGAAATGTGAAATGAAATAGGTAAATCCAGTGGCCAGTGCTTTCAGAGCACTTGGGTGTGATGGGGTGGGTATCCCTAAACCATCACATATATTCCAGCTCCCATGAAAAAAGGGCAGGAGTCCATCCCAAGACACACTGAGAGAGATACACAGCTGGCACAGAAATAGATGAAACCAATGTGGTTCCCAACTTGCCAGTCAGTCATCCCTGCCTTGTGTGGCATTAGTTAGAAGTATGATTCAGTGGAAGTGGTTAAACTGAAAAGGTTCAAGTTTCACCATTTTTCTGAATATAAACACAAAGCATACCCAGATTACGAACAAGATCCCACACTGCTGTATTTGGATAAATGAGATTATTCTGGGTTTGGATCACCACTGTGTTGGATTTGGACCAGGAAGACCCGAGTACAAATCTCTGCTCAGCAAATGAAAGAGATCGTTTTCTCTCAACCTAACCTACCTCATGGACATAAATGGGTGGGAGTACCTGTGTATTAGGGACATGGGTGGCACTGTGGTCTAAACCACAGAGCCTAGGGCTTGTTGACCAGAAGGTTGGCGATTCAAATCCCTGTGACGGGGTGAGCTCCTGTTGCTCGGTCCCAGCTCCTGCCAACCTAGCAGTTTGAAAGCACGTCAAAGTGCAAGTGGATAAATAGGTACCACTCTGGCGGGAAGGTAAACAGCATTTCCGTGCGCTGCTCTGGTTTCAGTGTTTCATTGTGCCAGAAGTGGCTTAGTCATGCTGGCCACATGACCCGGAAGACAAATGCCGGCTCCCTTGGCCAGTAAAGCAAGATGAGCGGCCCAACCCCAGAGTTGTCCACGGCTGGACTTAATGGTCAGGGGTCCTTTTACCTTTTTTTAAAAAAAACCTGTGTATTACTGCCATGAGTTTCTTGGAAGAAAGGCATGATTAACAAATGTACTGATCCTTTACAGGTGATCATTTACCTTCTCTCTGAACCTATAGCATTGGGGAGCGATCTGATGTGTCTCAGATATGCCATATATTGTTCCGATTAAGCTTGTTACTCAAGTCCAAATCAGATATGTCCAATCCAAAGTTCTGCTTTGCCTCCACTGGCTATAGTAGCTAGCAGCATTAACATGTAACCTCCAGTGATTAGAATGTAGCAGTAAGGTTCCTATTGCCGGCTATGAATTGTGCCTGCAAAAGGATGAAGCACAGAAGAATAAACACCTGCTTTCAACTGGGCCTGTGTATGGGCATGTTCCATGCTAGATTAGATTCATACTAAGTGGTTAGCTCTCACAATACCAATGACTGGCTTAAGCAAGGGATATATGTGGAGTTTGGACAGTCACTTCTTCACTCTACCATCTCAAGGGATCAGTGCTGTCAAAACCCATTGCACTGACCATCTGTTTAGGTGGTGCTCCCCAAAACCTGTGTGTACAGAATCCATTGCGGCTCAACATGTAAGTGAATTGTGGCCATAAGCATTTATTTTATGTTTTTTCAACTGAATGCTCCTTTCACAAAATATCTTTTGAGTTCAGCAATGTATTTTTAAACTACACTCCCATCAAATCTGCTTGTATAAGCTTAGAATGTCGGGCTTGTTTACGGCATTTCATAACAGCTGTGAATTTATTTGGCCATGACTGCTGTGTAATTATTTCTCCACTGTCACAGAAACTCTGGTTTAAAAAGGTGTTATATGTAAATATCTGATACCACAGGAGATCCTAGACAGGCTTCCCTGCATTTTTAAAGAAGGCCGGTGTGTTTCCATAAATACATTCGTTCTGATAGTGTTATCTTAGGGCGCATACATTCTAAGGGCATGAATGGTCACAATTGGTGCAAGGGGAAAGACAGCATTGGGCAGAGAATGAGCTGCTTGATTCCTCCCTCCTAAAACCAACAGACACGGGGACAGTGTACCTTAGTGGCAGAGTGCATGCAATGTTCGACCACTGTCATCTGCACATATAGCTAGAGTGGCCACAGAATAAAGCAGAGACAGTACATGACAAAGAAATGGGTTCTATATAGATTTATATAAAGTTCGCATATGCTAATTTAAATGTAGATTTCAGCTTGGAAATGATTCGTGTAACTGAAATGGAAATTGGGCTATGTAGCAATAGAAATAGACTATGTATCTACTCAGTGTGCTGTCCGCCTGGACTAACCTTTAATGGACAACTTTGAGGCCCTTTCTCTCCCTTCTTGTGGATCACTAGAACTGGACTTGGACTAGGCAGCTCTACAAATAGAGGATAACTTCAAATAGAGGACAGTCCTTTGAAAAGTTCAGCACATGACCACATTGGAAAGACCCCTGCCCTAAAACTTTCCCAACAGCACTATCCAAGGATTAGTTGCTCTGGAGCTGCAGAGGTTAGAATAATAGAATCATAGCATTGTAGGGTTGGTCATGCACAATCCATTGAGGTTCATCATGTAAGCATTTATTTTACGTTTTTTTCAACTGAATGCTCCTTTCACAAAATATCTGTTGAGTTCAGCAATGTATTTTTAAGCTACACTCCCATCAAATCTGCTTGTATAAGCTTAGAATGTCAGGCTTCTTTACAGCATTTCATAACAGCTGTAAATTTATTTGGCCATGACTGCTGTGTAATTATTTCTCCACTGTCACAGAAACTCTGGTTTAAAAAGGTGTTATATGTAAATATCTGATACCGCAGAAGATCCTAGACAGGCTTTCCTGCACTTTTAAAGAAGGCCGGTGTGTTTCCATAAATACATTCGTTCTGATAGTGTTATCTTAGGGTGCATACATTCTAAGGGCATGAATGGTCACAATTGGTGCAAGAGGAAGACAGCATTGGGCAGAGAACGAGCAGCTTGATTCCTCCCTCCTAAAACCAGCAAACATGGGGACAGTGTATCTTACTGGTATACTGCATGTGTTACATGTAAAAGATCTAAGGTTCAATGCCTATCTTCTGCAGACATGGCTAGGATGGCCACTTATGAACAGAAAAAGCAGAGAAAATACATGGCCAAGAAAGGGTTATATATAAAAATTAAAAAGTGTAGGAGCCATTTTGAAGCCTTGTGTCACACCTTTTGACATATTGAACACCTCTGACAGACTCCCCTTTAAGACCACTCTAACTCTTGTTTCTGTGCTGCAATTAGTAATAATAGTCTTAGAGCTATAAGCTGTCTCCCTAGCTGGTTCTGGTGCAGGTCAAATACATGCATCCCACCTCCCTTGTTCTCTTCCATTCAGGGGGATAGCCAGAGAAGCCTGGAAGAGCCCTTGCACAAACGCAGGCCTGAGCAATGGTAGAGGCCTGGCTGGAAAGCCCCGCTGCCACTACATGGGAGATGGATTGAATAAATGGAAGTATGAATTGGCCCTGGCCTGTAGCTTGGCTAATCACAGCTAGGAGCTCAGTGCAGTCATAAATCTAAAGAAAGGGTAGACTCACACATGCTTACCATCTTCTGTTTCTATCTGAAATGTTCATTAGGGGCTTCTCAGAAGTACGTAATGGCAAGAAGCAGGTGGGGGGAAGCGGCAGCCTGCAATGGCGCCCGTCTGAGGGGTGCCAGAACTGTACCCCAGTGCTCTCCAACTGACAAAAAACACTGGCCATAATCATTTCTAATTACCCCTCACCCCATCTCAATTCTATTTCAAGGATTCAGGGTGGGTACCAGCTATTAAAAAAACAACAACAACCCAGCAATTATAACATGGCTGTTAACATACATTTAGCATAATAGTAACATGCTGGTTGTGGGTGGCGCTGTGGTTTAAACCACAGAGCCTAGGACTTGCTGATCAGAAGGTCGGCGGTTTGAATCCCCGCGATGGGGTGAGCTCCCGTTGCTCAGTCCCAGCTCCTGCCAACCTAGCAGTTCGAAAGCACATCAAAGTGCAAGTAGAGAAATAGGTACTGCTCTGGCGGGAAGGTAAACGGTGTTTCCGTGTGCTGCTCTGGTTCACCAGAAGCGGCTTAGTCATGCTGGCCACATGACCCGGAAGCTGTACGCCGGCTCCCTCGGCCAATAAAGCAAGATGAGTGCCACAACCCCAGAGTCGGTCATGAGGGTCAGGGGCCCCTTTACCATTTACTTTTAACATGCTGATTAAATATCAGAAGATAGAATAAATACATAATCAGCATTTCTCCATCTTTTCTATGCAGAGGAGCTACTACTTGCTTGTTCTTTCTCTTGATTTGAGCACAGCCGAAGAAACATTTCAAAATCATTTTTATCCTCTCTTGCAAGACTTAGCTCATTCTGAACTTTGCTCCACCCCCCTTGACCTTCTCCCTGCAACCGTTGGCTACTTGAGCATACTCTTCCTTTGATATTTCCCCTTTCTTCCATTTCTTAGACAAGCCCTTCTTAAATCTCAGCTCATCTGTAAGCTCCGTTGAATCCACAGTGGTGTCTTTAGATGCCTCCCACTTTTCTTTCTTGTTGGAATTGTCTGTATTTATCCCTACTTCTAAATATATGTGCAAGTCCCAATGAGCACACTGGGGTTTACTTCTGGGTAGACACATGCACAGGATTGAACTGTCTGTTCAGCTGAACTCAGCTGGCCATATTTCTGAGCTGATGTGTGTAAGAATATAAAACTTGAATTCCATGCGCACTTCCCTGCTAGCAAGTTCCTTTGAACAGAGTGCGAATTATGTTTGATTAAACAGGAATAGCGTTGCACTGTAGGTATTGTTTTTTTAAGATCAGTGTACTAGGTTATTCCTCTTCCTTGTGCATACTAATGGATCTAAACTTATTTAGAATGTGGTCATCTAAATTTAATAGAATTTGACGTGTTTAGGTTTGCAGACCATTATTTTTGTGCTATGACAAATGCCACAGACGTTAGCATGCCTCCTTTGGGCTCAAAACACAGCTGTCAACTACAGTCTCGCAACCCAATCCAATGCCAATGTATTTCTTTGATATATTTCCACCCTGCTTTTTAGGAGAACCTCTTGACAAAGTAGCAAATATCACATAGCATATGATAACGGTTCAAAACACAGTTTAAAAGTTAAACTTTAGAAAAACCCTTCAAATGAACTAGCCCTTGAAAACCATCATCTGCCCAGCACAACCATAAAACACAATATAAACAGAATAAAACAGCAGCAATTTACAGAAAAGGAAGTCCTACTGAGTTTAAAGGAGCAAAGGGCAATGGCTAAAGAAGTTTAACATGAGATATTTTTCTTCCTGCCTCCCCACCCACATTGTGTTACAGTAGCACAGCTGACTTATTATGGAGTCAGCTTGGTGCAGTTGACTTAGTGTCAAACTAAGACTTGGGCAATATTGGCAATATATATATATTGAGGGCATAAAAGGGGCAAAGTTCATTACTGGACAAGCTGGGAGTGAGCTTTCTTACAGATGTTAGATTTCTGAAAGAGAAATAATGGTTTCTTCATATTGATGCCCCCAGCTAACACGTATTTTCTCCAATACAAGTCATATTCATTTGATGGCGTTAAATTCCCCCCCCCCTTCATAGAAACCATACATTTAAAGCACCTTTAAAAATATGGCTTCCCCTAAAAAAAATCATGAAAACTGTAGTTTGCTAAAGGTGCTGGGAATCTTAGCTCTGTGAGGGGGTAAACCAGGGGATGGTGGATGACAATGAAAAACAAAAAATGTAAACAATACAGAAATTGGGTTGGATGTTGTAGCCTCAAAACCAGCTCTTAAATCCATTCCAAGATAAGATGGAGATTGCCAACTAAATACCTCTCTTAGGTGCTCCAGATATCAGAATCCCTAGGGTACTAGGATAAACAGTCAGTTTCTCATTTTTCTAATCTAAAGTTGTCTACAATAGTTTGTGATTTTTTTCAAAAGGCCTCATGAAAATTCACCAGCCTTTTAGTATGCATTTATCCTAATTTTGTCTGCAATTTTGCCCAATATACAATTTTTTACAATCAGATTTTCCTAATATAAAGCATTTTTGCATGTTATTTTCACCAATATACTGTATGCATTCTAATGCACACACTAGTATATTTCTCAGCTGGATAATACACTGCAGAATTCAGAGATGTGCGAATTTCATCAGATTGCTATTTCAGTCTTTAATTGTTTTGGGAAGTGCGAAATAGCTAAGTCTGCCCTTAAATGTGACTGGAAACACATTTTCCACTTCCCTAAAAAGAAGAGAAACTTGGCAGGAGAGATTTCCAAATCATTTTTTATTTTTATTTTTTAAAGAAAAGCTTTCCTTTCCTTGTGCTTTCATAACAACAGCACTCTGCCATTTAATGTCAACTTTCCCTGCTCCATTTTGATTGGACTGGATGCACATGGCATTCTAAGCCAAAGTGACACAGAACACTGAGCACGTCGTCCTGCTTGACTTATAGGAGCTGAACAAACCATAGTCGGCAATTTTAACTGAGGCTCTAGGGTCGCAGCCTGATTTAAGTTGACTCCAGCTTTTCTCCCCTGTTTGTTAGCAGGAAGGAAGAGGTTTAAAAATGCATTCTTGTAAAAGCTCTGAAATGTTAATGGTGAACGAGGGTTTCTTTGAGCCATTTGTAAGACATATTGCGTTAATACACTTGCTTTAATCTACTGGAGAAAATCAGAACTTTGCAAAACCCTTTCCTGTGGTTATTTTCATTTTTAAAGAAAGGTATAATGATCTTTGATTTTCTCTCTCTTTTCTTTTGAGGCCATAGAATCAGGGTATCGGTTATTGTTCACTTTCTTTTGCTTTCGGTTCCCCAAGCCATTAAAGTGTGCATCCTTTTCAGAGAAGTAGATGCTTCCTGCAGAGATGATAGTCTTTGCCATCTGTAGTAGATGGATTTACAAAATGCAATGCAAAAATTACTCATGTCCAACAGTGTGCTAGGGACTTATCCAACAACAAATATTTTGATCTCCTGCTACACAGAGGGAATGAGATAAAAAAAGGCAACCAGGCATATTTCTCATTGAATCAAGACCTGAATGGTTTATTTCATCTCCGTTTGTTCAAGATTATAGCTTCACTCTCCAAATACAATGGATCCCAGCATCAGTTCACCCTAAAGCTTCTGGGAAAATAGGTAGTTCTTAATTCTGCAAGATTTACAACACTCACGGTGCAGTCCTATCATGTCTCCTCCAAAATAAGTCCCACTGAATTCAGTGGGTTTACTCCCAAGTAACTGGGTACAGTTACTGTGGATGCCAACAGTTTTACTTTAAGTAAAACTTAATTGAAACACACATACTGATTTCAGGGTAAACGGCAGCTGAATTGTTGAGGGACTTGAGAGTCCACCAGAAATTGTGTTGATATGGCAGCAGGTTAGCCGTGCCTGGTTAACATCAGCAAATGCTCAGTTACTTATTCTTATATTTTCACCATCATGTGAAAATACCATTTGAATTTTCTGCGTCAGGAACTAAAATGTCTTGGAGCGTATGGTCTCACATGAAGCCTTGTGGAATAGCTCGGGACCTGCAAAATCTGCAGGGAACAGGAAGGATCAAAAAAGGTTGAAAAGTCACTTCTGTTGCCTGCACATTTTCTTCTGTTGCCTTTACATGTTCTAAATCACACTCAGATGCTTTCTTAACTTAGGAAAACTCAATATGACATCCTCTGAGCACCCCTTTCATAAAGGGAACACAACAAAGTATTTGCTAAGTTTCACAGCTGTGCTCCTGAATGCATACAAGGTAGGCTTAGAGCCTTTGTTTTTGTAACTGTGTCAGTTTGCTTTCTATTCTGGTATCATTATGCCTCCAGCGACAATCAATACCTTACCCTTCCTTATGGAGCTAATGCACATGCAAACAGGCAAAAACAAACACACCGAGCCTGCCGTGCATTTGTCCAATTGGGCAACCATTGTGAAGGGGAGTAAAATGCCTTCCTGAACCTTTGGCAAAGATTAGTGCATGCCCTGAAGTGGGAAATCAGAATTGCTTTTGTCTTTGCATTAAACTCTACAAACAACAAGGCTATGAGAAAAGGGACTGTGCTTGCGTTCTGTGAAATTCTGTCCATCAGGTTTCGCTTTTGCAACAGGAAAAAACCAAGGCCGATGCACATTCAAAGTATTCTCAGGGGTCATAATGGAAGGTGAAAGTCCGCGTGAAATCTTGCGTCTTAAAGCTGAGTCAATTTTTCACTGTGTTTGATTTCAATGTTTTTAAAAAGGAGTGCTTTTAAGGAATAGAATGTTTGGCAAAATACACCAGCCCCTTTTCTATAAATAAACATTTGTTCAGTTTTTCAAGACTTGGCTTTTTAAGTACAGCAATTTTTTAAAATAACCCACCAGCTTTCGACGCTTTTCATTAACATTGCATGGTGTCAGTTTTTAAGGCTTGCAAGTCTTTAAAAAATATATATTCTCCCACTGATTCATGGATTTTGTTCCAAACATAAAATAAACTAATGCAAAAATAGTAGAGAGCCGCATACCATTGTGTGGTGACACCATTACATCGCTGAGCATCAGTGCAGAGATCCCAAGAGGTCGGAACAGGAAACTGCATGTTGCGCTTGCACTTCCGCATTGTACTATATCGATCAACGCAGTGGACATGACCCCATTCAAAATACAGCTGAGCATGGGCAAAGACTCCCAGAAGCCAAATAAAATACAGAAAATGGCAGGCAGTTTTCAACAATGCAGAAAAATAGTTTGAATGTGGACGAGTAGTTAAGCTCAGCCAGAATTACTGAACAGTACTGATTTTATTTTTCCTTACAGAGGATCCCCACTTTTAATGTTGTATTTATATTGAGCAAGACACCATGATATTTTTTTTTTTTTTAAAGAGAGGCACAGACATTTTTAAACTAGGTTGAAAAATTCAGAGTTCTCTTACAAATTAACTCTAGTCAAAATAATTCTGGCCTCAATCCAGTCTAATCTCTCTACTTTTCTTCTTTTACTGTGCCCCATCCAACCACTCCTATCTTGCCTGATGAAGAGTTTTAGTGAACTTGAAAGCTTGTAGCTTTTTGGTTGGCCCTAATAAAGGTATTATCCGACGGTAGTCTTAAGATTTTTATGATTATGAATTTCTCAAATAACACATATAATTCAAATAGGAACTTTGAGTAACCTCCTTTCTCAAGAGCAATGACTGGCACCTTTATTATTTGGTTTTCAGTGACAGTTAAAGATGTACTTTTTCATCAGCAGCTTGGGAGGAGGTTAACCGAGATGATATCAATGGCAAATTGATGTATCATTGCTGCATTGTATTTAGGTTGTGTTTCAATATTGGTTATAAATTGTACGTGTGAGGGTGGGTGTTGCTTTTTTAAAAAAAATATTGCTTTATTGTATTGATATTTGGACTGTAAACTGCCCTAGGATCATAACTGATGAAAGCTGGTTTAGAAATTAAACTAATAAATAAATAGAAAAAGAAGATACAGTTACTTTATTAAACATTAAACATTTACTCTTAATGACATTCTTCCCTGAATGACTCCCTGCAGCACAGAGAAATAAATTTCTAATTCAGGCACAAATAAATCATCAAAAGGAAATACCTTTCAGCTGCACTTGATAAGGAAACATATTTCTCACAGGGTATTAAGCTGTTTGTTTTTCCTATAAGGTTTTCAAATGAGCTAAGCTGAAAAGCAAATAGACTGATTTGCCCCAAAGAAGATCAAGCCAATCTACTTGATACCTTGCTGGGAATCGATCTGCAAAGACCACAGCATTAGCCCTTCCTGAGCACACTGGAAAGAGCTAGTCATCAGCTAGGAAATTTTGGTCACCCAGTTTCTTTTGGTTGCAAGCCTGCATTCCTACACCCCCTGGGAGGACCTTTCCGCCTAAGGAACATTCCCAGAGTTAAGAGCTCCAAAATCTGAATTTGATTTTGTCATTTTTGGGGAGAAAATTTCTGAGAGTTTCTTTTCTCCACCCCAAGGAAAATGTCGCAGAATTCTATATGCGTGTTCTCCAATTTATTATTATTATTAATTATTATTACTTGTATTGTTTGGTTACAGTTTGCCCCAGAGTGATGTTAGGACTGGGATGTTGAAAGATGTTAGTCAGACTGCCCAAACTTTGCCTGCTGCTCCCATAGCTACTTCTCTCTTCTAATGGGCAGCTCTATACCCCTGGAGAGGGATGCGGTTGGCGCTGTGGGTTAAACCACTAAGCCTAGGACTTGGCGATCAGAAGGTCGGCAGTTCAAATCCCCGCGACGGGGTGAGCTCCTGTTGCTCAGTCCCTGCTCCTGCCAACCTAGCAGTTCGAAAGCACGTCAAAGTGCAAGTAGATAAATAGGTACCGCTCTGGCGGGAAGGTAAACGGTGTTTCCGTGCGCTGCTGTGGTTCGCCAGAAGCGGCTTAGTCATGCTGGCCACATGACCCGGAAGCTGTACGCCGGCTCCCTTGGCCAATAAAGCAAGATGAGCGCCACAACCCCAGAGTCAGTCATGACTGGACCTAATGGTCAGGGGTCCCTTTACCTTTATCTTTATACCCCTGGAAACATAGAACGCTGCCTTATACTCAGTCAGACCAATGGCTTGTTTTTCTCAACATGGTCCACACTGACTGGTGATGGGTTTCCAGGCAGATGCCCTGGCCCTGAACTACAGCCCTTCCTCAAAGGTAAGAAACAGTTTGAGAACTCCTTCTCTGAAGAAAACGGATGAACTAGTCACCCCCAAGTTCTCTGCTAACAAATAAGATGGAGAATTTGAAAAGCCCATCTGCATACTGTATCCACACCTCAGTGCTGATGTGCTGGTGTCCTGAATTCATCTTTCCAGGCTAACATACATTAGACTCATCTATTCGTGAGAGATTTGCTTTTGATTTGGATTCCCTTACAAGCCCTGTCAATCATAGATGACATGTGAGGACACCACTGTTAGCATTGTGCATTCACATCAGTAGGTCTTGTCTTTCAGCGTTTATATCTACACTGCCGTTACTCAATAATTTAACATAAATGCTAGCTTCTTCTGCTCATACCATAACATTTGCATTTGTTTTACTGGTACATAATGTAATCAGACAACCTCTTTAGCTCACTACTAGATACTGCACATGGAAGCAACAATATTATAAAGCCCACTCTTTCGTCAAGTCCATTTTTCATTAGTGTATGTGGCAGGTCTCTACTTCCTTACAGGCACCCTAGCACCCACCAACCAAAACCAACTACTCGCCAGAAGCAACAGGTCATACAGTAGACAGACACAGACACATAGGAACTAATGCCTTCGTTCATTCCCACAAGGGCAGAAAAAAACCTTGTATTGACAATATCAGGGGATGGAGTGGAAACAGAAGCCCATCTCCCATGGGATTGCCCATGCACTGGGTGGCTTTTAATCCACACACTTTAGTTTTTGCTTGCTGGGGGCTTTCCCACATCCCAATAGCAGCTAAAGGAACCATTCATTGCTAGTGGTGCAGATGGGAAAAATAATTTTGGGTGTGATATTGGAGGGTAGAGGCTGAAGGCCATCTCTCCTCTGGGTGACCTGTGACATTTTCGTTACAGTGGTACCTCAGGTTACAAACGCTTCTGGTTACAAACACTTTGGGTTACAAACTCCACTAACCAGGAAGTAGTACCTCGGGATGCGAACTTTGCCCCAGGATGTGAATGGAAATTGCGCAGCAGTGGCGCAGTGGCAGCGGGAGGCCCCATTAGCAAAAGGTTAAGAATGGTTTCGGGTTAAGAACGGACCTCTGGAACGAATTAAGTTTGTAACCCAAGGTACCACTGTATTCCATTATTTTAATTTGCTCCCACAGGTGTTTTTACCCATAGGAGCTAATGCAGCCATTCACTCCCTTGGGGTGGGAAAAAGACCATGTGTGAGCAAAATCAGAGGGTGAAAACTGAAGGCACATCAATGCATGGCTTTCAGCCCTCGCTCTCTAATTTCATCCATGCAAGGCCTCAAGTGCACCGAACTTTGCTTTACTTCTGAAACTGGAACTTTTTGGGGAAACAGCCCTGGATTTGGAACACAGACAAGCTGGACAAATGTGTATTCTGAACCAAGTAATAATGAACTTCAGCAACATCACCAACTTTCAGGCTTTTTCTGTTTTTCTTCACAAGTTCTTTTTCTCCTCAAGCCTCTTTGTACAGCATCAGTGTTATAAATCCTCTTGTAATAGAAAAATAAGTTCCTATGTTACTATTTACAAAAAGCACAAAGCCAGGATAACTATATATATATATATATATATATATATATATATATATATATAGCAATTCAACCTTAAATATAATTTTATCATTTTATTGTTGCATTTAAATATAAAGAAGTTGATGTTTTATTGTCAGGATTATATATTTTATTCTGCCTTTTCTACCTTTAAAATGAAATGTCTTCAGGTGTCCTGAGATAAATATATTCATAACCCCCCCCCCCAGGCTTCTTGCAAATGCTTCCCATTGTCTCAAATCTTTCCTCAATCTTTTCATTTAGATATTGTGCCCAATTTGTATAGTTAACAACATCAGGCGCATTGTCCTCTCAATGCAAGTACCCTGCTCTGATTAATCCTAATGGAAATTAGATGTACACTGTGTATGGCACAAATGTGATAGAAACCATTGTGAAGAACTGAAAGAAATGAGCCTTTCATTTTGACAAGGAAATAAAAAGATAAATGAACATTTGTATCCCTCTCTCTCTCTCTCTCTCTGTGTGTGTGTGTGTGTGTGTGTGGCCCTGTTTCATTAGCTCACTGTTCCATTTCAGCTATGGGAAAGTTGGAAACACATTGCATGAAAGAAAGAAAACGTAAAGGTAAACTTTTTCAGGATTATATGAATACAGCAGTAAGAAACTTGGGGAAGGGCCATAGCTATCTGCCTTGCATGCAAAAGGTCCCAAATTCAGTCCTTGGCATCTCCAGGTTGGGCTTTTGTCTGAATCCCTAGAAACCCTTTGCAGTAAAAGGAGACAATGTAGGGATCTGTTGGGGCTCACTGCGGCTGCAGATGTGCTTCCAAAAGTGCGGCCCGGTTTCCAGGGTGCATCTACTGGTGTGGCCGATCTTCGTGGAGGCCTTGCAGTGGTCCACGGAGGCCTTGGCCTTGTTGCTGCGGTGATGGCAGGTGTAGGGCAGCAGAGCCCACATCTTCAGGAAGAGGCCTCTGCCCATAGCCCGATGAGCAGAGGCACCCACAGCCCTGTGGATATGGTGCCTATGTCTGGGGCCCCCAGATATTGTGCCTATGCATACATTAAAACCAGCATAAAGGTAAAGGGACCCCTGACCATTAGGTCCAGTCATGGCTGACTCTGGGGTTGTGGCGCTCATCTTGCTTTATTGGCCAAGGGAGCCGGCGTACAGCTTCCGGGTCATGTGGCCAGCATGACTAAGCCGCTTCTGGCGAACCAGAGCAGCGCACAGAAACGCCGTTTACCTTCCTGCTGGAGCGGTACCTATTGATCTACTTGCACTTTGACATGCTTTCGAACTGCTAGGTTGGCAGGAGCAGAGACCGAGCAATGGGAGCTCACCCCGTTGCGGGGATTCGAACCACCGACCTTCTGATCAGCAAGTCCTAGGCTCTGTGGTTTATCCCACAGCGCCACCCACGTCCCAGCATAAGGCAACACAAAACAATTCAAAAGACAACCATATTTTCTAAAAGCAGAATAAAACACCCACTCAAGGAGACCATAGATAATTAACAGCCAAAGAAGTGGTGGAAAAGAAATGTTTTTGGATTGACTGAGTGTCCCTAGGGAGAAACCACTGGGCCTCTTGGGCTTGCTAATCAGAAGGTTGGCAGTTCAAATCCACGCATTGGGGTGAGCTGCTGTTGCTCTGTCCCAGCTTCTGCCAACCTAGCAGTTCAAAAGCACAACAGTACAATTAGATAAATCGGTACCACTGTGGCAGGAAGGTAAACGGCATTTCTGTGCGCTCTGGTTTCCTCCAGAAGCGGTTAGTCATGCTGGCCACATGACCCAGAAAGCTGTCTGTGAACAAATGCCGGCTCCCTCGGCCTGAAAGCGAGATGAGTGCTGCAACCCTGTAGTCGCCTTTGACTGGACTTAACCGTCCAGGGGTCCTTTACTTTTATGTTGTTTTACCCTAGGGAGAACATTACACAAGCAGAGAGCCACCACTGACAAGGCCCTTTCTCATGTTGCTACCATCTAGAACTCCTGTGGTGGGGGCACATGGAGGAGGATCGGTTCATGGGGGGAGGCAGTCCTTGAAGTATTGAGTCCCTTAGCTACCTAAGGCTTTACAGGTCAAAGCCAGCAGTTTGAATTGGGGCTGGATTGTGCTCCGACCGTCTTGCCCTTATGAGTAACCTGGCTGCTGAATCTGCATCAGCTGCAGTTTCTGAACCGTCTTCAAAGGTACACTGTGCAACACATAACACATGGTGTAATGTTGCATTATGTTATGTGTTTAAAGGGGGGGCACACCATATTTTGAGTACAGTGGTACCTCAGGTTACATACGCTTCAGGTTACGGACCCTTCAGGTTACAGACTCTGCTAACCCAGAAATAGTACCTCGGGTTAAGAACTTTGCTTCAGGATGAGAACAGAAATCCTGCTCTGGTGGCGCGGCGGCAGCGGGAAGCCCCATTAGCTAAAGTGGTGCTTCAGTTTAAAAATGGTTTCAGGTTAAGAACCGACCTCCGGAACGAATTAAGTACTTAACCCGAGGTACCACTGTACTTTGTAGCATAAAATAAGGTAAGTAGCAGAGCCCCCGTTTCCCCAGAATAGGGAAAAGAGCAGTGAACTTTGGTCCAATCCTGCTTTCTTTGAAGGCATGCTTGGTTCACACCCTCAAATGGTTGGGGGGGTGGCAGCCATCAAAGTTTCAGCCCAGTAGCTGTGTACCTGCTTGTTTGCTCCTATCACTTGTGGCTTCAGCATTTCTGTGAAAAGGCAAGTTAGAAAGTGTACATGGCAGGAAACCTGGGCAAAACGCAACCCCAGACTTTGTGAGAATGGCAGCTTAATGACTTCTGCTTTTGACAACCCTGTTATTTGGTGGATATGCTTAATAACATCACTCTGAGTTCCCGTCAGAAAACCAATTTAGCAGATTTATTAGTTTGAAGAGGCATGCTAAATAGTTATGCAAAAACCACTCAGTACAGATTAATTAGAGGCTTTATCATACAGGGTTCCCTCCCAGTGCCGAAAGCAGCATGATAGGAATCACACACTGCTGTGAGAAGCGTGAAAAAGTCCCAGCAAATTCTGTGAATGTGCTGGTGAAAGTAGTAAAAATATCTCCTGTCTGTGACTTTGTTCCCTCACCTAGCCCACTGCAAGAGAGGGGCTTCAATTATATAAGAGCTGAGGAAACTTTAGGGAGAAAACGTTTGACAGAATTGTGAAGAGGAGCGTGTGACTGGATAGTTTCCTATTCAGGGTCTACATGCCTAGGCTTGTATCTCCTGCTTCCTTCAGAAATGAATACAGAACATCACAGTTGTGTGTGTAGTAATGGACAGTAATATTGGAGGGTCTGTCTCGCTCTAGCTCCATTCATATATATGACACTTTGAGCTTTAACAGGGTGGATAGGATAAGGATGGAGAGACGAGACGATTTCCAGTCTGCATCTGTTTCACATAGGTTCATACACATAGATCCATTCCTTCCCATTTCCACATTAATCTGTGATCTTTAAAAACACATCCATGGAAATTCCCATTATTTTTTGGACCTATTTCCCCTACAAAAACACACATTTTGGGTATGCATTTTACCCTTAAAAAGATGGGATTTTTTTTAAACGCACATTTTTTGGTGAAGCTCATTTAGCTAATTGTGTATATATGGAAAAGTATGAAAATGGAAGGATAACTATTCTGATCTGTCTCCTAGTAATGCAGCAATAAAACTGCTAGCACATTTGCAAAGCTAAGCAATGTCTGGTATGGTTTCAAATTGGATAGGGAACTGGGTGTTGAGATTCCTGCATTGTAGGGGTAGGACTAAAGACCCTCAGGGTCCCTTCCAACTCCACAATTCTACGACTCTGATTCTAACTATGAATCAGGTCTGTTTGTCGAAAAAATGCAGACCAAAGCACCCAGCATGACTAGGAGAGCAGAGGATGATAGGGGGAACAAGGGAGATTCAGTTGTGTGTTTTACGAGTGTTTTACCACTCCTGTTATGCCCCGCAGAGGACCTTAAGGTCCATGAATAATCATAGTTTAGTGGTCCCGGGCCCTAGGGAAGTCAGATTATCCTCCACCAGGGCCAGGGCCTTCTCAGTGATGGCTCCGACCTGGTGGAATGCTCTGTCCCATAAGACCCATGAGACTGTTTTTTGTTGCATCAATTAAGTGTTTTAAATTTGTTGTTAGCCACCCTGAGCCCGGTATTCTGAACCAGGAAGGGCAGGATATAAATAAAATGTTTTTTATTCTTATTCTTATTCTTATTCTTATTCTTATTCTTATTCTTATTCTTAGGTTAATAGTGTAATCCAAAGTCCCACCTGCCAATAGCAGGTTTTGTGGATTGGCAGAGCTACTGCTATATCTGTGGCCTGGTTGCTCATGGTGGTAGAAGGTGGTGGTGGAGTGGCAGGAAGATGGGACTGACCCCTGCACTAGCTCCATGGTGGGTTTGGATCAAGCCCAACAGCATCTTGCAATGGCAACAAGGTCAGAGCAGGAACCAGGAGATCCTGGCCTGACTTAGCCCTTTCCCCAACCTGGGAAAGGCCCATTTAAGGACTTTCCACAGGCCTCGCCAACAGGGATATTGCTAGCGGGCGGTCTACCTGTCTACATGTTCAGTGCCTGCAGGAAGCTAGCTCAGCTGGCAAAGCGGAGTTGGAGGACGTCTCCACTCAACTCACCCGCCTGCTCATCACAGCCCAACATAAAGAAGATGGTCTGGAGTGCTTGGAAGAGATGAATATCTGGGCTACAGTTTGAATGGATATGTGGTAAGAGGTTCTTTGTGATGTTTTTTTAGGCACATAGGTCCTGTGAGAGAGAAAAAATATATTGAAGAATCAGAATGATGGGATAGACCTCTTCCCCCCAGGTCCTATTGAACACATGGATTTGAAAAGAGATACAGAGATGAAACTTCGCTTACCTTGGTCTTATGTCATTCAAAGTTCCAGGTCACTAGTTAGTGAGATGTATTCCGGAAAATGTTCAGAACATGCTCAATGTGGTATTGTGGCAGAAGCTGCACTGCCCAGAATGAAAATTAATCTCTGGCTGATTCTCATCCATTTTATGTTTTAAAGACTTCAGTAAATTTTAATAAATTATATTTCATTGCTTTTCTTGGGACAGGAAACATGAATGCTGACCTTAAGGAAAATGAAAATTTAATATCTCCTCTATGGGAACGTTTGATTTTATTAGATATTGCTGTTTCACTGCCCATCACATTAGCATATTAATGGCTGTGTATTTTAGGAATGCCAAAATAAGGTTCTCTGTGCTGTACAAGATAATGTAAGACATTTAAGATAGAGGATTATCTGTTTTTTGCAGTCACTCCAGGTACTATATAGCATGTGACCTCATTTTAGGTCCACAGTTGTGACACGCAAGTTACCTTGAATAACCCCCCCCCCCAGTTATATTGCTAGCTTTCCAAGTCACACAAATGACTGTGAAGTAAAAACACAATGGAACTATTCCAAAAATCACACTCTGAGCCCAATTCATAGGACCTACATTGCTTTTTTTTTAAAGAGAGATTTATTTCCCCAAATTCTCCTTTCTTTGAGCTTACAGAACAGCTTACAGCTTATAAAAATGTTTATACATGTCATATTGAACATACACATTAATATTTCCTCCATGCTTATGGCTAGCAGATACCAAGGCAGTATCAAGAAATAATAATGATGATGATGATGATGATGTTTCAATGGCTTAAGTTTCTGCTCTGGAATATATATATATATATATATATATATATATAATATCATATTATTAAAGGCTTGCACAAGTATAGAAAGGACCCTGTGGCCTGGATATGCAACAGGGCCTTTTATGCTTTTGGCATTCATGAATTTCTTACTGTATAATAAAACTGTAAGACTGTTATCACACTGCAGTTTGCTTGACCGCCAATACGTTGAGGAGGTTTAAAGGGAGGGAGTTTGGCCAGGTGTAAAGGGAAGTGAGTGGGGATTAGGTAGGGATGGTGAACAATACAAGCAGGGTTGCAGCCCCTCATAAATTTTACACATGCACACGCACACACACACACAACTTTGACATTCAAGTACAAGGTAGGGCAATCATCCTCCTGCTGTAGCAGTCATTATGTTAATGTGTCATGCCTGATTCAGACCCAAGCTAGGATGACTGCTTCTCAAATGAAGAGACTAAAACCTTATGAAGCCTCCTGACTTCACTACTACCCAACACATCTCCAACAACTCCAGAACAAGATGTACTAAAATATAGCAAAGGGGAACTCTCAACAAAATATTGCTAGGCAGTGTTCCGATTCAGTTTTCTAGTCATTCAGCTATGCCCCTTTTTTGGATGCACCATTCACCCCCTCCCCTGGTTTCCCATTTCCCCTCATCAGTCAGCATTCTGTGTCCACTGAGCATACTCAGTCTTCACTGAACTGTTTTAGCCACACACCCCAGAATTATTTTCTAAAATTTTGCTGTGATTCTGAAGAACTTTGGGGGTCTCCAAGCCTCCTTCTTGGGTGCAGATGACACTATTTCAGCTGCATAAGAATCAGCGCTTGGAAAGATCATTTTGAAAAGGAATCAGTGCAGTTCAAGTTCGTAAATAGTGCATATTCAGCAATTCCCCATCCCAGCATTCAGAATGTTACAAGCTGCTGTGCCGAAGTACAGTAGTACCTCGGGTTAAGTACTTAATTCATTCCGGAGGTCCATTCTTAACCTGAAACTGTTCTTAACCTGAAGCACCACTTTAGCTAATGGAGCCTCCTGCTGCTGCCACGCTGCCGGAACACGATTTCTGTTCTCATTCTGAAGCAAAGTTCTTAACCTGAGGTACTTTTTCTGTGTTAGTGGAGTCTGTAACCTGAAGCGCATGTAACCTGAAGCGTATGTAACCCGAGGTACCACTGTATGGGGTTGAAAAGTAAATTGGGACTTCACACAAGTAATAAGAGGTTGGATAGGCAGAATTATCAAGAGACAAAGCTTTTCACATAATTGTATTTCCATACTAGAAAACACTTGCCCTGTTTAATTTCTTCCTGCCACACAGCTACTAAAGGCACAATACATCATTTGTTTGTAACTGTACATTTCACAGCAAGCTGCTCCTGCTGGAAGACAGTAGCATTCCCAGCAGGGAAGATACAGGAAATGCCTCATATTCCTTTCTTCCAATTGCTTAGCAACAGTGATGAAGTGACTAAGCACCCTTAGCAACAGCAGCACCTCCATATCTTCTTGATAAGACTTAGAACATTGCCTCTAGGTTTTGATTTCTAACTTTCTTTATAGATGTCTAAACAGTCTGGGTGGTCTGTAGTGGGAGGGTGAATGGACATAAAGACAAACTAGAAATCATTCAAAGTTCTAACCCCAAATGAACTTAATTCACCTTTATTTTACCCAGCAGTTATGGAAGCTACTTTCACTTGTAGTTCAGATATTTTTGAACTAGTTTGGTGAACTTTGTTCAGCTGAACGAATTCATTCTGAGCACTAATAAGGATCTGCATTCATGTACCGGTATACAGATAGACATTGTACTATGATGTTTGGTTCTTGACTGGAGAGGTCCTTTTTTTGTACGAGGGTTACATTCTGGACCCCCCCCCCACACACATCAGCAGGGGGTCCATAAAGCGTTCCGCCTCGCCCCCATTTCACCCTTTTAGTAATGTTTTAGTGACATTTTGAGGTCACTTCTGAGTTCAGTGCCATGAACATGTGCACGGTTGTGAATCCACTGGACATGTGTAAATCGGTTGCTGCCTTACAGAAAGAAAAGGCTGATGAGAGTAGCATTGCAAAGCATAGGAAAAGTTTATATAATTGAAAACAGAAGATGGTGAGATTATGGTGCCCTTTCTCTTTTATAAATAAATTGACTATTGCAATCAATCCAACCTAAGTGTTCATTGCACAGAAGGGTCACAAAGTCATTTCATTTCCTCATTTCACTTTCCTGTTAATTCTGCAATATCGCATCCACTCAGAGCTAATGAAACACCCAGAGGACAGTTGATGTATCCATGCCACAAAATGATACATGATGCAGCAGTAGCATGTCATCTCTGTTCCAAGCTGGTCAGCACCTTTGCTGGGCTTGGAGCCATCACATCTGCTGTACAATCTGAACTCACGTAACCTCAACATGCTTTCACCAGCCTTATGGTGGTACAGTAAATGCAGGTTGAACTGAGATCTAGGTGGGTTATCACAATCACATTTTTTGACAACTAAACTTCACACAGATCTACCCAACCTAACTCCCCAGCATGCCTATTTGTGTATAAATCACTTTTGCCCACTGACTTGCCTTTTTTAAACAAAACAAAACCATGTTCTGCAACATTCAGCAAAGTGCGCTGCTGTTTTTAAACAGGATCTGTGAGTGTGTGTAAGGGAAAGGGGGAGAGTTTATTCCTGGCAATATAGTAGTTCCTATTATTAAAAAAAAAAAATCTCAACCATCAAGGTAAGGAGCTAGACCGATGGTATGTGACTCAGGTGGCCAATTAAGCACCAAAAATAACAAATAGTAAATAGTTCCAGGAAATAAATTTGTGAGTTCGCCAGCTGAAATTTGTTCACCTTGTGTGGATCCAAAGCCAATTTACCTCAAGTAAAACTGGGCATTAGATCAGTCTCCTAAACTATTTTCTGTACCGTTTACGTATGCAGGAGTAAATAGCTGAAAATCTATTTGCAAACAAATTTGCAAGTGGCAAATCTGTTGCCACTAGCAAATATATTCACAAAGAATTCATGTAGCCCTGCACATTACCTTAAATGACACCTCTTCCCTGTTCTGATGCTTCTAAAATATGCATCTGACTCGTTTCCTTGACAACTGGCATGCAACAAGCATATGGACCATGCAACTTTAGACACCCGACAGTTTATGGCTGCATCCTTGAGATATGCACAGACTTCTCCACATTGCTAAGCAGGGTTAGTTGCAAATGGTGTATGCATTTATGCACGCAGGAGGGTCAGGTGACTCTGAGTGCTTTAAGATTCATGACTGCATCATAGTAAATATGAAATACCCCTGGTGGCAGTGAGATGATGACACTTTTGCAAGTGTAGCCGGAGAAACATACTAGTGGAAGGAAGCGAGGCATTCCTTTTTTATTTAATATAAGAGCTATTTGTTCCGTATAATGTGGGTTTTGTGAGTGAATAATTAAGTGAGCTGGGGAGTAACTCAAATCAAGCATGGGCAATGCACAGCTCCCTATGACAGGCACAGGGCAAGGCTGTGTTGTGATCACTGAAGCTCAGAGAGTAGCAGATTGAATTCCCGGGCCTCTTGACATTCAGCTTTCAAGTTCAGATATCACATCTGAATTTCTCTCTGCTTCCCCCCCCCCCCAGCAGGGCCCAGTTTAGGGCTATGTTGAGACTAGAAGTGACCATTAATTAAATCAACAGTAAGCTGAAACCAAATTAAAACACATGACAACATCTGCATGTTTGGAAACAACATGTACATGTCTGGATAAATGATTTTTAAGCACACTACATGTGTTAATTAATTTACCAATGGCAGGTTCTCTGTGCTATTTCTGATTTGTTATTTTTTGCAATTGACTCCCTGCCCTACTACATCAGTTATCAACAATCTGCTAGTGTAAAGGGTTAAAGGTGTGCCTACTTAACTTATATTTAAGCTCTAATGATCACTGACTGTAATTTTTGCATCTCATTGCCATTCAACTCCTACACTATTATTGTTGTTGTTGTTGTTATTTTAATTATTAGAATTTATATACCGCCCTATACCCAGAGGTCTCAGGGCGGTTTTCTACCTTACAGATTTTTCGTGGTACAGAAGATACATTTTGATGGTGGTGGACTCTCCTTCCTTGGAGATTTCTAAGCAGAGGTTAGATGGCCAAGTATTATCTAGTTGAGATTTCTGCATTGCAGGGGGTTGGATTTGATGACCTTCAGGGTCCTTTCCAAGTATAATTCTCTGATTCTAGCCACAATATGTAGTTTGTCTCTAAGTCTGTATACCAACTGGAAAGGAACCAATGTAACATCTTTTTAAAATGGTGGGGGGGGGGGTTTCTGGGGGAATTTCTGGGAAATTACAGACCGGTTAGTTTAACACCTGTTCTTGGAATACTGACAGAAATCCTTATTAAAGATAGAAATCACTACCACAAGATATCGGAATGCTTCCCCTCCCCCGCCAACTTGGATGGCTTTAAAGGTGTGTAGAACCAAATGATGGAAATGTTCTGGGAAACCTGTAAACACAGTCTTGGTAGTCAAGATAATCCCGGGACTAATTGTCATTTTCTCCAGGAATGAGCTCATATATGTTTATCCGCTCGCTTTGATATGTGTTAATTGGTTTGCTTTGATGCTATGCTTATCTGTGGGCTTGAGACATTTGGCTACTGGCCTAGGGAGGGGAGCTATCCATAAGACGTGAATCGCAGCCACCTATGCCTTCATCAGCCAGGTGGACTGGTGGGAAGTTCCGGTCAAACTGACACATGCTCTTTTCTGTATCAGTAGCACATAAAATGCTTTCTCAGGTGTGGGCAAGTCATCACGTATAATTGCTCTTTCGGTAGCTGTCCAAGCCTGTGATGGCAGCAATACTCTGTAGGCTGTTTAGTAAATTTACACTTTCATTTAACAAAGCACTAGAATGGATCTCTCTGGCCTTTTTGACATCCTTCTTTGGTATCCTTGCTTCAAATCACTCACACAGGCCCTCCTTTGGGCTTGTGGATCAGGACAAAAAGGTGTTTAGACAAATTCACAGAGGATAAATCTTTATTCTACCACTGGTACTGGAGGCAATATGCCTCTGAAAACCACTAGCTTAGGAGGGCAAGTAGAGAGAGAGAACTATTACATTCATGTCCAGCATGCTGGACTAAGTGGGTCTTTGATCTGTTCTAGTAGTAGAAGAAGAAGAGTTTGGATTTGATATCCCGCTTTATCACTACCCGAAGGAGTCTCAAAGCGGCAAACATTCTCCTTTCCCTTCCTCCCCCACAACAAACACTCTGTGAGGTGAGTGGGGCTAAGAGACTTCAGAGAAGTGTGACTAGCCCAAGGTCACCCAGCAGCTGCATGTGGAGGAGCAGAGACGCGAACCCGGTTCCCCAGATTATGAGTCTACCGCTCTTAACCACTACACCACACTGTTCTTATGTTCCATTCATCTAATAAAGAGGAAATTCTGCATGTACCAACAAATATAGAGAGAACTGACCCTCCATTAAGGTGAAGGGCAAACCACGTGTGGATATGGGAGCTCTGAGTGAGCTTTGAAGCTTTCTGTATTCTGCAATTTAGGAGACGGCACCAATTAACTTCATTATAGCCAAGTTGCTGCTCTCTGACGGACAAGCAAATATTTCCACATTTTAAAACTTCTCAGCCTAATTACAAGGGAAAGGGAGGTGGTTGGGGGAAACACACCTGTTTTACTGTCAATATAAAAACCTGGCAACATGACCTGGGTCCTTGCTGAGTTTCAACACACATAGGATCAGTCATTGTTTTTAAAATTATGAATGGCAAACTTATGAAGAATATGACAGCTGTCACCTTAAACATGACAAATATGTCAAATTAGTTGGTTCTTGGTTTTGTACTTAGATTCCAGCTTCCATTGGATATGAATCTGTCTGAATCTCAGGTTGACTTTCCCTGTAATTATTGTACAGGATAGCTGCCAGACAATTCATCAGCTAACTATTACCTGCTGCGTTGAGGCCCTTGGATCTTGAATGCATTGTGAACGTTATTTTAAAAATCTTAGACCTAGGCTTATGTCCTTGGAAGAAAAGCAAAGAAATGTTTGGTTCATAATTATGGGAACTTGGGAAATGTGGCAATAACTACATTTATTGTGGGAATATCCACATGTGTTTGTAAGAATTTGCTCTGAGTAAAGTGGCAACATGGCGAAACCTACCACACCAGAAGAGGCTTCAGGCAAGGGAGTGCTTAATAAAGCAATCCAGATGTTTCAGTTACTATACTGCTTCCACCAATATATTTCAAAGGCAGCTGCACAATAACTTCGCCCTCATTGCCTAGGGTAGCAACAGGCTGCAGTCCTATACATACCTGCAGTCCAGGTACATACCTACCTGGGAGTAAACTCTATTGATCCCATGGGGCTTCTGAGTAAGGGACAGGTGACTGTGAATTTCAGTTTCTTCCATATTAAGCTCAAATCCCCACTCAGTCATGAAGCTCACTGAGTGATCTTGGAGTCAGTCGCAGCCTCTTAACCCACCTCACAGGGCTGGTGTAGGGATTAACTGAGGAAGGGGGTGAAAAATAAATAAATAAATAAATAAATAAATAAATAAATAAATAAATAAATAATAAGCAAGCAAGCAAGCTCTCCTGCTTACCTGCTTACCTGATGAAGAGAGCACAGCAGAGGTTATATTTTCTGAGAATCCTCTGGAAAAACAACCTCTCAAAGGACCTGTTGATGGCATTTTACCATTGTACTGTGGAGAGTGTATAAACTTATGGTCTGTGTGTGTGGTTTGGGAGCTACACGGCCAGGGAAAAAGCAATGCTGTCCAGGGTTGTAAAGACTGCAGAGAGAATAATTGGGTGCACTCTTCCCACCTTGGATCAAATCTATGCTGTCAGGTGCCATAAGAAAGCTGCAGAGATAGCGCAGGCTAGTTCGCACCCCGGAAATGATCTCTTTCAGCTTCTGCCTTCTGGAAGAAGGTATAGGGTTATAAAGACCAGGACTAGCCGCCTGAGAAACAGTTTCTACCCAAATGCAATTCTGGTTCTAAACGCAGCATAAGGAGTCTCTATAGTACGTTGTATTTTAAAATGGGGTTTCAGAGTTTTTAGGGGTTTTTGAATGTTTTATGTAGATTTTCAATTTCATTGTTCTGTATGGGACAATGACAATAAAGATATCGTATATCGTATATCTTAAGGAAACCGGAGGGCCCAGCCCGCCAAAGATGTCAGTTGCCAATCTGGCATCCAGATTAGTCACAATTGGACCCATGCCAGTACCTGGGGAAACACTGGGGACAGTACATGTTTTATATGCAAGAGGGATCCAGGTTGAACCCATGGCCTATGCAGCTAACAGGTTCAGATAACAGGCAATGAAAACAACCCCTGCTTGAGCCCCTGGGGAGCCCACCGCTTAGGTTGGACAAGCAGTCGGATCTGGCTTAACGAGCTTCCTATGCTGCCAATTCTTCCTGAAAGGGAAAAGAAGAAGAAGACACAACCTGATGCAAATTACAGATTTGTTAAACTAGCTGTGTGTACAAGCATATCCTCTATGTGATCTAACTGTTCCCATCAGACTGTTCCATTAGGAGTTTTCCTAATCAGCAAAGAGAGTGGCTTGCACGCTAGAAGCATACATTCTAGCAGAATCACTTTGGAGGCATCTAGGAGTCAAATGGATTATTACACAAAATGAGAAACAACTGGTAGCTCTACAGCAATGACTTAGGGTTGGGGTGTGTGTGCTTTTTTGTTTTTTTGCATTCTTTCAAGCCACAAAGCTGTGCGCTGCTCAGTGATTGAATACTCTTGTACTCATGGAACATTTCATTTTGGGCTGTTCTCCCCTGTTCCTGGCTGAAACCCAAGCTTCACATCTTCGGGTTGCAGGATTCCTTTCTGCAAACCTTGCTATTTGCAAAGGACTTGGTGTAACATGAGACTAGCCCCATTTCCCAGCAGGCAGCAAGTTAAAGATCTTCATGGAGACCAGCTGCAAAGACAGGTGTTACTCTCCTTTCCTTTACTTTCCTCCCTTTATGTTTGCAAATGGGTTCTCTAACAACACTAAGAGGCACTGAAGGAAATGGGTGGATTTTATCGGCTTAAGGAATATTCTAATTCAGAAGGTGTTGATTATTATTATTTTACTTTATTGTAGCTACACCTGCTCATATCCTCCTCTCAAGTGCCATGTTTTCTCTGCCACACACATGAAGCATATGCATGCTATATTCCTAAAGATCAGGGCTGTTGCTCAGCTGAAAAGGTAGTCGGTAGGGATGCCATATTTCAACCAGTGAAAATCCGGACAGAAAAGTTGTTGAGCTTTTTGGGCAAAATCGCAAAAAATGGAAAAACAGTACTGCCAACATGGGCTGCCATGTGTCCAGATTTTCCTGGACATTTTTCCAATTTCTGCCCGGAAACTGCTGCCAACTGCAGTTTTCTGGATATGTCGAGGAAAATCTGGTCGTACGGCAACCCTACTACTGTGGTATCTCGGAAGTCGAACAGAATCCATTCTGGAAGTCCGTTCGACTTCCAAAATGTTTGGAAACCAAGGCATGGCTTCTGATTGGCTGCAGGAAGCCAATTGGAAGCCACAGCAGCTGCATCGGACATTTGGGTTCCAAAGAACGTTTGCAAACCAGAACACTCACTTCCGGGTTTGCGGGGTTTGGGAGCCATAGCGTTTGACTTGCAAGGCATTTGTGAACCGAGGTATGACTGTAGTGGGGATGAGTTTGGAGCTGGAAGACAGCCAAACTCTTCTGAAATTTGAGGGTATTGATGTTTTGGCCTCATTCTTTTGGCTAGGTTCAGTCTAAAGATTAGGTGGCAATAGGATTATGAGCCATTGTCATGTAATCTGACCCTTAGATGCTGAAATTGGTAGCATGCAGGTTTCACATAGGTTACGGCTATTGTATAGAAGCTGTGTACACAGAACGTCTCTAGAGCAGGCATCCCCAAACTTGGCCCTCCAGATGTTTTGGGACTACAACTCCCATCATCCCTAGCTAACAGGACTAGCAGTCAGGGATGATGGGAATTGTAGTCCCAAAACATCTGGAGGGCCGAGTTTGGGGATGCCTGCTCTAGAGCATCCTTTATGCTCTCCTTAGCAGCAGCTGCTGACCTGCTACTTTTTCAGGCAGAACTTTTAACTGGAGAATTATGTGGGTCTTTATCCTGATTAACCTCATGATAAATCTATGGAGCACCTCTTGGAAGAAGAGCCTTTTGGAGAGCCTCTTGGAAGAAACTTGTAGTTCCACCTACATAGGCGATGCTGTTGTACCAAAGGACTTTGCAGCCAGCCGGTGTTTACGGAAGAATCTGTATTATACTGAGTCAGACAAATGATCCATCTACCTCACTGTTGTCAAGACTGAGTGGCAGGGTCTCTTCAGGCTTCCAGGAAGGGTTCTCTTCCAGCCTTGTCTGCAGATGCCACAGACTGAATCTGGAACCTTTTGCATGCAAAACAGTTACAGTACCCCGGAGCTACAGCCCCAGAGAAATAGAATTACAGCATATTGCTGAGGAAATGAGACAAAGTGATTGGGGAAAACCCAATAATTATTCAACCTGAACTGCATTGAAAAAACAAACAAACAAACAGCAGCAGAAGCAACTCTTCACAAGAATAACTGAGGTGTTTTGTAGGTAGGCAAATGGCAATTGACAATGAAAACTATTTAGGTCGGGGAATATTGTGTGTATCTTAATTTCCCCCCCCCCCAAAAAAATGGCAAAGCTGTGGGAAATGAATGTAGCTTACTGGCAAAGCCTCTGCCTTTCACGCATCTCCACATAGGGCTGGTAACGTTCTCTGTCTTCAATCCTGCCATTTGCTATAGACAATACTGAGCTAGATGAGCCAATGGTCAGAGTCAGTATGAAGAAGCTTCTTACATTTCTAGGGGTACATTCAGATATGGGGAATGTTGTTAGTTTTTCTGATTATGATGCTAGTTCTTTTGTCCTGTTTTCTAATGCCCCTTTCACACTGCAGTACCTGTTGTGTTATGGAGCGGTGGCTTTTTGACCAACATACCAGCACGTTTTTCTAAATTTCATTGAAACTGGTGGGCATGGTGTGACACTACAACGAACATCGCTGGACAAGGCTGCTATTTCCCCACGCTTTCTGCACATGCATGCTTCTGTTCCCCATGAATCCCCCATGAAAACAGCAGGAAGGAACTGTACTTTTCTAGGTTAAGGAGACTGATAGTGGATTTTTCCCCACCTAGAATCAAATAACACAGAAATGAGTGCTAAACATGCACTACATTCCATTAGTTTGGTTTTTTAAATCATGTGAAAAGCTCAAATATAATGTGAAAAATATTGGATAGGAAAATGGAATAAACTGCTATGTTAATATACCCATACTGTTACACATGACTACAATACTCTATTATTTTGACAGGCCACAGGTGTATTAGATGCTAAATATGCGTCTCCACCCCCATCGTTCTGCCTGGACGCTGAGGTCCAGCGCCGAGGGCCTTCTGGCGGTTCCCTCATTGCGAGAAGCAAAGTTACAGGGAACCAGGCAGAGGACCTTCTCGGTAGTGGCGCCCGGCCTGTGGAACGCCCTCCCATCAGATGTCAAAGCGATAAATAACTACCTGACATTCAGAAGACATCTTAAGGCAGCCCTGTTCAGGGAAGTTTTTAATCTGTGATATTTTAGTGTATTTTTGGTTTCTGTGGAAGCCGCCCAGAGTGGCTGGGGAAACCCAGCCAGATGGGCGGGGTACAAATAATAAATTATTATATTATTATTAAATATCCTTCATTAAGCTCCAGTTCTGGTTAAGCTAAGTATGATAAGCTATTAATAAGAATTTATGTGGGTCTTTATCCTGATTAACCTCATGATAAATCTATAGAGTGTTATCTTCCAAGTAGGGAATTTAGGCTGGGTTGAGGACTTGTGGCCCTCCTGATGTTGCTGAACTACAACTCCAATCTTCCCTGCTCATTGGCCATACTTTCTGAGCCTGATGTAATTTGGAGTCCAACAGTATCGGGTGATGGTGGTAATAGAATTCATTGTATGCTAGTTTCTTTTACCAGCTGTACCTAACATTCACAAGAACAACACTAGGGATTTTACAACATGAAAAAGAAAGATTCCAGACTTATCATCTCAATTCATACAGGATGTAGTTTTCTTTTCTTAAGGTATTAACATCTGCTATTTTCCCTCTTCCCACCCTACAGTATAATCACTTACTCAAAATTCCAAGATGTACATAGCATTCTGCAAGTCATATCACATCATTCTTTGGTATGATCCAGAAGCAGATGTGTTGACAGCATTGGAATTTATTCTTTTTCATTGCTAAGTATAGAAGTGTTGGCTTATGCAATATTGCATCCAATGAAATATTGTGTCGCCAGTATGGGTTAAATATGTAGAGCAGGGGTGTCAAACTCAAATTCATCGGGGGCCGCATCAGCAGTTTGGTCACCCTCAAAGGGCCAGTTGTATCTGTAGGACTATGTGTCCACTCTTTATTATCATAAATTATTGTTTACCGCTCAGACTTTTAAGCAGAATAATAAGCAGACCCCCCCTAATAAGCAGACCCCCTCCCCCCCACATACATCATATGTACTTACAGTACAGGAGAGAAGGGTTCAGGCAGCTGTTGGATCTGTCACATCACAGGATGGCATGCGCTCAATATAAAAACAAGTGGAGGTTTCCTGAATGCATGTAAAGTGGAGGTTTCCTGTGTAGAACGGCCGGCGCCGCTAGAGGGCAGACGTTCTCTGGCTTGTAGGCTGCCGCGCATGTGCTGAAGAGGCAGCTTTCTTGTGTAAAAAAATAAAATAAAAGCGAGAATAAAAGGTGAAGGCTGGCGGCCGGCGGCGGCTACACGGGCCACATGACGAGGTCTGGCGGGCCGGATTCGGCCCGCGGACCTTGTGTTTGACACCCGTGATGTAGAGCAATATAATATTTATTGCATAATGTGAAGGGATATAATTATTATGTGTACTACTTATTAATCATACATGGAAAAAATGATCCAGGGAAATATTGGATATTATTCAATATCCAATATTTGGAGTCGACACACTGAAATTAAGAAGCATGACTGTTAGGTTCATTAATTTTAATGGGTTTACTCTGAGTAAAACCTAACTGAATACTACCCATTATCAAGCATTACGAGCATGTGATATGTGATAATTGAAACTCTTTTTGCTGTATTGTAGGCTAACCTTGATTTCTGTATTACAGTAAACAATTCTATATAAATTATGTAGCCTATGCATTATGGTTGAGATAAATCAGTATCAGGCATTAATTCTGAAAAAGCTAGGCATTTATTTATATTTCTATATATTCATATTAGATTTTCATGTACTGTATTTAGACTTTGACTAGACATAGTTTGTAACCTTTCTCCTAATGTTCCATGTCAAATGAAGAACCCTTTGTCTTGACTAGACTTTACAAACCCTCCACAGAGAAAGTATTTTGCTTCACATTCACTGACATAGATCCTAGGTATGTTGGTCCATGTTGGCCCTTATATTTAAAAATATTTTTTAAAAAGTGATATTTCTCTTGAGCATTAAGGATATTGAAATAAAACCTATCTCGTAAGTCACACCATGTGACAACTCTGAATATTTGCTTTACCTTCCAACCTACTTTTACAAACTCCCTGTCCTTAACTTTAAGTCTCTACACAGCCTTCCTCTGCCTTTCCTCTTGGCTATTATACTCCAATATAGCCCATGATCTTTACTACTCAATCAGTCAATGGCTTTCTGGTTTCCGCCTCTTAAAATTCTGTCCGTTCTCCCTAGTGCTTGATACTTCTTCCCAGGAGATGTATGGGATGCCACCTCCCTCTTTTCCTTAAAATCCATCCCATCATAATCTAGCTCTCCAATGAGGCTGAACCTCTCAGTCATGGCTCTTGATATAAATTAAGCCTAATTAGTGCCCTTGCTGGTCATTGTAAATATGTGAAAGCATTTTATATTAATATATGTTATTATGTGTTCTGTTTTTTCTGGGTTTTTTGTACACTAGTTTGGTATTTTTAATGTTACATGGATATTATTATTATTATTATTATTAATAATAATAATAAATGGCTCGGGAGCGAGGGGAATACCCAGTGAGACAGACTGTGATTTTGAGGTCCCTTCTCCTAATCTTGGTTAACATATTGGGAATGCTAGCAAACAATTTTCTCCTAGGTATAATAATATTTGTATGATTGTTTCATGTACTATGTTCCTAACTTTGTTTGGGCTCAGGCCCCTAAAGGCAGTTAATCCACGCCTGGGTACAGAGGTGCTATATGGCCCATTTAATTCTTAACAGCACACTCCTGCAAGGCAAAGAGCTGGGGCTTGTCCTGATGGTTAAGAATTGTGGTTAATTTATTTGATGGGTTTCTATGGTGCCCAGGAATGCAGTTCCATGACACAATGGTGCAATTGGCAGCTTAGATGACTGGGGTGGTGGTATACTTTGTTCAAAGTAATGAACATTGTCCAACACACTGTCTCAAAGTCCCCTGAGCAGCTTTGAACTGTGCTATCGTGATTGCTTCTTGACTTTTCATTAAGCTACTGTTTCTCTCCAGCCGTTCCCTGAAGTGGTGATTGAGAGCAGGATTGTGCCAGTAATATATTGTCATCTGTCAAGGGACCTTCCGTTTTATGGCCTCGTGTGCAGTGCGGCCGAGAAAATGGAAAAGAACAATTATTTCTTGTTCATTCTGGATTCCTCAACAGTGCAGCTCACCACGCCGCGGAAAGAGTCTCCATGACATTTGATTTCTTTGGATTAGCTAATTTCTAATGGTTAAGTGAAAATATTTATTTCTCAGATCTTTACATGTGTAATGTTTGTAAAAGTGGTCTCGTGGCCTTCCTCACTCCCCCACATTCTGCTGGAAAATGCATTTTCGGAAGAGGTAATTGAAAGCAGCGTAGGAGAGGTGTTTTTTTCAGTCTAGCAGCTCTCAATTCCTAATTGTCCTTGCTGAAGCAGATTTTCCAGCAAAAGCTATCAGGCTACCATTATGTATGCATGCGTGTAACATGTAGTTTAGCCCTCAGTCATTATGACTGCCTCACTTGAGAAGGATTTATCTTAAAATTCATTGGGAATAAAGGTTGCTATTTTTTCAGCGCAACTGTTTATTTCTTTGCTTTGCTTTCCCCCAAACCTGGAAAAGGTTTATTTATTTATTTATTTATTTATTTGATACGCGTAATACATTTTTCAGTTCCAAGTGATGAATGATATTAGATACAACAGAAAAAATACATTGAAACATTCAAGGCAGGATGAACGCATGGGGATATAAACTAAACTGGCCCCACAATCCTCTAGCAGACCTCAGAAGTGGGACAAGGACCACATTCACACAATTCATTTTAAAGCACTATGATACTACATTAATCAGTCATGGCTTCAAATAAGTTTGGGAGCTTTAGTTTATTGCAGTTGCTGTAGCCCTCAAAGAGAAACAATTCCCTGAGAGGAGGATTGATTGTTAACCCACTCTGGGAACTACAGTTCTGGGTTGGAGGGGACTCCTACCAAATTTTAGCACCCTTAAACTACAGCTCCCAGGATTCTTTGGGGGAAGGCATGACTGTTTAAAGTGGTATCATAGTGTTTGGTGTGAATATGGCCAAGGAGCTAGTAACAGAAATGAGGAGATTTCTGGCAAAATGTGGAAGGAGACACTGGATGCCTATATTTGTGCTTGAAAATCCGCCATCCCTGAATTCTTCCTTCAGTGGAACTGTTGTTTTTTTGGAGCTTTGATGTGTTCTCAAAAAAAGCTGGCGCTTTTGGTAAAGTATAACTTTCAGTTAGCACAACAGTCACTGCTTTGGAAACATTCCCTCTGAATTATATCAAAAAGAATTCCAGTTTCTTTAATCTAACTCATCCGTATCATCAGCACCAATAAACTAAGCTACTTCAGACTCCAGACTCCTGTCTTGCCAAGAGTTGGCATTATGCTTGGCGCCAAGTAACTTATTATAAACAATGAGTAGTTCAGGCCTACATGTGTGCATATTCTTATGAAGGCAGCATGTGAATGTGTGGAGTTGGCACCGGCATTTCAGATCCTGCTGTTACATTCTGCATGAGGAACTAAGAAAGCTGCCCTATGAAATAACATAATAATGTGTTTATTAGTACTTTGGCAAGGCATGAATTACTGGAGAAAGTTCTAAATTGGTTTCTGAACTTCAAGGATATGGAAAGCTCGACTTGCCTCAGTACAACTTGTGGCACCAACGTGGAGCTTTAGAGAACCATCCTCACTTCATTGCACTTCTAACAATCCCCGTTTAAGAATAATGGTGTGAAGATCTTAGTTGTGCCTTGGAGTCATTTTAGAATCTTGGAATGCTGCCATGTGGCGAGAAGCCAAAGGTTATGCACACAAGGCCTATAAATTCTACCTGCATATAGGGTAGTTTATAATAAGCACTAGTTAGTTTATTCAATATTTTCCATAACAGAAGCTTACCCTTATTGATGGGCGAGACCCCCTGGCTCACTTTGGATTGGTTCAATCTTTCTCAGCTTTCTTGGCAAAATCTCAGGTTTCCCCCCAGGGGTTCTCTTCTGGCTTCCAATGCAAATTTGGGGGAGTTCCCCACCAGTTCTTCATTTGGCTAAAACTTTGGAGCAGCACCAACTGCCACAAAAACAAAAGCAAAACCCACACACCATGGGGAAGCTTTGGAGAATTTTACCTCTTACTGGAAAATATTTGAAGACTAGGGGGCTATGCCCCTGCTACTTTTGCTCCCACCCCAGCCTCCTAGAGCATACCCTCCAACATTTCTCTGATGAAAATAGGGACGTCCCATTCCATAATGATATTTTATTTATTTATTCCACACATATCTTACTGGGTTGCCCCAGCTACTCTGGATGGCTTCCAACATATATAAAAACATAACAAAACATTAAACATTTTTTTTTAAAAAAAACCCTTCCCTATACAGAATTGCCTTCAGATGACAGGGGGGGTTGGATAACTCCATACCCTCCAACATTTCTCCAATGAAAATAGGGACATCCTAAGGAAAAGTGGGAAATTCCAGGGTCAAATCAGAAACCAGGACGGCTTCTCTACATCAGGGATGTCCATGGAAAATAGGGACACTTGGAGGGTCTGCTAGAGCTTCTCCTTCCTACACCATACAACTACCCAGCTTGCTTTTGACCCCCCCACCCCCCCACTTCTGGAGCTACTTCCATCTTCTGTTAGTCTTCAGATGCTTTCAAGCTCCTGCTTTCGTCTTCAACCCCATTTCCATGACTCTCTCCCTTTTTGCACCCCACTTTGCACCCCTATTTTCATCTCCCTCTTCTCCTTACTTTTTTCAACTCTGCTTTTCACATGGATCACCATTTCCATGATTTGTCCTCTCTCTCCTGTTGTGCAGCCCGTTTTGCACACATCCACCCCATTATCACCTCCACTCCTCTTTTCCTACCTCCGTCTTCCTACTTTTTAGAACTTTTCCTTGCAGATAGGAAGATGTCTAAGGTCACTCAGCCAAGGATGATGAAATGCCCTTTTCACTTTTGCACTGAGCTCACAAAAAGTTTGGTGTGGAGTCAACATGCACAGGCACACTGGGGTGGGGCTTGTGAGAAGGCAGCTTTCGCCCTCCCACATTTAAGCCCATTTGCTTTTTGCTTGAATACCCAAATGCATGTCTCTGGCATGTTCTATTTCACTGCTTGAGGTGAAACAGGAAGTGCTGCCTTGTCCCACCCTTCCATTGTATCACCCCTTACCCAAGTTGTGTGGCAAGAAGTGGCAAACATTTGCAAGACAGGCAGGTTCTGGCGAGATCTCGCCAAAATCTCATATCTTGCGTGCTCTGAGAGATCTTGCGAGATCTTAGTGACACAGATGTAGTCGCCACTTCCCTGCCAGTGGCAGAGGCAGAAAGTTTGCATGAGGGATCATACAGACACTGAAATAAATCTGTATTGGTTGGATGTGAGTGTGTATTAGGGCTTGTTGCCATGAAACCATGCAGAAGATCATCTGGCAGTGCCCTAGACACTCCTGATGTTGATGCCTGTGATGGCTGTTGGGTGTAGCAGGTTTTTATTTTATTTTAAAAAATACAATGTATGGGTTATGCCCAGAATACTGCTATTCCCTCCTCACAGGTTCTTGCTTGTATAGTATTACTTAAAGGAAATTCTTTCAAAAATGTGTTCATTTCCTTTACTTAAGCCCAGGGACCTCCTGGGAAGTCACTATAGGCATTATAAGCCGACTCCAAAATAGTTTTGCAGTAAAATCTGAGCCTTTAGCTCACTAGTCTGATTGATTGAGGATAGATTAATCTAACTTTAATAAACATGTTGTTAAGGAAACCTGAACAGCCTGCAGCTTATGTGGAACAATAGCTTACAGAACTGCTCCATAGAGATAGGAACTGTTAGGATGGGTGCAATGTTAACCTATTTGCTAATTGTAACCTAATTCCATTTGTTTAGATCCGGAGAGACGACTCACAAATAAAATCTTAGGGATACCTCTCAGTATCTAAACAAATCAATAATTCAATCCTTTTTGGCCTTCTCATTGGTTTGAGTCCAACCAAAATTTAAACACCCCGAATAGGAGTGATTGAAACACACGGTATCAAAATAAATAAATTTTAAAAGTGCTTCACTTTCCTGGCTAGATCATGCCCATAGTGTTTTTATCTTGTCTGTTTCCTTTTCTTCTTACAAAGCTGAAATAGTTTACTGGCTTGCTTTAAGTGATTTAATTGAACCCACAACTGTTCATAACAGCCTGCATTAGACAAATGTTTTGTTGCTTAGAAAACCATAATTCTGAACTTTATTCCACTGTGTTTAGGAGTAAGAAGAAAGGAAAGGATTTTCGTCCAAGCTTGGGATAGTGACAGTCTCATTTCCTGCCTGATTTTAAGCTTCTGTGTCCCATTATCTGAAAGCAAAATCTCCTGCCCATTATTGCAGTATGTCCATCTGAAACATGTGTCAGGAAGAAGCGAGATTCTGTACAATGACCGACATTTTCCTCCGCACCCCCCAGTTTCAGGCAAGACAAATTTCAAAGTAAATAGGAGGCAAAAAGAACCCAAACAAAAACTGCTTTCAATGAAATGAATGACGTATTATTCTACTATGACTGTAGAAACCAGGAAACATTTGGATTTAATTCTCATTTGGATGCAGTCCACTAAAGTTCAGCTGAATGTAAGTCCTCAAGCAAATGAAACTCATTTCCTATCCACTGGCCTGGCAAAATGGACTGCAGGTTTTCAAAAGTTCTTCAGTTTTGCATCTTCTACGGACATGTTTAGCTTTCCCTTTCAGATGATTTCTATACTTCGCAGTTTAAATGTGTGGATGTAAATTAAATTACAAATTATACCTTAACTGTGTATCACTATGATGAACAAACCATAAATGAGTGACTCTTCCAAGATACTCCTTAATGTCAGATTGAACCCAAGTTCCTGAGCCAAACTGAGAGCTTGGAAGGTGCTACCTCTGCCCCCTCTGACCCCATGTGATCCCCAAAGGAATTCTTGCTACCTCTCAGCTTTCAAACACACCCCTTCCTTTTACAGAGGAGCAGCATCAGAGCAACAACATGGCAACTGCAAAAGCGACCCCCCTCTGTCTCCTCTTTATCATCACCCAGAGTGCAGTGGGCTTTGGGTGGGATAGTTTGTTTAAGGGTTCCTCTTAAGGGTCATTCATTCAAAAGCTTCCCTGGAGAGGGAAGAGTAGACACATTCAAGACAAGTTCTCATTTCCATGCAGAACCTAAAAGACAAGCACCAATATGTTTTTTCTTCTGGAGACAACTTTGTCTCATCTTCTCCTTTGCTGAATCTACAAGCTGAATCTACGCACCTCTTTATCCTGACTTTTGACACTTGGGAGGCAGATTTCCAGGACCCACTTTATTTCTTTGGTTGTAGGTTGTTTTAAACTGTTTTTAACATTGTGTTTAATAATAATAATAATAATAATAATAATAATAATAATAATAATTTATTTATACCCCGCTCTCCCCAGACAAGACCGGGCTCAGGGTGGCTAACACCAGATATAAAAACAATTGATTAAAATACAACTTAAAAACAAGATTAAAATACAACATTAAAATGCAGCCTCATTTCAGTAGAAACTCAAATCAAAAACTTTTTGGGGATGAAAACGTCAAATCTTCACCAAGGCCAACTATCCAGACTGGTCGTGCGTGGGCCAGAAAAAAGCCAGGGAAGCCCCCAAATAGGAGTTCCATCACAGGAGAAAGGAAAAAGGAAAGAGGGGATCAAATTGATTCCAAGCCAAAGGCCAGGCGGAACAACTCTGTCTTACAGGCCCTGCGGAAAGAAATCAGATCTTGCAGGGCCCTGGTCTCATGAGACAGAGCATTCCACCAGGCTGGAGCCAGTGTTGAAAAGGCCCTGGCCCTGGTTGAGGCTAATCTGACTTCCTTAGGGCCTGGGACCTCTAGGGTGTTGCTATTTATGGACCTTAAGGTCTTCCATGGGGCATACCAGGAGAATATTTAATAGTTGTAACTGGCCATGGGAGCTTAGGGTGAAAGGTGGGTTGTTCTTATTCTTATTCTTACATCACTACTTAGTACTCTGTATACATGATTCATCCAACACAGATGAGCTTTGCTCCCATCCTTTGACAGCCTTTGCATGTAAGTGTTAAGCAAAGGTTAAAAAAAGAAAAAAAGGTAAAAGACCCCTGGATGGTTAAGTCCAGTAAAAGGCAACTATGGGGTTGCGGCATTCATCTTGCTTTCAGGCCGAGGGAGCCGGTGTTTGTCCACAGACAGCTTTTTGGGTCATGTGACCAGCATGACTAAACTGCTTCTGGCATGACAGAACACTGTGATGGAAACCAAAGCGCACAGAAATGCCATTTAGCTTCCTGCCACAGCGGTACCTATTTATCTACTTGCACTGGTGTGCTTTTGAACTGCTAGGTTGGCAGGAGCTGGGACAGAGCAAAGGGAGCTCACTCAGCTGCCTAGGACTGAGCTATCTGAAGCACTGCCTCTACTTCTATGAACCTGCCCATTCACTTTGATAATCATAATCTAGGCCAAACAACATATGTTAAATCCATGAATTAAACTTGCATGTCTCCCCCACCCCCCCAAAAAAGAAAAATATTGGAGCCAGAGTGGTGTGCTCCAGTCAGAACCATGACTTGGATGTTATGCTGATCTTGAGAGATAAGGCTACAGTTGTTTGGAGTGCAAAATCAGCAGTGTGAGGGTTCCTCCAAAAATAAAACATGTGAGTAATTTCAGGAGAAGCAAGGAGAGTTTCAGGAAGACTGTATGAAGGGGGGTTTCACACATTCCTAATTCCTATACTGTACTTTACTGTGCTCACTTCTGGTTAGTTGACATACTTGTCTGCTTTTCATACCCTTTGCACTCACTGTTATATGCTCTTAACGCACGCGTGAAAAAATTTGTTTGGTCTCACCTTATATACATGCTACTAAAAACTTACTTTTCCTAGCCAGCTTCTATTTCTAGATTTCATTACGATGGGAAGGTGCAAAGATAGATGCACCGGAGTATATTTAAGCATGAATATGGTCTTCTTAGCTAAAGAGAAGATCTTTTCATGCAAAAAAATTAGATTGCTGACTTTTGGATCAACGTTTACAAAGTTTTCCAAAAACACATTACAGTGGTACCTCAGGTTAAGTACTTAATTCGTTCCGGAGGTCTGTTCTTAACCTGAATCTGTTCTTAACCTGAAGCACCACTTTAGCTAATGGGGCCTCCTGCTGCTGCTGCGCCGCCAGAGCACAATTTCTGTTCTCATCCTGAAGCAAAGTTCTTAACCTGAAGCACTATTTCTGGGTTAGCAGAGTCTGTAACCTGAAGCGTATGTAACCTGAAGCGTATGTAACCCGAGGTACCACTGTATTAGCTCAATGTGCTACAAAGCAACATTGTCATACTCTATGGTGGACTGACTTTCACTATGTTTATAAAATGTATAATTATTGACACATCTTGCAAATGTTAGGTTCTATCAGTGAGTTTTAATTATTTCCCTTTTATCTACCTCCATGTTCCAAGAAATGACACCTGTGATGGGATGATGAGCTGCTTGTGCGTAAAATCGTATCCCCTCAGAGTTTGTTCAAGTCCACAAACCTCTGTCTGTGACGGAGCCCCTCAGACATGGCTCCTCTAGTCACTAGCAGATTCCGACAGTGGTTGCTTTCGGAATCGCTTCCAACATAAAAGCTCCTTAACGGAAACACGTCTTCTGGACTCTCTGCGTGACAGTTTCCGGCGAGGAGTGGGTGTCCCTACAGGAGGTCCTGAAACCTCCCCACTGTTTTCGCTGGAAGTGTCTCTGAGCCATCCCTCCAGCTCACTTTCCCTCAGCTCAGCTCCTCTCCCCCTACTGGTTCCCTCTTCAGCTGCTGAGTCTCTCCCAACCTGTGTGAGCCCTTTCACCTCCCTTCCTTCCGATGGCAGTTCCCTGACATCCACCTCCCCTCCAGGGCCCCCTTCATCCCCTCTCGCCCCCTCCTCTACGGGCGGTGAGGAGGCAAAACCCCGGAATGAACTTCCTTCATCTTCCGATGTCTCGAACACTTCTCTCCACCTGTTGCGGTTCCTGGTCTCGAAGTACTCCTCCTCCTCAGAGTCCATCTCCCCTTCCCCCTCCGAGTCCGGGAATCCTTCCAACTCCTCCTCCTCATCGGTGGTCCCAAAGTATTCCCTCCGGAACCTCTCCACAGGCTGAGGTTTCCTTGGGAACCTTTGATGGAACGTTTCTATCAATACCTCGTCATTGATATCTTCTGCCATTACCCAAGTGTTTTCTGACTCCGGTTCTCCTTCCCACGCTACCAAATACTCCACCTGATTCCCCTTCCACCTCGCGTCGAGGATTTCTGCCACATGGCTGCTGCATTCCCTTTCTTCTATGACCGGTCCCCGAGTGGCCATCCCTTCTCGTCCCCCCTCATACGGTGACAGTAACGACCTGTGAAATACTGGGTGCAGTTTCATGTGGTTGGGTAACCGGAGCCTGAAAGCCACTGGGTTGACCTGTTGAATGACCTCAAAGGGACCCAACCTCCTGGGTCTTAATTTCTTACAACCTCCTTTGAACGGCAACCCTTGGGTTGACAGCCACACCCTATCTCCCACCCTTATGGTTTCACCTTCCCTTCGGTTCTTGTCTGCCTGCCTCTTGTATTCTTCCTTCGCCCTTTCTAAGTTGAGTTGGAGCTGACGATGGATTGCTTCCATTTCTTCTACAAAATGCTCGGCTGCCGGGACGCTCCATCTCTCCCCTTCTCCCCCTGGGAAAGCCCTGGGATGACACCCATAATTAGCCAAGAAGGGGCTCATCCCTGTGGACACATTCTCGGCATTGTTGTAGGCAAATTCCGCCAGCGGCAACTTTTCTACCCAGTCATTCTCTCTGTCATTGACATAACACCTCAGGTATTGCTGGAGGACACCGTTTGCTCTTTCCGCCTGCCCGTTGGTTTCAGGGTGCCGGGCAGTCGAAAAGTTGACCTCCACCTGCAGTAAGCTCATGAGCTTCCTCCAGAACCTGGAAGTAAATTGTTTTCCTCGGTCTGAGACCACCCTCAATGGCACCCCGTGCAACCTAAAAATGTGTTCTACAAATAACTTCGCTGTCTCTTCCGCCGTGACTGCATGCGAGCAGGCTACAAAGTGGCACATCTTTGTTAGTAGGTCTACCACCACCATGATGGCTGTTTTCCCCTTGGACTTCGGCAGATCAGTCATAAAATCTATCGACACTGCCTCCCAAGGTCGTTCTGGGGTTGGTAAGGGTTCTAATAGCCCCGCCGGTGCCCGCCTCTCCCCTTTGGCTCGCTGGCATTGCTCACACCCTCTTACATACTCCCGTACATCTTCCCTCACCTTAGGCCACCAAAATTCCCTGGTGACCAACCACATGGTTTTGTGTTGTCCAAAATGCCCCGCCGTGGGGCTGTCGTGCAACTGCTTGAGTACCCTCCCCCTTAAGTCTCCTTCAGGGATATACAGTGCCCCTTTGTAATACAAAGCTCCATTTCTTTCCTCGAAACCCCCTGGTTCCTCTCCCTCACCCCTAAGACCTCTGAGCTTATTCTGGGCGTATTCATCATTCTCTGTTTCCTCTACCAGTTCTCTTTGTCCCACCAATGCCGCCCCACACACCCAGCGGTCCTCTGGAATGACATGTCTCTCTTCGGGTGCTCCCTCCCCCTCCAAATATTCAGGTTTGCGTGAGAGAGCGTCCGCCCTAATGTTCTCTGGGCCTGGCACGTAACAAATCTCAAAGTTAAATTTGGAGAACTCCTGGGCCCATCTCACTTGCCGTTGGTTGAGCACTCGTGCCGTCCTCCAATACTCTAGGTTCTTGTGGTCAGTGCACACTTGCACCTTATGTTGTGCGCCAATTAGCAGGTGCCTCCATCTCCGGAACGCCTCATGAATGGCTAGTAGTTCTCGGTCATACACCGTGTAGTTCCTCTCGGATTTGTTCAGCTTTCGCGAAAAAAAGGCACACGGTCTCCACTCTGACTCCTCCTTCCCTGGCTGCAGAAGCACCGCCCCAATCGCTCTGTCTGATGCGTCAGTTTCCACTCTCATCGGTTTTTGTAAATCCACATGCAGGAGTTGTTGTTCCGAGGCGAAGGCCCTTTTTAGTTCCTCAAATGCTCGCTCCGCCTCCTCAGTCCAAACGAACTTCTTCTTACTGCTGAGACAGTCCGTAATGGGCGCCGTCAGGTGGGCAAAGTTTTGGATGAACTTACGATAGAAGTTCCCAAATCCTAGGAACCTCTGCACATCCTTCCTTGTTTTGGGTGTTTTCCATTCCAGCACCGCCTGGACCTTGCCGGGATCCATGGCCAATCCCTTGTCTGACAGGCGATACCCCAGGAATTCCACCTGCTTGGTATGAAACTGACACTTCTCCAGTTTCACCCACAGCTGGTTGGCTTGCAGCCTGCTCAACACTTCTCTGACGTCTCTCACATGCTGCTCCTCATTCTCAGAATACACCAACACGTCGTCTAAGAAGGCCACACAATTCTTGTAAAGCAAAGGCCCCAGGACGTGGTTCATAAACGATTGAAAGCATGCGGAGCCTGCTTGTAGGCCGAAGGGCATAACTAAATATTCAAATGCCCCTAAAGGGGTGAACATGGTGGTTTTCCATTCATCCCCCTTCCTTATTCGTATCAGGTTGTACGCCCCCCTTAGGTCCAGCTTTGTGAAAATCTTTCCCTTCCGCACCCTTGTCAAAATGTCGTCAATCCTGGGCATAGGGAAAGCCACTGGTTCTGACACTGCATTTAAGGCCCTGAAGTCACACACCAGCCTCGGCTTGTTCGTGTTTTTTTTATCCACAAAAAACACTGGGCTGCCCCCCACCGCCCTGGACTCTCTGATGAACCCTCTCTTCAGGTTCTTGTCAATGAACTCTCTTAGCTCCTGCATCTCTCTGTCTGACATGGCGTACAGCTTGCCTACAGGGAGCTGTGCCCCAGGGAGTAAATTGATTTGACAGTCAAAGGGTCTATGCGGGGGTAGTTGGTCAGCTTCCCTTTCGCTGAAGACGTCGCGGAGATCTGCGTATTGTCGTGGTACCTTCACGTTCTCCGTTACTTCAGTCCCTGCTAGGGTGGCTTGGGCCCCTGCCAAACCCTTTCCCTCTTTGCAGTGTTCTAAGCAATGTGCTGAACCAAAAGAAACCACTCTCTGATGCCAGCCCACCAGCGGATCATGTAACGCTAGCCAGCTCATCCCCAATATAATGGGAGCTCCTCCCAAGGTGGCCACATTAAACGCTATCAGTTCGGTGTGCCTTGCCACCTTCATTATCATTGGGACGGTCTGCAAGCTGACTTCTCCTCCCAACAGCTCCCTGCCATCGATCGTGGTCACCTGCAGGGGGTTGCTTAAAGGGATCGTCTGTATCTGGTGTTCAGCTGCAAACTCTTTGCTCATGAAATTGCAGGAGCTGCCTGAGTCCAACAGCGCCTTTATCTTTAGAGGGTGTCCGTTTGGCAGCTCTAGCGCCACTTCTATCACTAGGGCGGGTTTAGGAGGTTCTGGCGTGGGCACTTTCACTGCTCTTTGGCCTGGCTGCTGTGCCCCGACGGTGGCAGCCAGGCGTTGGCTTTTACTTGCTCCGGTATTTCTTCCTCTCTTCCCTCCACAGCTCCTACCATCCCTTGCCATTCCTTCCTCTGGGGGCAGACTCTGGCAAAGTGACCTGGCTGTTGGCAGAGATAGCATTTCCGGGCGCCTTTTCCCTCCTTCTTTCCCCCCTCACTGGGCTTTGAAACTGCGCGCGCGCGCGCTGTTCCGATTTCCATCGGCTCTGCCGGCGGGAAAGTTGGCTCTGGAATGTCTGGAATGCGGAACTCCTTCCAACGTTCCCCCTTCCCTTCCCGCCTCTCCAATGCTCTCGCCTCCTGGCGCGCTCCTATGGTCAGCGCTGATTTGGTCAGCTGGTCCATAGACTCCGCCCTGGGCGCCCGGGAAAGTTCGTCTTTCACAGCCGAAGAAAGCCCTTCTTCAAAGAGCATTTGAATGGGTTCCGCCGATAGATCCCACCCCAATTTATGGATCAACATGGTGAACTCAGTCCAGTACTCACGGACAGATCGGCTCCCCTGTTTGCAAGCCATTAACTGTCTGCGCACCACTCCCTGTTCAATATCGCTGGAAAACATCAGATCCATGGCGCGAAAGAACTTCATCGTGTCCTTTAGGACGTCACTATTCGCTGCCATCAGGGGTCTAACCCAGTCTCTCGCCCCCTTTTCAAGATGCCCAATCACGAAAGCCACTCGTGATTCCTCGTCAGGGAATTCATCAAACTGCAGATTGAGGGCATATTGCATCTCTGTCCGAAAGCCATGATAGTCTTTGGGCTCCCCCCCAAACTTCTGCACCAATCCTGGTACCTTTCTGGCGAGCTGGGTGGCTTTCCCCTTTTTGTCTGCATCCTGAGCCCTCCTCTCCTCAAGCCTCGCCGTCTGCAGCGCTAGCTGGACCTCCAACACCCGGTACCTTTCTTCCAGGCTTGGACCCGCTCCAGCTCCTGCTTCTCCGGTTCCGGCTGGGTTGCTCATGATGCCTTCTCCTGCACAAGCTGCTTTCAAAGACTGTCGGAATGCTGTGATGGGATGATGAGCTGCTTGTGCGTAAAATCGTATCCCCTCAGAGTTTGTTCAAGTCCACAAACCTCTGTCTGTGACGGAGCCCCTCAGACATGGCTCCTCTAGTCACTAGCAGATTCCGACAGTGGTTGCTTTCGGAATCGCTTCCAACATAAAAGCTCCTTAACGGAAACACGTCTTCTGGACTCTCTGCGTGACAGTTTCCGGCGAGGAGTGGGTGTCCCTACAGGAGGTCCTGAAACCTCCCCACTGTTTTCGCTGGAAGTGTCTCTGAGCCATCCCTCCAGCTCACTTTCCCTCAGCTCAGCTCCTCTCCCCCTACTGGTTCCCTCTTCAGCTGCTGAGTCTCTCCCAACCTGTGTGAGCCCTTTCACCTCCCTTCCTTCCGATGGCAGTTCCCTGACAACACCTTTGTACTAGAAGGGGGTCCAGAAGCTTTTGGGACCCAAAGACACCTTCGCAAATCTATCAGGATACCTATATAAGACGCTGGCCTAGATATATCCTTGATCAGGTTCACCAAGCCACTTCTGATATTCATAGGTATTTGTATTAACATGATAAATATTTTAGAGAAGCAAACATTTCAGACTATTTCAGCCTTCCCCAACCCGTTCTGACCAGGGCTGATGGAAATTGTAGTCCAAAGGATCTGGAAGGCACCAGGTTGCAGAAGGCTGGTCTATTTCACTGAATGTACTAAAAGAAAATCTAACAGGCTGTTAGTGTGTCTTCTGGAATGCTTTCAAATTCCATATATATGTTCTGAGCCCACATTACAGGCAAGTGCAATATCATTTAAAAATATGTTTTTCAGCAACAGGAGAGGAAAATATATATTTTCCAGTCCCAGAACTTGTTTGCCAAGTTTCAGCCCAGAGCAAATTTTTATGGTTCAGTTACAAACCTCTGAAAATAGGGGTTTATAATGGAAACACTGAGACGACGTTAACTATAGTGGCACAAGCAGGGCAGCTATAATATACACTAGGAATAGAAAATAAGATTAGATATGACATTTTGGACATGGGGCCTTCTCCAGGGTGTGGGAAAAATAGCTTGTGTTCTATTTCCCCCCCCCCCCCAAAGCCTGAACAAGGCCCCCTGGACCAAGTGTCACCTCTAATCTCATTTTCCATTTCTACGATGTATTTAATTATCCTCTTTTTATTATTTAGTTTTTAAAAATTACTTTTAGGGACAACCTTATAGCTTCCCCTAGTTGAGGCCTTTGAAACTGGGGGAGTCCTATCCAAAGAAAGGTTCACCCTCATTGGAAAAGGCTGTGTAAAGCAGTGATGGGGAACCTGTGGTTCTCAAGATCTCGTGGGATTCCAAGTCTCCTCAGCCCCAGCCAGCATGGCCAATGAAGGCCAGGGATTAAGGAAGCTGTAGTCCAACAATATCTGAAGTTCAACACGTCAGGAGGTTCACCATGTGCTGTGCTGTTTTATTGTTGTCTAAGATGCTTTCCCCCTTCATGGATCACTGCCTTGCCGTGGCGAAGGGGCTTGAACAACTCAGAGAAGCTGATCGCCGAAGAATTGATGCTTTTGAATTATGGTGCTGGAGGAGACTCTTGAGAGTCCCATGAACTGCAGGAAGATCAAACCTATCCATTCTGAAGGAAATCAGCCCTGAGTGCTTACTGGAAGGACAGATCCTGAAGCTGAGACTCCAGTGCTTTGGCCACCTCATGAGAAGAGAAGACTCCCTGGAAAAGGCCCTGATGTTGGGAAAGATGGAGGGCACAAGGAGAAGGGGACGACAGAGGACGAGATGGTTGGACAGTGTTCTCGAAGCTACCAGCATGAGTTTGACCAAACTGCGGGAGGCAGTGGAAGACAGGAGTGCCTGGCGTGCTCTGGTCCATGGGGTCATGAAGAGTGGACACAATAAACGACTAAACAACAACAACAAGATGCTTTTGCCATGTTTGTGTTTCATACTCTTTCACAAGCCATTCTTGAGAATGCAGAACCGTTTACCTTTACCTCATACCTTTCATAAATGAATAAAATAAAGAAATGGATATAATCTGCTCCCCTGCCCCCTTAGAGCTCATATTTGGTTGCCCAAATAGGGTGGCTGTTTATGCATTGCCAGAAGACGAAACACATCACCAGAAATAGAAAACAAAAGAGGACAGCAATTTGTCTAAAATTTAAATATGCTAATTTATATGTATAGATGCAAATTTGGAACTAATTACTTTAATTTAAATAGAAATATATTTTGGAGAAGACTGGCCTCTGTGCCTGTTCTCCCAGAGTGCTGTGAAGGATAATTTCTAGGCTCTCCTAATTTTCATGGCTATCCTTAAACTGGACCTGAAACAGAGGACTCCAAGCAAACAGAAAGTAGACTGTCCTCTGAAAGTCCTTTAAAACAAAGAACTGTCCTCTGATATATACACTTCATTGAAAGTTGTGGCTCCAGCTTAACTCTGTACAAGAAAATAGCGTTTGAGTGAAGGCAGGGGCATATGAAGTGGGGGGGTGGAGGGGGCGGTCTGCTCAGGGTGACACTCTGGTGTGTGTGTGACAAGATGGCTCCTGCCTCCCCTCAGCTGTAGAGTGGCTGAGGGCGTGCACAGTCTGTACAGGCTGCCGCTCTTGCAAGCCATCCATACAGGCGTCTGTACGGGCTCCCCCCCCCCCCCCGGGTGCCGGAGAGGGTTCCTCTGCCACTGAGTGAAGGATCAGGGTCCTCATATGTGCTCACAGTGTGTCTTGGGTGTTGGAACTAAACATTCCAATGCAGTTCAAGCTTCTAGATTGAAGTTCGTTTTGGGTTTTTTTACCAGTACAATTGCCCTTTCATTCAGTCGTCATTTAAGTGTTCGACAAATAATGAAATATATTGTGAATTTGAAAAAGAGGGAAATAATTTCCTTCTCTCTTTAGTTGACACTCAGTGGTACTTGCATAACAAACCCTTGAGAATTATTTTTATTTTGGTTATTCTGAACTTAGGGTACTGTGGCAGCTACCCTGACTTTGTGTTGGGATATTGCTTTTGTCAGTGAAGAGGAGATTAAATAGAAGCTCTCCAGAGACAAGAGAAACTACTTAGACCTATTTGCACTATAGTGATGCAGTATTGAGATTTTAAGTTGTTTGGACTGGTCATTAATTATAATGGGATAAAATGTACTATGAAGAGGACACTTGAGCTAACTAATGTATGACCTTTCATTAAGAGAGTGCTATAATAACTGAACATACAAAATCAGAAAGCATAAAAATGCACAGGAACTATTTCCAGGTATTTACACAGCAAGGCCAGGGAAATCTGGTGCCAAAAGAGAGGGATGGCGCTAACAAATCCAAAATACCTCCTAACCATTTCTTCATTTTTAATTGTACTGGTCAAAAACAACTGATGCGGTTTTAATCAGAAAACAGCACTGATATATCAGAGATCTGAACATGTTATACATATGCGATGAGAAAGGGTCACGTTAACTTTATAATGTGCCATGTATGTAACTTAAAAAGCACATGATGTAGTTAAACGTAATATGTAAAACATTGATAACTGCAAGCAAAGCAGGGTCAAAATAATGATTTGACTGTGCAAACCAGGTTGTCTCTGAAGATCATTTTACCTACTGGGTTTTTATCTAATGCTGGAAAAGGTTCGGAAAAGTGCAACCAGAATGATTGATGGGATGGAGCAACTCCCCAATGAAGAAAGTTTGCAGCGTTTGGAGAAAAGGAGAGTAAGAGTATACACTTGATAGAAGTACAGTGAGGGGGAAAGGTATTTGATCCCCTGCTAAATTTGCCCATTTGCCCTCTGACAAAGAAATGACCAGTCCATAATTTCAATGGTAGGTTTATTGTAGCTGTGAGAGACAGAATAACAACAGGAAAACCCCCAGAAGACGAAAGTCAGAGATTGATGTGCATTATAAGGAGTGAAATAAGTATTTCATCCCCTATCAACCAGCCAGATGTCAGGCTACCTGGTATCTTCACTGTATATAATGAGCTGAGATTAGAAGCACCTGCTGTAAGGGAGAGGTCTTACCTGTAATCCCAGCTCGTTACAATACCTGTACAAAAGACACCTGTCGACACAGCTACAATGAACCTACCATTAAAATTACGGACTGGTCATTTCTTCGTCAAAGGGCAAATGGACAAGAAGAAGAAGAAGAAGAGTTTGGATTTGATACCCCACCTTTCACTCCCTTTAAGGAGTCTCAAAGCGGCTAACAATCTCCTTTCCCTTCCTCCCCCACAACAAACACTCTGTGAGGTGAGTGGGGCTGAGAGACTTCAAAAAAGTGTGACTGGCCCAAGGTCACCCGGCAGCTACATGTGGAGGAGCGGAGACGCGAACCCGGTTCCCCAGATTACGAGACTACCGCTCTTAACCACTACACGACACTGGCAAATTTAGCAGGGGATCAAATACTCCCCCCCAATGTATCGCATTGAGAAAGTGGGTAGAGAATTTTCTCTCTCTCATAACACTAGACCTTCTGGAGAGCCAGTGAAGCCAAATCTTGGAAGATTCAGTACAAATAAAAGAAAGAACTTCTTCATACAACGTGTAGTTAAACTATGGAACTCACTCCCACATGAGTCTGTGATGTCTACCAATCTAGATGGCTTTGAAAGAGGATTAGACAAATTCATGGAGGAGAGGGCTATTGATGGCGACTAGGCATGATGGCTATGCTTTGCCTCCACGGTCAGTGGTAGCAATTCTTCTGAATACCTGTTGCTGGAAACCACAAGGGGGGAAAGTGCTCTTGTGCTTGATGGTTTCCTACACACATCTGAATGGCCACTGTGGGAACAGGATGCTGGGCTAGCTAGGCCTAATCCAGCAGCCTCTTCTTGTCCCACCAGAGCCATGTAACCACTACATGAAAAGTACTCTGGACATAGTTGCATATGTTATACTGCAAACCTCTGCGAATGTCTGAAATTGTATATAAATAATGTTTTTGCATTATAAAAATTACTTTGGGGAAGGGGAAAAAAAGAGGATTACACAGCTGGTCCCTGTAAAAGTTGCCCAGTTTCAGGAGACCTCTTCACAGTATGCCTTTTAGGAAGGTCAGAGTTATAGCAATTGCACATTTCCTGCATTATGTGAAGATCAAGTTGCAGTTGTTAACAAGTTTTTAAAGAATTCAATCAGGAGGAATGTGGGCAGACAAGGGTGTGTTGTTTTGCATGTGAGCACATTCACTGTAGAATTGTTTCCTTGTTTGGGGGATTAGGAACTGTGACTGAATGAAGCTTCTTACAGCAATATCCCAAATCATTTTTTAAAGGTCTGTGCATCTGACATGTGATGGTGTTCTGCTATTGCATCAATAGCCTTTGAGAACGGAATACAGGAACTGAGTGCAGTTAAAAAAACAAAAACAAAAAAATCCCCGCACAATTTGTGTAGGGCTTGTTCCAGGTTCAAAGGGGCCCTCAGCTATGTTTCCTCCATGAATGTTCTCCTAGGCTGGTGCCCTCCTTTCTGCTGGCAACCTGACAGCAGTGCCAAATAACTATGAGTCATCACATTAAATTCCCCACATTGCCCTGGAGAGCCTGATGTAACGTTGCTGCAAAGCATTGTGGGAAGTGTAAAATGACAGCCCACAGGGCAGGCAGCAAAAGTTGCCCATGCCAGGGCATGGGGATCAGTAAGTAGAATAAGTCAATATGCCCCTCACATGAACTGTATTATTTATTCATTTCAGAGATTTCTACACCACCCTTTACCAAAGATGATCACGGGGTGGTTTATAGACATGTAGGCAGTGCTGAATCTAACTTAGAGCAAGACATTTTCTTCTGTTCCTGATGCATTGCTGTTGCAATAGCTTGTATAATATGAGCTACTCAAGTGCTTCCTTCTTCCTGTTTTTATTTTTGCATTGAATGTTTTTGATGAATGAGAGGAGTTTTACATTGTTTTGTGAGGTGACTGTCCTAAAAAGTGGTATAAAGGTAAAGGGACGCCTGACCATTAGGTCCAGTTGTGACCGACTCTGGGGTTGCGGCGCTCATCTCGCTTTATTGGCTGAGGGAGCCGATGTACAGCTTTCGGGTCATGTGGCCAGCATGGCTAAGCCGCTTCTGGCGAACCAGAGCAGCGCACGGAAACGCCATTTACCTTCCTGCCAGAGCGGTACCTATTTATCTACTTGCACTTTGATGTGCTTTCGAACTGCTAGGTTGGCAGGATCAGCGACCGAGCAACAGGAGCTCACCCCGTTGCGGGGATTCGAACCACCAACCTTCTGATTGGCAAGTCCTAGACTCTGTGGTTTAACCCACAGCGCCACCCGCGTCCCAAAAAGTGGTATAGAAATCTTTTAAAGGCATCCACAGTGGCTCACGAAAAGGCACAGCAATAGTTACCCTGCCATATATTATCTCGAACATTCCCTGAAGCTTTCCATGGACATTCAAATCCCCTGGGAGGATGGAACTCCTTCACACTCCCCCCAAATGGAGCGATGACCCTAACATCCTGCAACCTAGTCCTGTTCTCTTAGTAGTACAGGAATTTGTGTGTTGCTCATTATAATCAGAAAGTACAATCATATCCTGATGAGCAAATCACACAGTGGAAAGTGAATTGTACAAACATGAAGAGCTGCTCAACATTACACCGGTAGCAAAACTTTGAATGAAGATGTGTTTTGACATCTAGAGAACTGGGACACTGATGGAAACTGATAGAGCCAATACCAGGAAGTCGCTAGCTGCAGGAGGACACCCAGCAAATTAATGAGCTGTTTGTAACAGACCCACTTCCCCTAAAGGCAAAAGCCAGAAGCTAAAGACTGGTGCAAAAAGGCAAATGGGAAATACTGGTACATTTTCTCTCTCTCCATAATAACAACAGTTTAACAGCTTTGAAGAAACAACCACCCTTCTTTTTAAATAATATGCAAAGAGGGGCTCTGCAGGCAGATGTTGCCTATAGAGACATGTGTTTTCGGATTGCAGGATTATTATCCAGTGTCGATCATAAGATATTTTTTGCCCAGACAGGTTATCTCCCATTTATGTATCAAAACAAAGCCCAAAATATAAAACAATAAAGTAAAACATGACGTGAGAAACAAAAGCTTGTGGTATTTCCCGAGCACTTCTGGTGAGATGATTTTTAAGATGAGATCAGCTGTGGATGTTCTATCACCATTCCATTTATTCCTAATGTTCAGATACCTGGGGCCTCTAGGGAATTGATCATAGAGATACCCCACTGTCATGGAAATTCCTGTCCAAAGGAAATTTGCCAAAGGCTTAAGGACCAGTGTAATATTGCAGCCCCATGTGGAGGGATCCGAGCAACAAATCCCCACACACCTAGTGACTAGTGATGGAGCAGAACTGCTAAACCTAAGTGTTTCTTTCATAACATTACACTCAGCAGATGAAGCACCATCACTACAGAGCATGACAAACTTCCTAAATGTGAAGGAACAATATCCACGGAGGGAATTCATCCATGTCCCAACTGGCCCCCACAAAATCTCACCTCTATTTATCTTAAGGAACCTTTGTAAGACATTCTTATAAGATCTGAAAGTGACTGTCTCACAGAGAAAAACATTATTTTGTGTTTTAATTTAATTTTTTTATGAGGATTTAATCCCCCCTGGTTTCCCAGCATTTTTTATATCTGCATAAAGAAAACCCTTTCCCACCACGATCTGAATCATAGTACTGAATGTGACTGGAAGATACATTTTTATATATATGATTATACAACCAAGTCTGATTACTAACTCAGTAATCTTAAAGACCAACACCTTTATATTGGCATAAGCTTTCGTATACTTCATCAGATGCACAAAGGATTATGATTTTCATTCATTCATTCATTATCTTGGATTGCCCAAGTGTCTCTCTCTCTCTCTCTCTCTCTCTCTCTCTCTCTCTCTCTCTCTCACACACACACACACACACACACATTCTTTGGGTTACTTAGGTTAGGCGAAGTGAACTGCAGTGATAATGATGTCACTCACAAAACAGTTGTCGACACAGACACCCGGACATTGATAAGCCAATCATCAGATATTTACTAAAATCCTTTCTCTCAGTTCAGCCCACGAATGAAAGTACTGAACATCTTGGATGAATTGCAGTTTGGTGGTTTTATACTGCAATCCCCATTTGATGTTCCTTTACTTTAATATGACCACCTGTAAGTCATGATACCATTTCATGTGTCTGATGAACTGGACCATAGGCTGCAAAACCTTATGTCATATTAAATGTGCTAGTGTTTAAAGTGCCACACGATGCTTTGTTGTTGTTGTTTTTCTGCAACAGACTCTGAGAGTAACCCTTCTGGAAATCTCTTCGTGGTCTATGTCAGTTCTGAATAGAGCTAATGTTCTCCATTCAGTTCAATTCCTTCTTGTTACATAAGCTTTCTCTGCCCTGTGTTCTGGGGCTCCTGAATGCTCTCTTAAATAAGTCCCAATCTAAATACAGTGAATGGGAGCTCCCCTCACATGCAAATAGCAGGTGTGGATAAAAGCTCCAAGTTGAGCTTGGAGTCTACCTAACACACCACCTTGCGCTAGCTATTTTCTGAAAGGAAATAAAATATTGCACTCCAGGGAAAACCACATGGCCCTAAGAGAATTTCTAAATGATTTCTGGAATGAAAGCATGCCCAATTTGCTGAAAAAGTATGGATGTGCATGTATGGGTAGCGAGAGGGATGTGACAAATGAACCCCAAAACTGCTACAGTCAAACTGCATACAAGTTTGGATTTTTTTTTTAAAAAAATGAAATGCCCCGATTGAGGAAGTGTCTGGGCAGTTCAGAACTCCAACTTCCAGGGAGAAAAATGGATGAAAAATTTCAGGTGCATCTTTCGCTCTAAAGTGCAATTCACAAAGCTGTTCTGATGCAACCAGCTGTGACCCCACACTGGTGCAGAGTCAAGCCTGTGAACTGGGTATTAAGCCAAGCACTGCTCCCTTTCTGTCTGGGGTTTATTTTTGCAACTGGTTTTGCAATCTTGAAAGTTCCCAGCCAGAAATGAGACAACTCCTGTTAAGGATTGCACCCTTTGCCTTCTTATTTACTACAATTTAATTTTTTACATAGTGGAACAGTAGGGCTAGATACTGCGGTATGTTAATTATTCATTAAATGTGTTTTAATTATCTACATGTGCCCAGAGGCCCTTGGTTACAGGGTGCTTTTTAAAAAACATAAATAATCCGATCGCTATCATATTAGCAGGCTTTTGAAAAAGTAACTAGGAGATATTTCTCAAATGCAACGGGGGTGGGGGTGGGTTCTGGAACTGTGTTGCTATAAAATCCACACAAAGACTCAAAGCACTGCATAAAGATGGGTGGTCCAGAGCATCAACCTCTATATCTTTTTGCTTCTTTTATAATACAGTCGTACCTTGGTTTTTGAACAGCTTAGTTCTCAAACATTTTGGCTCCCGAACGCCGCAAACCGGAAGTGACTGTTCCAGTTTCTGAGCTATTTTTGGGAGCCGAATGTCCGATGGGGCTTCCACAGCTTCTGATTGGCTGCAGGACCTTCCTGCAGCCAATCGGAAGCCGCACTTTGGTTTCTGAAAGTTTTGGAAGTTGAAAGGACTTCCGGAATGGATTCTGTCTTTCAAGGTACGACTGTATAGGAGAAATGAAACCCACAACCTTGCATATCTGTGGAGAAATTGCAAGTGGGGGGTAAGAATGATATAAAGGTAAAGGTAAAGAACCCTTGACAGTAAAGTCTAGTCGCGAACAACTCTGGGGTTGCTGCGCTCATCTCGCTTTACTGGCCGAGGTAGCCGGTGTACAGCTTCCGGGTCATGTGGCCAGCATGACTAAGCGGCTTCTGGTGAACCAGAGCAGCGCATGGAAACACAGTTTACCTTTCCGCTGGAGCGGTACCTATTTATCTACTTGTACTTTGACGTGCTTTCAAACTGCTAGGTTGGCAGGAGCAGGGACCGAGGAACGGGAGCTCACCCTGTCGCAGGGATTCAAACCGCCGATCTTCCAATCAGCAAGCCCAAGAGGCTCACTGGTTTAGACCACAGTGCCACCCACGTCCCATATAAGAATGATATAGGAGTCCCCTATCAGGGCTGCTGAGAAATGCCACTGAGGACTGGCAAGGCGAGTACTACAGAAGGTTGATTTAAATGGATATACCAATCTTCCTCCCAGAGGAGCCTAGGGCAGCAAACACACAAACCTTAAACATCTAAAAACATTTCCAATACAGATGCAGACTGGGAAAGTTTTTAGTATTCCTGCTGTAACAATTTGTTGCCTTCTCTCAAATCCTTCTGTGGCTTTCTGTCCTCCCCTTCCCCCTGGCACACTTGCAATGTGTGCACGGAACAGGCCTTTCATGAAAGTGTAGGTGTTTAGGTAGAATGCAGGGATTCCTTCATGCCTCACAAGGTGCACAATCCTTCGCAGTCATGACACAGTGATTGCGTTACAACCTGCCTTCCTCAGTTTGGAGCCTGCCAGACGTTCCAGACTGCAGCTCACATCCCATCAGCCCCGGCCAGCAGGGCCAATGGTAGAGGTTGATGGGAGTTGTAGCCCAGCAACATCTATAGGGCACCAGGTTGCAGAAGGTTGCCTTACACTGATATCAGTTAGAACTTTAGGAAGAGGAAATCTCCTAAATTAGCCAGTTCTCCAGATATAGACAAATAAATATTGGGGAGTGGCGGGGAAGTCAAACTCTTTTCTCATCTATCATCTATCTATCTATCATCTATCTATCTATCTATCTATCTATCTATCTATCTATCTATCATCTATCTATCTATCTATCTATCATCTATCTATCTATCTATCTATCTATCTATCTATCTATCTATCTATCATCTATCTATCTATCTATCTATCTATCATCTATCACCTATCATCTATCTATCTATCTATCTATCTATCTATCTATCTATCTATCTATCTATCATCTATCTATCATCTATCTATCTATCATCTATCTATCTATCATCTTCTATCTATCTATCTATCTATCTATCTATCTATCTATCTATCATCTATCTATCTATCATCTATCTATCTTTCATCATCTATCTATCATCTATCTATCTATCTATCATCTATCTATCATCTATCATCTATCTATCTATCTATCTATCTATCTATCTATCATCTATCTATCTATCTATCATCTATCTATCTATCTATCTATCTATCTATCTATCTATCTATCATCTATCTATCTATCTATCTATCTATCTATCATCTATCTATCTATCTATCTATCTATCTATCTATCTATCTATCATCTATCTGAGATATATGTGTGACACACAAACACACAAACACAGTGACACTTTTACACCACACTACAGATTCTGAATTCTGTAGAGCACTGGAAATCGAAGCACTTTGGGCACCACTATCCTATTCACTGTGAATTTCTCATTTGTGCAGTGCAACATTATTCATGTTCTTATGGAGCCTTTCACTGAGTGACAGGATTTAATAGGTAAGCAGTTGGTAATAGGGCCATGGCTTCAGGCTGATCATAGCTTTTCTAAATAATGGTGCCCTGGCACTGACTTTATTAAGGTTCAGATGCTTTTCTCCACCAAGAGAATTGTAGAATTTGCTTTTCTCCCTCGAGGACTTCTGAATTACAGCCACACTGAAACTGGTTGAAATCCCCAATACTTATAAATGGGTTATTTTAACAACTTATAATGGAAAAAACACACACAAAACATTATTGGTGCGATTCAGCAGGTGTGATGTTCACAAAGGGGTTCTATTGAGCAAACAGAATCCCTTGCATGCAAACTGGCTCATCAGTTCCACAAACTGTGTGCAATGCAGTAGCTGCGGGTGGGGTGGGGTGGAGCCGCAAGCGATGCCTGAGAATTCTAACGAAAACAGAAACAGGCGTGGAAATTGCCTGTTTTCACTCATTTGTCCCATATCCAGAATAGAAATCAATCAAGCCAACACTATCGGTATTGGCTGTTGCTGCAGCTTTCAGTCCACAAATGACATATGATTGATTATTCCCCCCCACAAAGAAATTCCATTGCCTTTCCTTTGCATTGGAATATATGGCTAAAATAACGAATGGTAACCTAATGTGATTTATGCAACTTACAGAATTATTTATGTAAATTACATAATTTCAGCACAGTGGACAGCAAGACAAATCACATAGGTTTTGGTGGAAGAAGAACTGCAGTGGAACAGAAACAGCACTGCACGCTGCAAATACAGGTTAGGAAGGGAAAAGATGCCTTCTTACATCCATAGGAGCTGCTCAGCTGACACCAGCATCACTGCTGCTTAGGTAGATGGGGCTGGGTGGCAGTGAGGTCAGGGCCATGTGGTTGCACTGGTGGGAGTGCTGGAACCAAGTTGTGCCAGCACATGGCCCTAACCTCACCACAGATGTACCCAGTTCCAGCCTTACCCAGGTAAGCAGCACCCATGCCTGGTGGCTCCATGGCTCTGTCCCATCATGTCCACTGCTACTGGTGCAATGTGCGCTCCTAGTTGTGTGGACAGGCGGAGTCTCCCAAACCCTGGGTGCCCCCCCCATGTGGAATAACGACTCAAGACAACTATGGGATTAAATTGGCCACAACTTTATTATATTTCAGATGTGGGTAGACCTTGGCTCAGGCATTGGGCGTTATTCCTCCCCAGTCCCCAGCTGGGGATCTAGGGAACATCAGGGTTTTCCAGTGTGTGTGTGTGGAGGGGATGGGCCGGCTCTGGAGAACATATGTTCAAGCAGAGATAGCTGCCCTCGTTATGCCCCCGTCGCAGGGGAGAGCAATGACAACCTATCAGCGTACGGTCAAAGCCTCCCCTCAGAAACCCCTTTAACGGGGAACCCTGGTATCGCCGCTGCAAAGAGGAAGGGGGTGTGGGTCACCGCTGCACGCCCCTCCCATTCAGGAAGATAGACTAAAGGATTCCGCCCAAGGCCTGATACCGCCAAAGTTGTGATGTTGGCAAAACCTGCCAATGCAGGGAAATTCCTTTCCGGCCCTTCAACAGTGACCTTGACGTAGCAGCGCCCGCATACCTGTGAAAAAAAGTATAACCTGCAAAATAAGACTTAACTGAGGGTGGGTAGGGTGCGAGAAGCTCTGGAGCCAACTGAGGATTCCCAGGTAAGATCCTCCCTCTGTTGTGTGGGCAGGTAGTCCCTCCCCTACCTGGCCTGATCTCCTTGGTAACGCTTCCCCCAGGTGGGATTGGACAACTGACTGAGGTAGGTGGAGACCTCCAGGTATCCCACCTGGGGGAAGGCAAAGCCAAGCCTGTGCTGATGGAGCCGTACTGGGTCCAGGAGCTGTGCGCGTCCACGCAAAGGGCGCCCCCCGTTTAATGCGGGGAGCGGTCATTGTGCATGCTGAGCATTTTCTGACATAGAAAAATAGGACGGGACCTGTGTATGCTGAGATCCAGCTTTAGATCAAACTCATGATTTGTCCCGTTTAGAAAAATAAATATACATATATTTTGCTTCTCTGAATATTTTCCTTTCCCTACCCTAAATCTGCCACTACTGGCATATTTCCAGGAATATCAGGTTGATAAGTGCATTCTCTGAACATAAACAATTGATTTTGATCAACATTAATGCATCTGCCTCCTTGAACATTGCTGATGATTACATAATGGCACTCATTTCCTCCCTGTAATGATTTCAAATATCAGCATTATGGTTTTTTTTTTTATTTGCCTGTTACTATTTTGTGTCTTTGCAACTTCCTCTTAAAACAGCATGCTCTGCTCTTATGGAGTTTTATGCTTCTCTGAGCACCCACTTCACCAATGAAGAGGAGATTGATATAGGAACAATATGTCCACTTTTAATTTGCAACACCATTTCTTACTGAGCAAGTCAATCAGGGATTTGTTTGTAAAAAGTACAGGATTTTACTTTAAAACAAAAAAACCCACCCTACTCGGTTATTTTAATTAGCAATCAAAACTTCCTGGCTCTTTGCTTCTACTTCATTAATAATTAGAGCAGCCAGCTGATTAAATAATCTTAGTTCATTAGCCACCCGCATTTAGATTCAGGCTGCAATTTTTTTGCACATTCGCTCGGCAGTGACAGAGCAATCCTGACTGTGGAAAGGCGGGGTAAGTTACGCCAACTTATGTCAAGCCGGTGTAAAGTATGCTGGATCCGAACCCCATTCAAGAGGTCCTGGGAGGGGCAAATGTTGGCTCAGATGGTCCCATCCTGGCAAAGAAAAAAGAAGCCAGCAAAACAGAGAGAGCCAGCTCTGCTGGTGTCATAGCAGTAAATCCGAGCACCTGTTGAAACACCGGGGAGCATTCGCATGTGCCCTTACTAGGTGTGTGCAAACTGCGAGACCACTCAGAGGTAGCTCATGGGAACTGGCTTGGAAATGGCAGCACAGGGTTGCAGGTGAATGGGAGACGAGTGCAAGCAGCCAGACTCAGTGCATGCCACATGCCCCAGGCCTGTCCACAAGGCCACCATGTTTGAGGTGGTGGCCCTCTGCCAGAAACACCCTGCTTCATTGTGTTACTTGAGTCCACAGCCCTGCCACACTCCAAGAGAGGAACTGAGGAGGGAGGGACCCCGGGCATGTGGTCAGATGGGCTTCCTGTTATCCAAATTGGCCTCAATTGTCATCTTCATGGCCCTATTAATTGCCATCATATTTTCACCTACACCTCTGGGTAAAAATGGATGAGATTCTGCTGCATGGCTGATCCTGTAGCCACACTTGACTGGGAGCAAGACTGATGGAGCACAGTGGGACTTCCTTCTGGGTAAACAATGGATAGGATTGTGCTACAACTTTGATTAAAGTTACATTGATTTGTTCAAAACACATATATCTAAATATAGGTGCCTTTTGGAGATGTTGGTGGAAGTAAAAGATAACATGAGCCTGTGATGGTTGGCATCTGAAGATCTGTTTCTCTCTGGACTGCTAATGCATATGTAGTCCACCTTCCCCAAATCTTATTTATCTCATGTAGGTGTTTATAAAATCCCTGAACAAATTGCTATACAGTGGTACCTCGGGTTACATACGCTTCAGGTTACATACGATTCAGGTTACAGACTCCGCTAACCCAGAAAAGTGCTTCAGGTTAAGAACTTTGCTTCAGGATAAGAACAGAAATCGTGCTCCGGTGGTGCAGCAGCAACTGGAGGCCCCATTAGCTAAAGTGGTGCTTCAGGTTAAGAACAGTTTCAGGTTAAGAACGGACCTCTGGAACGAATTAAGTACTTAACCCGAGGTACCACTGTATATGAATATGAGGAGTTTCTGGCGGTGCACGCAGCTAAACTGTACTGATCAAAGAGCTGTGCAGAGGATGCCAGATTCCCACCCTCACCCCCATTCCACAGATTAAGATGCAATAAATGTAAGGAATAGGCGGTGTTGAGCATTTTATCTCAATGGCCCCTTACAATTCTGCGGCTGAGTCCTCTCCTACACACCACATTATCATCAAGTGTTGGGAAAGGTATCTCTTGTGCAGTGATCTGGAAGCTTGGAATCTAGCTTAGTAGCAGACATTTTCCATTCATCTGCACACGGAGTAGAACTGGGAGCCTGAGGAGAAGAAGCTAATTGTTTCCTTACTATGATCTCCAGGTTGCTAGCGATGCCTTTATTCATTCATTCATTCATTCATTCATTCATTCATTCATTTAAGAGAATGCTCACAGATTGCTTTACATTTAATATCGCATTCCATCAAAATAAAATAACAAAAATGTGAGACAATTTGCTTCCTTCCTGTTCTACTTTTGCTTTGTTCTATTCTGGAATTTCCAGGGGGAGAGGGGTTCTAATAAGGGGGGAATTTGAAACCCGAGGAAAGCCACAAGGGAGTTTTGTTTTTGGAGGAACACCTCTAATGAGCATGTAGGCAGCATCCCTTGTAATGATGGCTGGAAAATTATGCACAGGCAATAAACATAAAAAGCACAATAAATTTGTTCCCCTAGTTCTACTATATTTCTGAATCTTGTTGCATTTTCCTGGTGTGTAACCCCAGATCCATTCATGCTGCTTTATATCCAAACTGTGCTTTAGACCATGAAACCTGGAATACGTTGTTTTTGTTTTTGCTGGAAGAGAATTAAAAAAGAGAGATGACCTTCCACCTGTCACGCCATGAAGGGCATTCCTCTATCTTTTTGTTCATCGGCGGCAGGGACGGAGAAAACCCTCCCTTTTTCTGCTGCACTAAGCGAGCTCAGGTGGAGAGATGCTAAGGAAAACTTAGATCAGGGAGTGGCTAAGGAACAAGGATTCCCCAGCAACTACACGCTGATGGGGATGCTGCATAATCACCAAACATTTGAATTCTGGAGCGTACTCCGTCTCTGTGCTTCTATGCATGCAAAGCTGCTACTGCTATTACTGCTGCAGCTGCAGTGAGAGGATTTTGCTGAAGTAAGCAGGGAGACCTGCTGATTAAAAAAAAGAGAAAAAAAAGAAGAATCTTCCTTGCTTCCAAGAAAGAAAGAAAGAAAGAAAGAAAGAAAGAAAGAAAGAAAGAAAGAAAAGCAATTAAATGTCTTAAGGCAAAGAACTGGTCTTGTTTGTTCTGCTTGGAACTACAGGATGAAGGAATGTCCTTTGCAAGATGAACTCCCGAGGAAGGAAGGCTGGATGAGCCCCTACAGAAAGTAACAAAAGATGCAGAGGGGAAAATGGGTTTTTAAAAAAATCTTCACAGGTCTCTGGAAAATTCACAATCGTGCACAACAGCCCAATTCTGGCCAAGTGATTTTATATATTTACAACTTATTAACACAGCGGCATTTAAAAGCATGTATGGCCATTTATCTCACATTTCGATAAATTTAAATTATGTATGTTGTTAGAAGTGATTGTTATTTGTCTCCTCTTCTTACAGCCTATAGTAAGTGATGCCTTGTTCATCTAGTGTTTCAAGGAATTCCTGTTTGAAATGGATATTTTCTTTCCATAAACAGGGAGGCTAAAGTGATTTCTGTGGCATGTGTAAGATTAGAATGTAAGAGGATGAGAACAGCCTTCTGGATCAGGCCAGTGGCCCATCTGGTCCAGCATCCTCTTCTCACAGTAGCCAGTCAGATGCCTGTGAGAAGCCTGCAAGCAGGACATTCTTCAGGGAGCCAGGAAAAAAACATAGAGAGAAACATGGTCTAAGCAAAGTACGGTTTTATTACAACAACATTGGCCTCAAATAGAGTTGTGTATGAATGTTCTCTTAAGATTCCCAACCCTATTTGTGGACAGAGAAGTGGGTTGTGTGTGTGTGTGTGTGTGTGTGTGTGTAAGACAGAATTTCAATCAGGGCTTTTTTTCGGGCGGAACTCACTGAGCCTCAGTTCCGGCACCTCTCAGGTGGGTGCCATTGCCATTATAAGAAAACAAGAAAGCCATTTGTGGCAAGTTCCGGCACCCCTTTTTCTAGAAAAGCAGCACTGATTTCAATGAATTTCTCAGTGGGGAGAAAAAGAGAAAATCTCCAGCCATTTCTTTGGAGTTTGGGCTCACAACCAGCACTGGTAACCAGCAGCTTCCATCTTTTTGTTACCTAAGTTTTTTTTTGTTTTTGCTGCAGCTGCAAGTGGATTGCAGAATGAAAGGATACACACTGACTTCCCTCAGGAAACTAAGGGAAGCACATCGAGAACAGTGCACCCCACCCATGAGAGTTGAAGTGAAATTTTCTTTTGCCTTTGAAAGCAATTCCTTGTCTCATTAACTGATAGGTTTAAAAAAGGAGGAGGGGAGCTCAGCACAGCACCATTTGCACAGCTCAGCACAGCTACTGCCACTCAGTCTGTACAAAACTAGGCTCAGTAGAGCAGTAGCCTCACTTGGTACAAATTGTTGTTGTTGTTGTTTAGTCATTCAGTCGTGTCCAACTCTTCATGACCCCATGGACCAGAGCACGCCAGGCACTCCTGTCTTCCACTGCCTCCCGCAGTTTGGTCAAACTCATGCTGGTAGCTTCGAGAACACTGTCCAACCATCTCGTCCTCTGTCGTCCCCTTCTCCTTGTGCCCTCCATCTTTCCCAACACAGGGTCTTTTCCAGGGAGTCTTCTCTTCTCATGAGGTGGCCAAAGTATTGCAGCCTCAGCTTCACGATCTGTCCTTCCAGTGAGCACTCAGGGCTGATTCCTTAAGAATGGATAGTTTTGATCTTCTTGCAGTCCATGGGACTCTCAATGGCACAGCCCTAATCCTCATGGCTGACAAATTTTATCTTATGCCCAGTGTGCACTGCTTGGATGCTGTAAATGGTTACATCGGCACCATACACTATTATACCACTTGAACAGTAATGGAGAATCATGGGAACTGTAGTTTCCTAAGGTGCCGAGCTCACAGAGCTACAATGCCCAGGAACCTTAACAAGCTCTCATAACAATGGAAGTTGCAGACATGCAATGAAGCTGAATGTTGGGAAACAGAGAAGCATAGAATGGTAGATCTGGAGGGGACCATGGGTGATCTAGTCCAAGCCCCTGCAATACAGGAACCTTTTTTGCCCAGTGTGGGGCTTGAACCCACAATCCCGAGATCTCATGCTCTACCGACTGCGATGAAAGAAAGGACTTCTTCATGCAGCACAAAGTTAAGTTGTTGAATTCGCTCCCACGGTAGCCTGCGATGGGCAACAACTAGGATGGCTTTAAAAGAGGACTGGACAAATTCAGGAAGGGTAAGGTTACTAGGCATGATGGCTACGCTCTGCCTCTATGGTCGGTGTGGCGATCACACAGGATCCCTGGATGTTTAACGGTCTATTGATGCCTGTGCCACCACTGTGCTCACTTCCTCGCTGCCACCAACCAGTTACTCTATGGTAAAACACTGAGTCCAGTCAGTTGTTAAAAATGAACCAAAAAACAAGTTTATTTTACAAACATTAACAAGTTTATGGTTTCTCAGATAATATTCCTGTCAGTATCTTAACTTTAGTTTCTTTACTGGCCTATACCTTCCTAATATCTTCTGACTGATTATCTCAACTGTTTGACGGACTCTTAACAAATTCTCTCACTTTCTCACACCAGACTAGCCCAAACCACAGACTTATCTTCTCTGTCTCTTCTAACTCCAGACTGTCTTCTCAACAACCCTACCTAACTAAAAAACCTCTGTGCTTAAACCTTATACAGTGGTACCTTGGGGTAAGTACTTAATTCGTTCCGGAGGGCTGTAACTAACCTGAAACTGTTAACCTGAAGCACCACTTTAGCTAATGGGGCCTCCTGCTGCTGCTGTGCCGTCGGAGCACGATTTCTGTTCTCATCCTGGAGCAAAGTTCTTAACCTGAAGCACTATTTCTGGGTTAGCGGAGTCTGTAACCTGAAGCGTATGTAACCCGAGGTACCACTGCACACAGTTAACTCTGCCCCCTGGGTTCCCATTGGTTAGTCATTTTACAATTAGTTAACCCTTTCCCTATGAACCCAGTATGATGTCACACACCTAGGAGGGCAAACGCCACAATCGGTGGCAGCAATACTGCGGAAAACCAGTTGCTGGACACCACAGAAAGGGAGAGCGTTCTTGTGCTGAGGTCCAGCTTGCGGGTTTCCAACAAGCATCTGGTTGGCCACTGTAAAAATAGGATGCTGGATTAGATGGGCCCTTGGCCTCATCCAAACAGTGTCTTCCAACATGTTTCTTCATCTTTCAGTTCCCAGGAATCTTCATGCCTGTCAAAGTGGTGTAATAATGTGCTGGTGGACTAAGATCATGCATTTCCCATGCTCCAGCTTGGGTGCCCCAGAGACCCAGAAAAAAACACACACATGGAAAGAACACTGCTGCCTGGTTTTGCACATAAGAAGAAAGCTGCAAGGTTGCTATTGCAGATTTGCCTTTCACAGGGTGAAAATAATATTAGACTTCTGCTTTAATCGGTCGCAATGCTATGCAATCTGGAAATCCTTTAGAGCCAAAAACTAAAAGAAGAAAAGGACCGCCAGCCCCTCCCTAACTCCTAAGTTTTAGTGTATAGCTGCCTGCCTGAAATATTTCCTTAGGGAAGCATTCAATTCAGACAATGTCCTGGAGGGTTAAACAAACAGGAACCCAGAGTTTTATTGGGTTGTTGTTATGTATGTTGCCAAGGGAACCAAGAGCTGGAATGTTGAAATGTGTTCTTTCTCCCCAAACCCATAGGAAGGCAGCTTGAGTGCCCTGGTGTGCTTTAATCTTTGCAATTAGATGCTGTTTGGTGGGACTCATGTGGGGCTGCATCAGATTAGATGCCTCTCAATGGTGCTGGGTAACATTTTCAACATTCTGGTCCAGTTCATTTCATGTAGCGCAGTACAGGTGTCCTGAAAATGTTGCGTTTCTGTCAAGAGGGATTCTCTGACACTACATTTATAAGGAAAGCAATGAACGGACCTTTGGGTATTGTCAGATAAGTCTGAAACTGGCTTCTTAAAAGTTGCTGTTAATCACAATTTCATGCATGGTGAAGCAATTTCTTATTTCTTTTTAAAAAGAATACTTTGGTGATCAGGTTTAGGCAACCATAACCCAAAACCTACACTTTTTGGCACAGAGCAACTGTATTGGAGGGACGCGGGTGGCGCTGTGGGTTAAACCACAGAGCCTAGGACTTGCCAATCAGAAGGTCAGCAGTTCAAATCCCTGCGACGGGGTGAGCTCCTGTTGCTTGGTCCCTGCTCCTGCCAACCTAGCAGTTCGAAAGCACGCCAAGTGCAAGTAGATAAATAGGTACCGCTGCAGCGGGAAGGTAAACGGCGTTTCCGTGCGCTGCTCTGGTTCACCAGAAGCGGCTTAGTCATGCTGGCCACATGACCCAGAAGCTGTACGCCGGCTCCCTCAGCCAATAAAGTGAGATGAGCGTCACAACCCCAGAGTTGGTCACAACTGGACCTAATGGTCAGGGGTCCCTTTACCTTTAACTGTATTGGAATGGCAAAAATTAGCCCAGATCAGGGATGATGTGCTACAATGGGCTATGGATGAGCTGTTTATTCCAGTCCCCTACTGGTCTGTGTTCACAGGTCCTGTAAGGTTTCTTACACTGATCTTCCCAAAATAAGACATGAGCCGTCTCTCTCTCTCAGACACAGAGATTTACACACATGTTGTAATGTGTGACGTCGAATCTGTGTATGGATAACATAGACTGCACACATTTATCTAATATTTCTCTGCTTTAATGTTATTTTTTAAAGGATTGCTGGTATTTTGTATGCCACTTGGAGTATGTTAACAGAAGTGTGGCTTAAAATTTATTTGCTTATTACGAAATATATGTGTAAGCTCAGTTCTCATGAGGTTTACAACCCTCCCCCCAAGTGGACAGGTTGTCAGAATCGAACCTTTATGTGAGCACTCAATTGTTGAGTCCTTACTTTGCACATGAAAGCTTGCAGATTCAATGACTGGCATTTGCAGGAGCTGTGGTTGGGAAAGACATCTGAAGGCACTTCAGGTTAGTAGTAAACAGTGCTATACATCAGGCAGCTTCCTTTGTTCCTCAGTTTGAACAGGAGCAGTTTCAGAATAGTTTGGCACACACTTCCTGTCTGCCCTTTACACACACACAACGTTGTGCTTGATATCAGTTTGGTACAGATTTTGGGTTTTGCAGCCATTGTGTCTGGTCAAATTTGGGAGTTTGCAAGACAGAAGGTTTGACTACCATTTCTGTTTCTTCCACCTGCCTTGCTTAAAAGACAGCAAATATTCACATGATATAAGTGGGGTAGGAGGAATTTCTACCCCACCAAAATTGCATGTTCGTATCTTAAAACCAAAGCTGGAGAATATTTGATGCAGCTCATCCGTACCAGTTCAGGCCAGAATTTTGTTTACATTTTGCTGTACTACAGTTTTCCTTTGCTGTCCCAAACTGATAACAGGTATTTTTTAAAAAGAAAAGAAGTAATACATTTTGTGTTTAAGATGCTGAATTGAAAATATTAACCTTTTTTGAAGCTTAGTTACTCTCTCTCTGTTTGTTGACATTGTCAAGGATCCCCTCAAAGCAAGAGTAGGGCTACTTATGACGACTGCCAAAATAAGTTAGCATGGTTTTGTCTGAATGCCCATTTCTATGGATCATAAAATTATTGCACAATTTGGTTTGACTGGCAGCTTCAGCTTGTGAGCAGCCAAGTCCCAGAAAACCCAGAGCTTGCTTGTATGATAAAACTGAGTTGTTCTCTCAAGGGTTGAACGCAACTGCCCACAGTGCAGCTAGCTTAGACCAACCCTTCATCGTTGAAATTATTTGTTTTAAAAAACAGTTTGAGAGAATCACAGTTTTGTTTGAGGATTGCTAGGTGGGTGGAAAATTTGCTACCTAAACTGATGACTTCAATTGGAATGATGGGTGGACTGTGTTCAAACTGAGGGCCTGAATGGAACTTGCTTAACCTTCCAGGTGTCATAGTCAAATGGCGGATAGGCCAAAAAGGTGAGGTAAAATAGGGCTTTGGCGATGGGGTGTGTGTGCTATCCCTCCATTGTCACAAACACACAAGCACTAGACAGCAGTCCTTGCAGTTGAAATTACATCGTGCAAGGGAATGTATCCAAAGTGGACTCATAAAGGTGTCCTACATGTCAGGAAAAGAGATTCCTGCAGATCAGTTGTCAAAAGTTGTTAACAGGGAACAACATGATGCATATGTACAGAGGTTGCAGTTGTGCTGAAAACTGCAGCAGCGGTGTACATGGAATGGGGGAGGATGTTGGGATTCCATTCCCCCGCTGTGCAGATATGTGGGATTGTATCATCACATGTCTGTGTTTACATTCCAACATTGTTGGAGTCATGGGAGCGGAAGTTGTTTTACACTGTTCCGTTCTGCTTTTGTATTCCCTTCTCTCTGAGGAAGAAGAGAGAGAGGAGACATGTTTTTCTTTGTCCTGTTATATATATAATAAAGTAGCTTAGTATTCACACCTTGAGCCTGGCTTTCGCTATTGTATAGACTCTGCTAAGTCAAAGTGTGCTCACATCTTCGGACATGAGTCGCAGGAGCACGTCGGGGCAGAAGATTGATGGATCTTCCGACCGTCGCTCAAAAGGGAGTAACAGGCCGTGGCACATGCGGTATGTGTAGCCCTGCTCCTGACACACACGTGCAGGTGCGCACACACACACACATGCGATCAACATTTCCAGTTGTCTCTACTCCAACACTGGGGTGGAGTGACTGAAAGATCTCTGCCTGCTCTTTAGAAAAGAACTCTAAAGAACAGGCACAGGGATTCTATCTTCCTGTCTTTGTGCTAAGCACCATACTGTTAAGACTGAAGATAAACCCTCTGGCTGCTCCATAGATGTGAACGGCAGCATTCCACGCACCCTAGAGCTGGAGTGGAGGTGACAAATAGATGCTGCCTTTTGCTGTCAAAGAGCAGGCAGAAAGCTTATCTCTGATCTGGGCGTTCCCAACCTCTGGATCATATAGACCAAATCAGCAAGTGAACATTAATTGCCCTTCAAGTTATCAAACAGGAATGGATAAATTTTGTCAGTTTTTCATCTTTCTAGTGCAGAAACTTACACATCAGTTTTTGATTTTTGTGTGTAAAAATTCTTCCTGAGAATTCAGCATTGTGGTGTGCATTTCTCCTTTGGCAGTGTTCCCTAATATAATGCATTTCATGATGCTTAAAAAAAACCCCTATTTTATTATATATTATATATAAAATTTATATACCACCCTTCTCCCAAGTTTCCTCTGACATATTTAATTTTGTACATGTTTAGTGGTTGGGGAACTGCACCATAAAATTTGGGAATATTCACATTTCAAAGGCTATTTGTTTTTTCAGCTTGCGTATTGTTTTGGGACTTGTGAATTAGGTAGGAATCAAACTGAATTTCCCTCCCATCCCTATTATCAAATACCTCAAATCACTTTAACACCCACCCTTAAAATAAGAGTAATTTGCATCTGTCCTATCACTACACATAACTATCAGGTACTAAAATGTTATTGAAAAATGTGATGTGAGAGGAAGGGTGTGGGGGAACAAAAGAGAATGGATTTATTATATATTTCTTTGAAGGAGAAGAAAAACCCTCATACCCAGCTTTTACCCTCCACAAATGAGCTTCTCAGAGAAACATACAAATCTAAAGCAAAGCTAACAACAACAGTAATTCAACCATTAAAATACAAGTTATCAACCTGAAAACATTAGCAAAGGAATAACAGCAGGAAGAACAGCATTCACAATCAATATATTAAGCAGCAACGGAACCCAAAGCTTGTTCAAAAAAGGAATGTTTTCAATTGCCAGCAAAGCGCTAATAAAGAGGGAGGCCAGATTCTTTGCTTTTAGTGATCACCATGGACAATATTTCATAAACAGTCTGTATGGAGAAGCATCCTCCTGTTTAAAGATACACACACACACACACACACACTTTTTAAACTTTTAATTTGTCATTCTAAAAAATAGTGCATGAACACATGAGAAAATTGCCATAGAATCTATACTCTTTGAAGATGTGCAGATGTTCCTTTAGGTCTTCCAACAAATAGTTCCAGGAAAGAAATAATGACATACATATGGACATCTAATGTTATTTCTCATGTTTCTGCCCCCCCCCCCGAAGTATATGTGATCAGCGATGAACCAAAAGTTCAATGCCCACAAACCTGCCCTCAAAATTGTAAAGTTAAGCTAATCTTTGCTTACATTCTATTTATTTATTTGCTTATATTACAAATTGCTTCCCATAAAGCATCTTAAAGTGATTTCACCATTTTAGGAAATCAGCAATAAATAAATAAAAATTACACAATTTCATGTGTAAATGCAGTTATGAGTATTAAAAGCACTTTCATATATATATAAACAATTACAAATACTTTCATTCGTAAAAACAGTTTCTAATCCAATGCACATGCAGGCTGGGACAAATATCTCCACTTAAAAGTGGTCCTCTAGATGTGCAGGAGGCCCTCTCCCACAGAGCACATTGATCAGTTGGGTATGTAAAGGGCAGAGATGATTTCTAGGTATCCTAAATAAAACTTATAAACAAAACATGATCAAAACTTGAAGTAGAATATTAGCATTCAGACTAATACAAGGTGTGGCTGGAAAGTTTGGTGAATGGTCACAGAAATCGGACAGCAAGAAATATTTGAACATACATACTTTACAGGCCTACAAAGTAGGCCACCTCTGATACAATGCACCATTGACAAAGTTTGTAGAACTCTTGGAAACTTCTGGAGAAGTTCTCTTTTCATACTGCTTTCAGTTCTCTCACCACAGCAGCTTGGACATGTGAAATGTTGGAAAATGTGCGCCCTTTCAGTGCAGATTTCAATTTTGGAAAAAGAAAGAAATCTGGTGGAGCCAGATCAGAAGAATATGGAGAGTGGGACAACTCAGTAACTTCAGTAATGATTTCACACGGAATATGCAATTCTTTCGCCATCATTTGAACGGACAAACGCCAACCCCGCATCAATAAGTCACGAACTCTGTTGACATTTGCCGCTGTTCTGTTCATTGAGGGTCTGCCAGACAGAGGGTCATCTCTGATGGTTTGCCGCCCTTCACAGAAACGCTTAAACCACACATACAATGTCTTTTGAGTTACAGCTTCACTTCCGTACACAGTTATGAACATTTCATGGGTTTCAAATGCCAATTTACCCAATTTGAAACAGAATTTCATATTGACTCTTTGCTCCATTTTCAATCACAACACACTGCACTATTAACAGCTACTAAATGCTACTACATGAATGTAGGCCTGTCAACAAATGTTGAACCACGTGCACATGCTAGCTGAGATACAGACGAACACCTCCCACGTTTCTCTGCGAATCCAGCAGTTCCCATTATTGCACACAGGGGTGATTCACCTTACTTTCTGGTCACACCTTGTAGATTCATAGAATTGGAAAGGACCTCAAAACATCACATATTCCAATCCTCCCAGCCTCCGCTTAACAACGACTAATGAAGGAGAGACAACCACCTTCCAAAGCCATCAGTCCCACTGTCAAACAGCATGTGTCACCAGGCAGTTCTTCTTAACGTTATGTCTAAAGCCATTTTCTTGCAATTTGAGCACAATAGCTTGGGTCCTACTCTCTGGAGCGACAGAAAATCAATGTAACCCTTATCAGTATGAATAATAGTAATTATTAGTCCTTTATATCTGCCAGCCCTTTCCAAGATTTGAAAATGGCCTCACATCACCTCTTAGGGAGCAATCCCGTACACAGGAAGGTGGTGTAAAGCAAGCCAATGTAAATGAAGCCAGCTTTAAGTTACACCAGATCTAAACTCCATTCAGCAGCACCCTTTTTGCTGGCTTAACTTATGCAGAGTTGCTAGGTGACATGGCCAAGCTGAACGGGTTTAGGATCCAGCCTAAGTCTCATCTATCTGGCCCCACCCTTAGAACACCCATTTTCAGGGCTTACATTGCCTTAAAATCCACTAGACTCAACTCAGTTGGGTTGGGTACCAGCTTAGCTGGGATGGGGGAGTATATACAGGTATATCACCCACTGATCTGCAGTGAGAATAAGAGAGTTAAGCTGGACCCTAACCCTAACCCTAGCCCAGCTGCGTCAGGAACCTTCCAGCCCAGCCAGAAAGCCACTGGATCCTAACCTGTTCATCCCAGTGGATCTTGCTGGGCTGGAGACTCATCTAACGATGCAGTATTTATATAGTTGTCAGGACCTGTTAATACTGACAAGTTTGCAGCAACCTAAGTCTCTTGATGCAGCTTGCAATGCTACATGGCGAAGCATATTCAGAAAAACATTCGAGAACTGTTGAAACCCTTTACTGTCACAAAGATACATGACTTTTTTTTTAGCTGCTTTAAAAATCCCTATGCCTAAATGAAAACCACCATATCCACCCATCTCAATGACTTAGGAAATACTTCTGAAGCAGCAGGTCTCCCACATAAACAGTATTTCACTATATGCACAATTAATAACATTTCCCCCTCTCTGCCACCTTAATTTTGCTCCATCTTTTTTATATATAAAGCAATTATAAGCCTTGAATGACGATGCCTTTGCCGTCCTTACAATTAATAACATTCCCCCCTGCTAGATTCAATTCAATGGAAATATGCCCTGACAGCCATCAGCAGAGTGAATGAAACCAGCTCGCAAATTCTATAGGAGGCGTATACTTTTTTTCCTTTTCTTTTTTGGTACCAAGGTTGAGGCTATGTAGAAAGATGGTGACAACAGAAACAAAACCCCGTAGCCTTTGATTAGTTTAGCCGACATCAAATGGCAAATCGGGCATTCAGAGTCAACACTATAGGAGGCCTCGCAGAGGGAGAGCGGGGAGGGCTGATCCTTCAAACCACTTGCACACACAGCCCGCCAACGAGTTTCAGACAATGCCATTTAAACTACCTTTAGAAGACCCCTTGTCCATTTGTACGCACAGTCTGCCCACCCCCATACAACACTTTGCAAGGCTTTCCTCCTGCATGTACCCCAGAAGCCTTTCAAATGGGAAATTTACTCTCTGCTGAAATAGTTGGTGTTGCAAGGAAACAGCAAGGGATGGTATTCAGACTGCAATTAAACCTGAACACCGTGCCCCCCTCTCCAAGGCAAGGGTGTTGTTTGCATCACGGTCCTCTCTCTTGGCCTCTCCTTGACTGTTATTAGGTGCTGGGCTTTCCCCTTCCTCAACGACCGTCCCCATCTCCCCTTCTGACAGGTCATGGTTAAAGAGTGGAGCTGGCAAACCCATTATATACCATATTGGCCTGAATATAAGCCTCCCCCCCCAATTCCAACCGTGAGAAGTTAAAGTGCAGCTTATACAGTGGTACCTCGGCTTAAGTACTTAATTCATTCCGGAGGTCAGTTCATAACCTGAAACTGTTCTTAACCTGAAGCACCACTTTAGCTAATGGGGCCGCCGCACCACCAGAGCACGATTTCTGTTCTTATCCTGAAGCAAAGTTCTTAACCTGAAGCACTATTTCTGTGTTAGCGGAGTCTGTAACCTGAAGCATATGTAACCTGAAGCATATGTAACCCGAGGTACCACTGTATTTATGACCTAATGGTATGCAGCCAGGAGCGTGGGGCAAACAGCGCCAGGAGCACGGCAAAAAGGCGCCCGCCCTGCATGTGGTCCCCCAAGGCCATGAAGGGAGAGAGCGAGGAAGGGGAAAGGCCGCCAGCAACGCAGCACGGCTCCCACCCTCCCCGGCCAGTGTGCAGCCAGGAGCAGCGAGGAGGGGAGTGGCTTATATTTGGGTGTTTTTTTTCTCTCCCCTTCCCCCCAATTTTAAAGGTGCGGCTTATATTCAAGTGCAGCTTATATTCGGGCCAATACGGTAACATGGAGCTGTGCTTATTGTTTCAGTTGCAAGGCACTGGGTTGGCCAAAGTGGCCTCATTTGCTTAAGTTCCTTGAGTTCAGTGAGGTCATTTTTCTCATCTTCTCCTGTTTTCTGTATTTTCCACAGGCATGCGAGCCTCAAACAACACCCTCTTTCTTCATATTAGAAATGGAAACACGTCCTCTGCAGGAATTTTCCACTTAATAGCTTGTGCTTTCCTACCGGGGGCCTCAGTGCACCACCACTGCAATGCTGTATTTCTTTCCTCTGCAGTTTGACATTTTGCAGCCAGCACAATAAGCTCTATTCACTCATTGCAGATTTTTTTTTGAAAAAAAACAACAACCACACACACACACAGATATATCGCCACATCGACATGGAAGATGTAACGGCAAGCACCATCTCTGCCATCACAGAGCAGAAGATATTTGAGCAAGATTTTGTGGATGGCATTGTCAAATAGTAATGATCTTTTATAGCACTTTCCCGAGCTTCTACCCTTTCAGAGACATAAATACAGAAGCAAGGCCTCTGTTTTGCAGCTTGCTTTCCTCGGCGTGCTTAAAAAAAAAAAAGGCTATCCGGGTGTTTGTTCTGTAGCCGGTGATAATTGTTTCCCTTTGTAAATTATACCCTTTGCGTAGCATGTGCAAACTGTACGTCAGTGTCCTGACACTGTGATAAGAGGGGACACAGATTGCTTATAATCTCAGCAGTAAACAAGAAGCCCCATTGCAAATGTGCTGAGTGACCTGTCTGGAGGCTGTCGTCTCTCTTGCAAGATCACCACCCAAAATTAAATCTAAAAGGAAGCTTGACCTTGTTTTATGGCGAGGAGTTCTGGAAACGCAATGGTAATAATAATGTAAATAGAAGAGCAGCATTGACATTAATCCTCACCCCCACAATGTCATTAAAGCCTCATTTATATCAGGCACATTCTCCTTAATTCGGTGAAGATCGCCTCTGCCATTCCGCAAAGCCAGACCAGAGTGTCGCAGTGTTTGCTGCTGCGTTTCTTGAGGGACCAGTGGATTCCCCTGTCTGCCCACAGTGGCAGAGCCTTCAGACAGCACCAGGTGCCAGTAGATCAAACTACCTTGCATGTTGAATTTGTGTGTTATCAAACGGAATCAGGGTTTGGAGAGAATAGGTGGGGGAAAAGAGGGAGAAGGAGAGAGAGGTAGTGAGCAGGCAGGGAGGGTGGGCCAGCTGGGGGAGAAAAAGTGATTGATGGTTTGCAGGACACCTAGGGTATTTCTTTCAGGGGGTATTACTTCCACTGTTAGCCAGGAACAAGAGCAGGGAGGAGGGGGAAGCGACAGGAGCTGACAGCCTGGTGTTGATCAAAGGGACATAGCACTGAATGCCTTCCTAGCTATTTATTAGAAAGACCAGGGAGGGGGGCGCTTTGCCATTCTAAGAGGGAAAGAGGGATTAAAGATAAAAAAAGAGGGGAAGGGGCCTGTGAAGCTCTTTTGTTTATAAAATATACTTTTATTTTTAAAAAAGAGAGAGCTTTCACTAAAAGAAGAAGGGGAAAGCAACACTCTAACCCTTTCCCCTACCTGAAGTCCTTCCCTTATATTTCCAGTGGTCAGAATTTATGATTATGAACCACCATGCCAGCATTTTGTTTTTTTAAAAAATGCAGAGATGTTGCCCCCCCCCCCCCGGGGGAAACCCAGCTATATGGGAAACGGTCTTTTAGCTTGATTAACCTAGGAAATAAAGTTTTAAAAGCACTGCTGGGATTCTATTAGGATCATCCATTCACACAATCAACAAGGAGGAGGGTTGGAGGGTTGAAAACGCTTTTGGTCAGATCTCCTACTGTCAGAATGATGGGCTGATTCGGGAAAGGGGAAGCCGGCTCAGTTTCGGCGTTTCTTGGGCAAGCTACATATTACACTGCGGTTGTGTGCAACACAACCCCAATGGCCCTGTTCCTCTTGCAAAGTGGCTGTGAGAGGGGGTGCTCTAAAGCAAGAAGGAACAGGAGAGAAGGAGGAAGAATGTTGATCCTTCCCTTGCCAACTCATTTCCTCCAGAAACCCCCAAAGATGAGCTACCTTTTTCGTCAAAAGCTGCATTACCTCAGGGGCTAACCTGTCACAGGCTGCATGCTGGCTGTGTTTGGGATAGCTCAGTTGGTAGAGTTTGAGATTCTTAATCTCAGGGTTGTGGGTTCAAGATTCCTGCATTGCAGAGGGCTGGACTAGATGACCCCCGATGTTCTATTCAGCTTTACAATTCTATAATTCTAAATTGAGCCAGAGATAACGATGAGTGAAGCCAGAGGCATAAAAACATAAGAAGAGTGCGCTGGGTGACCCATCTAGTTCAGCATCCTGTTCTCACAGTGGCCAACCAGATCCCTGTTGGAAAGGATTCAAACACACAAGAACTGCTCCTTGAATGAATATATATGGATTCCAAACAACTCAGCAGGGCTCTCATCACCTGCTAAAAATTGGTTGCGTATTAGACCACTGTCAAAGGCACAGTTACAATGGCTAGAGAAAAAGAGGACAGGCCTTCTAAGGAAGTGGGGGATGGGGATAGATGATTACAAAAACCATGCACAGCAGAGAGCAAATGATAGACAACGAGGCAAGACGGTAACAAGACCCCTAGATCTCAAAGTGACTCCATTATGACAAATGGTCAAGAATGTTCCACTGCCTTGCATTTGTCCACCCATCACTGAGCAGGCCTTAAGTACATTTCATTGCTTTGGAGTCAGATTTCATGGCAAAGTATCTGTGTTGCTCGTTTTGTAGATGCTACAACTAATTGAAACTGCTTAGGGTTACAGACCTGGAGTAAGGCAGTCAGGGCATCCTGGCTGAAATCCTTACCGGTAGGGGGAAAGAATGCCAAAAGTCTTTCTTTGTTCCCTTTTCAAATGAACGAACTTGAGAAAAGTGCTGGCTAACTATGTCTCCTTATGTATGCCACATTCTTGCTTCCCTCCCTTCCCTTTTTTGTTCTAATTTCCTTGTTTAGAAATCAAAGGAGATTCCCATTGACTGCATAATTAGCAGTAATATGCAGCCTTGCCTTCTTGAGGTGTATACACTTTCTGCATGAGCAGAAGTTTCCCATTGAATATATCTAGCAATCACCTGTGGATAGGCTGGTTAATTAACAGAGTTAGAACCCCATTTCATACCGCAGTAATTTGGACAAAGGTAATCATCCGCTGCAGTACGCATTCATTTAGGATCCCCTTTCAAGGTTATTTTAGCAATTATAATGCCAGAGAACATGTTGGTGAGCACTTTTGCTATTTCCTACCCTGCTTGATTTTCCTGAACTTTCCCAGCCTGTGGCTCATCTTATAATTAAACTATCACTACTTAGGCCTTCCTTGAGCACCACACAGGGCTGCAAAAATAGTGGAGCATCATCATTCTCAACCTGCAAATGACACATGATTGTAGTAGACACATGTGCTACTCAAGGGCTCAGTCTTGCTGCTATATTAAACCTAATAAAATAAAATAAAAGGGAAAGGACCCCCTGGATGGTTAAGTCCAGTCAAAAGCGACTATGGGGTTGTGGCGCTCATCTCACTTCAGGCTGATGGAGCCGGCATTTGTCCATTGACAGCTTTCCGGGTCATGTGGCCAGCATAACTAAACTGCTTCTGGCACAATGGAACACCATGACAGAAGGCAGAGTGCATGGAAATGCCATTTACAGTACCTTCCCGCCACAGCAGTATCTCTTTATCTACTTGCACTGGTGTGCTTTTGAACTGCTAGGTTGGCAGGAGCAGGGACAGAGCAATGGGAGCTCACTCCCTCGCGGGGATTCAAACCACCTACCTTCCAATCAGCAAGCCCAAGAGGATCGGTGGTTTAGACCACAGCGCCACCCATGTCCCATTAAACCTAATGCTAGTAATTTGACTCTAAGCAACCCAATTAAGTCTGGGAAAGTGAGTTGAGACTAAGGGTGTGTTCACATTATTACCTTATTGCTCAGGGAAGTTGTGTGGGGCTTCTTGCCTCTGCGTTTCACAGCTCTTTCCTTCCTAGCTGTTCATATCACCATAGCTTTGATTCATTTCTGTTTGTGGATACACCAAGAGGTGTACACACTGAGAGGTGTGCAAAGATGTTCACATCTTGGCTAGAGATGCAGCCTGTGCCACACAGGATGCATCACCTGAGATGTAGCAATGTGGCAATGAGCTGTTCCATTGTTAGCAGTGGCAGTAATAAGCAAGCGGTAATCTCATAGGTGTGGATCTTCCATAGTCTACAAGGGGTTGGCAGCCATTGATTACATTGAAGGTGGGTGGACCTCAAGCATGTGGGATCTGCTTCGTTTTCTTCCGAGAGCTCTGAAGTCCACCAACAGGATCCAGATGCAAAATACTGGCTCAGAAAGAAACAGGAACCGTGCAAGTGTTCAAAAGTAGGGTGGTTTGTTTATACGGCCTCGGTCCAGTATATCTGAAGGAGCATCTCCACTCCCATCATTCTACCTGGACACTGAGGTCCAGCGCTGAGGGCATTCTGGCGGTTCCCTCAATGCGAGAAGCCAAGTTACAGGAAATCAGGCAGAGGGCCTTCTCAGTAGTGGCACCCGCCCTGTGGAACGCCCTCCCACCAGATGTCAAAGAGAATAACAGCTACCAGACTTTTAGACGACATCTGAAGGCAGCCCTGTTTAGGGAAGCTTTTAATGTTTGATGCATTACTTAATTTTAATATTGTGTTGGAAGCCGCCCAGAGTGGCTGGGGAAACCCAGCCAGATGGGCAGGTATAAATAATAAATAATAATAATAATTATTATTATTCTGAAGAGGGTTCAGAAAAAAGGCTACTAAAATTATCCACTTGATATGGTAGAAGTGTATAAAATTATGCATGGCGTAGGGAAAGTGGATAGAGAACAGTCCCCCCACCATAACACTAGGACTTGTGGACATCCAGTGACACGGAATATTTGAGGATTCAGAATAGACTAAAGAAGGTATTTCTTCCCACAGCTTGTAGTTGAAACTATGGAATTTGCTATCAGTGATCGCCATCAACCTGGATGGCTTTAAAAAAGGAATAGCCAAATTCCTCCAGATTTTGGAGGATAAAGTTGTCCGTGAGTCTTAGCTCTGATGGCTGCGCTCTGCTTCCATGGTCAAAGGTTGTATGCTTCCGAATTCCAGTTGCTGGAAACTACAGGAGGGGAAGAATATACTTGTGCTTGTGTCTTGCTTGTGGACTTCCCAGAGGCATCTGGTTGGCCACTGTAAGAACGAGATGCTGGACTAGATGAGCCATTGGCTTCATCCACCAGGCTCTTCTTTTGCAGGTGCAAATCAGCGTAGGAATTTGTTTTCTGCACCAAAATTGAGGTCACTGAAAAATCCATTCCTAGTTTTCCCTCAGGCTCTCTTTGTTTTAGCAGCTTAATGTGGGTGGGTGCAGTGGGTGGGTGGGGGGCAGTGAGTTGTGGCTATCAGAGATCCTTGGCGCTCTCCTGCAAATCTACTGGTGCTGTACCAGTGGATTCTGGTCTACCTTCTGCCCGACTCTGGTTTACATATTGAATCACCATATACACTGTTTATCATTGCGTTACTTACTCTACAACTCACTGAGAAAATGTAAGGTATGCTTCATAAGAGCTACTCCCAGTAAATGTTTGGCCACGACAAGCAACCAAGCCTAGCTTAATATTTATCAATGCATTACAAACATATTACATAATAGAGGCTTCATTAAATAATCCTGAACACATTGGCTTATTCATTGCATCATTTGGAACAATCTGCAGCAGAGAGATGCTTGATCCAAGGATGGGTTTGCCTAGAATAATTTATACACAAGTTATCCCTGCGGGCCTTACAAAGTAATGAGTCCTGTCAAATGCTGGCAAGCTTGCTTACTTTGTAAGTGAAAAGAAAGAAAAGAAAACAGAAAATTGTGAGCAGTGTCTCTTTAATTCTTTTGTGGAAGAGAGAATCATAAAAAAGAGCCTTGCTGGATCAGAATGGAGGCCCATCTAGTCCAGATTGCTGGTCTTAAAGTTTCCAACCAGATGCCTGTTGGAGGCCAGCAAACAGGATCCAAGCATAACAGCTCTCTTCTCATTTGTGGTTCCTACTAACTAGTATTCAGACTTTTCAGAGGTAGTCCCCTGGTGCACTTTTATTATTTCCCAGGAAAACAACATCAGCCTGCCCCTCGTCCCTGAAGGATCAAATGCTTCCCCCAAACACCCATCCCTTAACATAACTCATCATAGCTGTGATGGGTGTGGGAGAAATTCTGTTTAATTTACATTTTTATGTGAACCTAGCTATGTTACTTCCTGAGACAATACACAAACTGAAGCACGGTTGACCTTCAAAACTTTCATTTCTCAGAATTTTGCTATTGAGTCTTGCAACCAAAGAGTGTGTACAAAACTGCGTATACTGGGGGGAAGTGTCCATAAAAATACATGCGTTTGTGAAAATAACATACAAAAATTTGTAATATCAGGTAAAATGGCATACAAAAATGTGTCCCCCAAAACTTGTAAGGGCTTTGCTTTCTTTCTTTCTTTCTTTCTTTCTTTCTTTCTTTCTTTCTTTCTTTCTTTCTCTTTCTTTCTTTCTTTCTTTCTTTCTTTCTTTCTTTCTTTCTTTCTTAAAAAAAAAATGTAAACATGGGAATGTGAGAAACTGAATGAAGACCTGAAATGTCAGATTTGTCCATCCCTGGCAAAAGGTGCGAACTAATTCACTAAAAAAGACAGGTAGTGTGATATAGTGGTTAGAGTGCTGGCCTACGACAGAGGGGACTGTTAAGTTGTGGGTGAACATATCAGACGACACAGCGATTCTTCAAACAGCTCTTGTTTATTCAGAGGCCAAAACAGAACTGAGCTGAAGGGTTCAGTCAACCTGCTTATATAGAGCTCCAGTACACATAATTGTAACAACTTTCTAAAACTATCCAATCACTGAACGTCACTTTCGATCCCTTATTTGCATAACTATCTACAGTATCCCCCTGCTGGCCCAGGGTGAGAACTTCAGTATATAACAGGGACCCAGGATCGAATTCTCCCCTCAGCTGTGAACATCCCTGAGTCATCATGGCTCATTCGCTTTCTTACAGCTTAATTTACCTCACGGGTTGTTATGAGGATAAAGTTGGAGGCAGGGAAGAACAGTGCACTGTACATTGTTTTGAGCTACTCTGGGTTGGGGGGTGGGAGGAGGGATAGAGTGGTAACAAACAATCAATTTAGTGGCACTTTTTGAACGTCAGTTTTGCCTTGGCTCCTTACCATCGCTTGTATGAATTCCTGTTGGTACTGACTATAAAAACAAACAAAGCTATTTACTCAGATTTAGATCCTGCCCACTTGGCTTCCCAAAGCCCTCTGGGTGGAGTAAAGAATCCTGTGCATGCCAGCAAGTTAGCCAGCTTTGCCACAGGCTAGAAACAATTAAGATTCAATACAGGTAAGCTTGTCCCTGAAGCCAACATGCAGTGAGGCGACTGTGAGACTAAAACATGAATGCCAGAAACACACTCAAGTGCTGCCTAAGCCTCTGTTTGCAGACCAATCTCATGTGTAGATATAATCTACTATAGTGGTTAGAGTGTCAGATCTGAACCTGGGAGACCAGAGTTCAAATCCTCACTTGGCCATGAAATTCACTGGGTGACCATTGGCCAGTCACTGAGGAATGAGCAAAAGTGATAGGCAAAATTAAAAATCCCCTCACATACCCTCAACATTTCTCTGATGACAATAGGAACATCCTGTATAACAACAACAACAATTTTACTATTAATACCCCACCCATCAGACTGGGCTGCCCCAGTCACTCTGGGCAGCTTCCAACATATATAAAAACACAGAAAAGCAATAAATATATATATATATAAAAACCTTCCCTATACAGGGCTGCCTTCAGATGGCTCAGGGGTCAGATAACCAATATTACTTTGATGAAAATAGGGACATCCTACCATAATAGATGCTTTTGAATTATGGTCCTGGAGGAGACTCTTGAGAGTCCCATGGACTGCAAGAAGATCAAACCTCCCCTTTCTGAAGGAAATCAGCCCTGAGTGCACACTGGAAGGACAGATCCTGAAGCGGAGGCTCCAATACTTTGGCCACCTCATGAGAAGAGAAGACTCCCTGGAAAAGACCCTGATATTGGGAAAGATGGAGGGCACAAGGAGAAGGGGACAACAGAGGACGAGATGGTTGGACAGTGTTCTCGAAGCTGCGAACATGAGTTTGACCAAACTGTGGGAGGCAGTGGAAGACAGGAGTGCCTGGCGTGCTCTGGTCCATGGGGTCACGAAGAGTCGGACACGACTAAATGACTAAACAACAACAACCATATCCTTCAGTATTTCCACAATGAAAATAAGGACATCCTAAGGAAAAGTGGGACATTTTGGGATCAAATCTGAAACCGGGATGGCTTCTGTAAATCTGGAACTGTCCCCTGGAAAATAGGAACGCTTGGGGGGTCTGCCCTCATCTCTTGCCTTGTCTCCTATAGGGCTATGGGTGCTTCTCTATGAAATATCTCTCAAATTCTAGTCCATTTATATCCCCCCCCCCACACACACACACACAGAGAGAGAGAGAGAGAGAGAGAGAGAGAATCTGCAAGGGTTTCTGCAACACTAATGGTAAGAGACAAATATGCATCCATGTTATTCACATTCTCCTGTGAACGCATGAGTAGCTCCTCTCTGACGACTGAGGCAGGAAATGAGACTCAGTTGCCTGTCTAAAACAACAGCAAGAAGAAGAACCACCACCCTGGAATCTCTTTGGGCTTCTCCTCCCCATTTTTCCTTACCCTGGGTGACTTCATTATATGCAATCCCACCCTTCTCACATGCTCAATTAGCACATGCTTTCACCATAATAAAAAGAGAGCCCTCTTCCTCCACCTTCACAGCTGCAGATTCCCACCCAGGCTTACATGATGAGTCATGGCAAATACATTCATTTCAAATAATACAAGTATCTCTTTCTCCTCTCCTTCACCTTGCTACGCATTCCCACCCATAACTTCCTCCTCAGCCTGACTCCAGTGAAAATATTCTCTCATGCTCCCCCCGAGCATTGTACATCTCTCTTTCGCAGCAAATCTCTCCCGCTGCTTCCAGAGCAGGACATGACCATAGAGACCTCCACACAGCAATGTCAGGGATTGCTGCCATACTCATTTAAAGTAATCAGGCAAAACAGACACAAAAGGGCAAGGCAAGCTGCATGCAGGCTTTGTGGGTGAACAGAGGAGCAAAGTCCAGGCTTGCTGCTTCTTTGAGAGTTTACAGGGCTTTGCGTACCAGAGGTTAAATCTCTTACGAACAGCTCATTGCAAAGAGATCTCGCTGTGAATGTTAGATTTGTCAGGAAACAGCAATGCATAAACAAAAAAAAAGAAACAACAAATTTGTATATATCACAGGTGATTTCAGTCACAACTTTTCCAGATAAGACTAAATTTTGCCCTGTGGTTAAGTCCATGCCAGATTTGAATTAAAAATGACAGCCTTTTGATAGGTTTACTGAAGCATCTAATGACCACTAAAGGAAAATAGTAGTGTTTTTTTTAAAGCCCTCTGAGAGTTAAAGTTATTCAAAAGAATGCATTTTCAATTGTAAAGCAATCTCCCGATTTTAAGTTATTGGATCTTATTAGTTTGGTTGTTGTGTAGATAGCCAAGGGCATTTTCTGGAGATAGGGGCTGGTAGTGCTCTCTGTTTTTAAATGTACCTGTCATGCTAAATCCTTATCCCAGGATTTCTTTGAATTGCCCAATTTCACCAGCCTGGGTGACAAGCTTAGTTGTTTCTTGGAAAAAGAAATGCTATCGCAACCACATGTAACCTTTTTGGTGCCAAACAGGAAAGCTTTTCCGTGTTCACCTTTGACAGGATGATTCACAGCTTTCTGTTCAGGATTCATTAAGAATCTCCGTAAATTTGCAAAGTGATGTGCAGGCTCTGTCGCTTTATTTGACAAGTCATCATCCTGATTGTTAAAAATCCAGAGCTCCAAATATGCATGTGGTATGCTAGCAGGGCCATCTTTAGCATATGCACCGTCAGGGTGCAAAGATCCTCCCAGCGCCCCCCCCAAATTTAGTTTAGCCCCCAAATTAACTTTGATTATGCTTATGTCAGACACCACGTTTACGCCTTATCTCTTGTTTATGAAAGAAGGGAGGAAAAAGAAACAAACTTTTTATTTGCTCATTTATTTACAATACACTTATACTCATTGAGTCTGATAATAATAATAATAATAATAATAATAATAATAATAATAATAATTTATTGTTTATACCCTGCCCATCTGGCTGGGTTTCCTCAGCCACTCTGGGCGGCTTCCAACAAAATATGACAAGCGCCGCTATTGTGAATGACAAGCGCTGCGTCTTTGGTAAATGAGCACACAAAGTCGAAAGTCCTTTAGTGAAACAGTAGGTATACATTTCGGTAATACCTAGGTATATATGTATTTTTGTCTTTCTAGCTTGCTTAAAATTATTTATTATTTCATAACAGGTAGATCGTTAAGAGCTTAGGCGGCTTCAGCGGCGGGTGCCTGGCACCGCCCAGAATTTGGCGCCCGGGTGCCCGCACCCCTTGCACCCCTGGGTAAAGAAAGCCCTTTAAGTTGGCAATGACCCATAACTGGCAAAGAGGAAACTGAATGGCCACCAAAAACTTTGCAAGAAAATTTAGGAAATCTCCAGATTCAGCCTGTTCTGTCATGGTGACTGCAATCCTATGCATACTTCTCTTGGAGCAAAATGCCACTCATGTGTTACTTGTGTGTAGCACATAAATATGCACACTGTGGCTGTGCTTTGAGCCCTTCCCCCCAACATTGCATCTTCTACTTTTAAAAAAATGCATAGGGACAGAGGGGAAATTCAATTCAGTTTGCACTTAATATGTGAACTCTGAATTTTGCACCTGGTCCTCCAGACAATGAAAGTGTGCAAAAATGCATATCTTAGTGAAAATAGCACACCAAGGATGCATTATATTAGAGGAAATTCCATTGTGAAAATTTGTATATTAGGGGAAAATCCATATGGATGTATACATTAAGAGAAATTTGTGTTAAAATTCTGATGAACTTTCATGAGGAGTTGTTTTATTTTATTTTACTTTGCAAACTGATGTCAAAATGTGGAGCACTGAACTTAATACTGAATAAAAAAAACTGTGAAACTGTGAGATGGATTTACTCAACCCTGGTAGTGCACCAGTAAAACCATCTCATGCCTGAAAGATAATACCAAATGCTTTCGCAGTTTTCTGAAAATCCCTGCAGCGTATTAATAGGACACAGATCTGAAGGGAGAGTATTCCAAAGCCATGGGGCCACCACTGAAAAAGGCTGTTTCCTTGTGGTCACCCACATCACCAGCCTAGGAGATGGATGTACACCAAGGACAGTCTCTGTTGTGATCTCAGTGCATAGACATGTAGGGATGTAAGAAAGCAACAATTTCCATTCTAACTGGCCTTTGTCACAATCAGCCTTGTTCCCATTCTGCTGCAGTTCAGTTTCCACTATGTTATTTTTCCTCAATGTCTGCTATTTAAGGTAATTTGCATAATTAGTTATGCAATTTATATAAGATACAAATTTAACATAATTATCGACACAATTAGTTCTGCACCGTTCATTGCAGTTGAAAGGAAATGGTGAGATAATGTAAAAGAAGAAGTCACCAGCTGATTGCAGGCTAAAAAGACAACCCAGCAACCAAGAAAATTGTGTGTAAATGCCTATGGTAATTGCTGAACTGATATCAATTGTATTTGAGTTTTTGATTTCTGTTTCAGAGGTTGGGGGGGGGACACAAACAGTGGCAATTTCCCTTTTTGCTTCGGTTTCCAACAGATTGTCCAACACTCCTACAGACAGGTATAGGTGGTCCAGTAAATAACTCAGTCTGAAACCACTGAACGCTTTAAAGGATGAAAAACTCACATGATAAATTGGGCCCAGACTGTTCCTATTGGGACTCTGGCAGAACCAATTGAAGTCTCCAAACTATCTTCAAAGACAGCCCCATATAGACCATATTTTGCTAGTCTAATTTGGACGTGACCAGGGCATGGATCCATGTGGCAAGGTCAGACCTTTCCACATAGGGCTGAAGATAGAAATAAATCATCGTCCTAAATAATACTTTACTCCCTCCCCCTGCAAAAGCTAACATTCTCCATGGGCCCCTCTAATCTTTGGAGCAACTTTCCACAGATTACCTCAGCTCCCACACATGCAATATGTAGTCAACGAGACACGAACGTCAGTCTATGGCTTTATTTAATGAATCTCGTTTCTGAGTTCTTTTTCTGTGGTAGCTATAAGCAAACGTATAAACAAAAGGCTCCGAGCTATACGCTGGTTCTGAGGCTAGTTGCAAGCAGCACTTACAACAGCTGCCTCAGCAAGCTACTTTGGGCTCATGATATGTGCCAACAATAAAAAGGTCAGGCTGAAGACATAGAAAGCAAAGGTCACTTGCAGTGCCCAATGCAAACAGGTTGGTATATTAGTCCTTTGGCTCCCCTACCAGTTTGAATCCTGGGACTTCTGCCTAGGTCAAAAAGGGCAGCAAGGCAGCATTTAGTCATTACCACTGAACTGGATCTCGTTGCTGTTTATACATATACATTTTTCTGAGGCCACGTTCACACAATTCTTAAAGCACTATGATGCCACTTAAACCAGGCATGGCTTCCCCTGAAATAATTCAGGCAGCTGTAGTTTTTGAGGGTATTAAGAGTTGTTAAAGGTAAAGGTAAAGGTAAAGGGACCCCTGACCATTAGGTCCAGTCGTGGCCGACTCTGGGGTTGCGGCGCTCATCTCACTTTATTGGCCGAGGGAGCCGGCGTACAGCTTCCAGGTCATGTGACCAGCATGACTAAGCCGCTTCTGGCAAACCAGAGCAGCGCATGGAAACACCGTTTACCTTCCCGCCAGAGCAGTACCTATTTATCTACTTGCACTTTGACGTGCTTTCGAACTGCTAGGTTGGCAGGAGCAGGGACCGAGCTACGGGAGCTCACCATGTCACAGGGATTCGAACCGCCGACCTTCTGATCAGCAAGTCCTAGGCTCTGTGATTTAACCCACAGCGCCACCCGCGTCTCATTGAGAGTTGTTAGGGGATCCCTATTCCCCTCCCCAAACAATCTCCAGAGTGGTTAAGCAATTGCTCTCTCTTCCCAGAGTACTCTGGAAAATTGTAGTTCCTAACAACTCTCGGCACCTTTAATAAATGACAACTCCCAAAATTCCTTGGCTCCAGGATCACCCAGTCATGGGTTTCCCCAACCAAATCATTCTTTGGATGTATCCTGTGTTACGATATATTCCTTAGTAACAACTCTGAGGATCCAAAGATCTCATTAGCATTATTTACATAATTACAAAGTAATTATTGGAAGGGAGGAACCTTGGTTTGGTGCTAGTTCAGTTAGAATATTTCCTACTGAGAGTTCTCTTCTGTGGCAGGAATGGGAAGTCTGTTGCCTTCTAGATGATGCTGGAAAACAACTCCCTCATCTCTGACCAATGGCCATATTGGCTGGGAGTCGCAGTCCTACAATAATATTGGAAAGTCCACAGATTTCCCACCCCTGCAATATAGTCCTGATATATCTTAAAGATATATCTTACAGATATATTCAACCTGTACCACCTTGCTGGACTTTAAAGGGAACTCCATCATTGTGAAAGTGTATCTGGGCTAACGTTTCAAAGATTTCATCATTTGACATCTCAAGGGCCTCCTAGATTGGTATGCCAAATACACCCTTTCCTGGACTGGGACTGCTTGGCCATTGTGATTCATGTTTTGGTGACCTCACAACTGGACTACTGTAACATGCAGTTTGTGAGGCTTCCCTTGAGACTGGTCCACTGTGCCCAGGTTGTTGAGCAGAGCACCTTGGTGCACACATATTACACACCTGTGCTGAGGGAGCCGCATTACCTACTGATTAGCTGCTGGGCTGTGTTCAAAGTCATGTTACCAACAAATAAAGCCCCAAACAACTCAGGACCAGGTTACCTGAATGACCACCTGCCCCTGTACAGACCAGTAATATCACTTGGATCATTGGTGGGAATTTTACTCATGACACCCTACACCAGGGGTGCCCAAACTTTTTTCAAAGAGGGCCAGATTTGATGAAGTGAACATGCGTGAGGGCCAACCAAAGTTGTTGTCCTTTTTTTAGGATTGAAGTTGCTGAGCTTTTTTTAAGGATTTTACCCCAGGACATATACTGCCGCAGGGCCCAGATTAAATCGAGGGGGCCAGATTAGGCCCCTAAAATGGACTTTGAATTTTCTGCTGTTTCCCCTCTGGAATGCCCTTCCTTCTGCCTTCCAAGAAGTATCTTCCATCAGTTGTTTCGGATGCCTTGTAAAGACACATCATTATGTCTAGGCGTTTCCTGCCCTATAAGACTGGGTTTTTTTTTTAATCTCTGCTTTTATGATATTGTTTTGCTGACTTTCTGTTCATTTGTTCTGTTTGCACACCAGTAAGAAGCTTTAAAATAGTAATTTTGAGCTACTTTTAAGTTAATAATTAGTAAATAAATCCTTGTCATGTGGATGTAGACCACCACCATTTGGGACTTCCTAAGCTTCCTGTTTTAGCTTTTTCTGACTTCCTGGGACTGCAGAAGGGGAGCAGAAATCAATCATCTGACCAGTCATGTAACATAGTGTGTGAGCTGCATTTACATGTGTAAATGTGTTTTAGGTGTCACCCCATCTCCTTGAACATTAATATTTCCACTGCTGCTTCTGTTTCTTTTTCTTTGAACATTATTTTCAAACCTCTTCACATCACATGTGCTTCACTGGCACAAGATCGAATACGAAGTGGTGCTTAATGTTTGAGCTTTAGAAGCTAGATTAGTAGCGTGTTACAATGTACTACCTTTCTCTCCCTCTTTATTCTGAGATGCAGGAAGTTTACTAATGCAATGCTAGAAAACCCGGGAAAGCATGCTGGGTTAATCCTAATGTCTTGGTATAATAGCTTTATGTATTGAGAAGCCCACATCTCTTAAATCTGAAATGCAGTAATCCACATATCTACTTTTACAGTGGGTTTACTTATGAATTTTCCAGAATGTGGTTTGCATTTCCAGGCACTTTATAGTGCGGTACTCAGAGCCAAATTAGAACATGCATTAAATGCACGAGTGGATTTAATAGGTCTGGGTTTCGTTATTTTTTTAAAAAAAGCTGGAAGGTACCCAGAATAGGACCAGGACCTTGGTGTGTGGCTGCTTTCTCCCATACTGCAGTCCCTCTTCCCTATCTGCTGTGGTCCTGATCCTGACACCATGCCTGCTTTTAAAAATCATACATATTAAATGTCTTCACTTACTTACCTGTTTGCTATATTGTTTTTACTGGCTTATTGTCATTGAGTTATATCCAATGTTAATAATTCTCAAAGTAGACTTATTGAAATCAATGAACCTAAGTCCATTAATTGCTATAGGTCTACTCTGAGTATGACTTAGCTAAATAATTATTATATTTAATGCCCTTTTTATTATGTGTTTCACTGTTAGCCACCTTGGGAGCTTTATAAGGAACAAACTGAACAAAGTAACATACAGGGCTCATCCATGTTTAACTTTTGCCCTGCATTTTCTACACACAGGTAGGCACTTTAAAGCACCATGAAAAACTCAAATTGCCATTTGTTCCAATCAGGGCTTTTTTCAGCTGGAACTCACCGGAACTCAGTTCCAGCACCTCTCAGATGGGTGCCATTGCCTTTGTAAGAGAACAAGGCGTTCATGGTGAGTTCCAGTACCGTTTTTTCTAGATAAATAGCACTGGTTCCAATTCAGCGGGTTTTTGTGGGTAAAGTGCCAGGGCAAAGACCACTTGGACATGATGCTTTAAAGTGCAGACCTATGTCTAGAAATGTAGCACAAAAGGAAGTCTGGATGAGACCACACACACATACACACACGTACTCTATATCATTGGGGTCCCTACCAACTCTACAAGTCTATGAGTCTATGATTTAGTTTGGCCCTCAGTACGTAAAGGCTTTTGAATAGCTGCTTCAGCCTTAAAAAAGATCCAGCCTTTGTTAAGCATCAATCTGATTCACAATCTGGTTAAACTAAGCACTAGGATTTAAACTGATTGAATTAGCTTTGTTCCAAGTACATAGATTTAGCTGGGTCTGGGCTAGCGCTGCATTCTTACTTTGCGATGAACTAGTCTGCTGCTTAACAGTAGAATCCGTCACAGATGTATGCGTTTTAAAAGGTAACACCGGAATAATTTGTATTTACAGCAGTGTGCTTTTTAAGCGCTGTTATTTAAATGTGCTTGTCCTCCCTTAGCTATATGTAAATAAGCCCCAGGAGAAAACAAGCAAGCAAATAGGTACTTTATTTTGTAGCACTGCATCATGTGCTGCGGCTGACACCTCTTTGCTTCAATTTGTGAACACTCCTGCCAGCTCACTTTATGCATTTCTCTACACAGCTTCCGACTGACAAGGAGAATATTTACAATTATGGAAACAATTCAGCAACAAGCTATGCTGGGGGGGAAAAAAAAGTGTTCACTTGGTTCACTACTGATAGGGTATTTGGATTTTACAAAAAAACATTGAGTGCCGTGTTTCGAGCCGAAAAACAAACTAGGCCACTGACCTTTCCCATGACCTTGACACAAATTCCGACTCACATTGACCAGCAGAAGGTAAACATGAATGGGACCTGTCCTTTCATTTTTTTCACCATGCCTCACTCATTTCAAAGTGACAGAGGCAGAACAGAAAACCATAAGTTAGGACTGAAAGGCCTTTTCTTAATGACAAAAATCCCCTCAGGGCCTCACGTTCCTTTCTTTCTGATTTAAGGAAGCTGAGTCATTTTGTTCAAATGCTGATTTTTAACACTGAGTGTTGGTGGTGGTTTTCATAAATGGTACAACCTGCAAACAATACACTCAAGCAGGATCAATTTAAGGAATAAATGGTCTTTTAAAAAAATTAAAACTTTTAAAGATATGAAGAATGCAAACGGTTGGTTTTATAAAACCATTTTTTTGCTGGCATGTAAGATTTCCTTGTATTACAGCAATGAGCTGTTTCAGATTTTGCACATTTTTGCTGTCACAAAAGAGGCTTGTTGCCTTCCATACCACACACCTGAGGGAGCTTCCAGATGAGTGTTTATTGTGGGATTGGTGCTCCTCATTAGGAGAATATGCTAATTTCAGTTTCTCTCAGGTTCTCATTTTTCCAATCTTAAATTCAGTTCTCCACAGTTCCACATCACTTTACAACTTATTTATTTTTTAAATAAGTCTTCAGGAAGATTCATCAGCATTCTGTACAAATCTGTACTGAAAGACACATTTTATTTTCTTTTTTTGCAATTTTGCCTAATATGCGGCGGGAAGGTAAACTGAATTTCTGTGCGCTCTGGCTTCCATCACAGTGTTCCGTTGCACCACAAGCGGTTTAGTCATGCTGGCCACATGACCCAGAAATCTGTCTGCGGACAAATGCCAGCTCCCTCAGCCTGAAAGCAAGATGAGCACTGCAACCCCAGAGTCATCTTCTCATCCTCAAGGAGAAGGGGACGACAGAGGACAAGATGGTTGGACAGTGTGTTCTCGAAGCTACCAGCATGAGTTTGACCAAACTGCGGGAGGCAGTGGAAGACAGGAGTGCCTGGCGTGCTCTGGTCCATGGGGTCACGAAGAGTCGGACATGACTAAACAACAACAACAACAGCAACCATCCAGGGGTCCTTTACCTTTACCTTTTATTGTTTTGGAAAGTGAAAGTTATAAAAGTTTGCATGCACATTACCAACAGCAGCCATGTGATAAGAATTCAGAACATACCACCACTGCGCCCAATAATCTGGAATTACCTTATTCTGTGAAAACCAGAGAACTTAAAAATACTTTGTTCCTGGCAACCCAACTCTAATATCTGAATGACCCATTTGCAATATTAAGGCCCTGGTGTGGAAACACCCAAGAGACTGCTTCTACTTCTGTGTCTCGTTATGGTCTCTGAAGATTCACTGAAGAGCAAAATACTGCCTGCTTCTGTACTCAGGGCAAGTGTGTCTAGGATTGTAGCCTATCCCATACCTCATAGATTGATTTTATTATCAAATGGTTCAGGAATCCTTTGTGTACTTTTGTTTTTGTTGCTTCAGGTGCATATCAGTTGAGTATTCCCATCTTCTGGTTTAGATGCATTAGTCATCTGTAGTGCTACCCAAGTTAATTGCACCACATCACTATTGCACTTGTTCAAGCAAGAGATTCCTAAGTTTGGTGTCTCCAAGTTCGCATTTCTCAAAACAAATGTCAGCAACTTGCTTATAGAGTTCACTGACTGGTCTGCTTCAACTGTTCCAGCCCACTATATCATACTTGCTTGGTAAACATTTTCAATCATCTCTAAAGTCATAAAAACCTGAAGCTTTCTAGTAACAAAATACTTGTTTGTCTCCTTAAGTGCTTGTCTGTAATTCAGTTTAATGATGCCACACTTCCTCATGGTCTCTCCTGGCCTAGAGGGTAGTTTGTATTGATTTAGTCATTGTGTTAGTCTCAGTAACAAAGTACCACATAAAACAGAGACTGGGGAAAGTGGAAACTTTCCTCAGACGGAAAAAGCACATTTGTCAGTGAAAGAAACTTTGTATTCAAGGGACTTTTTTCTTTTCTTTTTTGGAAAGGAGGGAATCTTAACTTCATGAGGAATATGCACCAGTATACATTTACTTACAGGACCTCCCTACACACCCAAAATGAACACATTTTTTTTAAATAAAAAAAATAAGAAGTAGCTGAAATTTAGTTTCACCTCATGTATTCAAATTGCTTATTTCTTAATTGAACCCAGAATTTCTTCACAGATCATGCCTCAGATGCAATACCTCATGATCTCTCTTTAGGGTAATGTGCCATGGAAAGAGATTCTGTTATAAGTGGCTGTTTCTTAGCATTGCTTCTTTCACTATATTTTTTTGTTTGGTACAAAGATAACTCAGATTTAAGCAGTGTGTGAATTGCCAGTTTCCCCTTTAAAATGCTTGGAAACATCTACTGAGCACAGAACCTAATTCCATGTATTTTAAAGGACAATTTATACACGAGGGAATCCTTCAAGGCAAGACTGAATTCCCACCAACACCACCTCTAACCATTGGATATGCTGGCTGGGATGATGGGAGTTGAAGTCCAGTAACATCTGGAAGGCCACTGGCTTCTCATGCCAGTTGTAGTCAGCACAACTGACAACAAAATGTGCCTGACACAAAATTGCTCAGGTGGAGATATTGTGACCAGAAAAGGAAATTGTGTCACAGGAAACTTCCCCAGACCCCTTTTAGGCTAGCCAACCGCCCCTGCTTTCTTCGTAAAAGTCAGTGGGTGATATTTGGAAATCTGAAATCAATGCAGCTATCTTAAATCCATTTATTTCTTTGGGCTTTTTCCAAATATGTCACCAGAACACCATCCAGCATCTTTCAAAAGAATTAAGAAACCACCTCAGTTTTCAGATACAGAATATTGTAATACTTTGATTATCTGTCTGTCTCTTTCTATCTGTACTGTGGCCAAAATAATAATAAAGAATTCAGGTTTGAATGCTAGTATTTTCTTACATGGAGTGAGTTGATAAACTGGTTGTTTTTTAAAAATGTGCTTTTACTTTGGTGCATATTAAAAATACAACATTAGCTCTCATAGTCAACAAAGGATGATCTATGATGCTTTGCTTTTAAAAAATAAAAATAAAATCCTGATGTACCTTATTGTAGTAGATGGTTGCATATTTTCATAATAAATCATATTGTAAACATATCGTAGCCCCTTTTCACACAGCCCCTGAACGATTCTCAGGGTGGGGAGCGAGCGCCATGCCTGTTGTCTGTGCTGCCTGACTTTCATGCATTCAGGTGAAGGTCTGAATAGAGCCTCTTTCAACAGGTTATATGCACACAGGCTCTCTTCACATGGTCAGAAACTGTGCATTCAGTTTTGTCTACCCATGCAAGTGTACATGCAGTGGAGTTTGTGTGTGGGGTTCCTAACCCTTCAGGATTTTGGCTGAACAAATAGATGTTGTGGGCCAGAGACTGTAGACACACCATTCTGCTGTCAGTGAATGTGAATATCTCATCTGAATAGGCTATGGTGATGCTGCTTGAGAATAAGATAACACATATGGAAGTAGCAGGAACAACTGATGTGAGGTGGCTCTGGCACTTTTATTTGCTGCTGCAGCAACAGATTTAGCAACAGCCACTATCCTAATGGTGTCTTGCTGAGTGACACTCACACCCAACAAGATATTTGGTGTCATTTTCACATTTGTTTGGGGATACAGGCCTGTCTTATTTGAAGGGTTACATGTGCACTGATATTGGGTGGACTGTAGCTGTTCAACTTCCCTGTAAAACCTCTGCCACATTCAACAGATTATAAAAGTTCACTGCAAGAACCCTGCACAGTCCGTCACAGAGCAGAAAGTCAGCATACTGCTTCTTCACACTTTCCAGCAAGCTAATTGTTCCTGTAGCAGTGTAAAACAGAGATAACTTTATGGTAACAATTCATGCTAAACACTGATGAACAGCAATGATTCTTATTGTAAAACAATATATGTAGATTTCAATGAATTTAATGCACTGAGATTATGGCTTTGTTTTCAGGACCAAATCCTTGTTAAGTTTTTTTAATTCTTATTATCAATATAAATCCTTAAAATTTATGTTGAAACAGTCTAGTTACTCTCTACAGCTTCCAGCACATGGCTATCACTGTCTCATTCATCTGCACCAATATTAGGAATGTTATTATGCAGCTTGACATTTAACACAAGCAAAAAGTACAGGAGAGATCTGATGGTCTGCAAGAACTTTATTGTGTTTCCCATTTCATTTTGCAGTTTCAATGGATTGCTTTCAGAAGATTCTCTGATGCTGGAAATCACAGTCATTAGTTCACAAGCTCTCTCTGTAAACTTCCAGCCCATTCATCTGGTAGCAAAGTGCATATTTAAAGTCCAATTATCTGCAAAAAGCACTTTTCAAGCTATGAAGCTGAAGAACTGCTGGAATCCACAGGAAACTCTCTGGCCAAGCAAATGAAGCTGCAGTTGCTAGTTTGATCCTGAAATTCCATCGCAAGAATTCTAATTGTAGAATTTCAAAAGGGGCTGGAAAGCATCATTAGAGCTGTGTTGTTGTTTTTTTAAAAAACTTTAAACAGTGATGCACAGTGCTCTCTTTGGAATTATATACCATTCTTCCCTGCACAGGAAACCCTTAAAGCAGTGATGGGAAACCTGTGACCCTCTAGATATTTGTTGTTGTTTAGTCGTGTCCGACTCTTCGTGACCCCATGGACCAGAGCACACCAGGCACTCCTGTCTTCCACTGCCTCCTGCAGTTTGATCAAACTCATGCTAGTAGCTTCGAGAACACTATCCAACCATCTCGTCCTCTGTCATCCCCTTCTCCTTGTGCCCTCCATCTTTCCCAACATCATGGTCTTTTCCAGGGAGTCTTCTCTTCTCAATGAGGTGGCCAAAGTGTTGGAGCCTCAGCTTCACGATCTGTCCTTCCAGTGAGCACTCAGGGCTGATTTCCTTAAGAATGGACAGGTTTGATCTTCTTGCAGTCCATGGGACTCTCAAGAGTCTCCTCCAGCACCATAATTCAAAAGCATCAATTTTTCAGCAATCAGCCTTTTTTATGGTCCAGCTCTCACTTCCATACATCACTACTGGGGAAACCATAGCTTTAACTATATGGACCTTTGTTGGCAAGGTGATGTCTCTGCTTTTTAAGATGCTGTCTAGGTTATAGGACTACAATTCCCATCACCCTTGACCATGGGCTATGATATCTGGAACTGAGAGATTTGGAGTTCTACAACATCTGGAGAGCTACAGATTCCACATCCCTGGCTTAATGCCTGGGACTGCTTAGAAAGGGAACCTCTTAAGGCTAACTCTTCAACTCATATAACCTAGTGTGACTGATGTATTTGATTTCAACTCCAGCCTTTTCCAAGCTCACATTTTCATTAGCATCACTCTGCTCTTGCAAATGGCTGAACATATAATCAGCAGAACTCTTCAAAATCTCCTGCCACATTTTATGACCTGCGGGGAGGAAAATCGTTGTGTGAATGTACTCTGAGACAAAAAAATCCCATAGATTCAAATCATTTCTAAGACTAATCTAGTTTGTGGACAATAATGCAAGTGATAATGTACTGTAACTAAAACGGAGGACAGAAAGCAGACACAGACATACAGTGGTACCTCTACTTATGAACGTGATTCATTTTGGGGTGCCGTTCACACCCCAAAAAGTCCGTAAGTAGAGTGCCGCTACTGTGCGTGCTCGAAGTGCGATAGAGTGCTTCTGCACGTGTGCAAAGCACACAGAACCTGGAAATAAACACTTCTGGGTTTGTTGCATTCGTAACCTGAAAAGCCGCAATATGAAGCAAACATAACATAAAGCATGAGTGTATCTCTGACAAAGGTGGGCTCCCCTGGTCTACCTACACTTAAAAGCCAGTGTGGTGTAGTGGTTAAGAGTGGTAGACTCGTAATCTGGGGAACTGGGTTCGCGTCTCCGCTCCTCCACATGCAGCTGCTGGGTGACCTTGGGCTAGTCACACTTCTTTGAAGTCTCTCAGCCCCACTCACCTCACAGTGTTTGTTGTGGGGGAGGAAGGGAAAGGAGAATGTTAGCCGCTTTGAGACTCCTTCAGGTAGTGATAAAGCGGGATATCAAATCCAAACTCTTCTTCTTATACACTTAAAATGTTAAAAATGTGTGTGAAAATGCTGCTGAAATTCTGTTAAAACAGATAGGGTTTGTTCACACTTCCATGCCCAGAAAGCATGGGTCTGAGCAGTTTCCCCCTTGCCCCTCTCTTTTCCTATAGAAAACTTGCTCTTTAGCTTTAAATTGTAACAAACAGCAGTCCACAGAAAACCTAACTGCTGTTTGTTCCGACTGAGCGCTAAAGAGCAGTTTCCCCTGGAGGCAGGGAGAAACAGTGGCAGAAGAGGAAGTGTGGATAAGTCCTTAGTTTCTCTAGTTCAGTCTTTTCTAGTTCCCTCCACCTGTTTTGCACTACAGCTTCCATCAGCCCAGCATGCATAGTCATGCAGGCTGGGGCTGATGGGAGTTTTAAATCAAAGTATCTGGAGGGAACAATGCTGGGGAAAACTGAGCTAGTTTCCCCCCACCCATCCAGTAGTAAAAAGCTTTACAAGGCAGTCCTATGCATGTCTTTTTAAAAGTAAGCTCCATTGAATCCAATGGGGCCCTACCCAAAGGAAAGTAGGCTTAGGATTGCAGCCTTAAGTGCTTTAAAATAAAGATAAAAGTTTGTTACATTTTACTAATTTTAGATGAATTTTACTAATGGGCAATTTCTACAGAATATATGTTACGTTTAAGATGAATTTCACTAATGGACAAATTTGCAAGAAATGTGTTATTAGATTTCCTGATGCCTTTTTAAAGAAATAATAATGGAAGAAATGGACTGGGTACCCATTTTCTCCCAACAATAGTGCAGGGGAAGAGGGTTGGAATTTTCTTCAGATTCTGGTCCAGATCAAAGTCAGATCTCTACCCCCACCCTGCCCACCAGCTACTGTTAGCTCTGCAGATAACTAAGATAAAATAAAATACTTGGGAAAAGGCTGGGTAAATGGTGTGTGTCAGAAAGGGTTAATATTCCTCCTCCCTAGCACCAGAAACTGGCAACTCCCATACAGTTGACTTTTTTTAAGCGTTTCAATCACAAATTTCAGCAAAATATGAAGATTGGTCCTAAGCCCAGGCACTTGGATTTAAACTGATATCGCCCCTTTGGCTTTAATGAAACTAAACTGGCTTTAATCCATTTGACTCCAGCTTAACTAATTTGTGGACCAGGCGGCTTGTATTCTTGTAATTCATTTATGGATGCTTGCATTAATATTTAACAAACAAACAAAAAATGTATCAACCCTTCGCTTAGAATAAATCATGGCAAAATAAAAAGCTACTTTCCTCAAAAGTCCAAATTCTCAGAATTATTGCTTCCATTTCAACTCCCAGGCATAAATAAAATATTTATATAAAATTACATGCAACATTAAAAGCAGAGCGCTAGTAAAAGTACTTGAAATAATTTATGGTAGATAAACAGCGCTGCCGGCATTTTCTTTGGCAATTTATAATCGACCATATTAGAGAAGACATACAAAAATCCCTTTCATTGTAAAATATTCAGGGCTCTGCTGAGTTAGGAAGACACACTTTGTCATTTGTCAGCTCCAATCCCAGGGCACCTCTTGATGTTTCCATGAATCAAATTCATGGAGGATTGGGCTATTGGGGGCTACTAGCCATGATCACTGTGCTCTGCCACCACAGTTGGAAGCAGCAATGTTTCTGAATACCAGTTGCCAGAAGCCACAGGAGGGGAGAGGCATCTTGCGCTCAGGTCCTACCTGCCAGTTTCTCACAGGCTTCTGGTTGGCCACAGTGAGATGCTGGATTAGAATCATAGAATTGTAGAGTTCTAAGGGACGTGGGTGGTGCTGTGGGTTAAACCACAGAGCCTAGGACTTGCCGATCAGAAGGTCGGAGGTTCGAATCCCCACGACGGGGTGAGTTCCCGTTGCTTGGTCTCTGCTCCTGCCAACCTAGCAGTTCAAAAGCACGTCAAAGCGCAAGTAGATAAATAGGTACCGCTCCGGCGGGAAGGTAAATGGCATTTCCGTGCACTGCTCTGGTTTGCCAAAAGTGGTTTAATCATGCTGGCCACATGACCACATGTATGCCGGCTCCCTCGGCCAATAAAGTGAGATGAGCACTGCCACCCCAGAGTCGGTCACGACTGGACCTAACAGTCAGGGGTCCCTTTACCTTTAAGGGACCTGAAGAGTCATCTAGTCCAACCGCCTGCAATGCAGACATCTCAGCCATAGCATCCATGACAGATGGCCACTCTGTTAGAATTCCTGCTCCATTATTGCAGTCATGGGATTGTTGTGAATGATGGTGAATGTTTTGACTCCACAGAGTGGGAAGTGACAGAGACAGGATGTTTGTGTTACTGTGTTCCGTGAAGTAGGACTATTGTCCTTTGTTCTTTTTCTCTTTGCTGTCTGATACTAAAGAGAGAGGGAGCCATGTTGCAGTGCTTTGTGTGTGTTTATATGTAAATAAAGTAGATTAGCCAAAATGCTGAGTTGCTGAGGTCTGTTACGCAAGATGCAAACTTTGCGGATCCCTAAGTGTGCCGGTGTCGGTTGGCATCGGTCGCTGTGATGTTCAGGCTGAAGAAAGCTTATGAAGCTCCTGAATGATCGACCAGGAGGGAGGGAACGTGCCAGTCGGGCACGTGTCTCTGCCAGGGTCCTACTCGAGTGTAGGCTGAACTCCTGACACACCTAACGTCTGCTTAAAAACCTGCAAGGAGAGTCCACTTACCTAGGAGAAAGTTCAGCTGAACTCAGCAGGACTTCAGAGTAGTCACTGATGGGATTTTACTTTAACATCTTGAATATTAAATAGTATTCATAGTTTTTTTAAAAAAAAATCTACCAAAATACTTAAAAAAAAAAACAACCTGCGATTTTGTTTGCTTGTTTATGACAGTGTGATGGCTGGCTACCAATTATTTTATTGGGAAGATTCCTTACAAATAAACCTGAATGGTAAATTGGTATCTCTTTATGGGAGCCAATATTATCAGATTGTTTCTGCAAACTTCTCTGTAGTGTTTTGAGTGAGAGAGGCATCGGAGCATGGAGAAGATTAGGTGATTTCCTTCTCCTTGAGGGAACAGATTGAATGTTGCTAGAGATTTGGCGCCAGCGGTTAGATTTATAAAATTTATATATCACTTTGCACACAGGCACATGCACATGTACAGTTCTGAAGCAAATTACAAAAGATATCTCATTTTCTCTTCTCCAGATATCTCCATTATGTTATGGGCATGAGTCAGGTGCCAAGTTCCCAGCTGCTTGGGGGCACCCCCCCTTCTTCTTATTGCCATTATCAGAGCTGGATCAGAAGCAAAATAAGCAAGAGAAGCAGGGTGGTAGCAGGAGGGGCATTAGGGACTTGTGGGTCGATAGTTCCAGTGCTTTTTTCTGGGGGGACGCAGGAGTACACATAACCCTAAACATTTTGTGAATCTAACGGGAGAAGAAACTTTTTTAAAAAACAGTTTCTTCTCTAGCACAGTGAACCGTCAGTTCTGTTGAATAGCGCGGTGAATCATCAGTTCCATTGCTACCCCCGATGGCGGCCTCATTTCCTGTCACAGTGTTTCCTGGGTCTCAGACACAAGTGAGCGCTTAATGTGTGAAGCAGTGTGGAATGTGGATGTGTGGTGTTTTACTCATGAATTTTTGGTTTCATTGAGGGGCAGTATTTCAGTATGAGTAATTTTGTCCAGTTACTGTATTTATTTCCCCCCAATTTGAATTATAAAATGGTGATTTGCTTGAGTCAAAATGAGAGTACCCCTAGACATTTTTTTAAAAGGAAAAAAGCACTGGCTAGCTCAGTGGTTGGATGAAGTGGATGTGAGAGCCTGTTGCAGATGGGCACTTGCACATTTACAAGCAAAAGGAGGTGCATATGCTAATCTGTGTGGTGTGTAATGCTTTCCTCCCACTGGAGGCTTAGGATTCAAGTTAAATCATGGTGAAACCTTTTCTGAATTTGCAATTCCTCTACAATGTACAGTTGCACAGAAGCATTTAGGAAATTGCTTCTCATCACCCACAGAATTATTGCACTTGGAGAAAATGAAACCATTCGTCAATTACCAGATTGGCTGTATTTTCCCCAAGATGCAGTAAACTGTGTTCTCTAGCATCCTTTCTTCAATGCTGGATAATATCGTTACGCCACCAAGGTATGGATGTTTGCAAACACCGCTGTTTCAGCAATCTCTCTTTTCCATTTTTATGTGTCATGATTATTGGCAACTTTGTTTGCATTTGAGCAGATGTTGGGGTAGAGGTACGATTCAAATAAGGCCTAGAAAATAGTTCAAAGATGTTGTGTTAGCTAAGGTGCTAAGGTGGTACTGATAACTCTGTAAGCGACAAATTTCTATCAACATAGTCAAGGGATTTTTTACAGTACACACTGGATAATGTTTTTATCTTATTACTTCATTATGGGAGGAATAAGCTACAGCTAAATTTGTGACACTGTGTCTTTATAACTTAAATAATCAAATCACCCTCTTCTAAGTGACCCAGCTCCTATCAGACATGGGCTGAGTTACTTACTTAATAATGAATTCATTATTTCAAGCTATGATTGAATTAATAATGATTAATAATGAATTCATTATTTCAAGCTATGATTGGCTGAGTGCAAAGTTAGACCTGAACTAAACACAATTCCTCACAAACATTTTTGAGCTCTGCCTGACAGGATATTACTTTTTCAACAATTTTTTTGACATTTTTTGTGTGGAAACTTTCACCTATTTATTCGCTTTCTGCATAGCACCTTTCAGTAATATCCCACAGCCAGGTCTGATTTGCTCTGCAGTAGGAGTGTGTGCAGACCCCAAGTTTCACCTTATATCTGCGCATTTTTAAAAATTAAAATTTGGTTCTGAGTCACTCTGTGCACTCCCCACTTCAATCTGTAATTTGGCTCCTTGACCCACTCTTATTCACTATGCCGGGGACAAGAAAAATGGCTATAACTTTTTCCACTTTGGCAAAGTGGAAACAGAAAGACACTTCCTGCTGCTACACGAAGTCACACTGAGATTAAGCTCAATTAAAAGAGAGAGAAAAAAACAAAAGAGAGAACTTAATCTCTCCTGCCTCTCACCTTGATCAATAACTGATAGCTCATCTTCAGAACCATTCTGCTGATTTCAGCAGATGCTTTAAAATATGAACTTCTGGCCTCCACCAGAGACTCTAATTTGGCTGGAAAGGATTAATTTATTTATAGCATGCATCTCTTTGAACTGGTCACACAGATCATAAAGAAACCCTCTTAGAAGACAGAGTGCAACCTCCTTGCAGAGCCAGGGCTCCTATTTTAAGCCATGATGATAAAGGGTCCCGAGGTTCCTTAAAGGCACGTGTTTTCAGTCAGCTGCTCTAGGACACCCTTGGCTGCAGTCCTGAACATGTTTAGGTTGTCGGTGTGTGTGTGTGTGTGTGTGTGTGTGTGTGTGTGCGTGCATAGCTCAGTATAGAAAGCCTTCAGTTCAGTCTCCAGCACTTCCAGTTAAAACAGAGGTGGGGAACCTGTGCCTCTTTGCATGGTGTTGGACAAGAACTCCAATCATCCCTGACAACTGGCCATGGGATCTCTGGGGGGTCACTGCCAGTTAAATACAATATTGTACTGGGCTGCTATGCCAACAGTCTTTATAAGTACAAAGCAGTTCCATACACTTTCATATACTTGCATTGTAGTCAATAGCACACAGGTGGAGGTGCTTTGGGGTTTATAAACACATATTGAGTTGATGGGTGGGAAGCTTGTGGTCCTCACAGTTCCTATCCCCCAAATCTGAATTTCCCAAAGCACATTTATTCAAAATAACACACTTTGGACAGCCTAGTAGTTTAAACACTGTGTGTTTCCCCATGGCAACTTGAACTTAGGACGTGGTCAAGATGAAACGTTTCTGTGACTTAGGTTCATATCACATCTTTAAAGATTATCAACATCCTTCTCAAGGTGCTGCATTTGTGCAGCTGGACCATTTGAATTAAAATTGTTTACACTAGTAAACAATTGATGCTTTTGAATTATGGTGTTGGAGGAGACTCTTGAGAGTCCCATGGACTGCAAGGAGATCAAACCTATCCATTCTTAAGGAAATCAGCCCTGTGTGCTCACTGGAAGGACAGATCCTGAAGCTGAGACTCCAATACTTTGGCCACCTCATGAGAAGAGAAGACTCCCTGGAAAAGACCCTGATGTTGGGAAAGATGGAGGGCACAAGGAGAAGGGGACGACAGAGGACGAGATGGCTGGATAGTGTTCTCGAAGCTACCAGCATGAGTTTGACTAAACTGCGGGAGGCAGTGGAAGACAGAACTGCCTGGTGTGCTCTGGTCCATGGGGTCACGAAGAGTCGGACACGACTAAACGACTAAACAACAACAACACTAGTGAAATAGTATGAGGTTAGCACTGGGCTGCTTTCTTTCATAAAAGGGAATCCAGGGAAACCATTGCCATTTTTTGTTACTTTAAAAAACCACCAGAATGTTTTCCACATTGAACATTAGACAGAAATTACATTCTTTTCTTCCATTTCACAGTCCTTTTTTGGGGATAGTGATTTATTCTTTTTTCTTTTCTTAAAGAGGCAAGTAAATAAATAAATGCTGTTCAGCATTTGTACAAAACTCTTGATGGAGGACCTATTGTTACAAACAAGTTAATAAGATAATTATAGAAGTTCAGATTGGTTTCCTTAGATACATAACAGTACCCAAACATTTTGGTTGCAATTCTGTGGCAGTGGCCTCAGAGTTATATTTGATTAAAATGCAGCGCTGCTTCAAGCTGGGAGTGCCTGATATCACTGAAAACTCCTTAGAAGTGCTTCAATGTACAATTACAACATATCCTATTTAAAGGTATATTTTTAGTCTTTGGTGCCAAATATAAACATAGTTCCATACATCACTTGTAATGTCTCTGATGAGCTGGTCAGAAAAAAATCCCTCACCCAGCATCAATCAAAGGTCAGCAATTTGGTGTCTGAAGCAAGCAAGCAAAGCAAAGCATTAAGTTCTTTATGTGCAGTTCTCTGCTGGAGTTACACTGGCTGATGGCCTTTAGGATTTGGGGGAAGGCACACAACAGCCAGCAGTGGTGTGTAAGCAGGGGAACAACAGGAGTGGTACCATTTACAGTAGTGTAGTGGCAAAATTCAGACGTGCAAGGTCTCTTCATGATAGTCACAGCCATGCACCCTTACAGCCATGCCCTCTTCTAAGATTGTGGAATAATATTATAATTGAACAATAATAATACTTGGGGACAGTGCTTTTTTCTGGGGATACTCAAGGGTACACAATACTGGCACCTTTTTTTCTAGAAGAAAAGCACTGCTTAGGGGTACGTTGCAGTCATCAGCGCAGATCTCCATGTGTTTCTTTTCCAGCTAGATCTGCTATTTTCTGTGCACATACATGAGCAAATGATTTGGAGTGCTGCATATCTCCTTCCAGAGTGACTTCAGTTGTGCTTTCCTGTATGTTCCACTGTATGTAACAGAACTTGCACACCATTCTCTTGAAGTGGAAGCACTTTGCTTTTTCAGTGTCCCTAAATGCTTAGCTTTGGAGCATACGGAATAACTTCTGCTTTGGGTTCGTCCCATGCATCTTCTCCAGAGTGACCCTAGGAGCTGATTCCCAGCACCTGACTCACCACTTTTCCCTCTGATTGGCTCTAATCAGAACAAAGGGTGAGGAGGCTTATTCTCAGTGGATGAAATCTTCCCTTTCATGCTAACTGGATGCTGGAGATAGAGACCCTGCTGAAGAAATAGTAACAGGTCTACTGCCCACCCCCACAACCCTGAACCACTACTTCTCTGCCTTTCTGGTAGCAGTGATATCGGGGGGGGGGCGTTTCTCTCTCATTTCCTGCCATTTTTGTAATTTCTACTTGTATGTCCCGCCCCCCCAGCCTCACTGGGCAGGCTACATACTTGAATATGGTAGCTGCTCCCTTTGAATCCTACAATTCCATTATTCCTCTGGCATGGCAGTAGCATATCTATGATCTTAGCATAATGTGTGTATAGAATGGCTTGCTTAGAATCATAGAATCATATAATTGTAGAGTTGGAAAGGACACCAATGGTCATTTATTCCAACCCCATGCAATGCAGGAATCTAAACTAGATCATACATGACAGATGGCCATCCAACCTCTGCTTAAAAACTTCCAAGGAAGGAGAATCCACCACCTCTTGTGGGAGTCTGTTCCACTGTTGAACAACTCTTACTGTCAGAAAGTTCTTCCTGATGTTTAGTCGGAGTCTCCTTTCTTGTAACTTGAAGCCATCCGGAGCAGGAACAAACAAGCTTGCTCAATCCTCCATTTGCCAGCCCTTTAATTATGATGATGATGATGATGATGATGATGATGATAATAATAATAATAATAATAATATATTATTTATACCCCGCCCATCTGGCTGGGCTTCCCCAGCCACTCTGGGCGGCTTCCAACAAAATATTAAAATACTGTGATACATCAGAAACTTGAAGTTGCCTCAGAAACTTGAAGTTGCCTATCATATCTCCTCTTTTCCAGGCTAAACATTCCCAGCTCCCTTAAGCCACCCAAATTCCCCAGTTACTCTTTAAACAACAAAACTTGTGAAGTTGAAATGTGACACTCTCCAAAACCAACTAGGTTTCAAATTACAGAATCTTGCTGACACCCTTTCAAATTACCTTTTTAGAATCTGTTTGGCCTTTTGCAGTTCCCATTTCATTGATGCCTGATGGATTTTGCCATATTTCATAAATCCCTGATAAGATGAATGATGATACTATGATACTATGAATGATGAAAACGATCAGAAAGCAATAACAGCTTGATGTCTTCCCCTGGCCTTCACAAATCTGCAGAAAACCATTTTGTTTAGTAGGAAGGAATGGGATTTGCATAGCTATTTCCCAAGTGGCCTTTTGTGTGCATGTGAACATATGTATTTAATTCATCATGGGATAAAACCCAGCTTTTTAAAAACGGCATTATTAGTTAAACAGTAGTTCATCCTATGCTCCAGCCAAAAGTTCCATCTATTATTTAAAAGGTGAAAAATCTATTGGCAGATGACTAGAAACTAATCATCAAATATATCACCTACCCCACAGCAAAGACAGCACCTGGAAAGTGTTCATTAAAGCCTGCCTCCATAGGATATTTTGGGATGTGACTCACAATAATTACTAATAGAAAATGACATTATTGCTCAATCTGTTTTGGCATTGATACACATTTTATCATTGGTTCTACAAAAAGCAAAACAATTTAGCAACATGTTCACATACAGATCTAGTTCACATGATTGGTTCTATTGCTGTTGAAAATGTAGAACATTGTGATATTTTGATAATGTTTCAGGGAAGTTTTCTTCTTTTTTGAGGCGTTTCTTGCAATAGAAATTCCAGGTGAGCCATCTAGAGGCCAAAGCAGAATTATTATGATTATTATTATTATTATTATTTTAAAAAATAAGGTCACAGTAATCACAAATGCATTAATGTTGAAGCAAATCCCGTTAGTTTTAGTGGAATGTCCTCCTAAATACCCAATCTGACTGCAATGAAGAATTTGTCTTAAATAAATCCCCCTAAAGTATTTTTAGCACGTGTGGGTACCAAGGCCATGTGTTAAATTCATAAAGCTTCTCAATACATTTTCTTTATACTTCTACCTGTCATGTGAATTGCAAGCAGGTTTCAGGCTGCTTTCAGTTTAGGATGGAGGAGAAGAATTTTGGCTGTGTATCTCCGGGCTGGGAAAACCTCCAGTCCATGGGGCAAGTTAGGCCCACCAGCACGGCCCACAGTTTCAATCCTGTTTGGTTTTTGTTTAAAAAGTGTGCTCAATATAACATGTAATCTGGCCCTAAACAATATCAAAGTGAGAGGTGTCTCGATAGAATACCACAAGCAATGAAAAAGACGGCAAGAGCCAAAGCTTGTTAACAGAGCATCTGTTTTTCATGCAGGAAGTTCCAGGATCCATCACCAGACTCTGCAGGCAGGCTTGGGAGAGACTCCTGCCTGAAACCCTGGAGAGCCTCTACCAGTCAGTGTGGGACATACTGAGCTAGATGGCCCAGTAATCTTGCTCTGCATAAGGCAGATTTCCTGTGCTAACTTTGTCACAACAAAGAGACTATGAGAGAAGGAAGCAGATTATTATTATTATTATTATACTGGTGAAATTTCTAAGGGACTTCTGCACACCCATAAGCTTTCACCAGTTTTGCTTAAAGTGACATTATGAAACAAATGTGGAAGTTCCTGTTTGGGGGAAATGTCCAAAGTACTTTGAGGAAGCAAAGGAAGAAAGAAAGAAAGAAAGAAAGAAAGAAAGAAAGAGCTCTGACTAATATGTATCTCACCAAACAGCAAGCAAAATTCTTATAATGAGAACTACTTAGTAAACACATTCATAACTGTGACGAAAATTCTTTTAATGTGGAACTCAAAACCATTTTGCAAGCTGCTCATTGGCAGAGATATACCACAATGGCCAGGATTCACTGCTCCTCTTCCACATGCAGAAACAATATCCTACACCATGCAGAGCAGCTATTTTTTCCGTTTCATGACGCTCGTGTAAAACAAACAAAATGCACACTCTTTTTTTATGTGAAGGCAATTCTACTTGTTCTCAGCCATGGTTGTTTCTCTGACTGAGAAGAAGGGATGCAGCTTTGTGGTAGAGCACAGGAGGTCCCAGGTTCAATCCAGGCAGAATTGAGAAAGAATGTATCCTGTCTGAAACCCTGGACAGCTGCTGCTAATCAGTATAGACAATACTGAGGAATATCTGAGTGGTTTACACTGAGTTGTCTGACTCATAAGGCAGCTTCCTCTGTTAGAGGAGAATGAAGGGTGGTTTCCAATGGACAAACAGCTTCAGAGATTGAGAAAGACCCTCAACCAGAGAAAGCATTCAGTTCTGCATCCCAAATAGCCTGTTTTACACAGCTAACTGTGCTCATATCTAGCCATTGCTTACACATCTGTGCATGGAAAGGGCTGGGTACCATTTCTTCCCCCTGTACTGCTCATAGTCCTCTGGATCACAGCCAATTCTCAATATATAGAAAGTTCACCATTTCCTTCTAGTGGGGAATCAGTGACGTACTGCTTTCATTTTTATATGGGTCTTTGGTGGTGGTCAAAAGTGAAAGGCAGAATGGTTTATTTCCCCTGCTCATTTCATATGAAACACACCTGCTTGTGTTGGAACCAGCAAACCAAATGCAGCCCACCTACTGTGCATTGCGGGCTGTCAGGTGCTTGAGAACTGTTCTTGTAGGTCAAAACAGGCAGCAAAATCATTCAGTTGTGGATGCCTCCCATTCCCGGCATAGTGCCTATGTACACCTAGTTGCATGTCCCCTGCTGTTGGAGGATAAGACAGGCCAGACCATCTGAAATGGAACGGTGTGCAATTCACCAACATATTTGTCGGCAGACAAATGGAAGGAGCCATTCCAGTTACTTTTCTCCCAAAGGAAAATAAGTTGTCCATCAGTTTCTCAGGGCTGGGCTTCACCAGTAACAGTGGGGCCTCTGCATTAAGTTTATTCTGTTTCTCTGACATTTCCCAAACTGTTAATTTCTGCATAACATTGAGTTTTCACCCATCTTGCAAATTAGGTGTTTGAAAGAATATCATCCTAGTGGGTGACAGTCTAAACTGGTCATCCTTTGCTTGCTCCCTGCCTTAAATTATGTCATCATTATCTTATCAGGTGTTGAGTAGACTTTACTTGGCAACTTCATTTACAAGGTGTGAGGAATTCGAATATTTCCTGAATGCCTTCCAGGAGATGATGCTGGAATCAGACTTGTACCAAGGTCACCACAGTTCATCATGGGGTATCTCTTGCCATATTAAGGTCATGCCAACCTTTTACATATGCCATGATTGACATTAATAAACCATATAATAACTGCAGATTGACACACACAACTATTCACAACAGCAGCCCCTAAACTGAGGTACTTCCTGCCCATAGAAATGTGTCAAGCATCTACATTGTACAGGTTTTGCCATACACTGAAGTGGCAGCTCTTTACCTTGACAGGTAAGGTATTTTGTTTCAAAGAACCCACCTCTTTCGCTGAATATATATTGTTCTGTTCCATGTGGAATGGTTTTGCATGTTTTATAATTGTAATGGTTTCAGCAGTTTTTATAAGTGTGTATTCTAGTGTTGCAACCCACCCTGGGACTTCGTGCTGGAGGGCGGGTAAGAAATCTTATAAATATGTGCTCATAATAACATGAAATGCAAGGATTTGGAAGTAAGTTGAGCTGGCTGCTCTCATGTCATGATTCCTGGCAGAATTTCTTGCAGTCAATCAACACCACACTAAACTTCAGCTGCAATACAGGCAGGTGAAACCAAACCATGTTCTACTCGGAAGTAAATCCTATTGAATTCAGCAAGACTTACTGCCAGGTAAGTGGGGTGCTAGTTTACAGCCTTATAAGTCTGTTTACCTGGAAATAGGCCTCACTGAAATCAACGTGTCTTTTTGTTGAGTAGACATATTAGCCACTTGCTACGTTAGACTCTTTAAAAATACACCTGGACTGTTGGAAATACATTGTGCTTACACATGGATGGGGCTAGTTCATTGCTGTGCTGCATTATCACCAACATAGAAACAGCAATGTGCTAACAACCGGCAGCACAGTAAAGAAACCAGCTCTCTGATCGTGAAAACAAGCTTTGAAATTGGCTCTTTGCTGCCGTTGGTCACATTCCAGGCATCTAAAACTGGGCAATAACATCCCTTTCGCTTTAGGACCATCTGTGATCATGCTGGCAGGTAAAATGAAGATGGAAATAGCCAGAGTTACCACCACAGAGGGACAGGGATAGAAAGTCAATTAATATATTTACTTGCCTATTATTGCAGAGTTGGCTACAGCTGAACAGTTGGCCTGGTCTAGCCCCGAGGAGACATAACAGGTATCCTAAACTTAAAGGCTGTCCAAGTATTAAAAATACTAGATTATGAACAGCTCATTTCCCTTTGCCATTTGAATATAGAGGAGTAGAATTTAGCATCCTTATACTTTCAGGGCACATTTTCTTCTGGGGGGGGGGGCAGGGGGATGTTTGACAACGTGCTATGAAGACATATCTGGCTCCACTAACATGGCTTAATATCATTGTTATTTCCAGCTCTCAAAAATATTCGCACAACGTGGATCATTCGTTTGAAATAGGTTTGGTGATACGGCTCTTGTGTTTCACGTAGGTTTCTAACCTTTTCTTAAGGCTTGCCTCATCATTTATTATGAGGAGCTAATACCCATATTCCAATACCTTCAGAACACTTTGGCAGCCTGAGAGTATGATTCATCAGGACAACAAATAAGGACCACATTGATCAAACATGTACAATGTCACAATATCTTGGAGGGACTGTTGAAAAGACACCGGAGTCAGATGTTGTACTGTTGAGAACATGCAGTTGCCTTGCCAATAGCACAAACAGACCAGCATTTATGTCTTTAGCCAAATGCTTCTGGAAGCTCACAAGCAGGTCCATATCCTGTGGTTTACATCAAATGTCCAATGACCAAAGATCAGGGCTGGCTCAAGACATATTTTTGCTTGAGGTGGAGCAGCCAAAGTTTCTTCCATACCTCAGTCAAGGCACGCATTACCCTAGGGCAGTCAAAATATTTTTGCTTTTGAGGCAGTCAGACTGGGAGTAAATAACTAACAATTTGTTGCCTTTTCCGTGTCACTGAAAATCAACTGCCTTAGGTGCAGCCTCAGTCAGCCAAATGATAAACACCAGTCATGAGAGATACTCAGCCAGACCAAAAAACTGCATTAAAAAGTAGAAATGTATCTCCCAGTTACACTGTCATACCTGGAAATGTCAGGGGTTGAATTTGGGACCTTCTGCATTCCAAGGATAGGCTCTACCACTGAACTATAACCTTTTTGAAAGGAAGATAATGAAAATTATGCTAATTATGAGACAAGCTGAGAAAGGGGCATGGGAGGAAGGGGTTTGGTAGGGTCCTGATAGCTACACAGTTGATATGGTTACCAAGACCAAAATGTGGCCAAAATGTGTAGATCTCTGATTTTAAACATATTTTCATGATGCTTGAAGTGAAATAGGTAATGAAGAAATGTCTAGATATTGTAAAGGATTTCCCCCCAGCTGCAGTAGATACCAAACTTTGTAATCTTGAACTAAAAGGAATGATAAAGTTGAGATTCGATAGGTATAGGACTATGCAGCATGATTGCAACCCACAAAGATAAAGTGAAAACATTTTATGAATGAATAATAATTGATCAGAGGGGGATGTGTACACGGGGAGGCATCAAGGAAGTTTGGGTGTTCTAAAATTGTAACCTGCCTCAGGTGCCTTGGTAGCAATCCATTCACTCAATCTGTCCTTATCATCACCTCCATAATTAAAGCTACAATGGAAACATCACATTTCTTAACATTTTTTTTCTTACTATTGCTCCTCAACCAACCTTCTGTGACTTCAGAATACGATCTTGGATTTGGGCTTTATGGAAACGTTTGTCAAGAATGTCATAACCACAAAACAACGGTTGTAGCAGTATATGCTAAAGACCTTTTGGCAATGCAATTAAGCATACTGTGACTCTCTGGCATGAGTAGCACTGGGATTAATCTCTTCAACCAAGGAAAAAAAAACCCATCAAATGAAAAGGCAAACATCTGCAGCTGAAGAAAATCATCAGCCGCAAGGTCTCCTTCTGTCATCACCAGAACCAACAATGGTATGTGCTTTGTCTTGCTTTTTATTTTAATAAAAAATGAACTTGGTAATACAGTCAAAGATCTACAAGTCAAAGTATTAATGGCCATGTTAATTAAATTAAATTTCTGCTCTCTAGCTGTCTCCCCCTCTTGACCACATTCTTGGAGGCCATAAATATATGAAGGTTTAAGAAGAGTTCAGATGTGCCTCTCTGAATGTTATCTGGGTTGGGAAGTTGATTCATTTAAGGACTCAGACACCACTTTACATTCAGAGAATACCCAAGCTGTGTACAGAAATGTTGGCACCCATCCGTCTCAAAAGACAACGGAGTGTGCCTCTGGGGATGGAGTCAAATTGCTAGAGAAGCACAGCATCCACTGTGGCTGAGGAGACTGGCAACTCCTAACTGCTGCCTCCCGTGTTGTTTTTGCTGTGTTAGCAGCACTGAAGTGACCTCTCTGGGGCTCAAGTCCGGGCAGTGTATACAGAAATATGAAATGAATTACCATGAATTGTCCTTTTGAATTGTCACTCTTTTATATGATCAAATCCTTTTTTTTATTTTTTTAAAAATGTCCCAATCTGTTTCTCTTCCAGGCATTTGGTAGCCCAAGAAAACAGTTCCAGCTCCTTCTAGAATCACCTGCATTGCTTTGTTCTCAAGGCAATCGCAAGTGAACCCTTAAGTAGTTTGCTCATAAGGTATTCATTGTCAGATGGTGTGCTCTGTGCAAGTCAGAGAAAGTTAATTTCCTTGGGGGAAAGACACATCGAGTGAGTAGGTACCAGAGGACTTGGTTGCTTCAAGGGCTTCAAGCAGAAATCCGATTCCCAAGTCGGTTTAGCGCATGTTTTCTTTCTTGAAAATTCTGCCGTCAGCTCAATTTCCACAACTAGAGTGAGCGTATTCATTTGAACTCTAACGTGTGCATGCAGGCATGATTTATATCTATCCTCCTAAGCATTTCCCCACAGTACTCTTTAGACGTTTGCTCCATTCAAGCCAATGTACAAACAAAACAAGGGGGAACTCATATGAAGTGAAGTCTCTGCCACAAGGCGATTCAACTTCACTTAAGGTTTTGCTTATAAGTGGTTTAAATCTATCAGGTGTTCACCCAAGCGGTTGCCTTAAAAAAAAAATTAATCCATATAGCAGTAATCTTTTTCTAAAACAAAAAAAAATCTGGAAAAAATGATTGAAAACAAACAAACAGAAAAGATATCTTTTTTTTGTTTCATTTGATAAATTAAAATAGTCTATTGACAACATTACATAGTGAAAAATGTTGTTAATATTTATTTTGCACTTGTTTTTTTAAAAAAATATCAAAACATGTTATAATAGGAACAGTCTATGTTTCTTAAAGATAATGATTTCATTTCAACTATAGAGAAAAAGGGTAACTTATTATGTTTCTGTAGTGGTTGTTTACAAAGGTACAGATTGATCAGGTAACAAGTTCACAGCAAAAAAAATGTCCAAAAGCAGAGCAACACCCTTGAGGCCTTAAGTGCCTGTCATATCTAAATGTAGAGCTTGCCAAATAAAGACATACCTCACTGGGATAAGTGGCTTCATATGTTGTTTGCTCTTTGCATCACAAAAGCCCTACCACCAGCAGCAAAATCCATTGCTTAACTGACCCTTTAAGATGATGGGGTAATTTTTCTGAGACAATGGTCAAGGGTGATGGAGGGCTGTTGTCCAGCAGCATCTGGCGGGCCACAGGTTCCCTACCCCTGGGTTAAAGGGAGAATCCAAAGGAGAGGTGGAGCCCAATCAAGAAGGAACTACCTCCTTGAGGAGACACACTTCAGCGTCTGTTTCACACAGGGCTTAGCTGAACAATGGAATATGCTATCACACATTGTAGTGATGGCCACCATCTCGAAGGCTTCAAAAGGCATTTCATGAAGGACAAGGCTGGCAGTGGCTGCTAGCCATAATGACCACGTTCTACCTCCAAAGTTGGGGTCGGTAAGCCTCTGAGGATCAATTGCTAGGGCTCACAAGAGTGCTGTTGAACTTGCATTTTGCTTGTGGGCTTCACATGGACAGCTGGTTGGCCACTGCGAGAACAGGATGCTGGACTAGATGGGGCCTTTGGTCTGATCCAGTTCTTAATGGACCATTGTGAGCATTGAATGGGGGCAAAGCACAGATCCATGTTCTCCATAGTGGCCATCAGATTTCAGGCTCCTGCCACAGTGCATTATCTATTTGTGGGACTAAAAGACGAAAACGGAAGGTCCATATTTGGATCTGCTCCCTCAACATGGACATATGGATGCAAGAGTGAATGGATCATGCCCTGTTATTCAGCATAAGAACATTAATAATAATAATAATAATAATAATAATAATAATAATAATAATTTTTTATTTATACCCCGCCCTCCCCAGCCAAGGCCGGGCTCAGAGCGGCTTACAAGTAATAATAAAAACAAGTTGAATTATTACAACTTAAAAACAAAATTAATATACATTAAAATATTGAAATATTAAAATGTAGCCTCATCGCAGGAGAAGGAGGAAAGGAAAAAAGAAAGAGAGGGAGGGAATCAAATTGGCTCCAAGCCAAAGGCCAGGCGGAACAACTCTGTCTTACAGGCCCTGCGGAAAGAAATCAGATCCTGCAGGGCCCTGGTCTCATGAGGCAGAGCGTTCCACCAGGCTGGAGCCAGAGTTGAAAAGGCCCTGGCTCTGGTTGAAGCCAATCTAACTTCCTTAGGGCCTGGGACCACTAGGGTGTTGCTATTTATGGACCTTGAGGTTCTCCGTGGGGCATACCAGGAGAGGCGGTCCCGTAGGTACGAGGGTCCTAGGCTGTGAAGGGCTTTATAGGTCAAAAGCAGCACCTTAAATCTGACCCTGTACTCTACCGGGAGCCAGTGCAGTTTGAAAAGCACTGGGTGAATATGCTCCCATGGCAGAGACCCCGTGAGGAGCCTCGCTGCAGCATTCTGCAGCCAGGTTCTCAAAAACAGTAAAACTATTGAGAATAAACCCAAGAACTCTAAGTTGACTTGGTTGTGGGTCAGACTGCCTGCATGATAGAATTAGATAACTCACGCTGAAAATAAGAGGAAGGAAAAAATCACTTCTTGCTTTATAAGGAGTTTCAGAGTTTTCAAAATAGAACACAGCAGATTTTCAGTGGGAACGAGTGAATTTAAAACTATTTTAGATGTTTTTACCATAAAGACAGCTCAACCTCTCTTGAGCCCAAGATAACATCTTCAAGGGGCATTATGTACCTAACTGACATAAATAAAATATTTTAATTACAGCTAATAAGGATTGGATTTTTGTTTCTGAGCTCCATAATGTCAAATTTGGCAAGCTGCTGGAAGGAATCTGCACAATAGGTTTTTCTATAACTCACTCCGACTGCTATGTTCATGTCAGTTTGACCTTGTAAAGAACACATTGTGCTTAGAGTCTAAAAAGCACATTCTAACCAAATGTTCTTGCCTACAGACTTTCCCCAAAACTTTTAGAGTGCAATTTGTTAGTACCGCAGGAGAATGAAAGCAAAAGAGAGAATCATAAGTCTGGTTTGTACTTTTAACTTTGTCTAATGTAATGCAAGGAGAGAGCTCATTTGCATTTGCTTATGGGTGGAATTGTTCCGATTTTGCATTTGCTACATGATCACTCCACCCCAAAGCTTCTTTTTGTGCTGCAGCGTATAAGAGTGTAAGGTCTCCGTACTGCATATATTTACATATGCAGCGAATGTCCCATTAAAGTCAGCGTAACTCACAGAACTGCAACTATTTGCAGCCTTCCAGCGCTATGACTTGATTACTCCCAACCTTTTGCCTGCGGGCGTGTTTGTTCCACCCCAATGAAGGAGGAAGACTCTCAATACTTCCTCCCAAAGGGAGAGAGGGGAGAACTTTTCCATATGGCCTTTATTAGGCCTCAGGGAAGGGTTACCTATAAAAGATGGCCTCTCCCTGAGTTCTTCCTGTTTCTTAGTTGTGGCACTTCACCCTTTGAATAGCTTGGCCAGTTGCCACTTGGGGCTTATTAGGAATTTTCCAGTGCATGGACTGCATACCCCACAAGTTTCCCAGGAAAAAGGGACACCCTGTTTTTTCACATGATAGCACAGCAACCATCTTGGGTGCTGTGAGCTTGCATGATTTCAGACCACGACCTCGCCTCCCCAAAATGCTTTTTTCAGGGCCGCAATCTCACAAACACAGCAAAATGTGTGTTTTGGGGTACTGTGCAAGCAAGAATGGAGGAATGGAGGCAGTCCTGAAACCCTTTAAGCATTTCTTTTTATAAAAAAACCCCACTGTTTCCATTTGCAATTTAATGCAACAATGTGTACTCTTTCCATTGAGTGATCTTGTTTGCAAAATTTATAGCCAAATCATATCTATCTATAAATTTGTTCCCGTTATGGGACATTTATGAAGTCCTCATTCTGATTGTTGTCCAATATATCTCTACTTCACTTAAGTATTTTCACCTTCCACTTGTACTTCTGTTTTAGCTTTGTTGCTTGCTTACACTTTTTTATTGTAAGAAAGTACAGTGGTACCTCGGGTTCCACACGCTTCAGGTTACATACGCTTCAGGTTACAGACTCCGTTAACCCAGAAATAGTGCTTCAGGTTAAGAACTTTGCTTCAGGATGAGAACAGAAATCATGCTCTGGCGGCACAGCAGCAGTGGGAGGCCCCATTAGCTAAAATGGTGCTTCAGGTTAAGAACAGTTTCAGGTTAAGAACGGACCTCCGGAACGAATTAAGTACGTAACCAGAGGTACCACTGTACAGTGTAAGGAATATATAGTAATGCCAAGGACATAATTTAGTAATCTAGATGCCTGCAGAACAGCATGTGCCAAGAAGACGAGATTAATTCTTATGTTCCAAATGCTCCATGTCACTTTGGTGACAAATCTCCCCAAAAAACTCAGGTTAAATGGTCATATAAAGAAGGTTTAGTAATCATTGTGTGTTACTAGAGTATAAGATTTCATAGAATTGGCTATAAGGAAAACTCTTGATTCAGCAACTACCAGTTTTCCCAATGTAGTTCCATTCCTTACATTTTATGAGCAAGGACTGCAGTTAAATGTTTCTTACTGATAATGGGGGAATATTTGTCCATCTTTTGCAGCCCCATCCTATCCATATTTAAGCAAGCCACATTGTGTTCAAGGACACTGGATTGCAGCTTTTGTGGCAACATTTGGGTTTTCCATTATGGATTGTTAGAATGGAGAGCTACTTGAGCTTAGAGAAGGGAGATTTCCACCCCCAGTGGAATGCCCACTGCCAATTCTGCCACCTCTGTCTCCTTTTCCCTTGCCCAAGGCAGCCCCACTTAACTTGAGGAAAGGGAAGCTGAGGCAGCAGCAGTGGTGGTGGTGGCTGAGCCCATCAACACAAAGAGTTCCATCTTAACTACATTTCCTGTGGGGCCTCCCCCTTGGCAGGCATTTCCAGACAAGTTCCAGGCAGCTAGCAGAAAAAGGCAGATTTATGCCCACAAACAGGGGTGGTGGGAGCTGGGCAGTGTGAGGAAAATTATGGGCTGAGGAGCAGTTTCTACCTTTTACATTGAAAAGAAATCCCATGCAGATCAGGATTGGTGCAGTATAAATTAGAAAGATTTAATAGCAGAATGTGTCAGTAGTCTGTTTCAACATTCTGAAGCATGTCCAACCTTTAGAGGATGGGAGAAGCTCCGGAGTGGGGAATACATTGAATGCTACATTGTGATGTTGGTGCTGTGTATATGTGACTGGAATCTGATTACAGTGGTACGTTGGGTTAAGAACTTAATTCGTTCTGGAGGTCCGTTCTTAACCTGAAACTGTTCTTAACCTGAGGTACCACTTTAGCTAATGGGGCCTCCCGCTGCCACCACACAATTTCTGTTCTCATCCTGAAGCAAAGTTCTTAACCCAAGGTACTATTTCTGGGTTAGCAGAGTCTGTAACCGGAAGCATCTGTAACCCGAGTTACCACTGTATTAACGTTTTGTATGAATGGTGGGATGAGTTTCTGTATAATTTCCCTTAGTGGTTGTGGGAATGTGTGTTTATGAAATGAGACACACTGATGTGATTTGGGGACAGGGGTGTGTGTGTGTATTGCACCCACCCACTTCATTCAGATATGCAATAACCCACTTTTTTATTTTTTTACACAGTTGAATGTCTGAATGAAATGGTTCATGAAGATGGTGAGGGATGAATGATATGAGTATATATCTGAATGGTAGAGACTGAACAGAGGCAAATGCTCAGCTGCTATCCTTCTTGGAATATACTGCATAGTATATATTTATCTCCTTATCCTTGATACATAATTTATCAGAGGAAACTTTAAATGTCTTTCAAGTTTTTAATTTTAAACCAGATCCTCACATTCCTTTGCCAAGCAGCCATATCCATCAAAAGTCTCAGGAACCACAAGAAAGCACCCAGTTTCCTTGTTCTGACACTCGGCTGGACAAGCTGGCGAAACCACTGTCAGAATTATGTAAAGTTGTAAATAACTAAGTTTTTAGCTCACAGACTAACACTTCATCCAGATGTGATGCAGAAACCACCAAAAGTTGTCTTCAGATATAGATCTCTATTGAGGCCCCAATGAAAGGAACTGTGGAGTAACCACAAAGCTGTGAGATCATTTATGATATAAACAACTGTGACAATAATGATTTACTTAAACACTATCAGTTGGCCAGAGAACCATATTGTATGCACGCAGAGAGGGAAGTAGCTTAATTCTCTAAGATGAAGTATTAAATATGTTGTCTCCTTCTGACATCTAGTGCTTTGGAGAGAGATTAGTGGCACAATGCTATGTATTCTACAACATGCACTAGGATAGTTGTGCCAGATTCATCTTCACTAAATTTGTTCCCAAACTCTTTGTTGGTGGTTCCCAAAATTGAAAAATGGAGAGACTGTGTATCAAACACAACGGCTTCATTTTATGAACTGTGTGGTGGCATTAAAGAAAGATTTAGCGATTGTAATTTATTCCAGATTTTTGCTAGAATAAAAGAGTATATTTTCTTAGATGTTTAGCAAGTAGGGATGGAAGTTGACGTAACTTTGTCAAACTCTGAATGACTTTGGTATTCAAATGTAAGAGTTTACTTCACCTTCATGTGTAATTTACCATTTGCTACATCCATCCTGCAGGTTTAAACAAAGATGTGACCTTAGCTAGGAGAACGTCTTTCACCTTACCTCTAAGGGTCCAGTATTCAACAACTGCTTGAACAGGTACCACTCCACTTCTTGTAAGTTTGCAGTCTTCCCAGTGCTATTTTTTTTAGAAAAAGAGGTGTCGGAACCAGTGCTCTTTTTCTAGAGATACTCAAGGCTATGAAGTACAGTGGTACCTTGGGTTAAGAACTTAATTCGTTCTGGAGGTCCGTTCTTAACCTGAAACTGTTCTTAACCTGAAGCATCACTTTAGCTAATGGGGCCTCCTGCTGCTGCCGCGCTGCCAGAGCACCATTTATGTTCTCATCCTGAAGCAAAGTTCTTAACCTGAGGTAGTATTTCTGGGTTAGCAGAGTCTGTAACCTGAAACATCTGTAAACCGAGGTACCACTGTCCTGGCCTCCCCCCCCCCCAACAAGGTTAAAAGTGTGTTGCTTACTGTAATAACTTCATGGTGAGTACTGGCACATTTTTCCCTAACAAAAAAGCACTGCCCAGAGCTCACCATGGATGCATCCCTTTTGCCCACCCAAGAGGTGCGGGAACTGAGTTTTCAGCTGGGGAAAAAAAAGCCCCGAGTCCTCCTATTCTACTGGAAAATCTGGCCTCACCCTGTATCAATCTCTTTTACAGATCTGACCACCTAACAAATGACCAGCACCTTGCTCATGGAATGGTGCAATGTTTTGAAGACCTTGCTGTGAAATCCAGAGATAGCTAAAATGCCCATTAAAGTTCTTGGGAAAGTTCTGGTTTGCCAGCTAGGAGAGTACAACCATCAAACTAAAAATCTCAGGTCTGATAGGTAATCCCAAAGCTCCGAGAATGGTGACAAGTCTATATAATATTAGGGAAAGTCTTTATGGGGCAGATTTCATGAGGCCAGAGCATCATAAATAGAGACCCCTTGTGTGTTTCCTTTGCATCAAGTATAGAACTCTTCTCGCTTCCAGCTTTCAATCCCCTCCTTCAGTATTGCAATATATTAGCCAGCTGATCCTTTAATCTCAATGTGCCAAACTGGAATCTTTGTTCTCGAGCAATGCATCTTTTCCTAAAGCCTGCATGCTGTCTCAGAGGCTTATTGCAATCTCTGCTGTGACTCCTAAGGTATTTAATATAATGATTTACCCGGAACCAAGATATGCCCAACTTCTCACAATTTGAAATTTGCACTTGAAACAAATTCAGACTTGTTGGGTTGACTGAATATTTTTTTTCTGACATTCCTCAGCAACAGCTATTTATTATTTAATACTACTGAATCCCTAAACCTGGCTCTTTTGATTTTGTAAATCTGTCAGCATCCACAATAGTTGGCATTTAACCATCAGAGAAAGTTGAATTCGGCTTTATCATGTTATCAGAGCTACTTGCTTCTGTCTAAGGGAGTTTAACCTATTTTAGAGGTTATTCTGTCATACTCAGCCACATGGATTAATTTGGGTCTCAGAACCTGTTTTCAGCATTCTAATTCAACACAAGAACATGTAAAATGATATCAATTGATGGAGCCCCTTAGAGCATGTTATGGTGCCTTTCTGGGAAACCTGTGGCCAATGTCTCTACATTGAAGCCAGCCAGGAAAATGTGACATTTTTAGTTTTAAACACTGGTGGTTTTTTTGACTGGCTGCCTTATTGATTGTTGCATAAGCCATGTTGTGATCAGGTTATAAATATTAAAAATAAATGACTAAAATGAGCCAAAAGAATCTCACCCATCACTATCTATGGTACCTATAGTGTTTTATCTGAAAGTAAGGCTGTCATCAATAGAATTCTCACAATGGAACCCTTGAACCCTAGATTGTTTCCACACATACATGAGTTTCTAGCTAGATCAGGGTAATGATAATAAATGTCCCATATTTCTTAAAGTGTTTGGTGGACCACACTGTTTGTGTTTCTGCTGTTTGTGATTTTATAATGCTGAATGGCAATAATTACAGGATTCTGAAAATTGCATATTCCAGACAGTCAAAGAGCTATAGATGTACAACATGTACAAAGATGAAAAGAGCTAAATTAAGATCTAATAAAGTAACGTTGCCATTGTCATAAAGGCTGAAGAGCTACAAGCCAATATTTTCCTTAAATAAAAAGGACATTCCAAAAATGGTTTCTGGAATATCAAAAGCATGTTTAAGCCACTTTGTGGAACTTTAAAATAATAAAAGCAAAACAGATTGAAATAAATCAAATGTAATTGAAGTCTAAACAAAGAAGGGCTGAAACCATTAGACATATGTGCCATTAATTTGACACAGACTAATATTTTATAGTCAGGACATAGTTTCTCTTGGAATATTTAGCATAAGGTATTATTAACACCAGATACCCAAAGGGGTATTTATTCCAATCATGTAGAGATTTATTTTATTATCTGTTAGTTCACTTACAATCTGTATGTAGGAACACATGGAAAGTAGGAAACTTGCACATGAGGAAATAGTCATAAGCATATACAAAATGAAATATATTGAATATTAGAAAATAGTCACCTAGTCTATATTGCCTAATATGTGTTCAAACAAAGGAAAATCCATCAGAAGAAGCAAAGGGCAGCGGCACAGATTTGTGTTTTTGATGTGTCCCCCCAAAATGTTTATTTTTCACATGACGCACTCAGAGCAGGTGTGAATATTTTCCACTCAGTTTTAAAACTCCTTATTGTCCTTGAAAAAATTTAATGTATTGGGGAGGCGGGGTGGGGTAGGGTAGGGGATGCAACCGCTAGCAACCTTTAGGAATTAAGCTATGAATAAAGCGTTTACATTTTTTAAAAAAATGTAATCTTTTTATTTTTTCAAAAACCTTGTAGAACTATTTGTGAGTGCATGATTGTTTAATTTTCAGGTTCTGCTTATCTGCAAAAAGGTCCTTATTTTTCTTCTGCAAGGAAGTATTTTACTATGTGTCTTAATACCTTTTTCATTGTTGGGAATATTAATTGGCATGTTGATAAGTCCCCCACCCCACACAGTGTTTTAAAAGTTTCCATTACATGCATTTAAAGGAAATTTTACATCTAGGTTCAGACCCAACATGTCTGCTATGTCAGATTAAGGGACATTGAAAAGCAAAACATCGAGTCACCTGTAAATAAAATTTCCTCCCTCAAGTTTTATTGTTTAAATCCAACAGATAATAGGGTCACTTACATTTCAAAATTAATAATTCCAGTCCAACGCAGGGCCTTTATGTTAGCCTGACTAAAAGTTTCTCCCTCAGCTTTAGTCAAGGGCAGATATTTAAACATCCCCAGAAACAACAGACATTGCAGATTTTTTTTTAATATGCTGGACAAAGTAGAACATATTCTTTTCTACTGTCCACTGTACAACCAGCTACATCATGGCAGAATGAAAATATCAGATTCCATCTGTCTGACATTAACCTGGAGGTAACTGCAAAGGTGGCTGTGTTTTTATCAATAGTATCTCTTAGAGTGGTGAATGGCACTATTTAGTGGGAAGAAACTTCAATGAAACCCCTTGCTATTACCGTATTTTTCGCCCTATAGGACACACTTTTCCCCCTCCAAAAATGAAGGGGAAACCTGTGTGCGTCCTATGGGGCAAATACAGGCTTTCGCTGAAGCTTGGAGAGTGAGAGGGGTCGGTGCGCACTGACCCCTCTCGCTCCCCAGGCTTCAGGAAGCTATCAGCAAGCCTGGGGAGCCTGCGGGAGTTCCCGCGGGGCTCCCCACGCTGTGGATAGTAGCCTCCCGCCCGGCGCGCGGGGTGCCCTGAAGCAGAGCGCCCCGCGCGCCGGACAGACATCCCCACGCTGAGGATAGCAGCCTGCCGCCCAGCGCACGGGATGCCCTGAAGCAGAGCGCCCAGCGCGCCGGGCAGACATCGGCCAGCCCCACAAGCTCCGGGGACAGCGGGGAGGCGCAGCGCCGCCATCCCGCTGTTCCCCGACCTGGTTTTGGGGGGGAAATAAAGGAAAAATGTTTTTCCTTTATTTCCACCCAAAAAATTAGGTGCATCCTATGGGGCGGAGCGTCCTATGGGACGAAAAATACGGTACATATTTTTACATGGTTGTTTATTTGCATGTGTTTTAAAATTTTATATATGGATGTTTTATGATGGTCCATGCCTAATAAAGGTTTGGAGAAGTAGGAGTAGTACATGTCTGCTATAACACACAGTGTCAGATTGAATGCTAGGAAGAATATATAGCTACCATATACTCACAGGGGAACCCACAAGAATTTAGAAGTGCCTTCAGAATTTCTTCTCACCAGTGTTGAAGCAATGATTCTTCAGCATCAACTTTGTTGGACTGGTCATGTTGTGCAGATGCCTGATGATCGTCTTCCAAAGCAACTACTCTATTCTGAACTTAAAAATGGAAAGCGTAATGCTGGTGGTCAACAAAAAGAGGTTTAAAGACTGTGTCAAGGCAAATTTTTAAAAATATAGTATAAACACCAACAACTGGGAAACACTGGCCTGCGAGCACCCCAGTTGGAGAACAGCCTTTACCAAAGGTGTCATAGGCTTTGAAGACGCTCGAACTCAGGACACAAGGGAGAAACGTGCTAGGAGGAAGGAACGCTTGGCAAATCCACACCGTGTTCAACTCCCACCAATGTCTTCACTGTGGAAAGATGTGTGGATCCAGAATTGGCCTCCACAATCACTTACGGACTCATTGTTAAAACCGTGTTTATGGAAGACAATCTTACTCGACTACGAGTGATCGCTAAAGAAGAAGAAGATTTCTTCTCACAGCAGCAATGGGGTCATCTGGAAGACAGGCTGGTCTGGTACATGATCCCTTTGTTAGATAATCTAGGTTCAGACAATCACTGGCCCCAGGTAGTAGTAGTAGTAGTAGTAGTAGTAGTAGTAGAAGATAAATAAAGTCATCCAGTAAATATTATGGCTGTGAATCCAGGTCTCCTCAACCAAAGTCCAACATGCAGGCTGCCACACAACCCTTTGCTATTTCTTGCATTTTTCAACTTTCCATGGGGATGTGGCTCTGTAGTGTCTTTGGGAGTATGAATCTGGGGGCTTTGAAATGAGCCCCTGCATTTCAAAATTTACCATTGCACTACTGCTTACTCAGATCTCTTCCCAATAAAGTTTTGTTTATCATAGCAAGGAAATTAAGGGACAAAAGATAAACCTATCTTGTCTTCCTCCAGAGAAGGATTTTAATATTTCTTGTGATCCATTTCGTATCGTTTTCATCACCTGTTTTTGTTGAGTTATATTGATGACCCTGTTTGTTTCCACCAACATACAACTACAGTGGTACCTCAGGTTACAGATGCTTCAGGTTACATACTGTCAGAGTTGCTTCCAGATCCTAGCTCACAGAGGATCACGCTAGCCAGCGATCATTAAATAAAAGTCTTTATTGAGTTACAGTTTCCATTCTCAAGCTGCTGCGTGCAACCCTACGTCTAATGGTTAGATCGGCGAAGCTCCATCTGAGTCTCCGCCCCTTGTACACCAACTTAATATCCTAGCCTTGCTCCACCTTTTCCGCCTGACTGTTCTTCTCTGGGTCCCTCTGCCCCCCGGGGTCTCTTCCTTCCGGGATTCCTCTGACGCTGACGCTGACCCCCCTGACTCTTCTCCCTCCTTTCGGCGGGCTTTAGGACCTGGCTCCCTTTCCGGGCTGCCTACTGCGCCACCTTCCTGTGCATTTGAACTTGTCGCGCGCGCCCAACCTTCCACCTTCCGTCTGACCGTTTCTTCGCTCCCCGATGGAGGTGTGGCCACTCCTGACTCGTGCCCTACCCCCTGTTGTGAGCTGCCAGCGCTTGATCCCTGGCGCCCTTCCTCTTCCCTGCTCTCTGGCGGTGACGCTGGTCCCGATTTCCAACTGCTCCCCTCTGAGTCCCCTCTGGCTCTATCTTCCTGGGGTGTCCCCCTAGGCTCCCCCCTTGCCCTGGCCACTGGTGCTCCTTTCTGTGAATCTTCTGATTCACTGGAAAGACTCGGAGATCTCGGGTCGTCGTCATCACTCATCTTTTCTTCTGCCTCCTCCCCCTCGCTCTCTGTTTCCTCCCTTGCCCTTGCCTCTGCTCCTGAACCCCTGACACATACGCTTCAGGTTACAGACTCTGCTAACCCAGAAATAGTACCTCGGGTTAAGAACATTGCTTCAGGATGAGAACAGAAATCGCACGGTGGCAGCACGGCGGCAGTGGGAGGCCCTATTAGCTAAAGTGGTGCTTCAGGTTAAGAACAGTTTCAGGTTGAGAATGGACCTTGAGGAAGAATTAAGTTCTTAACCTGAGGTACCACTGTATAGCAATGTTGGAAGGAATATTGTTGGAAGGAATGCACTGTCTGGGTTCCCACCCAGCCAGCCAGGTTCTCATTTATCATAATGTACAAACATTCATGCTTCTGGTCCATAATGGCATTATTTATAAACGACAGAGAAAAATGGTGAAGGGTATGGGGAGCAAGCATTATGTGACATTAAAACCTAAACACAAACTAACACAAGAATGGGCCAAGCTGTAATCAAAATAGACCTAACTATATCAGGAGTGCTCTGGTACCCTATCCTTGTTCCAGTCAGATATTTTCCTTCATTGGCTTAGTTTCATTAAAGGGAGTGCATTTTTTCTTTTGGGTTTTGTTTTGAATTGAGGAAAGAAGGTTCAACAAGGTAATTGCGTGCTGATCCATGTTAAAGAGTTTTTAAAAATACTGCCCTGGAAAGTTGAATAATGTTCGTCCATAATGCAGGCAAAGGATGGAAAGTGGCAATTATGATGCAGAAAGAAGATATTATCGAAGGCCAAGACCTCTGATATTTCTGAATTGTTGATAAAATATGGGGGACTGGCTGCTATTGAACTTTTATTAAAGCCGAGATTTATCTCTGGCAATTTGAGCCAGCCAACCCAGGCTCATCCAAAGATAAATCAACCCTTTGTATAATATTCTCTGCCTAAGGTAAATCTGAAGAGGTAGTTCTTCAGAGCTTAGTGGCACGGTGAATGCACCATTAATTATTCTTCCCTTTCACATTATCCAGTGCTCTTAACTTGAGGTATGGTGTGTTTGAGGACAGAAGACATCCTGTCAAAATCAAAGTTCTGTGTCAGCATTCTGTCTGGGTTCCTCACCACCACTTTTCTCTCTCTCCCAAAGTTTAGTGTTGAAAGACAAATGCACTTTGGAAGAAGGACCTTGAGGACAGAAGCGGAACGAAATTTTGGAGGGGATCAACCTTCCAAGGCAGGAACTCACATTCTCCACCTGTTGCCATTGAAAGCTGTACAGTGGGCCAGCAGATACAAAGGAAAACACGGGGAATGTGTATAAAGAAAAAGTTCTAGCACATTGGCAGGTTCAAATGTTGAGTAGTAATAGCAGTAGTACTCAAGGTTTAGGTAATATGAAGAAGAAGAAGAAGAAGAAGAAGAAGAAGAGGAGGAGGAGGAGGAGGAGTTTGGATTTGATATCCCGCTTTATCACTACCCTAAGGAGTCTCAAAACAGCTAACATTCTCCTTTCCCTTCCTCCCCCACAACAAACACTCTGTGAGGTGAGTGGGGCTGAGAGACTTCAGAGAAGTGTGACTAGCCCAAGGTCACCCAGCAGCTGCATGTGGAGGAGCGGAGACATGAACCCTGTTTACCAGATTACGAGTCCACCGCTCTTAACCACTACACCACGCTGGCTTTATTAACAGTAGCAATGAAGACATTATTGATTTTTTTTGTCACTTTATATTTCCTGTGGCAGCCCAAAGTGACTCAGAACAAAATGAACAGGCAGACTGAAAACTACACATAGATACATTAAAACCAAGTGGAAAAAAGAAATACATTTAAAAACATCCTGGTTACTTTTAAAAGGCAACAGATAGTTAAAGGCAAAATGCCTGGTTATAGTGGAAAGGTTTTTCCTGGCACCTAAAGAGATATAATTACCTATGTTGCCAGGTCAGCCTCTCTGGGGAGAGCATTCCACAAACAGGGAGCCACTGCAGAAGAGGCCTGTTCTCGTGTTGCCACCATCTAGAACTTTCATAGAGGATGCACATGAAGAACAGCTTCAGATGGTGATCGCTGGTTCCAAGTCAGTTCATATGGAGAGAGGCGGCCCTTGAGGTGTTGTGGTATAAAGCTGTGAGGTTAAAACCAGCGCTTTGAATTGGACCTGGAAACTAATTGGCAGCTGGTCCAGTCGGGCCAGGATTGGTGTTATATGCTCAAACCACCTTGCCCTGGAGAGCAAGTTATAGTAATAACAGTAGTAAGTTAAGCTGAAATCAGCTGCTTGCTGAGCATTCAGGAAGCTCCACGCAAAGGACTTTGCGAGCTCTGTGCTTCTCAAATGCCAACAATATGTCTTACACAGCATTTTCTAAGTGCCTAGTGATCAGATGGTATGTTTGCATGAAGTTAAACGACTTACTATCTCAACCGCCCCACGTTCCTGTAAGCAAAAGCAACCCACCAGCAGGGAATCTGGCAAAGCACTTCTGACAAGAAAGTACTGGGGAGAGATGCAATTCTCCATGAACATCACTGAAGTCAGTTGCCATTAGAAGGGACAGTATTTGCTCTCTCAATGGGCACAAGTGTCAGTCTGCCTGTTGCCCATGTAGGTCTTCAGTCCTCTGGTCTTGGCAAGTGCATGTTATTGTTTTCCCCAGACAGATTTGGGCCTCAAACAAATCTTCACCTTGTGGAATACTTACATTTTAAACCATTAAGTGTGTGCTGTGCTGCAGAAGACAAAACTCTTGGGGAACAGAACAAATACAGTCTCTTTAAACACCACCCTTCCTCAACCTGATGCCCTCCAGATACTTAATATTGATATGAATCTTTTGGGGGTGGTCTTCTGGGGCTTGGTGTCATCAACATGTAGAAGACATCCCACTCTACTTCTCTATACTAACTAAACCAGATTGAGCTGTCTAGGTGCTTGACTGGTGCCTGCATGCAGTTATGGGTTGGATGAGGACCAATAAACTAGAGCTAAATCCTAACAAGACGGAGACATTGTTTGTATGTAGTTCATGGGGTTGAGAACTGGGTGATCAACCTGTTCTAGATGAAGTTGCTCTTCCCCTGAGAGAACAGGTTTGTAGCCTGGAGGTAACCATGGATCCAGTGCTGTCACTTCAGCCTGTATACACTGTAGTTTGTTAAGAGTACTGAGAGTAGCATTAGGATAAATGGGGTTAGGAGAACCCTATTCCCCTCAAACAGCTACAATTTCCAGAGTTCCCTGGGAAAATGGGATTGTTGAACCACAAAAATAAATATTGCATCTGAATATGTGTAAAAGGCTCAAGGTTTTATTTATCCTCTTATTTTGCTCCTTCCAGACAAACCAGCTTGAATCCTGGCATAATTAATTGGAGATAAAAGGCTGAATATTTAAACTATTGCTTTTATTATAATTACACTGGCGCACAAATAAATAAGCACTAAGTTATTGTAAAATATTGTCAATGCACGAAAGGAAACAAAACTGATTTTCAAACAACATCTTATTACTTCAGAAGTATCAAAGTACATTTAATTACATTTTACTTAAAAAAAGAATCAAGTACAAAAATGAAAAGAAATAAATATGTATTCATACTGTGTATATAGAAATGGCTAATATATGATTACAGTTATCATCTATCTACTCCGTACACATTTCAGGCACATACCTGACATTTCTAATGAAATATGAAAAAGCAATATGACATTCAGTTTTAAAATATCGGTAAACATATTACATTGGAATGGACATGTTACGGTTTCATTTCCTTTAAAAACCCTGTTGCTTAAAAATGTAGGGCCATTGGCCGCTTAAAAAAACCCAACATACTATTTAATACCATCAGCTATAAATTAAGGAGGGGAGCAATAAAGGAAACATACATTTGCTAATATACGTAAACACATTTTTAGTGCAAGAATTAACAAGACCTGTGACCTTACTGTGCTTTCTTGAAATCACAGTGCACTTGACACAAATTGCTACACTAGAATGTTGAACTTTAGAAATTTAAAGCAAAGTTAAGTGCATACCAAACATTTTCGTATATACAGTCAGTATAAGTGTGTGGGTATATATGTGTGACCTGGATGTTAGAGATTGCATATTTAAACACAGCTTTTTATGAGCTCCCCATGCTAATCCTCATCATTCTCCCTGTACAGAAATAGGAGAGAATCAAGAAAATGCTTAAATAGGATTTGGTAGTAGTGGAGGCATGCTATTTCTTTGTGAGCAGCACCATCTCCTTATATCAGGAACACCCACTTTTGTGTTTTCAGGAATGATGTGTGATTTGGGAGAGTGATGGCTTCATCCCCAAACCATTTGTGTTTTTCCAACGTTTTCCTGTCAAACGCTTCAAGGGATTTTTGGAGCATTGAACAGGAATGCCTGCAAAGTCCAAATGGGTAATATCTGCCTGCCCAATAAAGGGGAAAAAAATTGAAATGCCCTGGAAAGTGTGTGATAGCACTTGCTTTGATACAACCTCATCTAATCACCCTGTAATCAAATCTGAATGACTGCTCATTAAATACCCAGTGTTGTCTAATCTCCCTGCAAACAAATCAAAATGAATCTTCCATAAACAGGTAATTAGGGAGCAACCCCAGAATAAGGCAGTGTCCAATGTTGCTAAGCATGCCCCAAAATGTTCAGAGAATTTCTTTCCCTCACCCCCCACCAAAAAAGCAGCAGAAAATCTGCCTATGTTTTTATAGGGGGGGATAACGTTTCATGAACCTTAAGGGTGGGGAAGGAAGACAAAGCTCTACTATATATATATAATCACAGATGTGCTAAGGCAAGTTACTCCTATGTATGAAACTGCATGTTGAGTCAACATAACTTCAGAATGACAACACCACACACAGGTCAGTTTACCATGAGTTAGAGGACCTGGCTGGTGAGATCTTTTTACAAATAGCTGTGGATACGATCACTTTACATTATATTTGTGTGATTAGACATTTTAGGGCTGAAGAAAGGTTTAAAAACTAATCTAAGACTTGCTTGGTGGTATACAGGCATGTCCAAGGGTGCTGATTTGTGTTGCTAAGAGCAGCATTCATTAAAATGGCACATTGTTTCCGGAATGGCACATGGGGATGCAGTGCCTTTCTCCGACTGACTTCAACAAGCCAAGCAACTGATCCCTGCAAACTGGAATTTGGATTTTCCATGTTACATATGCCTACATCAAGCTTCCATTGGGAGCTCAAGTCATTCCCCTAACTTCACCCACATGAACCTCCAAAACCATTTCCCATTCATCTATTTCCCTTGTGGCCACTCATGCTCTTATGGCTAAGGAGAAGGAGCACTCTCTCTCCACCCATTGCCCCTACCCAGTACCTGGTGTTGATGCTGGCATAGTAGCAAATCAGGAACATTTGAAACACACCTTTTTCAGCACTCCTGATACATATTAGGGACACTGGGGAAAGCACATTTCCCAGCATCCCTCATGCTCCTCTCCTCATTTCTGCCAGCATCAGCACCAAATATGCATAAAGATCCCCAACAAGAGGAAAATTCCTCCCTTGTGCCACCAGAACTTAAACAGCCTCAGGATAAGCAAATGGGAATGGATTTCTGGAGACCTCCTTGCCTTTCTCCCATCACTGGAGCAAATGGAAAGGTGGGTGTCGCATAGGATTAAAGCTGGAGACACTTGCATTTGTGGAGGGAGGAGGTGGAAACAAGAAGGTGAGTCAGAGGGACTCGCTGGCAAGTTGTGGAAGGGCTGTGGCTCAGTGGTAGAGTATGAGTTTTGCATGCAGAAGGTCCCAGGTGCTAGCACCTCCAGGTAAGGCTGAAAATGTCCCCCATCTGAAACCCTGGAAACTGCTGCCAATTAATGTGGACAGCACTGGTCCAGATGGATCAGTGGTCTGACTTGTCGTAAGGTAGATCCCTATGTTTCTAACCAAGTGAGGTGCTTGATGGGCGGGCTAGTGGATGGATGGAAGGATTAGTGAATTGGAGACAAGTTCTTCTCCAACTGCAATTCAAATCCAAGTCAGAAAGAATTCAAGAGTCATAGTGCTTGCTGTGCCTTGGAGGTGAGGGTTATAGGCCCTTCAGGAGTCTCGATCCCTGTCCAAGTAATTTCAAAGCTAAATGCCATCTCTGTGCAGAAGGAGAAGCAGGATGACTCTTAGGAGGACAAATTCTTGGACCACTCCTGGTTATCTTAAGAAGCGAAGTCCTGCACACTTCAAAAGAAGTGACAATTTTGCAGTATTTCCAAGTATCTATTTCAACATTTTCTTTGCTAAGAATGTAACGGTACTTTCTTTTGCATATAACATTTTCTTGGATTGCTTCCAACATGCTTGTACTTTGTTTTCTGACTTGGGGCATGTGAGCAGGTGTAAACTAGCAACTGAATCACATACCCATTTTTGCTGCTGCATATGCACAGAGTGGCAACATGCATGTGTGTGTGTGTGTGTGTGTGTCCTTATGTTGTGGATAAAACATAAATAATGATGCTTGAGTAACTACTATATACACTTATAGACCCCCACACTACTTCTTCTTTTAAATCTGATACAGAAATTGTCAATTTGGACATCAAAATATACATTAGTTATAAAATATTTAAAAACTTTATTTTTTTTATTTGTCTGGAAAGAAACTACTATTGGTAAAGTAATAATCAATTTTATCAATATAGATTACAAAATAACCTACTAAAATTTTGTTTCATTTTTGGTCTTATTGATCAGCAGTTGCACTTGTGGCACTGCTGTCAATATCATTTTAAAAGAAAAAAGAAAAAGCCAATATGACAATAAATTCAAATGACACATTTTTCTTCTTCTTCTCAGAGAATATAATATTCTTAAAATGATTGTTAAAAGAGGAACCCTTTCATGCTGCCAAACTTTTAGAAGCATCGATAAAAATTTAAATATATAAAATATATGTGATCACATCAACTCTACGGCAATATGGATTTTTAAAAATCTTATCCTACACAGTGCCTTCTAGAAGATACTTTAATGCACAGATCTCACCCTCATGTACAGCATATAAACCATCTCTTTCTCCTGCTAAAACCAAGAGGTCATAATTCTTTGGTCATGACATTATAGTCTAGTAAGATGGGTGTGATGTCACAGAGGACTATGACCCAATTACAGGATCAACCAGGAATACGACAATGGTTACTTGAGAGAAATGTGCTCTACAGACCCAATCCAAAGGGTCAGACTTTCCAAGATGAAGTCAACCTTTCTCATTGACTTTAGTGAGATTTCACACTAACTCATTCTATAACTGGACACAAAATACAATATATTAGAAAAGTAACGTGAACATTGTGAACGGATATTCTTTTTTTGTTACCTTTACTTTCAGACAAATGAGGATGGGAATTAGAGCTGCATTATCACCATTTCAACCTGCTAAATGAATAGAGGATAACTGAATCATGTGATGTATACAATTCCTTAATCACAGTGAACCCTGGTCTCCACAAATCATCTGAACAGAAGAAGGAAGAGTTCTCAGTTGAAGTTAACCTTTCTGCAGCAAAGCTAACTCACATTTCTAGCTAAACTACTTGATCCGTTTTGCTCAAGACGTTCACCCTGATCCAGACGGTTGATCCATGTGAAGTAGTCTATTTCTTTGTGCAGATCCTCCTTGCATTATTGTTTACTCAAAGTTATGTGGTCAAGGCTTAACCCCAGCCCACCATATCAACATGCAATATTCCTGCATCTGCTATACAAACATCTCACTAAGCTGAGTTGTTAGCTCTGACAACCTGTCTGGAAGGATGGGGTTCGAGTACAGGGCCGATTTTAGACACCCTCTCCCTACCAATTCCCTCTAATGGACTGAATGCTGTTTGGCACGAAAAATCCTTGCACAGCTTCTGCACAGACAGGTCTTTGGATCAGGGCCCTATGGTACAAGCCATTAGACAGTCTCCAGCCACGTTAGCAAGGCTGATGCAGGAGGTTGCGAAGCAGTCACGCTTGTTTCTAATGCGTTAATACAATTTTACAATAGCAAATATACTTTTTTTTTTAAATGACACATTGTTAACATAATTCCGACATCTGAATGAATACTGTTTTACCTGCCTTGCTTGCAGTTCCATCCACCTTCCTGCCAAACGGTATACAGAAAATGAAATCAAATGAGTTCTTTTAAAATTATTATTTAATTTCACTTCTACATCCCTAGCACCGGTTTGTTACTGTTAAATAAAAAATGTACAACCACATGCTTATGTCAAGATAGAGAATGTAGGCTTATGGGATAATTTTAAATTGGTTTTTTAAAAAGAACAAAAACAAACCCCAAAACATAAAGGTAACACATAGAAAACAGTTAGAACAGTTTATGAGTAAAATTCTTCATACATGTTTGCATTATATTTTAAATAGTGTATTGTCTCAGTTTTTTTTTAAAGAGATTGGCAAAATATTTACATCTTTCTATTTTTTTCTGGATCCCAAAGAATCCTCAAAAATGTGCATGCCTTTATTTAGTGGGAGACATAGATTTTTCTTTTGATTGACAGGTGGGTACCGCTTTAGCAAGCTTTATCCCTAGGTAGTTCTTCACCTGAAAATTAAGTCCCAGCCACCACCTTATTAGGAAGATAGGCTGACAGTGCATGTTTTAGCAATGTGCGGAAGATAGCCCCTCACGCTCCTATCATATTGCAGTGTCCCAGAAAACGGTTTGTTGCTTGGAATACGGAGGGGGGCTGTACTTCTTGGACCCTGTGTTCTTCTTCCAACTCGGCAAGATAGGCATGCTGTCCTGTTTGCAAAGTCCTTTCTCGGATTTCTGCCGTGCCTTGATTTCTTTGCACAGGCAACGTTTTTTCTCAATCATTTCCAGCATTGTATGGTCTCCGTGCAACCACTGCATACATGTCACCTATTAAAAAAGGCACAAGAGTTTAACTGCAGGCAAAGTGGTAGTGCTGGTTCTCAGAAAGCATTTTCAAAATACTTACGGCAATCACTGGAGGAGAAAGAAAGAAAGAAAACCAGAAACTACGCAGTCGGGCACCTTTAACCTTCATCCCCAAGACCAACAAATGGGCACAAGTTCTGTGTTAAATATACATAAGAAATTTTGGGCTGATAGCTAGAACGGTAAAGGACCATAGCTAGACAGTTCAGTACCTACTTAGCATGCAGAATGTCCCATGTTCAAAACCCAGGCATCTCCCAGTAGCACTGGAAATGTCCCCTGTCTGAAACAGTGGAAAGCCACTAGACGCCAGTGTAGACAATACTAAGACAGATAGATCAATAATCTGGCTTTGTATAAGGCAGACTTCCCATGTTCCTTTATGCAACTGTTCTTGGATGGAACCATGTAAGGCTGCAGGTAGTGGTAGGGTTTTCTTGTTTGAACTTTTCTCACTGGAAGGAAAATCCTTACACAAGGGAAAACTAACATGCTAAAGAGAAGGGTAAGGTCTTCTTTTTTATTATTTATTTTAAAAAACCCTAAAATCTTATTTGTGTTTTCTTTCTTTGTACATCCGCTGAGTTTTAAAATGAGAGAATTCGATCATCCAGTTTCCATACTTGTTGACTCAAGTGATACAGGAAATTTTGTGCATGTAATGAACCATTTTCTTTAGACCAAAGAAAAGATTGTGAGTGGATTTCTGTATGCAGAAGCCATCTTCGTCGTTCTTCATTTGAGTTAACTAAACACACATGAGGGGCAGGGGGAACGAGTGTGTTAGATTCATCTCCATTGTTATTCCAGTCACCCTCCTTAAGTTGGAGGGTGAACTTGTGAAGTGGGGAGCCTTCTGTGCTTGCGGAGAAACCCCTGCATGTTTTGCAACTCTGAAAAATCAGGATTCTCATAGTGGCACATTCCTGGAAAAGGTACGGATCAAGGCAGTGTTATTTCTCTAGAAAAAGAGGTGCCAGAACTCACCACGAACACCTCCCTTGTTCTCCTATAATGGCAATGGTGCCTATCTGAGGTTGTCAGAACTGAGTTCTGGCAAGTTCCGGCTGAAAAAAAGCCCTGGATCAAGATCATATCACATCACTGTGTGTTGTTCTCTAAACATGCTGGGGAGTGTGCCCAATGAGAGTGGAAGAAGACTCTCTTCAGAGTTTCCCACATCCCCTCATAATTTTGGAGAAAAATCTCCTCCTGCCTCTCCTCAGTTTTGCAGGGGAGAATATTTTCTGGAAACAGGAGAAGCTGATCTAGACCTAGCCTATGTTCTGTCCCCTAGACTTCTCTTCTCATTCAAAGAGCCCATGTGCCAGAGCAGCAACTTTCTTCTCTCAAGGAGAAAAAATGGTGAAGTTCAGCCTTCTGCTTGTCTTTTCCCTCAAAGTCTCTCTCCCCACTGGTCTTCCCCGATTCAGTACTGATCTTTTAGAGTTTTGCCCTGGAGCAATGCTTTGTTTCCATTTGTATGGCAAATTTCCCTTTATTTTTATGACTTCCAGCATGTGTGAGTCTGTGTGTGTGTGTGTGTGAGAGAGAGTGTGTGTACATGTTTGTTCAGCATGTAAAAATCCTTCCAACGATGTGTTCCCATATGAGAAGATCACAATAAGGTGCAGAGTTAACCCCATGATTAGTCATCTGTCAGCTTCTTCAAACGTTTAAGTACAGGGCAAAATTCAGTTAGGTGCCAAATCACAGCAAAAGAAAACTATAGGTGCATACCAAAGAGTAAGGATGATTCTGAAGGGCTCACTAAAGGTAACATAATATTGTTCAGGTGCCAGATGGTCACCTTGGCAACCATGCTTATTTCCCCTCAGCTCTGTAGTCAACAATGACTAAAGGCACATTCAGGTGCCATGAAACTGATCATTGGGTGGCCCTGCAAGGTGAGCACATTAACTGCACCATCCCTCCATCATTATCCTCACCCTCCATTGGTTGGTGGGTGGCTGTATGCCCATAGTCAGAACCCTTGAAAATCAGGGTCAAAAAATGTGTGGGGATCCTTTATTAGTGCAGGACACTCCAGCTTCACACAATTGCCCCCAAATTCGTGGGGGGCACTGAGACTGCTGATGAGGTAAAGCAGAGGTAGTGCACATATCCCTTTAACCCCCCCCCCCACATGACGACAGTGTTACAGCACTGCAGCGATGGAAGAGGGCTCAGGGTGCCTCTGCATCTGCCTTGAGATTTCGGTAAACAGTGGTTTTGATAAACAGAAACCACAAAAATGGCCATAGCTTCCATAGCATTAAGACTGTTCTCATGATGTGTGAAAGCTGGGGAATTGAGGTAGGGATGGAGGAGGGAGCTGTTTTAAATTGATTTACACAGGCAGTTCCAACCAGTGGCGTGCGGTCAGTGGACTAGGGGGCTAGGCTAGTCCCTTAAACATTTCTGGTAAATTGGAATATTAAAGTATTAAAGCCCAGCGCCTCCTTCCCAAAGTCCAGGAAGCTTCTGCCCAGCTTAGGAAGGGAGGATTGATGTTCTACAGGGTCCAAGAGCTTTCCCACCACCTTTCTAAAGCCTGCCTGCATTTGGGGAAGCAGGGCTCCAGCATCCTGTCAGAGGCCAGGTGCCTCGTTCCCAAAGCCCGAGAATTTTCTGCTTGGCTTAGGGAGGTAGGTGCGATGCTCACACACATGACATCAGGACGTCAGGATGTTCCCTGCACCACCACCACCCGCAATCTTGCTCACAATCTGGTGCCTCTGGCCCTAACTGTTCCCCTACGGAAAATTTCACCACACGCCACTGGTTCCAACCCCATCATTCTTTGCTCACATTGAACCAGGTCTTGCATTGAGCACCCAGTTATGTCCGAGCATAACATACTCAGCTGCAACATCAATCAGTCAGAAGAAGAGGAATACAACAAGCCTGTGTTCTTTCTTACTATTGGGTAGTAACATTGCATTCTGAAGAAGGGTTACACAATTCAGTCATTTCCTGAAGAGGAAATAGGAGTGCTGTTAATGCTTGGAAGACGAAAAAATTAATATTTCTCTCAATTAGTACGAGCTTTTAAAAATGTCAGGCACTGCAATGTCGACTAATTAAAGGGTTTTTAAATCAATTAATTTTATTGCCTCTGAGCAAATTAACTGACTCGTTCATCAATTAAAGTATCGCATAGTATGTAAGAACTGACAAACCTTTGTATGACTAAATAATAAATATATTTTGTCTGTTAAATGAAAACTAGATAAAATGCATTTCCTCAATCAAGAGATGTGCTAAGCTTGTCTACCACAATGCTATCAGTGCTCAGCATCCTTTCAGAGGCCAAATGGAATTTCATCTTTTTAATCTGCAATTAATCAAATTAGGTCCACTGATTAGCTGATTAAATTGTTCATTCCTACTCAGACATTTATAGCTAGTTAGTTTCAATAAAATGTGACTCTCAATGGAGGCAATAATATCAGCATTTCAATATGCAGATCTTCTTTTAGTGCCTCTCAGCACTGAAAGCACCAAACACGCACCACAAGAAACAAACGGTGTCAACACTGTACACAAAGTCAATAAGTCAATACACAAAACACGAGTGAAAAAAAATATGGAAACACCTATACGAAAACACCTTTTTTCTGCAAACGAAAAAGTGACCAAAAATATGGAGAGATTATGGAGGTGGAAAAAATTATATTAATAAAAGTAAAAGAAGAAGACAAAAGCCTTATTATATGAATGTGATTCTGCTTCAGCAGCTGATTCTCTTTTGTAATAATAAATTTATTACATGCACCCATGCCTAACTGAACAAAAAGTGCATCTGCACAAGCCCCACTGAAATAAATGGAAGCATTTGCTGTGTTTCAGTGCAGTTCTTGTTCACTTCAATGGAAGCTTGACAAGGGGAACTTCCAGTTAGAGTGTACCTAAATATGAATCGATCTATTATGTTATGGTATAGCATTAGCTATCTTCAGAACTTCCCAAACCACATTCTTCAAGCACACAAGGGGAAGGAAAAGGCTGTGGGTTCGAGTGTTCTAGCTCCCTTCTTCCCACTGTCTCTCTCATCACCTCCAAGAGTTGTAGGGGATGACCAGAATGATGATGGGAGAGGTGGAGTTAGCTGACTTGACCCCTCAGCCCTACCTTGTGTGATTCCAGGGCACAGTGCTGGAACTCCTAAAGATGGGTAGGAGCATATTCCCCTCTCATTCTTCCACCCTCAACTCCACAGCACCTTAATTCTGCTTCGCCTTGTGGATGGGCAAGATACTACTGTTTTCCCCCAGCTGCAGAGCTATTCTCAAGTAAATAAATAAACAAACAAATAAACAAACGCATTGCTGTTTACAGCAGAAATGGGGCAAATTGTCTCTCTCCATTTTCTCTCTCCATGTAGAACTATTTAAAAACAATGCTGAGCCATTGTGCCGCAAAAACCCTTCCAACTGCAGCTCCCTGGGACAAGGGGGAAAAAAAAAATCCTTCTTAGTTTTCCTCAGAAGAAAAGCCTTTCCCACCTCTTTGTGCATATGGCAGCATTTGAAGCTCTGGTCACTGAGACATGCCCACACTTCAGTAGGTGTTTCCATACTTTCCCCCAGTATTGCATTATCACACTTACTTTACTGTAATTGTTTACGCTACTAGGCTGTGGAAGTGGTTGTTCTCTCCTGGTTCTGGTGGGTTTCTTCCCTCTCCTATTGGGTGTGCAGTGGGGTTGATTCTACATTTAGAGTAGGTATGGGGGAGAACCAAATAAAATGATATCGGTGTGATCATGGAGCTCATTACGTATCAAAACAAAGTTCTTTTCCACAATTGCTGCACAGGAACAAAATGGACAAACCAATGTGAGATGAAAGGATGCACAGAAGCGATGGCTGAATTTAATTAAAATGCAGTCATTTCGAAATGGCCAGTGTGTCAAAAAATAAAGGAACCCATAAGGTGGTTTCCTGAAAAGTGCAACGCTTTTCACTTTTTGTAGAGCTGTCATCAGGCAAACAAAAAAAGGAGAGGCTTGTTGAAGGAATCACTTACCGTTTGCTTTAAAGAGGGAAAAAGTGAGGGCACTACTTGCCAACAATTAAGGCACAGAATTCTTTAAATTCCTGGATTCAGTATGTCTGGTGAATGCATTTTTCTATTATATTGATGAGATAAGCAAATTCTGGTACAAATCTATTATCTATACAAATATGGGATGTCTCTGCTATTTACCTGCAGATTTTTGAAGCAAGACGGCTGGCATGTTAGATTATGAACCCTGGGTACTAATAATAGAATCATAGCATCATAAATTGTAGAATTGGAAGGGACTCAAAGGGCCCTCTAGTGCAACCCCCTGCAATGCTGGAATCTCGACTAAAATATCCATGACAGATGGCCATCTAACCTCTGCTTTAAAACCTCAAAGGAAGGAGAGTCCACCACTACCTTCCAAGGGAGTCAGTTCCGCTGCTGAACAGCTCACCATCAGAAAGTTCTTTCTGATGTTTAGTCGGAATCTCCTTTCTTGTAACTTGAAGCTATTGGTTTGGGCCCTACCCTCCAGAGCAGGAGAAAACATGTATGCTTTATCCTCTATGTGACAGCCCTTTAGATATTTGAAGATGGCTGTCAGTCTCTTCTTTTCCAGGCTAAATATGCCCAACTCCTCAACCGTTCCTCAGAAGGCTTAAGTAGTAGTTTTCGGACCCTTGATCATCTTGGTGAAACTCCTCTGTACACATACCCGCTTGTCAATATCCTTCTTAAATTGTGGCAGACAGAAATACACACAGTACTCCAGATGTGGTCTGACCAAGGTAGAATAGATCAAGACTATGACTTCCCTCATTTGAGACAGTATTCTTCTGTTGATAGAGCCTAGAATAGCATTAGCCTCCCCCCCCCTCTTTTTGTTGCTGTTGCTTCACACTGTTGACTCATGTTCAGTTTGCGGTCTACTAAGACCCCTAAATCATTTTCACATACTTGAACAACAGTGTGCTTAGGACAGAACCCTGCGACATCTGCTTGTAACTTCTTTCAAGTTGATGAGAAACGATTAGTGAGCACTCTTTGGGTTTGGTCAATTAACCAGCTACAGATCCAACCAACAGTTACCCTGTACAACCCACATTTTATAGCTTCTCCACAAAAATATGAAGCTTTACTGAAATCAAGATACACTACATCCACAGCATTCCCCTGATCCACCAAGCTTGTAACTGTATCAGAAAAAGAAATGAGATTCGTCTGGCATGACTTGTTTTTGAGAAACCCATGCTGGGTCTTTGTAATCACACTAGAACATTATCTGTTCTAGGACCTTTTCTGAAGGACCACAGGATCTCCATCCCTTGAGTAGGGCTAGAAAACAGGCTGTAGAAGGGAAGAGTCACAGTACAATTATTATTAAGAAGCACACGTGAGATAATGTCAAAACACTGAAGTCATTTGAATGACACAGGGACAGATTGTTTTATGTCTGAGGCCTAAAGGTTTAATTCATAACTGTTCTGTCATCTGAAAATGTTTAGGCTTATTAAATTGATGTATCCCACATCTGAAAAGGATGCAGGATTAAGCAAAAAGGAAAGATTCTCTCCACTCCTCAGGTGACAAATCCTTAACATCGAAGTGAGTCACAGAGCAGCAGGCAGCATGACTCAAGGTAAGTCACTGCCAGTAAATTCAGTTCCCTCCTGCACAATGAAGTAAAAGGGAGTATTTTCATCTTCTGTCAGAAGAAAATAAGAGGAGATAATTCTTGGCATTTGGAGTTCCGCAAGTTATGCTGTGAAGGGACTCATGGAACAGGGGAGGACCAGACAAAGGATCTGGAAGTTATCTTCACAGGTCAGCTGTATTTTCCAACATGGAACTAATGTTCTGTTGGCATAGTGCTTATTTCTTGCGCTAAAAAGAACAGCAGTGGAAATATATTTACATTCTTGTTTTTATTAAAACAGGCAGTCATTGGGAAGAGTCAACATGCATTCAGCAGGCTGCCCTGTGGCAATATGCCCTCAGCCCATTGAGAGCCTTTGGGTGGGATGTGATGGTAGGGGCAGGACAAGCACACACCACCCTGCTCTTCTCCCCCAAGCAATTATCAGTGGTTTGTTGTGACCACCTGAGCAGGGCACGATTCTGAAGCACTTTGTAAACTTGAGCACACAGAGTAGTCCAAGCACTGTCCAGTGCAGAATTTCCTACCCTAGTGACTGTGTCCTTCAACACTTAAGGCTTGAGTAAAATTTCTTCTAAGTCACTAGACTGAATCTCATTAACCCGAGAGAGATTTGGATCAGATTGAACTCCCAAAAACCTCTGGTGGAACATATCCTCAACTCTTTTTTTGTTGTTGGTTTCCATAATCCATCCTTCTAAGCTACTTCCTCCCTAATCCCATAAGCTACAGGCTACAACTGAGTTTCTGAAGATGAAGAAGAAAAAGTTAACTGCAGAAGGAAGGTCTTGCACAAAAGAGGGATTTTGAGTTTGGCAATCAAAATTATTATTTTAGAACAACCACCCACCACCTCTTCTTGTGAAAATGTGTTGTCCTTCCAGAAAGAAGGTACACGAGGCTGCCGTAATTTATTGTTCAGTTAGAGCAATCCAGCTGGACCAAGTCCTCAAAGATAAATAATAAAATTAACACTAATTGAATGGAAGTTATTACCCTTAAAAAGTAAATATGCCTTATGTTAGCACAGACAGTTCCTAATAGAGGCTGTAATCCAGCAAAGCACTTATGTGCCCAATGTAAAGTCTGGTGTTACTGATCATCTGTATGTCCAGTAAGAACAGGATGGAGGCTGGCCAAGATTTCATCTGGAGCCTCTTTGTGGCAGGTGTCCAGTGTAGGGAATAGGATGTTAAAGTGGGGCTGTGGAGTGGTACTCAGAGCCAAACATCACTATGGAAACATATTATGAGCTGGAGGGCAACAGCTAGTTTCCATGTATTATTTACCTAACCAGGGACTGTGAAAATGATCGTGTTGAGAACTGTGATAGATTCCATCACCTTAAATGCATTTTTACTCAGTGAATATGATCAACAATCTTAGCACAATCCACCCAATTTCTTTTTTTCTTTTTTTAATGACAAGCATGCTAAAATGAAGACGGAAACATTGACTTTGAGATGATGAGATTTTTGACACCTAGTACGTCTGGGATTCTTTTCATTGAGACTTTGGGCTACTCACTGCTGCCATGCTTTCGATCTGAGTGGGGTTACAGTGGGACATGGTTACAGACATAGATAAAATTATTGAGAGTTGGGGGTCCTAGACCAACTTGGCCTCATCTGCACAGCAATCTCTAATTACCCCAGTTACAAGAAGAAGAAAAGAGGCACATATCATATTCTAAGAGAATGAAGGAAATCCAAAGAGGCCAAGGTAAATATTAAAACCAAACGCCTTTGTACATTAAGCCAAATTTAACAATGTGTGATTTACCAACATCAGCCCCATGAAACAGAAAATATCTCAGGATGAACTTTAATTTAGCAATGATCAGGGTTAGAAATGTTTCATTTGTTTACCATTTTGATTTTAACAAGAATGCCTAACCCTAACAAGTCTAACTTAATACTATTAATACTATTTAATGCCCATTCTTATTGGCTGCAAGAAGTCACACCACAATATAGCTTACTGAGTCTGCTTTTAATTATCTGAAACACATATCAGTGCCTATAGCCCATGGTAACTAGCATGTAATTATGAACCTTGAAAAAGAAATGAATATAGAACTAAGAATATAACTACAAGGCTGGAACCTTCATTATTTGTTAGAAGAGAACTTAAGAGTAACAACCCTTGCTGCTTAACTAAACAACCAAAACTAGTTGAGCAAAGACCGAAATACCCAGGTGTAGGAATGGTGTTTAGGCTTCCCTCTGTGGTGCCTAAGGCTAGGAGAAGGAAATGATGGCTAAATGCAACACTCTGTGGAGAAGCCCTATGCTTTATGAATTCGCCTCTTGTATCTGAGTTTTCCATCTCTGTCCATGTATGGGCAATGATATAATGGGACAGCTAGTGATAGACTGAGATTCCCCCAGTGAGGGACTAACATTGAGGCACCCCTAATGTTTCTATAAAAGGGATGCGTGTGGCGCTGTGGGTTAAACCACAGAGCCTAGGACTTGCCGATCAGAAGCTCGGCGGTTTGAATCCCCGTGATGGAGTGAGCTCCCGTTGCTCGGTCCCTGCTCCTGCCAACCTAGCAGTTCAAAAGCACGTCAAAAATGCAAGTAGATTAATAGGTACCGCTCTGGCGGGAAGGTAAACGGCGTTTCCGTGCGCTGCTGTGGTTCACCAGAAGCGGCTTAGTCATGCTGGCTACATGACCCGGAAGCTGTAAGCCGGCTCCCTCGGCCAATAAAGCAAGATGAGCGCTGCAACCCCAGAGTCGGCCATGACTGGACCTAATGGTCAGGGGTCCCCTTTACCCCCTTTAATGTTTCTATGCCAATTCTCTACAGATGGTACAGCTTTCTCACCCTTCAGTCTAATATCACAGCACTGATACTTGTTTTTCTGCTGCTCTACCTTGTTCCCTTTAAGGGTTGCTGGCTTGTTCACCATTGGGAAACCACTTTCTCGAACCCAGGCAGTTGCTCTCCACTCCCTGAACATAAACATGGGATCATAAGCAGAGCCCTGCTGGATTGGACCAATAGCAGATATAGTCTAATATCCTGTTCTCACAGTGGCCAACCAGAGGCCTGTGAGAAGCCCACAAGCAGGAGCCAAGCACAAGAGCCCTTTATTCTCCTGCTTTTTCCAGCAAAAGTTGGTGGCCATCACTGCCTCTGGAGTGAGAGAATACCATAGTTTAAATATGTGCTGTGCGAAGAAATACTTCCTTGGTTCGTCCTGAATTTCCCAACCTTCAAATGCACCCGATATCCATGAGTTCTGATATGACAGAGGGAGACTTTTTTTTAATCTACCTTTTTCATGCCATGCATAATATGATATGCTGAGACCATTGCTTTTAAGAGGGAATCATTCCAGCTGTCCACCCTACACCTGAACCAAGAATCCCCCCACAGGCTGCTAAAACAAATGACCCCACCCTATCCCAAAGGGCCACGCTTGAAAGCAAAAGAAAAGTAACCACTGTTTTAAAATTCTCATTTAAAATACACGAAGTTTTTATTTTCATTGTTTAACAAGACAAAATGAAGGTTATAAGTTATCAAAAGTGAGTGCTGGCATCCATACTTCATCATAACTTGCAGACATATAATGTTTGTGAGGAAGTCAAACATTTCAGAGACAGACTATGAAGAGACACACATACATATACAGATATATAAACAAACTATACATACATACATGGGTGAATAAATATACATATTTATGGGCATACAGTATACAGACAAGATACTATACAGTTGCAGTAAGTGCAATATACTGTATAAGGCTATACAAACATTTGAGGGGGAATCTGATGAAATTATGGTCACCATGGCAACAAGGCTAGAGCGGTCTGTGATGTAACAAAAGAGATGGTGATAAAGAAAACGGTACTTTTGTTCACAGTGTCCTGTGTGGTGTCTCCCTCTCTCACACACACAGTTTAAACAGAAGACGCACGGGTGAAACCCAGCAAATTCACATATCAGAAAGGCAAAAAAGCAGTGTTTGTGGATAAAAGAGAAATATGTGCTGGATGAAAGAAGTGGCACTCTATTTATAGCACATTATAAATAGGCTCTCTATTTTTCTTTCACAAGGGAATGGCGAAACTACAGGCAGTCTGCCATGCTGCCATAAACTTTTGCTTCATGCCACTTTTAATCATTGTTTTCTTTTTTTCATTTATGAATAAATACCCTATAAAATTGTTGCCCTGAGTCAAACATAAATGTACACCAAGGGAGAAAAGAAAGGCACAAGGATTTCAACAGCAGGTGCAGAAGAGCCACAGGAAAGCAACTGAGCAATCATGTGAGGGCCACATTTATTTTCTCAACTTGATTAAAATGATAATTTCAGCTCCAGGTCTTAGAAAGCAAATTTCCTCCTCCCCTCCCCCATTATATGAAAAGGTGAGTCTCTTATGAAGGATCTTGGACTCTTACGCAATAAAGTTACAACCAACCTATAGGTACACATAGGCTGACAAGTAATATTAATATCTTATCATAAGCTTCATTTCATTCAACTGTCACGTAGTCCCTCGTAAGTCCACCATGTTTGAATGGTATCACATGAAAGGCAGTTATAAAAAGCGAATGAAGCACTTACAGTTTATTTCTTTTTATTTGCTAAGTAGACAAAAACAAAACATGGTTCAAAAGCCGTAATAAATTCAGGAAGCAGTCCTATGCACAAGAAACTAGCACCAAGCAGGCCAATGTAAGTTAAGCCAGTGTAAAGTTACGCTAGTTGAAATGAGAAAGCCTCTCTGGAATATGTTCCACTGAGCAGGGGCTGGGGACTTAACACTGCTTGAGCCAGGAATCAGCTGCCTGAGCTAGAGATCTGCTGCATCCTAAACTAATCACCCTGGAGGACCCTGTCATGGGATAGGCCCCTGTAGACCAATGAAGCCATAAGGATAAAATGTTTGTCTACCAATAACCACGTTTGGTTAGTCGCTGTACAACTGCCTCACAGATGCCGCTGTGCTGTTGTGACTGTGAGGTCTTTTTGGTGGAAATAATATATTTTATTGCACACATTTACATCTGCATAAATTTTTATAGTATACTAGTATAAAAACTAACACCCTGATCCTAAACACATCTACTTAAAGAACTGTTTTACTTTCATTTAATAGCAGGTACTTCCGAGGAAGTGAGCTTGGAATTGCAGTTTTCAGCTGCACTCTTCAAAGCTCTTACCTGCACCACATGTTCAAAAGCTACCTATGGCTACAATCCTCTACATGCTTACATGGGAATAAGCCTCACTTAACCCTGTAGAACTTCCTTCTGAATAGACACATCTAGGATTGCATGGGAAATGACTGTGGATGAGAGACTTAAGAGACATCTCTGTGCATCCTTATCCCTATTTGTTTTGCCTTTGTTCTGTTGCAGTCTACAGATCTGCCCTACTGTAGCCTAGCCTCAACCTTTCATTATTAAATTGCCTTTCTGGATTCTGGCTCTTATCCTCTAGCTTCTGATTCCTGATCCGTGATTTGGCTCTAGTTCTCTATTTTCCATCACCTACATCTTTCAATCTTTCTTCATTCCTGAATAAGTACCAATCTAAGCTCAAGTACGGCACCCTCAGATCTTTTGGACTGATTTGCTTGATTGACTTGAGCTTTTTCTCAGATTATAAGCAAGGCCATCATTGGTTTATAGGAGACCCTGGAAGTTCTTAACATTTCTCCAATGAGGACCACTTATTCCCTTGGTCTGATGTCTGCCTTTCCTTCCATGAATTTCCCATTCTTATTACAGCACTCTTATACCACTTTAACAGTCATGGCCTTCCCCGGGGAATTATAGGAACTGTAGTTGGTTGATGGTGATTAATCCACGCAACCACAATTCCCTGCACCCTTAACAAACTACAGTAACCAGGATTCTCTGTGACTGTTCAAAGTGGCATAAGAATGATTTAAATGTTTGATGTGGACTGAAACATGACACCAGGTATCTAAATAATACTCATGGAAGGTTCAATTTCCCTGTTAGCTTTCTATATTAACAGGGCAGTCAGCAACTCCATATGCAGCTCAGGACTTTGCAATATGGATGTAGCAATGTTGCATGGTCAGGTGTCAGTGAACCAACTTATGGATAATACCAAGCTTATATAACACTGGTCCTGAAAGATCTTCATTGGCTCCCAGTACAATTCCGAGCACAATTCAAAGTGTTGGTGCTGACCTTCAAAGCCCTAAACTGCCTTGGTCCTGTATACCTGAAGGAGTGTCTCCACCCCCATCGTCCAGCCCGGACACTGAGATCCAGCGCCGAACGCCTTCTGGTGTTTCCCTCGCTGCGAGAAGTGAGGTTACAGCGATCCAGGCAGAAGGCCTTCTCAGTAGTGGTGCCTGCCTGTGGAATACCCTCCCAGCAGATGTCAAGGAAATAAGCACCTATTTTACTTTTAAAAGAAAACTGAAGGCGGCCCTGTTTAGAGAAGTTTTTAATGTTTGGTGCTGTATTGTTTTTAATATTAGGTTGGAAGCCACCCAGAGTGGCTGGGGAAACCCAGCCAGATGGGCAGGGTATAAATAAATTATGATGATGATGATGAAAACCTCCATAGGTTAGTGTTCTGATGGGGTCTTGTATCCAATGGTAGTTTTGCACTAGTGGAAAGCACTTCCACTCATGAAGGGTTGGTTACCAGGTTTTTACTAATCCTCCTGTATCCACTACAGCCCCCACCCCATACCTCCTGAAAACTGCTCCTAAGTGTTGGGGAACCCTCTCTAGCAGTATGTGATGTGGCACAGAGGCCTGCAATAGGGAAAAGAGTGACTGGTGGAAAATGGATGAGCTGCCTTGCATGGGCATAAGCAAAACCACCATTAAATCACCTTTAAAATGTGGGTTCCAGTGTACAGTCTAAGGGCACACGAGGCCACCACCTTGCTGAAGCTAAGCAGGTCTTGGTTCAGTTAGTCTCTGGATGGGTGACCATCCAGTGCAATGCTTTGGATTCCATGCTTGGATATTAAAAAGTAAGCATGCCAGAAATGTGAGGTGATGCCCTGCCTGTGAAAACTCTGGCAATGTAGTTTGTATGAGATGCTACTCGTGCGTTGTGAGAGCAGCTGATCCATAAGAGGGAAAATACTGAGATAACCTGGATGCAACAGTTTGTCTACAAAAATGTACAGTATCAGTCCCAATGCCAATAATGGTGCTGGATTCAAGTTATGGATCACTGAATGTTAATAAATGAAAAATCTGTCAATTCAGAATGTGAAGGAAATGGGAGGATGGATGAAGGCTGATGAAATCTGTGCTGACATGCTTAACCTTATGAGAAATGTGTTTTATTTTAGACCAGTTGTCTGACTAGATAAACCCCAATGAAATGCTGCCTACTGTAAATGAGTAAAATAGTTGTCACTGTGTTTCACCAGTTCATTTTCAGAAAATTTAGAAATTCTAGGCTCCATCAGACCACATGATTGTTCCTTTGTATGGTGGGTAAAACTTTTGTCCTTTACTATAAAACAAAGTAGATCAATACCTCCCTCTTGTGGGCACCCAAAAAAGAAAAACACAAATCTCAGTTAATAACCACCTACACAGCAAACAGTACAAAAACAATTGTACACAACATATTTCAAGTCCACATAAGTTTGTGTGTGTGTTAAAGTTTGAACATCAAAACCAATAGGGTTTGGGGAACATTTTGTACATGTACAAAGAAAGATGAGGCTAAATTTTAGAGGTAGATTTTGCTAGGCTAGGTTCCATCAATTAAGCAGTTCTTAATCTTCGAAAAGAGGGATGCGGGTCTGCAGAAGCGGACAAACGCCGGCTCCCTCGGCCTTTAAAGTGAGATGAGTGCTGCAACCTCAGAATCGTTCACAACTAGATTTAATTGTCAGGGGTCCCTTTACCTTTACCTAAGCTTTGAAAGGTTTTTACACGAGGCAAATAACAACTTTAAGACTGCAGAGTCACAAACTGCCTATTATCATCTATGTATCTTTTATATGTTCTTGTCCATTAAAGACATCAAACTTCACACATTTAACACCTACCTTCCATATAGAACCAACATTGGTTCCTCCATCTCTTTAATTTTTCTGTCCAGCTGCTGTCCTGTGTCACATTTTCTACCCTGGGATCCACTAACCCTGCTGTAGAACTTTTCTCTTGCAGAACACTCCTGCAACACCTGGCTATAATGACCACCCAACAGACCCCTCTTCCTCCCCCCCCCCCACTTTCCTGGAGTAGCAAAGGGAGACTAAGGATCTTTCAGAATTGTGGCAACTCATAGATTAAGGGGAATAGTGATGAGGCATGCAATGGGCTGTATCTAATGTTCTCTGCCTGCTAGCACAAGAACTCTTGCACTAGCAGACAGGTAAGTTTTAATGCTGCACAATGGGGGAATCCAATGCAACAGCTGTGCTAGTGGAAACCTGTTGTGCAACTGGTTGTGCAATCTATTTTGCAACAGAGTTAACAGCAACCTGCTAATGCATTCTCTTGTGTGACAATATTCCACTGATGAAAAGCAATTTGCCAGTAGAACAAGTATACCTCTAAATGAGTTCAACTTAGCAATGCATTGGATACAACCCCATATTTGAAAATAAAAATAAAAATTAGGCCTTGGGGTGGGAGTGGTGAAATGCATACTCAGAAGCACAATTCACTTTAAGGAAACATCATAGCAGTAGCTTTGATTCAACTCATTTCCTTCCAGCTTCCTCCACCAACAGGACAACTGTAATTTTTTTATGATGCTTCTGTACTTTCCCCTTTGCTGGAATTGCTTTGACTTGATCTAATATTGATGTCATTCAGCGAATCACCTGACAGTCTTTCTGAGCTGTTCTGATTGCACTAGCAAATATATCAATGGCAGTCAGAAAATAGCAGGGAAAATGGAACTTCCCTCCATTTCCCTTTCATAAAAATAAAGCAAGATATTCACTTAAATAATAGTGTGGATTCCAGCTCCATCTAGTGGCTGTTACTGTGCACAGTGCAATGGAAGAGTATAAACATGCAAGCAATTTCATTTCCAAAGTAAAAGCTGGAAATTATGGATAGACAAAGAACAAAACTGCAATGGACAGATTTCATATTCACAAACATAATCTTGACTTTGATGCTGTCAAGGGGAAATACATGTAGTTGGTTTGCTTTGCTCATTCTAAAGCATTACCAGAATGCACCAGCTTAATTTTAAGACTCTGAGAAGCAAAGAACAAATTTCATAAGCTGACTAGTCTCACAGTCATTGCAAGGCCAGCTTTTTTGGACCTCTCCATAGAGATCTCCTTAAAGTTAAAACTTATTACTAGGGAGAAATTTGATTCACTTCACATGCAAAGTCAGATTTATCAAATTTGCCATTTCTGAAACAAACACAAGAGCCGAAAAACAGCAATCCTTCAAAATTCGCAGTTATCTGAATTTTGCAATGCAGTTGTCCAACCAAACAACTTGAAATGTGCATAAAAATGAACATATTGCTTAAAACAATACACAAATGCATTATATTAAGAGAAATTGCTTGCAAAAATGTGTGCATTAGTCAAAACTGCATCCAAAAATACAGTGGTACCTCGAGTTACAAACGTTCAGGTTACAAACGCTTCAGGTTATAAATTCTGCTAACTACCTGGAAGAATTACCTTGAGTTGAGAACTTTGCTCCAGGAAGAGAACGGAAATCGTGTGCCGGCGGCGCAGTGGCACCAAGAGGCCCCATTAGCGAAAGCACGCTTCTAGTTAAGAACAGTTTCAGGTTAAGAATGGATCTCTGGAATGAATTAAGTTTGTAACTAGAGGTACCACTGTATGTTTATCAGGAGAAATTTGCACTAAAGTACTGAAAATTTCCCATGAGGGTTTTATAGCAGAAAAATCTGCAAATTGTGGAGAGCTGATTTTAAGATTGGAAAAATGAGAAACGGAGAAAACCAAAATGGACAGATCCTCCTACTCCCTAGCTGCTACTTATACATGTTCTTTCAGACCTACAAATGGAACTATGAAGGACTGGTGCAGGAAAGTAGTAATAGTCAGTGAGGCAGGGTGGGAAGGAGTGGCGCAGCTTAGCTGGCTGGAGTTACATCCGGGTACCAAAAGGGGGAGGGGTGAGGCAATGGGGAAGATGGCACGGGTTGGGTGCAGTGGCTGTTAATCTGACACTCTTTGCCACCTTGCCTATGCTACCAGAACTACCCGACTACATCCTGCTCCACCAACCACTGATGGGAATAAATCAGACAACTTGGTGAAAATAAGGAAAGAAAGAAAGAAAGAAAGAAAGAAAGAAAGAAAGGGAGGGAGGAAGGAAGGAAGGAAGAGGAAGAGGAAGAGGAAGAAGAAGAAGAAGAAGAAGAAGAAGAAGAAGAGTTTGGATTTGATATCCCGCTTTATCACTACCCTAAGGAGTCTCAAAGCGGCTAACAATCTCCTTTCCCTTCCTCCCCCACAACAAACACTCTGTGAGGTGAGTGGAGCTGAGAGACTTCAGAGAAGTGTGACTGGCCCAAGGTCACCCAGCAGCTGCATGTGGAGGAGCGGAGACGCGAACCCAGATTACGAGTCCACCGCTCTTAACCACTACACCACACTGGCTCTCACCAGCACCTCACAGCTAAAAAGAAGAAGTAGATTTGCTGCCTCAAGTGCCCAAAGGACTTGATGAACCTTGACTTAAGGCGATGCACCATTTGTTGGTCTGCTAAAAAATGAGCAAGTCTGTGGGGTTGCTTGTGGGTCGAATCTGTCTCAAGATCCTAGTTGCTAGGTTTAGGGATTATTATACCCCCACACTGTGGTTCAACGCCCTGTGCCTGACCTCTGCATGGGGGGGGGGAAAGTCCCATTCATATTGATGAGAGTTTCCCCATGTGCCCCCTGTGCCCTCCCCAAAATTTCCCTGGAGGGTTGGGTGAACACCTAGAACAGATTTAGAGGGTATTGGGTGGGAGGAGGGGCAAGTTCCATTGCACAAGCAGAAATCCTTGAGCTAATGGAACATGTTAGTTGGATAATGCCCAAGCATTTAGTCAACACACAGAGCTGGTCTTTAGAGGTTAAAGGTAAAGGTAAAGGTAAAGGTACCCCTGACCATTAGGTCCAGTCGTGACCGACTCTGGGGTTGTGCGCTCATCTCACTCTATAGGCTGAGGGAGCCGGTGTTTGTCTGCAGACAGCTTCTGGGTCATGTGGCCAGCATGACAAAGCCGCTTCTGGTGAACCAGATCAGCACACGGAAACACCGTTTACCTTTCCGCCAGAGCGGTACCTATTTATCTACTTGCACGTTGATGTGCTTTTGAATTGCTAGGTGGGCAGGAGCAGGGACTGAGCAATGGGAGCTCACCCCGTCGTGGGGATTCGAACCGCCGACCTTCTGATTGGCAAGTCCTAGGCTCTGTAGTTTAACCCACAGTGCCACCCATGTCCCATTCTTTAGAGGTTAGGCTAGTGGATATCTCCCACTTACATGAAGGCATGCACATGGGACCCTATAGTCACTATTCCTCAAAGTTAAATGGCATCTGCCCAGAGAAAACTGCATTGCCCCACCAATCCATAGGCATTACGTGCAGCACCAGGGTTCACTGCTCTGTAATCTTACCAAGTGGCCTGGAAATTCAGAAGTACAAACAAACAGTAGGATACTACCAAACAGCTAGAGCTTTGTGTTCCTTTGACTCCCTTCCATCCGGATAAGATTTTGCTAGAATCCAGCCAGAATGTGGCATTTCTTTAGAGTTCCTGCAACATTCTAGTTTCATGAAAGCAAAACAGAAGAGACGCGGGGAAGGATTCAAATATTGCCTTCATACTTTGGGTCTGAGAAAAGACGCTAATAACACTTAAGTGAAGTCCCTGTTCCTCCAGTTCCTCAATCCTAAACATGCTGCATGTTTTGGATTGCTGCGTAAGTAATTTTATATTTTAAATCTTGCACTTACGTAAAACACTACTTGATATGATCTTGACATTCATCTAATAAAGCTAAATATTCATATCTTCTTATCTTTCTTCAAGTTATATACATAGAATGATTATTCTACTAACTTCTCTGCTGCCTCTGCAGTTGTGAAATCTTTGTAATATATTGTAAGTAGTAATATTTAAACTGGGTAGTTTTTAAACACGATTTATCTATCTATTGACCTACCTACCCAGCTACCTACTTTCTCAACATTGTATCCTATTCTCTAATGTGACTATGGCTCGGTGTAAACATGCAGCAAAATAGGTGGCAGAATGCTAAGGTGGTATCATTAGTGCTGAGCTGAAAGTTCAATGGGATGAACTTTCAGCTCAGCGTAAAAAAATATAAGGCTTTATTTTGTTAAACATATTCACTGCCAGTTTCATAATTGTGGTGAAGAGGCACTTCTCCTTGTAATTGATGCTATGCTGTTTAGACTCCCTCTCCATTTCACAACACCAATCCCCTGAATCTCCCCTATTTTCCCTCTTGCAGAACTATAAAGGACTCTTCTACTTCATAGTATAGGTGGGGAATATCACATTTGAATCCCTCCCCCTTGCTAAAACCAAAACCTCCTTGCAAAGAGAAAACTAGTACACTGGCATGAAAAGTTCCAAGCCATCCCTTTGCCTAATGCCCTAGCTTTCTGTTTTTAACACAATGGAGCATCCAAATGTGAGATACCCTGTGAAGAAGTGTTGACCACTCAGACATCTCAGGACCTGAGCACCTTTTACTGCTGCATTTGTAAGCTATGTTTCCAGGGCGGGGCTATGTAGATAGGCTTAAGGAGAGAAAACCCTGTCTGCTAACCCAGAAAAAGAGGTATCCTTTACTTACTCTAACAGTTAGAGCCCAACTGAATTGACTTATTTCCTTAGAAGGTTCATTTTGGAGACAATATTGTAGTGAGGGCAAAACCTGCACCAACACAACAGAGAAGATTACAAAACAGCTTTGGGGGGACTGGGAAATCCAAGAACTTAAGTGTCGGGCTGCACAAACTGATGTAGCTCCCAACATGCTTTGAGAAAGGAAGATAAAAACTGCTTTGGACAACTTTTCTCTTCCAGTTCACCTAAAGTCTGCTTTGGAACCATCTCTATTTGTGCAGCTGTCTGAGATATTCTTGTTCTTGGGAGCCAAGCATGCCCAGTCCCCCTAGGTGACTTGCCTGTGTGATTGTGGTGGCTGAGGGTCTTGGAGGGACCTTCAGCAGGATACCCTCAGCAGACCCATCTCCTCCTTGCTTCTGTGCCTACTGCCCATTCAGTCACCATTTCCCCCAGGGCCCAACCACCCAAAGGCAGAATGCACAGCAAGCAAAGGATGCTAATTTATCTCCTCCTTCTGGTCCAGCAAACAGGCAGTAAAAACCAGGAGAAGAAGCAGTGGGACCAGGAGGCTTCTGGGATTAGCAGTGGGCCTCCAACAGTAGTGTAGGCCTTGGCGGGTGCCCAATAACACCTATCGGACAGGAAAACCCATTAGTGAGGTGGTTTGCAGAGAGCACATTGCACCCCCTGTCATTCACAATATATGGGACTTCCTTCCATGTATACCAGGCTTCCTCAACCTCGGCCCTCCAGATTTTTTTGGCCTACAACTCCCATGATCCCTAGCTAGCAGGACCAGTGGTCAGGGATGATGGGAATTGTAGTCTCAAAACATCTGGAAGGCCAAGGTTGAGGAAGCCTGATGTATACCCTGCTCATTGCAATGTTTTTGCCAGTTTATAAAAACGCAATATATTACTTTATAGTCCCACTACTATTATATAGAAGCAAGAGCTGATGAAAAATGAGCTGCCACATGCAGAAAACAAAATATTTTGCAGCTTCGCTAAAATGTATGTATATATATATATATGTATATATATGTATAGACAGACAGATAGATCTATATGACTGCTAATCATGCACCAAGCTCAAAACAGATGCACGTATAATTATAATACAAGAAGTCAAAGTTCAAATGGTATATACAAAGTCAGTGAGAAATAAAGTAAAAAAAAAAGTTGTACGTGAAATATTTAAAAGAAATATATGTTATAAACAGCATCGATTAAATTGATAAATTGTTGATAAAAAAATATACCACAGGATCATTTTTTCCCTAAAAAAAAAAAAGCGCGCACAGCATTCAGCTAATATATAGAGTATGAAAGGTCAGCACATTTATATTACAGAATGAAGAGGAGACAAACAGAGATTTAAAATGAATTAACAGCAAAGAAAGTCTTGACATGATACTGGAGAGGGTAGAATTTCTTTGCTTATAAAAGAGAGAGAGAGAGACACGTACATGTACAGGCATACAAACAGAAATCAAACCAAATACACAGAAGAACAATTTACAGCAACAGATGACAGACACACAGAGAGGTGAGAAAATTTGGCATGTTGCATCACAGGAAGTCATTCGCGATTGGCTAACGATGGTACCTGGCTCGGTTGCAGATCGCTGGCTTGCCTGAGAGGAGTAACGGAGGGAGGAGGCACACCTGATGTGGATGCAGATCGTCCTAACCTGCAGCTTGCTTTCGGCTCTGGAAAGGAAAAGAAACAGGTCAGAGATCAAGTTCTGGAGTCCCTTGTCCAAATGCAGACAGCCACGGAAAAGCATAGTTGTAAAAGTCAGTGGTTTATGATGTTCTCGTTTCTCTTTTGCTCTCTGTATTCTGGCAGCGTGGTCTAGCTTGCTGCCCTCCAACGGTTCCCAACTTGTTTTTGTTTTTGAGATTTGCCTCAAAGAAGCCCTTGGTTCTCCACCACAAGGGCCTATGGAACAGAACCTGCTGTCAACAAAACACAGCTCAAACATGTGCTTAGCAGGGAGTGGATTTGATCTCCCTCAGGTGACCCTGGAAATAGGGATCATGTGCAGGGAGCACACTGACATCAAGATGCTCAGGGTGCCATGCTGAGACGAGGTGGCACTGGCATCACAATAAAAGCTCTTCCCCCTCCCTTGTCAGCCTTCTTTGGTGTGGCATCCCACCTGCCTGCTGTAGGTTGAGAACAGCTTTGGCTGGCTGCTTCTTTGGAGCACTGAGTAGTCCCCCCCGCCCCTCCCCAGATTTCCCGATTGGCCATATGGTTCCCTCTTTTTCCACACTGTGAATGGTCCTGGGGTCCATTGGTCATACCCCACTGAACACCAGCTGGCAGGAGTAGGGTTGACCACAGTGCCTCCTCATCTCCTCTTCTGGCGTAGGCACTGAAGATCTGGGCCAAGCCAATCAAATAGTTCTGAGCATGGTATATCATTGTAAAGTGACTGAGGGTGAACTCAATAATCATTTCTCCAGCACTATGCAGCCTCCCTGGTTGCTCTCAATTCCTGATTTGAAAAAAGCCCTGTGGAAGCAGTTACCTCGTGACTTCTTCCCATAGGGCTATCACTGACACTTAGGCATCCAGGAAGGCTACAGACTGCAAATTGCTGGAGAGATTATTTGCAGAATGAACGAAAGGACACTCGCAAATACTCCCCAACCACCTCAAAATTAAGGCAAGTGCATCAAAAACCCCACACCTCACCCAATAAAATTTCACCCATGTTTTCTCCCCCCTTTGATAATTTTTGAACGCAATTCCCTTTCTCATTAATTGATGGAGAATCATTGGGATAGAGGTGTTTGGCACATCGCTGCTTTCTGTAGGCAATGTGGCCTTCTTTAGTTTCGTTGATGGGTAAAACTGCAAGGTCTTGTCTACCACAGCTTCAGAACTGTTTGTTTCCAGAAAATGGAAATGCTAGCATTCTCAGTCAGGCACATACATCATCATGGAAGAGTATCACATCTTCAGTAGCAAAAACCCCTTTCATCTGGCATCAAAGGAAGGGAATGTATCATACTCAGAGAGAATGGTTGTTCCTTTTAAAGAATCTACCTTGCCTTATATTTCTAGCATGGTGTGCCTGTTGCAGCTTTCAGGCTACAATCCAATACACACTCGCCTGAGAATAAATCCCATTGAATGGGTAGTAAGTAGATAGGTATTAGATAAGGATTTCATTGCCAGTTTTCTAGTACTAATAATTTCCTGTTACTGCTCCAGCACCTTCCTATGTCCATTATTCTAAGACTTAAAACAAAAAGTGATTGTTATTTATAATCTTTTTAAACTATTTTCTTTTTTAAAAAAACAAGTAAGAAAATAAAAACAAAATTAAAATAATTCAAATTATTTACTGGCACTTTAGTTAGGAAATAGCCTATTTCTTTCTCATGCAAACAATGCCTCTGTATGTTTTTCCCCATTCAAGATCGAAATGCTGCATCTTAAATTGCTTTATGTAATAATGGAGCTGCATGTCATATAGAATTTTAGAGTCGGAAGGGACCCTGAGGATCATCTAGTCCAGGAATATGCAGCTGTCCCATACAGTGATTGAACCTGCAACCTTGATGTAATAATAAATAATAATAATAATAATAATAATAATAATAATAATAATATTTATATGCTGCCTATCTGACTGGGTTGTCCAAGCCACTCTGGGCGGCTCCCAACAGAATAGTAAAACATGACAAAACACCATGCTCTAACCAACTGAGCTACGTGTGTGTGTTTCAATGAGTAGGTAGGCTAAATATGCAGTAGTTTCCTGGTACCAGTGATCAGTAGTGGAGGCTGCTTGACTCTAGATGTCACTGTACTGCCAGATTCCTTCTCAATTTTCCACTCCAACTCTGGGAGAGGAAATTCTGATAAACTCCACGCTCCTCTGCTAACCCCTCCAACTAATATAGTTATTAACAAATGCAAAGCACTACAGCAAGCGTTTCTGTTCCCTTGGGGTCCCTTCCAACTTTACAGTTCTATGCCTGTATAGTTTGGTCTCTTCTATATCTATTTATCTATCTATCTATCTATCTATCATGTTTATATCTCACCTTTGCTCTAAGGAGGTCATGGCGGCATGCACAGTTCTCTTCCCATTTTATTCTCACACCAACCCTGTGAGGTAGGTTAGGCTGAGAGACCGTGAATGAGCCACAGTCATCCAGTGAGTTTCATGGCCGATCGGGGATTTGAACCCTGGTCTCCCAGGTCCTAGTCCAGTACTCTAGCCACTATGCCACACTGGCATAATACACAGAGTATTATTACTTTTAAAAATTGAATTTATATACTGCCCTTACCCGGGGGTGTCAGGGCAGTTCACAGAATATAATCAAGATATAAAACCACAAAATACCTAATACAAATAAAAACAACAACCCAACAGCGCCCTAGTAGTAATTTTACTACCTTGCACTTGTTCCCGGTAGAAAATCTAGTCTTTTTCCAAGTAAGAACAGGGCTGGCCCACCTAGGAGGCAGACTGAAGCAACTGCCTCAAGCAGCAGAATCCCCTGGGGAAGCGAGGAGAAGCAGTGGCAGTGGCTTCTAGCAAGTTCTCATGGGAGTTCCACGAAATCTCATTAGAAGCCACTTCCACGTGACTCTGGTGAGCAAGTCTTTGATGGAAGGGCAGCAGCGGGAGGGAGTGGCCGCCCCTGGTTAGGAGTTGCCATCTGGCAACTAAAGAGACAACTCTGCAATGCCTTGTATTCTTCTCCTCATTGTCACAGGGCACCCAGAAAGTTTGGGGCACCCCGCTTCTCCCTGCTTAGGATCATCTGGGGCTTATCGGATGGTGGCAGGTGGCAGTGCTGTGAGCAGCACCACAAGCTGAGATGGAGGAAGCAGGGGGTGGCGGGGGCAGTCCGCCCTGGGTGTCTTAGCTGAGCGGGGTGACATTTGGCACGCACCCACTTGTGACTCCCAAGCCTACCATGAGCCGTCGGGGGAAGTGGGGCAGGGAGCTGCGTTGCTTTGCTGGTGGCATTCCTCCCTTCCCCCTTCGATTTGACAGCTCGGGGGGGGGGTTGGGGGTTGGGGCGGGCAGTGCGTCAAATGTCAGCCATCAGTGGCTCGCTCCGCCCCCATGGGTGGCTCGCTCCGCCCCTGGCTGCAGCCTGTGCGCACTGCTCCATGCACCAGAGTGACTATGCATATGCTCCACTGCTGAACACAAGCAGCCCCAGGCGACTTGAGCGCAGCCACCATTTTAATTTCCCACAATGCCTCAAGGATGCTGTGTTAGGTCCATTGTGGGGAATTACTACAGTGGCTAGACTCAGCCACACAGCTCTATTCTGACTGCTGCACCAGATTCTTTCTTTTTTAAAATGGGGAGCCCAAGGTAGGCATCAGTGGTTGGCCCTCCTAGAAACCTGGCAGCTACCCAAGGATTCCAGGTACTGATTTCAGCCCTGTACAAAAGTAAATTGAGGGTGGGAGGAAGAGGATTTCAATCCAGATTCTTGTCCAATAAACCCTAAAGTAACTCCAGGCAATAAAATCTGTAGCAGATGATATGACGACTTTAATCGTATACGCATCACACATCTCTGGGTAGACTCTTTCAGGAAAGGCAGCAAACACTGGTTAATTTGCTGACAAACTGGCAAAGGAAGTTAGTAAAGTGGTTTTCCTCCTGCTGAATTAAAAGAAGAAGACAGAATTTGCTGTTCCCCTTGCATTAGATGGAGGTGAGCGGAGGCAAATGTCTCGAGCATCCTTTTTGTCAACATTTAGACCTTAATATCTAAGATTAATAATGTATTAGCACCATTCCTCTCTAATCCTAAGCACCTTTACTAAGCGCACAACTGTTTTACTTGCAAATCGTTTTCACCTGACTTCTAAATGATCTGGCCAAGTGCCAGCTTTGCAATGTTAAGAAATGAAAAATAAAACCGCAAGTAAACAATACAGTGTGGGACAGCATCTTAAAATGGAGCGCAGTGCAATCTTTGCAGCAGTAGGTGGCAGTGCAAAATGCCTTATATCCCAAGCAGGCAGCAACCTTCTGGAAAATGCTGTTTGAAACATCCACAGTTGAGTTCGATGAAGCCTCCCATTTTGCCAACCCCCTGTGGTTTTCCACTGAAACAGCAATGGCATGTTTTTGAGGCTGCAGTGTTTCTTTCTCTTTTTTCTTTTTTTCTTTTTTTAAAAAATCACTGACAGCTATTCCTCTAAAAAGCCTCCTGATGGCAGAGACCTGAAATGAAACGTCCCTGAGAAATTATCTAAGAGACGAGGGGATGACACATAGCAATGAAACGCAGCGGCGAACGCTGTGTCCAAGGTCACCTTAATATTTACAAACTCAGAGGGGAAATAGCCTAGTTTCAAAGGTACAACATCCCAGCACATGGGCTATAATGACACAGGCTGGGAGCAATTGAAACTAATTGAATGGCGCCACGCAGTATCAGAAGTGGAAGTCGGCGAGAGGGGGGATCAGGTGAACCAGATCTGATGCTGCGGGAATGCACAGCTGTGCCTCCACATGAAAGGGGACTTGGAAGAGAGGATGGCCGCCTGCCCTCCGCTTTCACGCTGAAGATAACAAGAGGACTAGTGTGAAGGCTCTACGTCCCACTGTGCAACACCAGAACCAGCTGGGTCCTGTTGAGCTGTTAGGCGGCTCAGTTGCATGGATCCTGCTGTCTGCCGATGCAGCAGGCAAGGGGAACTGCACAGAGCTAGAATTGCTGCTTGCTCTTCAGCTCAAGTAAGAGTGAGGAAGCTGAGCCCTTCAGGCCGCTCTGTCCAGGCCTTGGGAATCTCCCCAGTCTACATACCCTCACCAACCCTGTTCCACATCCTCCTTGAGTGTTTTTGCCTGGTTGGGGCATGTGGTTGGGACGCTGAGGTCCAGCGCCGAGGGCCTTCTGGCGGTTCCCTCACTGCAAGAAGCAAAGCTACAGGAAACCAGGCAGAGGGCCTTCTCAGTAGTGGCGCCCGCCCTGTGGAACACCTTCCCATCAGATGTCAAAGAGATAAACAACTACCTGACATTTAGAAGACATCTGAAGGCAGCCCTGTTCAGGGAAGTTTTTAATGTGTGACATTTTAATGTATTTTTAATCTTTGTTGAAAGCCACCCAGAGTGGCTGGGAAGACCCAGCCAGATGGGCGGGGTACAAATAATAATAATAAATAATGATGATGTGCTATGATCATGCCTCCTGCTGGCCTGGGTGGAAGATGATGTACATAGAGCCATCTTCCTTTTGTGGGGTTGAAACAAAGGGTCCCATCCATTGCTCTTCATACTTTTACCTAGGGCCACATCCACCTTTGGGAATGTGAGGCTGAACAGTATTTCCATCCCTGAGCCACATCCCAGGGGTAGGTATTATGGATAGCTCTTTTCTCCTACTTTTTAAATTGCAGAGTCAGCCAATCCTCAAAACTAATCTTACACAACACATCTGCTTCTATGCTTAGGAGATACAACAACAACAACAACAACAACAACAACAACAACAACAACAACAACTTATTCTTTATACCCTGCCCATCTGGCTGAGTTTCCCCAGCCACTCTGGGTGGCTCCCAATCAAGTGTTAAAAACAATACAGCATTAAATATTAAAAGCTTTCCTGAACAGGGCTGCCTTCAGATGTCTTTTAAAGATACGATAGCTGCTTATTTCTTTCACATCTGATGGGAGGGTGTTCCACAGGGCAGGCGCCACTACCGAGAAGGTTCTCTGCCTGGTTCCCTGTAACCTCACTTCTTGCAATGAGGGAACTACCAGAAGGCCCTCGGCACTCCGGGGCTGAACGATGGGGGTGGAGATGCTCCTTCAGGAATACAGGGCTGAGGCCGTTTAGGGCTTTAAAGGTCAGCACCAACACTTTGAATTGTGCTCAGAAACATACTGGTATCCAGCCTTCCTTGTTGCATAGTTCTGTTGGGATTTTTTAAAAATCTACAGCTGAGAAAATGAACACTCAGCTGAGCAACTAGAGACCATGAATGTTAAAAATCTAGGAATGGAAAATTTCGGTGGTGCCCCACTTCCCTCGATGCCCTTAGCATGTACTTGTTTTGCTTAATGGGTAAACCAGCCCTGCCTGACAGTCACCCTGACCATGCCCCTTAACTCCTACAGCTTTGCTCCACATGCAACTGTGCCAAGCTAGGACTTGGGCCAGCATCACTGTAGTGTCCCGTAGGTTTGAGAAGGATACTGACCATGTGAAGATACTTTACACTGAGTCTGCCCTAATACCAGGAAGCCAGCAGGGGTCAAGATAACTTCAAAAGTTGCATTTATTGGTCAGCAACAGATTAACAGCTCAGCAGAGTAACTAAGCCTTGTTAGCAGGTAAGACTAAGGTTCCAGCTAGTTTCCAATTAATTATGGAAGGAAACACACCCAGGGAGGAGTGCAGTCACACTACAGTGACGAAAGAAGGAAACCCTAGTATGCATTAAGTACACACTCTAATAGGAAGTAAACTTTGCACTTGTTGCATGTAAGGAGCAGGGGATCTGGAGAGATGCAAATGTATTACTTTACACTGGATCCCCTCAACAACCAGCCACAATCTATTTAGTCCCTGTAACTGGTGCACACTGCAAACTGCTACCCAAGATCTTGAAAAGTGCGGCTTTTTCAGTGACACATGTACACTTGAGGACACATTTTAACAATCCGATTCTGAGAACAGTCTCAAAAGCTGGGCTACATGGGATTACATCCCCCCCCCCCCCGAATCCACGCACATAAAAAAAAGATTGTTATAAAGCAGAAACGTTTTCTGGAAGTGTTGCAAAATATTGTGATTTGATTGGCTTTTGACATCTGGGGTTAGCTAAATAAGGGGCAAGTTTAATACTGAGCCCAACCCACTATGATCAGCTGTGCTGTGGGTTTATTTGCAGAATTAAGGATGCTCATTTCAGGTGTGCTGCTGATTCAGGATTATCTTAAAGAAATAATGCCCTGTCTAAATGCCTACAGAAATTCCACCGTGTTTCAGCTTTATATCATTTTGTTCACCATCTCAAGTCATTAACAGATCAGTTTGCCTGCATGAGTTTCAAAACTCCAGCTGTTTGTGATAACTGTAGATAATACAGCTATGTTACTTTTCTCTTGATCACTTCTCCATACTTTAGAGGCACGTGTTGCAAAATGCATTCACTGTATTTTCCTTTCTTTGGATAACAGCACCACACTCTGTATCTGAAACAGATAAGACTGCAAGCAATTTTAAATTCTAATCTCTGTGTTTTATAATTATAACACATTCTAGCCCAGAGTCAGGTATACTTTACTCTGTGCTGGAATATGCCAGAACTATAAAAAACAGAGATTAGAATTTAAAATTGCTTCCACGTGGAAAGCAATCTGCTTCACTCTTAGCTGGATTTAGCGGGTCCACTTACACATCACCAACAAAGAGGAAATTCACCAACAAAACAGAGGACAAGGAAGGACATTGATATAATAATAACTGCATATACTGATTTATGTGTATATGTATACGTGCAAAGTTAGAAAGAAGTTTTAGAATTTAAATAGAAATGCAATACATCTCGCCATTGTGGGGAAGACTGTGACCAGGTGACCTGTGTGCCTGTTCATTCTGCTGCCTTGGTACTAGCTGCTGAAGCAGATTAGTGCAGGGTGGGGTGGTCCAGCTGCTAAACTAGTTAGGCCGCTGTTGTTTACTGGGAGGGAAAGGGGGCAAGATGCCAGGGAGGGTGGCGTGGAATTGTCTGGTCTGCTTTAAAAAGAAAGAACCATGAGAAGGGATAGCAGCAGTGACCCACCTGCAGAGAAAATAGCATGATGGCTTTATCCCATCCAGCCAGGTGCTTCTGACTAACTGTTGATGGGCAACTTCAAGGCTGCTACTGTCCCTTCTTGTGGTTCTTCATTTTTTAAAGCAGCCCAGACAAATTCCTGGAGGGTAAGGCTATCAACGGTTAGCTAACCCTGATGGATATGTTCTGTCTCCAGTACGATTCTGAATACCAGCTGCTGGAAAGAGCAGGAAGCGAGAGTGAAGTTGTGCTCAGGTCTCCCAGGCAGGTTTCCCATAGGTATCTGGTTGGTCACTGTGAGGACAGGGTGGTGGACTAGATGGGCCACTGGCCTGATCCTGAAGGCTCGTCCTTTGTTCTTCCGTTCTTGCTTCAGAGTACAGTCCTCTGTAAAGTGTGACACCTGACCACCCTATCTGGAATGTAACTGACTGACTTTAAAACTTCAGCACACTTGCAGTGTGCAAAATTAGGAAGTCCTTTGCTTTGAATTCTGCTATTGCAACAGTCTTGTGTGAGGAGGGCCTACAACGGTGGTGGGCTGGGAGGAAAGCTTAGACACACTCAGCAACAGAACTGATACACAATGTAAGAAACACACTTACCTGTTGCTGGACCAGTTTCCATTGGTGAGTGTGTGTAAGCTTTCAGTCTTCTAATTTAGGTAGAAGTCACTTTAGCAAGATGCATCACCTTACCTATTTTGTCTCTGGTGTTCTGGGACCAGCACAGGAGTAGCACTATATAACAAACAAAAGAAGTTGTTCAACACAGCAGGAATAGCCTTACCTATTTTGCTTCTCTTTCTACGGGACCAATCCACTGTCGCATTCTCACGCCCTGATGTAGGAGAGTCCTGATAAGCCAGAAAGCTGCTGATCTTGGATCAATGAAGCTAATAGCATGCCACCTTGGATTCTTGCATAAGGACAATGCGAAATGTCCAAGGCGAGAGCTCAAACTCCCCCCCCACTCCAAAAGCCTGGCTTCATTTTGCATGGGAGAAAACAAGGTCCCATGATCCCCAGCAGGAAATAGGGCTTCTTGCATCATATCCACTTAAGGAGAGTCCTTGCAGGGCTTCTTATCCTCTGTTCACTCAACTGGACCCCTTTTGCATTCCTACAAAATGCTCAAAAGGCTCACATGTCATTAATCTCTCATTAACTAGTACTTCCCAAAGAGCTAGATATTGTGCTAGGTAGCCCATTGCACCTGATCTAGAAACTCAGCCCTTGCATATCTATTTATTGTCTTCTGTACTCACACTTACCTGAGCTATTATTTCCTGCCAACATGGTTGGACTAACAGAAGACCTTCCGAGTCTGCTAGACACAAGTGGTGGTCCTGGTGTGCCATCCCATTCCTGAGCTTTTATTGGCTCTCTGGAGGAAGATGCCCCATGGTGACCTCCTCTCTCTTTGTTTTCCAGCTTTGGTAGTGGCTCAGTGCTGTGGCTCCTGATCTTCAGCTCATCTAATGGTTCTGCAAAAGAGGGAAAGGTCACAATCCATTATACCATGCAAATTGATTCCATCCATACTCCGATGCTTTTTCTTTTTCTCCAGTTTAGTAATCAGCTAATTGAGCTCCACTGTAAATGCATGCCATAATCAATAGAGGACCACGATAAACGGACTTTATTAAAATTATAGTGGTGATTGAAGTTTGCGTCAGAATAGCAGGGAACATTCAGAATACAGAGAGAAATGCTACATGCAGGCTTAGAAGGTTGCATTAAATGTATTTTCTGAAATCTTAGATAATATAAAATACATTTCACAGGAAAGCTTTTGTGTGTTTTGTTATTGATGCTTATCCCATAGGGAGAACTCCTGTTTTCTTTTTCTTGAAAGTATGGTCACAATTCAGCTTGGATGTGCTTAACCAATGGGCCTAGTGCTACCTAACCATGCCAGATTGTGACTAATCTTGGCTGCTTAATGCAAGAGTTGCCCATGGGGTACCTGTGGGCATCATTGTGCTTGCCAGTACCTCTTATGGTGCCTGCAAAAGTACATATATAGCTCCCCCAAAATCCTCATTCCATGAGAAATGGTTTACTCTTCCTGCTCACTTCCTGTTTGCACTGGTTCAGCCTCTCCTACACTCGAACACACCCTTTCAGACTTGCCCACATTGGATGCACTAGGATTGGATGCATGGGGGTGGGGGATGATGAGGGCACGCAAATGCCGCCTTCATGCTCTCCAACATCTCGCCAATCAAAATTGGGATACTCATTTTTGGGTCCTGAGCTCTCGTGAGAACCAGCTGACTCGTGCAAGAGCATGAGACCAAAAAATGAGCATCTTTTGGTCCAGCGCTCTGGCACAAGCAAGCTGACTCACACCAGAGCAAAAGACAGGACATTCCAGGATCCAATCAGAAGCTGGGGTGGCTTCTGTAATTCTGGGGTGTCGCACTCAAATTGCGTCTTGTACTCCTGTCTCTTTTTGTGCTTTTTGTGTAGAAGCTGTTTTGCGTCAAGCTACCCCCCACAGCAGCCATTTTCTGATTGGCATCCATGACACTTCCTCAAAATTCTAAATGTGCCCACTGGCCCCCAAAGGTTGGCCACTCCTGGCTTAATATTATTCCTTTCAGAGCTTTCCATGTGAGAACACTGAATACTTGGTCTTAGTCAAGGGTCATCAATGTGGTGACCTTCAGCTATTGTTGAACTACAGTTCTCATCATCTCTAACTGTTTTGTTCTGTTTTAATCTGGTTTCAATCTAGTTGTTGTTGTTTTTTGGAGATTTCACTGAACACCAGTGTTGCATTTGTATGTAAATGCTCGAGAGATTTCGGTGGTTTATGAACAATTTATAGCACTTAATATAAATAAACAACCCAATTCTACTCCTTCTCCAGTTGCTTTTAAGCTTAAAATATTAGTATTTGCATAAATATTATGCATTTCTGTTTCACCCGTCCTCCCATAGGAAACCATGGCAGTTATGCAACATCAGAAAAAAAATCTTTACAATAATTAAAAATCTAAAGCTGCATCTCTAAAAGATGAAAACATAACAAATAACAACAACGGTTGGCCAGAAAACATTAGCCAATATCACTATCTCTATTTAGCGGCAAAATGTGTGGAACATTGTGCTGGGGGGGGAATCACTTGGCGTATTAGATTTTTGGCTGGAAAAGCTAAACTGGACTTACTTAGATATTATGTGGATAAACCACAGAGAAATATAGAACCAGAGAATTGTAGAGCTGGAAGGGACCATGAGGGTAATCTAATTCAACCCCCTGCAATACAGGAATCTTTTGCCCAATGCAAGACTCAAACCCACAGCCCTGAGATTAAGACTCTCATGCTTTACCAACTGAGCTATTTTGTGGGCTCTTTTACCACTGTATGGTGGGGCTTCGTCTTACATGTCTGTAATGAACAATTGTACCAGTCTCTTCCCTCAGCCTTACCGAACATATGGAAAATATAATTTTTGATCCGCATGCCTTTTCCACTCCATATTGACTTTGCTACAAAAATATTGGGATTGATTTATGTAATCTATGGTATACCTGATATGTTTTCTTTTCTGCAGGGTACTTCATCCTGATCCTATCTGATTTGACCTTTAAAAAATTTTTTTCTTGGTACTGTTTTGCATTATTTTCATAAAAATCACAATTAAAAATATTACACCAAAAGCAGGAATTCCCTGGCAGTCCATGTCCTCGGAGCCATTGCCTCCTCTAATGAAAGATGTACCATGCCACTCTAAATGGTCATAGCTTCCCCCAAAGAATCCTGGGAGTTGTTGTTTGTTCAGGGTCCTGAGAGTTGCTTGGAGAATCCTATTCCTTTCGTAAGGCTTCAGTAACCACAGTGGTTTAACAGCCAATCTCTCTCCCCAGGAAACTCTGAACATTGTAGCTCCATGAGAAGCACAGGGCTTTCTTAAGCTCCTAAGCACCCCTAACAAACTATATCACCCTTCAGCACCCCTAACAAACTATAGTTCTCAGGATGTGGGAAACCACAACTGACTAAAGGGTAGGGTGGTTCATAATTTATTTATTTTTGAAAATTTTTGAAAATGCCTGCTCCAAAAGTCATATCTTACTACACTAGGGATTTTATAGCTATATCTGAAATTTCATGCATATCAGTTAATATCTTGACCCTCCTCCACGAAAATACAGTGGTACCTCGGGTTAAGTACTTAATTCGTTCCGGAGGTCTGTTCTTAACCTGAAACTGTTCTTAACCTGAAGCACCACTTTAGCTAATGGGGCCTCTTGCTGCTGCTGGACCGCCAGAACACGATATCTGTTCTCATCCTGTAGCAAAGTTCTTAAACTGAGGTACTATTTCTGGGTTAGCGGAGTCTGTAACCCAAAGCGTATGTAACCCGAGGTACCACTGTAGCTGTTTACTTGGCTGTTTTCCTTTGTCGTGAGGGCTGAAATTTCAATTCAGTGGAGCAGGGTCAAGATATTAACTGATATGCATGAAATTTCAGATATAGCTATATAATCCCTAGTGTAGTAAGATAAGACCTTTGGAGCAGGCATTTTTTTTAAAAAAGATTTTTATGAACTGCTCTACTAAAGGGGCATGATACTGCTTTAACTGCGTGGTGTAGATGTAGCCAAACTTTGCAGCATTTCACTACAAAACAAAAGCGTTGGCTGGGATGCAGATTAATAAGCATCCTGTTGTAATATCAACATTGCAAGATAACCTCCCAGGCTTGAGGGCTGAACAATGACATGGATGGAAAGGATGAAGAGGGGGACTCTGGGATGAGTTCTATTTGCATCCCACCTTTCCTTGTGGTGGAAATACATGCCCCCCCCCGTTTTATCCGAATAGCAACCCTGTGAGGGAGGTCAGGTGGAGGGACAGTGGCTGACCCAAAGTCAAAATAAAAAAATCCTTCCAGTAGCACCTTTAAGACCAACTAAGTTAGTTCTTGGTATGAGCTTTCGTGTGCAAGCACACTTCTTCAGATACACTGAAACAGAAGTTGCCAGATCCTTCTATATAGTGAGAAGGTGGGGAGGGGTATTACTCAGAAGGGTGGTGGGAATGGGAGATAGGCAGATAGCTGGGATGAGCCTGCTGACGACTCTTAACGACTGTAATGGGTCTTACAGGAAAAGGCAAGGGGTGAGAAGGTGAGAACCTGTAAGACCCCTTGCCTTTTCCTGTAAGACCCATTACAGTCGTTAAGAGTCGTCAGCAGGCTCATCCCAGCTATCTGCCTATCTCCCATTCCCACCACCCTTCTGAGTAATACCCCTCCCCACCTTCTCACTATATAGAAGGATCTGGCAACTTCTGTTTCAGTGTATCTGAAGAAGTGTGTTTGCACACGAAAGCTCATACCAAGAACTAACTTAGTTGGTCTTAAAGGTGCTACTGGAAGGATTTTTTTATTTTGACTATGGCAGACCAACACGGCTACCTATCTGTAACTGACCCAAAGTCAGTGAGCTTCAGGGTTGACTGGAGAACAAACTCCCTGTGGTTGCCTAGGAAGATGAAAGGCTTAATAGGGGACAATGAGGATAATAATACTTAGCATTTGTGCAACATTTTAGAGCATTCAAAACACTTCACATGCTAGATCTCAGTAATTGTACAGAATATCTAAGCCTTGACATGCACTTCCAAATGAAAATTTGCAGTCCAATCCTAGCAATGTTTACAGAGAAGCAAGTTCCACTGAGTTCAATAGGATTCACTTGCTTCCTAATATGCATGCTTACAATGTCAACAGGGGATGTGTGAGGCGGCCCCACCTTGCCGCCCTGGGCTCCTTTGGGAAAGGCAAGATATAAATGCAATAAATAATAATAATAGCAGCCTCACAGTCAGAGCTCTGGGCTGGGCCTTTCTTTGCTTTGAAGTGTCCCTGCCTTAGACCCTGCATAGGAGAAATATTTGCAAATCCAAATATTCAGTCCTCCCACTGACTTTAATTGATAAGATCAAAGCAACAATGAACTGCTTGTTTTTGCAATTGGTACTTGACATTTGGAGACATTGTAGCCCCTCAAGAGGGGGATTAATCCTACAGATCTTCAGATAGGTAGGCCCAGCAGTGTTTCCCCCCCCTGCTAGCCACTATCTCATGACTTCATGCTTCCTGAACTCCGTGGTTGATCACCTAAGCCCCTTGAGGATTGGAAACTGAGAGCTAGCTGGGGTGTTGCAAGAGCTAGCTGAACTTCCCAAGGTCCCTGGCCAACACTGTAACCACTACACCATGGTGGCTTTCAACAGGAACTACTGGAAGAGACAGCGTGGCTGGGAGTAGAAGGAGCAGCATGGCATGTGGGTAGAAAGAGGGCAAGGGTGTGAGATCTGTGGTGCAAAATAAGAGGCAATGCAAAACTGGCCCTTATCCAGCTGACAGTGATTTCTGCTTTCCATTACAAGCCATTTGGCCTGCTATGCAGAACACTTCTCCAATACTCCATGAGAACTCTTTGGTAAAATGTTGCATGTCAAAAACACACCCTCGGTAGTGTTAAGCAATTCTGTTAATCAATTCTTGAGACCATTCTTGTGCACAAAAATCTGTTTGCAGTTGACAGGTCAGTTAATATATTTACATGGCAAGCTTCATTTTTGTGGTTATCTAAAAACTAATAAAGCTAAAAGAAATGAAACAGTCTGGATCAGTCTGCCATCTCACACGGTCCATTCTTTGCCTAAAGAACATTGTTATTGGATGATATTTATCAGCAACACAAAAGCACAACTTTTAAAACATTGCTATTTCCCAAACCCTATAAGAAGGAGGAAAAAAACATAAACCAAGGGAAATTACATTTTCAGAGAGCATCATTCAGGAGACCTTTCCATTGTCTGGATGTGCAGTGGTGAACTTTTTCCCCGGATTTAATATTCTTTGATGAATATGAAAAGATAATTTGGTGTGCCTGCTCTCTGAAATCTCCCACAACATCTGAAGCAAAGGTTGCCTTCTTTTCTGTGGTCCAATTCATCACACCTCTGCAAACAAATTGGGGCTGTGCTTGCCACACATATCAGCACAGATAAAGTTTTGTGAGTAATAATAAAGTTTCAGCTCAGCTGCAGCAACTAGAGCATGTCAGGAGCTTGTCCTACACTCGAGTAGGACCCTGGTAGAGACACATGCCCGACTGGCATGTTCTCTCCCTCCTGGTCGATCATTCGGGAGCCTCAAAAGCTTTCTTCAGCCTGAACATCACAGTGACCAATGCCAACAGACATCGGCACAGTTAGGGATCCGCAGAGTCTTCGCAGCTTGCGTAACAGACCTCAGCAACTCAGCATTTTGGCTAATCTACTTTATTTACATTTAAACACACATGGAGCACTGCAACATGGTTCCCTCTCTCTCTAGCATCAGACAGTAAAGAGAAAGAACAAGGACAATAGTCCCACTTCACGGAACACAGTAACACGAACATCCTGTCTCCGTCACTTCCCACTCTGTGGAGTCAAAACATATATCGTCATGTGATAGACAACAATCCCATGACTGCAATCACGGAGCAGGAATTCTAACAGAGCAGTGCAAATTATATCACATGAGAGCAAATTCCACCATTGCAGCTCTGCTGGTGCAAAGCACTTCGATGCATGCAATGGAACTTCCTCTACTGTCCCTGCCACCCACCCCAGCACCCTCAAAATAAGCTCTGGAGCAAATTTGTGGGTTGAGGGGCAGGAGCAGAAGAGGGAATGGAAGTCCTGTTGCATAGCATTGGATACCAATGTGCATTTTAGGGTGTATTGCATCACAAAATACATATTTTATATGTATTTTTTATATATGCAGATCTTGAAATGTATTTTATAATTGAATTTGTATTTCGTAAAAAAATTGGGTAACTTTTCTGAGCCAAAAGCTATGTCACAAATTTTGGAGAAATGTGAAATCTGAATAATAAGTACATTCCAACTGACATGTGCAGGCCACATCACTTCCCACTGGAATTCATAGGGAAGGAATTCCTCAGGCACCTCAACCTGTTGCATCCCTCCGTGTTTACTAGGCTTTTAAATGCAGAGCCTGGCAGGAGAGGGCATGTAGGCTCTGTACAAACTGAGAATTCCATTTAATAAGCTACAGCTTAAAACAAAAGCAAGCTGATAAATCAAAGCTGCGGAATTGCTTAATCTAAAAACTCTCTCATTGAAATGAATGTACTCTACCTAGTCAGTCTCACACGCCTCCTAAGCACATATTAATTCTGGAGCCTGGCTGTTATAATGCTGAGTGACAAACAGTAAAGATCTCTTTTTTGGCAGCGGAAAAGCGCAATCGAAGGAACTGTAAATGAGGGCAAATCTCAGCTAGTCTTCTATAAGTAATCCAAAATGTATCAGATAACAATGCATGTATTATTCATTCATCTTTGTCCCCTGCCTGTTATAAATCTAAATAAATCATAAATCACCTTTGCAGAAAGCAATTTTTTTTATTTATTTAGAGAGATAATGAGAGCCAGTTTTGCCAAACTATATTACTAATATGAAAGGGACTTTTGAGCAGCACTGCAAAACAAGGTCACACTGACCCATGGTGAAATTTAGCTTACTGAATGGCTTTGAACCCATTCACTGAATGGTTTCTGAGTCGTCCCCCTCGGAGCTGATTTATACAACTACCCAGTACCTGGGAAATCACCATATTTTCTTGTTGATGGGTTTTGGAATGATAAAGCAGTCTGATAAATACTGGCCTTTATGTCAGTATCATGATTCATGATGTCCTGACTGTAGCACCTTGAAATATATCAAATCATTATTTTTTTTATTTAGGTAATATAGGCTTTGTGGAAAGATTGCCCCACAGACATCAGTTCAGCACCAAATGTTGGGTACATCCAGCAACCATTAAAAACATGCTTTGAAACATCCCCTTTTTCATGGGTAGAGTCGTCATAGCGACCCATAGTTAGAAGTAGAAGTTGACAGATGTGTCCCTCTTTTTCGCTCTTCAGAATATGGCACCCCAATTTCCTGACTAATAATACTAGCTCCTGACACTGATTGTTAGTGCAACTGATACAGATGTTGTACTGACATGATATGTATTGCGATACGTTGTTATATGCCATTTGTTTATTTGCACTACAATTCTTTTAAATGAAAGCTGGTTTACAAATTATTCCTTTTATTTTTATTTTTTAGAAATGCATCAATACGATGTCTTTTCCATGCACACTACACTTATGAGAACCAGCCCCAAGTTTTTTAAGGATCAGTTTTCAAAAGCAAAAAAGAAATGTTTTTTTTTTGTTTCTCGGTGTGGAACTCTGCTTGGGAACCATATTTGAGAACTACTTGGGGGACTCAGATGGATGACACCCACATTTGACTATGCATCTGAATGCTGATGATGTTCATCCACATGCCTTTACTTTTAAAGGGATGCACATCTAAATGCACACCTCCATTCTGCCCCAACTTACTCATTTTATACAACTGGGCTGGATCAAGGAGCATCACTTTGGTTTCCTTGACAATAGAGACATGGTCTTTCTCCCTGCAAATAGTTTCTTACCCATTCCAAAAGCTCCTATTTTGCACCCTGCATTTCACACTAATCTACATGCATTGCACATACAGCTTCAGCTAAGACCTGAATGAGTCCTAATCAAGTTGATTTGATTCTGGGAACCAACCTTTGAATAGATCCTTTGATTTCCCACCCTGTAGTCACTGCCAGCTGCCACCGCCATATTTTCACTTGCCCTCGCTGCTGCTGCTGCCACCATCTTACCATTATTTAGATCATATGGGCCACGCTCCAAAAAAAATAGTTGAGTCAAAGGACGTAAGTGCACTTAACTCTCTGGTGGATTGCCTTGGCACATATGTGCACAATACGTTTTAAATGGCCATTGTAAGGGAACGTCTATAGGAGCTCTTTCATATGTAATGTACTTTGATTGTAATATTGAAAAATCTCTGCATTCATTAGCAAATTGGCAGGGATTGGCATGCCAGCTGCAAATCAAATACATTATTCTGTAGCATTTAGATGCATATTATAGTTTTAAAAATGCTACATATTAAAATCTGCAGCTACAAATATAAAGTATTATTCAATTTTGAAATCAGAGAGAACAGACCTCTGTTCTATGAATGGATATAATTTCTTCAGGAAATGTATAGAGATATATGAGTACATTTATTGTAACTAAAAAAAATGTATTATGGACCTTATTGTCCAAGACCAGACATTTTAGGGCTATTTATTTTTTATTAATATTATTATTCTTAGAGATAAATCTGTTATTCAATAGGCATGAAATGGAATCTTGAACTCACATTTCCCAATGCATCTCTTGCAATTTTGTATAAAGGTATTCTGCAACTGCTGTGACAGATTTGTATCTTACAAGGTAAATGCTCAGTCAATGAAACCTGATGTTGACTGCGGTAGAAATATATACAGCAGGTTGGGATTCAAAGCATAGCTTGAAGATTGTCCAAAGGCTTGGCTATGCCTGCTGCCCAGTGAAACTGTTGACTTTCTTCCCACCAATTAATGCCATGCCTTTTCACAAACTACAGTGGTACCTTGGTTCTCGAACTCAGTCCGTTCTGGAAGTCCATTCAACTTCCAAAACGTTTGAAAACCAAGGCACACCTTCTAATTGGCTGATTGGCCCTAGAAACAATGCCGACAGCTGAAATGGATGTTTGGCTTCCATAAAACGTTCGCAAACTGGAACACTTACTTCCAGGTTTGTGGCGTTCGGGAGCTGATTTGTTCGTCAACTAAGCTGTTCGGGAACCAAGGTACTAGGTAGGTAATCCTAGACAAACACAAGTTTCAAACCTCTTTTTGTACATACAATTCATTACACAATTCTGTAGATTATACTGTAAACCAACCTTTTATTCTCAGATGAAAGGGCAGTCTAGAAATTCAACAAAAATAATAATAATAGATTCAGGCCATATATATGAACCAATTTATGTGGTCAGAACTGGCAACAGGAACTGGATGATAGGTTTTCATCCCATCTACTGCATTCTTCTGGACCAGAACAGATTACATTATCAGACTCATCACATTCAAAGGACTCTCTCCTCACACACCCTCATTGTAAAAGCCAAACTTTTCTGAATAAGGCAACAGCCCTTTCGTCATGAACCCAAACTCAGATTCCCATTCTTTAGGAGAAGAGGCTGAGGACTCTGAACTTGAAGGGGAAAGGAAGACTTTCCAGCCCCAGAAGCACTTTCACTGGACAAGCCTGTGTGGTCCAGCCCCACAATGTGACACTGCTGTCCTTGGACTCAGAAGACTCCATTGTAGTAATCCCAGTGATGGCAGAGCTCAGCCACACAGTTACAACAGGAGACAACTGAAGCAAGTTGGGCCCCTTTAAATGAAGAAGCACCGTCCTCTGCAGTTAGGGCTACTAGTGCTATATAGGGATCAGTTTGTTGCTTCAGCAATGGCAGAGCTCTGTGTCCCTTAGCAGAGCCTGAGCACTCCATTAAGCCTGACCCCTAACTTGCCTCATGCCTGAGCCTTGTCTAAGATCTCAGAAAGTGTTTGCTCCCTGCTGAAACAACTCCTCTTACTACAGAGCAGCTTCAGCCTGTGATCTGTCCATGGTACTGATCAGTTCCGCCCCTAGTTTATATGATTCTCCTCAACCAGCATAGTCTTGGCTTGCTGGCTTTGACATTTGCTTTGTTCAAGTTTACGTTCACTTTACCTATTGAAACCTAACCTTGATTAATGTGACCTAAGTGACCATGCTTCATTCGCCACTATGCTACCTGATTAAGAAGTGCCACAATAGTATTTCGTTTCCCTAGAGCTCAGAGCCTAGCCAGAGCGAGACAGGACAAGCCCCTTACCCTGTTTCAATGTTGCTGCCTAGTCAATCACCTTCTCGAACCTTCTGTACACTGCTATAGACTGCATCTAAAGGGATAAGGCAACTGAATAAGCAATGGTGATGATTTCAAGGGAGTGGACCCATTCCAGAAAAGGTTCCCAGTAACAACACATTGACTAGAGCTTCCCATGCCCCAGTTCTGGAGCTGATGCTGAATGTGGATGGTCAGGAACTTCTCATTCTCACTATGTCAGAGAAACAAACTGGTTGGGTGAGATAGAACATGAAGCTGCCTTATACCAAGCAGATTGTTTGGTCGATCCAGCTGAGTATTGTCAATTAGAAGACTCTCTGGAAGGAATCTTGCTCCCAATATCTGTTTTTGATCAGATGCCAGGGACTGAACTTGGGACCTTCTGGGTGCAAACCATGTGCTATGTCACCCAGTTACAGTCCTTTCTACAAAGTGTTTGCATCCCCCCCCGGGTGTGTTTGTGTGTACTGGAAGATAGGAATGATTTAATAAGGGAGGAAATCAATGATACAACTCCCTCCCCCTGAACATCACCTATATCCTATAATCCACATCAATAAGTGCTTTACACTTCCAAGCTTTAGTTGCTAGTACCATTTGCCTAGTATGCTTAGTAAGTTAGGTAAGGTAAAGGGACCCCTGACCATTAGGTCCAGTCGTGACCAATTCTGGGGTTGCGGCACTCATTTTGCTTTATTGGCAGTACAGCTTCTGGGTCATGTGGCCAGCAAGACTAAGCCGCTTCTGGCAAACCAGAGCAGCACACAGAAACGCCGTTTACCTTCCCGCTGGGGTGGTACCTATTTATCTACTTGCACTTTAACGTGCTTTCAAACTGCTAGGTTGGCAGGAGCAGGGACCGAGCAACAGGAGCTCACCCCGTTGCGGGGATTCGAACCGCCAACCTTCTGATCAGCAAGTCCTAGGCTCTATGGTTTAACCCACAGCTCCACCCGGGTTCTGGCTTAGTAAGTTAGTTCCTCCTAAAAAAAAATGTTTCTCATGGCCCTGAATGTGTCCCTCTTCTATTTGTAGCTCTCACGAACAGAGCAAAGCCAATCAGCCGTGCAACATGTTCACACTGGCACACTGCAGACATTTGTTGTCTTTTCAGTCATTCCTTGCTGAGACTGTAACTTCTGGAAATCTGTTGGATAAATTGCAACTCAAGCTTGAGCAGTTGAGTAAACAAAGAGGAAAAATAAAAAAGTCTGTGTGCATCAGTGTCAAACAGCAGCTGCCTTCAACAACAATAAATAAAAAGAAACCCAAAATTACATTTGTTACATAATTAGGTTCCCTTCACTGATTCTATGTCCTCTTGCAGCATGAAGGCAGATTGGTCTTTTTTTATGATGATCCTAAATTCATCAAAGAGAAGCAAACACAAAATCAGACTCCCAGTGAGGAAGCTTTTCCAAAACGGATTATTTTTGTGTCCATTACTGAAGGCTGCACAGACCTCATGTGCATCCACTTTGTGTGGGCTGAAAGATTGAATGACTGTACCCATGTTCATACCCAAAGCATAGATGGTGGAACTTGAACAAACTGATGGTTGAAGTCACTTGTACATACATTACAGTACATACAGTAGTTGTGTGAACTACTGAACATGTAGCAACTATTTATCTGTGCACAGCTTTATTTTCCAAATTACAGCAACAGCAATTTAAGCGTCGTGCAATCTGCCTACCCAGCATGTGGTGTTGATCATTAGCATTTTGTAGTATTTCCCACTTGACTATTTCTGACTCATTCCCACTGTAATGCAGACTGGGATTTCTGCTGAGAACTTGCTTAAATCAGAATGCTTAATTAAATGGGCTGAAGGTATGAACAAAGAAAACGAACATGTATACAATGATCAATCTACGTTTGGGTAAACCCAGATGTATATGCTGATTGTATGTGCATTCCCATTCCTTCATCTATCCCCACTTTGTGGATGGGATGGGGGCCACTCAAGAATTAAAAGAAGGACAAAGAAGGAGGCAGGAAGCATGGTGGTTGGAAGGTCTCTGTTTCATGTCGAACAACCAATAAGAGGCAGATCAGATCAGGAACCAAGTCACCCAGCTCTCTTCCCTTTCCCCCACTAAAGTGGTGTTGTTAGAGGCATGACACTCCAACCTAGTAAGCTGAAGATTTTTACAATAAGTTACAAAGCAGAGTGAGCTAGTTCAGTGCTGTACAAACACAACAGAAGTCTTAGGGCTTTATTCAATGTAGCACTAATGCAAATGTTCCATCAGTCAACAGAATGTTCTCCACCTGCGCACACCCTAAATCTATCCTGGGTTTCCTCTCAACCTTCTGGAGCAGGTTTAGGGTTAGTGGGGGGTGGGGAAAGGAGGTGTGTATGTCCTGTTGTGCTCTTGGCAGTTCTTGCATGCGCACAACTATTTAAATAGCCAGGGAGCTCCCAACTTCAACTGTTGTCATTGGGGAGTTGAACACATTCTCCCCACAGTGATGATGTGTTTGGCTGAGAGGTCTACAAACACAGCTGCATCTGTGGCTCAACAAATTGCATCACAAACATATCAATTTCAATATTAATCAATTAATATTAATCAAGGTGGGCTGATGCCATCTGATGAATTGTTCAGCCTCAGGAAACTCCGGCTTGATGTTCTCTCTTTAGCAGTCTCTATATTGACAGAAGTTTCATTGAAAGCCAATGTATAGGTGCTTTTAGTTTGCACCTAGTATGGTCTGTGTATCATGCAGTTGCACATGCCTTGTTGTTGTTTAATCATGTCCGACTCTTCGTGACCCCATGGACCAGAGCACGCCAGGCATTCCTGTCTTCCACTGCCTCCCACAGCTTGGTCAAACTCATGTAGTACAGTTCAAATAGGTGATACATAGCCATACGTATCAGGGATAGCTTGAGAACTCAAATTCTAGTTCATTTATATTTCTCTCTCTCTCTCTCTCTCTCTCTCTCCCACACACACACTCACACTCACACTCACACTCTCTCTCACACACCCCTTTGTGCATCATCTCACTTCCTAGGACATTTGCAGATCATCCCTTCTATGCAAATGCTACTGTTACCAGAATTTTTTTTTAAACGGACTTTACCGTAAAACCCATTAGAATGATTAGTGTGCTGTGTCAGTTCTTGAACAATCCCTAAGATCCTAATTTGCGATGAGTAATAATTGTAATGCAACTCTCTTTAATTTCCCTGCAGGGGTCTCTCAAAGCCTGCAACCCTTCCCTGTGCAAAAATTCATGTCATTATCCTCAACTATGGATGGGAAGGATTATTATGCACTCACATTTTCAAAAGATTTGAGGACTTAGTTAGGCATCTGAAGATTTCAATAACTGCAATGTTTCAGGTTTTTTTGCTGGATGAAAAGTGAATCTTGGGTGTTATAGAATTTAATTATCTGTCAAGTGACATATACGGGAAGTTGAAAGTGACTAATCATATTAAAAATTGATACATTTGCATATCAGGGTACTGCCAGCAACTCAGGGATATTCCAGGTACAAAAACAAAACAACTGATTCCAGAAAGTCTGCAAAAGCTGAATATGGGCCAGCACAGTTCAAGGCCTAGCTTGCCAGCCACATGCCTAGGGTGCTGGTCATGGTAGCAGCTAAATATGTTGACCCTAACTTTGAGATAAATGTTCTCATATTGCAACTGGATTATTGCTCATACTGCTCCAAGCTCTAACCAATTAAAGTTTAACCATGGCTTTGGTCTTGAGGTAGCTTGTTCTTCATTACTTCCTAACACAAATACAGCAGACCCTCCAAGTTTCCCTGTTTTCCAGGGACAGTTCTGGATTCATAGATCTGATCCCAGAATGCCCCACTTTTCCTTAGGACATGCCTATTTTCATCGGATGAATGTTGAAGGGTATGGAGTTTTCTGACTCCCCAAACTGTCTGAAAGCAGTCCTGTATAGGGAAGTTTTTAAATGTTTAATGTTTTATTATGTTTTAATATATGTTGAATGCCACCCAGAGTGGCATTCCCCACCCAGACTGGGGAAATCCAGTCTGATGGGAGGGGTATAAATAGTAAAATATAATAATAATATATTGTGGGGGGCCCCAGGTAAGCCCCACCCCACATAATCGATCACATGACATGGTGCACACACACCATTTGAATGGCAATGCCCATCAACTTTGTGGGGGCCCAGCCCCCTCAAATATTTTATTGCAGGGGCCCAAGCCCCCACGGCCCCCTAGGAGTTGGCTCTCTTAGTTTGTATGTCCTCTCTCTCTCATACCTAAGAATAAATTGATTAATTCCCATGGTGCTGCCACTGAAACCTTATTAACATAGTGGACAGCATCCTTTTCTGCCATGGTAGTGACCAAGGGGTTTGATTCTCCAATGGGGAGATCAAATACTTTGATAGTGAAGGACAAGAGTTTAGTAGTAGAGCATATGCTTTGCATTCAGAATATCCCAAGTTCAATCCCTGACATCTCCAGATAACACAAATCTGGTAGTAGATTGTGGCATAGGCCTCTGTTTGAAACCCTGGACAACCACTGCCAATCAGAATAGGCAATACTGGACTTCATAGTCAAACAGTTTGCCCTGGTATAAGGCAATCCTAGATTCCTAAACTCTCCTAAAGTTCCATATAAGTGAAGCAAATTCCAGTCAATGATCAGAGAAGTGCTGTCTATAAGAGAGAGGAAAGTGAATCCACACAATTCCCACACATCTGCAATCTGGCTCATTTCTTTCTGCAAGTAACACCATAAATGCAGTTATCAAGTACATTAGACCAGGGTGTGTTCAGTGTTGCTCTTCCACCCCAAAGGCGTAATTTATTGCCACTTGCTACATAAGCCCCAGGACTAGAAAATAAAACCCTTCTCAAATAAAAGCACCTCGGCTATACAGGCTTCAAGATACCTCAGACTCACTCATAAAGTGGTTTTATAGGACCTGCAGGGGAAAGTATATCATGCTCACTTACTTCGTTAAACTACTAAAGGCTTAGAATACAATCCCTGCCTGCGCTTGATTCATTTTCCCAAGGACTTGAATCAAAAGCATTTCCGACATGCTGAAGGCAAAGCAGAGACAACATAATGTGAGTGGCGAGAAGGACGGAAGTCAATTGCGCCACCTGTTTTGTGCCCTCTGATTCTTCCGACAAAAATTAAGCTCTTCCTGCCTAACCTGAGCGTGAGGATAAAGAACCACAAGGCAGTAACCAGCAAAGAGCAATTTTGGGACCTGAGCATTTTCTTTTACTTGGTAAGAATACCTTTTAAAAATATACAGCTGTCTAGCCTTCATGGCTTTCATTAAAGGTTTTCATTGCATTAAACATTTCAGAATCGCAAGGGAGACTTTTGAGAGAGGAAAACTCCGTGATGATCATTCAGTGGTGGTTATTGTTTTGTTTGTTAGTATGCTAAGTATTTATGTGTTTTTGTATTGCAAACCACCCTGTGATCCTTGGATGATGGGAGGCATAGAAATCCAATCAATCAATAATAAATAAATACAAACTCAGATATGAAAAGGGCCTTATATGAATAGTCCTAAACTAACCCTGGAAACTCAAAAAGCAAATGAGTAAGTTGCATGGCTCCAAGTACACCAAACTCCTGAAATCCCCAACAGTAGGATAGTTCATCAATGGAGGTACTGCACAGTTAGAAATTGATCAATGGCATGACACTGATCTCAGTGATCATCAGTAAAGAGTAAAATAAGTAAATACATGATTTGAAGCACTTACTCTCTGCAGGCTCTTTAGATCTTCTTCCGCTGGAGGATTTCCTCAGTAAGCTTCGTCCTGAGGTAAAAAGGCTGGTTAATTCCTCTAGGGGACTGGTAGGTGTTCTAGAACGGGAACTACTTTGCGATGATGACCCGTAGGTATTGACAGAGGTGTTTACCATTTTCCCTCCTTCTTGCAATATGTTTCTGGCTGTAGAATGAGGCACTGATGGAGAACTTCTTGAGAGACTTCCTGAATGTACAGAATCGTAAGGAGGAGGTCTTTTGAGACTTAAGGGGGTAAGTGACCGACCCATATTCACAGGAGAGGGGGAGGCAGAGTGGCTTTTAGGATAGCCATGCGGAGACTGTGTTCTGTATAAGGTAGAAGGATGTGGAGGAGAAGAAGAATGTCCTGGAGTACAAGTTCCATGAGATGCTGTCTGGTCTTTCTCCAGTTTTTGATGACTTGGAGTGTGAGGTGGCAGTGATGATGGAGAAGCTCCAGCTTGCTGCTTGATATAAGACACGTTTTCTAGCACAGGAAGCTTTGTGACTTCCAGTGGTGTTAAAGGAGATTCATCAGAATTTGGGGAGCATTGCACTGGTGCAGGTGGAAATACCAGGAGTGGAGGTCTATGAGAAAGCAAATTTGGAAATGGTGGGGGTATATCACAAAGAACACCCTTGGGAGTGGATGGCACTGAGGACTTGGTGAAATCAAGGTCAGGCACTGTGGGAGTAGCACACTGAGAAGAACAGCTGTGATGGTCATACTCACATGGACATTTTGAATCTTGGCCTCCATCGTCAAAGATGGGGTATTTCATTTCCTCATATACTGCCTCACTTTGATCCTCCTCATCTTTTTTGAAGTCTCTAAGTATATTTCCAACCATTTCGATATAAACCGGTTCTTCTTCCTCAGTATCTGGAGCAGGACTGCTGACCTGTGATAAGGAGGCATCCCTGCTTAGTGTTGACTTTGTGGGGCCATGTTTTTTGATGTATGTCTCATCAAAAGATGCACTTAGCTGAGTGTTTGGGTTCCGTTTCGGCTTAGGGGGAGGAACCTTCTTTGTATATTCATCGCTGTGAGGCCTTGGTTTGGCCGACACTGCAAAGGAACCAAAATACACATCGATCAGATGTTTAGTCAAAACATTGTCCACCTTTCAAACACCTATAGTTTAGCTACTCTGTTTTCACAACTGATTTGTTTCATCATTTCTCCTGAACTACATGATGCACTGGAAGCAAACATTTGACAAAACACCATTCAGACTTCATGAAGCTCACTGTTATTTAAGATTTAATCTCCAGGGTTCAAAAATGACTTTGTTTCAGGATAACTAATGTAAATGTGCCTCATGTTATGCAGTAACCTTTGCTGATCACCTAAGTATTTTTAGATGAACGTGAGAGATCTAATCTTTTAACATCCTAATGCTGCAATCCTATATCTACTTATATGACAGTACACATCCATTAAACTGAATGGGGAAATGAGCAGACATGCTTATTGGCCGTAGCTTATTCTGTAGCCTTTAAAACAGGCTTCCTCAACCTTGGCCCTCCAGATGTTTTTGGCCTACAACTCCCATGATCCCTAGCTAGCAGGACCAGTAGTAAGGGATGATGGGAATTGTAGTCTCAAAACATCTGGAGGGCTGTGGTTGAGGAAGCCTGCTTAAAAACAGCTTCTTTCTGCTTGCTTTAGGAAGTATAGAGCTTTAGAATGACAATTAGATAAATGGCAGTTAGACTGGGAGGAGCTAAATATAACCAAGTTTCTTAAAAAATCAAAAACAAATTGAGATAACCATAGAAATTTACATAAACTGCTTTCTTGATTATTCTGTAGAGATTAATTTGTATGAAATCCTTGACCTTTCTATTCAAATGATCCCAAAGCAATGTTTTTATTTGCAGTTTCAAAGACAGTCCAATGTGTTGTTCCTGGGTTTATATTTCTGCTATATGTGTTAGTGGTATTTCCCCCCCTACACTGTTTGTCATCTGTAAATGCCATGTGAAAAAGAAGACATGAATCAATCATGGCTTCCCCATGTGTACCTGAAGCTTGTTCCACAGTTTATGCTCACCACAGGGAGTCAACTATGCGGACCACAATGATCCTGTGCCAATCCCAGCCACGTGAGTAGACTGGTGAGCAACCAAGGTGGATTCAAGTACCAATCAGTCTGGATTTCAGGAAATGGAAACGGTGCCTCCAGTTCCATAAATTAGAGTTCTCTGGATGTACTTTGACAGGTGCTTATAGCACAATATGCTTCAGGTTCATGCTGCTTTCCATTACACAATGAGTAGCATGGATTAAGCTGTTGGCTTTCATTAGATGTGGCAAGTCCTGAGCCGGGACAGGAGATTGTATGAAGTGACCTTCAGGTTCCTTCCAAGTCTTCCCCTTTTTTCATTCAGTGAAAAGGTCCTTTTCTTCCCCCCCTCCCCTTACTCCAATTCCCCAACAATAATTCAGGCATTATCTGTGTTTTCTATTTTGCATTGTGCTGTGCAGTCAAGAAAAGGAAGATAACATGGTTTGAAGTGCACCGTGGAAGCGTCTGGCATTTTCTCATCTGGTGTATGAATGCCATGTTATATCACATACAGAAAACAAAATACAATTAGTGGCATAAAGGTCGGCTGACTTCACCCTCATGCATAATATGGAAGATAGATGTCTACAAGAGGGGTCCTCCTCTCTTATCCCTTTACAAGACTCTTATATCTCTCTTGCTACTGTTTGCATGAAGCAGTTTTCACAACGGAGAAAAGAAAATATATATTTTAGCCTCTGCCTCCCCGCCACCCCACACAAAGTCTGGACTGTAAATATTTGATAACACAATTTATTTAAAAGGATCTATGGTGTACTTTCCTGTTATTTCAAGCCCTGCCTGAATAATCACTTACCTTCTCAGAATATTAAGAGCAAAGAAATATTGGGAAAATGAAGTTCTGCTTACATTAATCACAGAACAAAAAAAGTGCAATGGTAAGTAGGCAGTTGCTGCACATTTACGTGTAACTAATTATTGGCATGGATAGTGTGTGTGTGTGTGTGTGTATGTGATATCTGGGAGCATCCTACAGGCAATGAAAAGGAATTATTTGGCAATCTATGTGCAAGAGAAAAAGGCACAACATTACATTAGCACTGTGACATTTAGCAGACAAGGGAAACATTCCACGCATGCTGAGAACACAAACTTCCATGAATGGCTCATTCTGGCCAATTGCCATACTCAGTGATATCCACACCATCCACTGTTGTCTTTTTATAGACACTAAAACCTATCCAAGAAGAAACCTGCTGGTTTAGACCATGTACTCCAGGGCAAAAACAAATAAATCTACATCTACTCTCCCCAGACCATTCACGGGACTGAATCCAGGCTCACTCATTTCAACTTGGCTCCCAACTAAATCAATTGCATTTAAGTCATGAATGCTAATTTCAGGTGGATCTAAGTTCAACTAACCTAATCTAGAACCGAGCCACATTTTTTTCTGAATTCTTGTTACCTGCCATACACACTTTTCATCTTTATTGCTAAATTAAAAGGTGTGTTAGCAGTGCCATACAGGTATGTTGTTGTATGCATGCATCCCCACACCATTAAGCACAAATTAATGCTGTTGCATATTACACACACACACACACACACACACACACAGCCTAAATAAAAGCAAAACTGAGTTTACCCTGGGTTTTTTTTGTCACATTTGTGTGTGTGTGTTTTACACACTTTCCAGTCTCTGACACATACATTAAAACCCCTCAGCACCTTAACAATAACCCAACCTTCTACCAACATGTGTTTCCATTATTTCATTGCTCTCATGGGATCATTAGAAATTTGTTGAAGTATTTTTATGTTGATGTTTTGATGGATGTACCCCAACCTGAGATCATTTGATGGAGTCCAGGCTTTGAAATTTTTTAAATAAACACACATCACCATTTTAATTCAGGTATTTATGGGATAAAATGCTGTTGTTTTGCAGATAGCTTCACAGAATCCAATTCCACATTCCATCTTTTAATCATACTCCTGACACCCATATTTGGTAGGCTCATTGATATGCAACCCCAGTTTTCTTACCTGCAAACCCTTTTTGTGCGTGGGTGGGTGGGTGGGTGGAATGAAGTCCTGTATACCAGGACTCTAAAACAGCATATGCAGGGTGAGCTTCACCTACCTTTCCTCACAGGATGTGGGTGGGGAGTGATAGTGACTGCATAACTCCCTAAAGTCTTAGTTGACAGGCCTTCCTAGTGTTAGCATCTTCATCCTGTCTAGATTAAGCTTCAGTTTACTGATCCTTATCCATGAGAATGATACACTACAGTCTGCTGCCATACCTGAAGCTTTCCAGTAACCAGCTAAAGGACAAACAAACAGAAAGACACATGGAGGTCTCCACTATAGTATAGGAGGAGAGAGAGCCAATTATTTTAATAATTATTTAATTACTTTATATGGAAATTTAGACAAAGGGAGAAGAATATTAATGAAGAGATTTATGTATTTGTGGGTGGTAAATATACAAGTCTGCTCCAAAACCTAGAACTGGAATAGGAAACATGTTGTCCTTCAGATCTTGTCGGTCCCATCATCTCTGTTTGCCATGCTAGCCAGGGTTGATGGGAGCTGGTGACCAAGACTATCGGGATGTCAGTATGTTCCCTGTTCCTAACCTAGAGAGCTCAGTTCTTGAAACAGACCTGATGGCACCCCAACTGAAGAAGTAGACTGATAATGTATAACATTTTTTAAAGGAGGTATTTTTGCAGAACAAAAGATTGGCAGAGCTTTCAGACATGCTTGCCACATGCTGCACTTAATTCTAGAAGTTCTGCAAGCTCTTTGTCCTCACCACCTCCTTTCCTGCATAAGAATAGATTGAAATACGAAATTATGTTGTGACATTTCTTTTCATGATTGCTCAGAGTGTGAGGGGAAAGGGCAATTAAAACAACAACAGCAACTAGTTTGTCATTTTCTATTGTGCCTCACCTGTTTACCAGCTTTTGAGATCTCCATATGGAGTTAATTTACTGTGCAATTCAGCCCACTTAGAAGAATGACATTAAGTGCACGGGAAAATTAAACTCCTGCCTCCTCATTTATAAAGACACTATGCCAATAGGTATTTTAAAGCTGAACAACCTTTTTCTCTGCATCCCCTTAAAAAACACACAAAAAACCCTGAAATGAAAAAGCCATTCTCTAGAGATCTCACCTGCACACATAGCACATAGAATTAGGCTTTGGTACTACACTTACTACAGGGTGAGTCCCATTAAATTAATCAGGACCCATGTCTGCATAAACATGCTAGGATTGCACAGTTTATCAGGCTATGCTTGGACAGATGTTGCATAGCCTATTATAGTGTGCATATGGGAGTGAATGGCTAATTTGCTCTGCATTGAACTCCTGATTTGCATTACAGTCAAAGCTGAAAATATACAAATAACTAGGAACTGAGGAGGAATATGCTTTAAATGGGTTCATACAAGGAATCTGGCAGTTCCAACCTGATAAAGCTTTGCCCACATTGGACCGCCTCTTGCATTCATCTGCTTGTATGCAAAAAGGAACAATATATTATACGTATAGTACATATAAAAGAGTCAAGACCCATGTAGTGCTGTATTTCTGCAACACAATTTTGTAAGTACAGTTATACCTTGGATCCCGAACGCCTTGGTACTCAGTCATTTTGGCTCCCAAATGCCGCAAAACCCAGAAGTGATTGTTCCGGTTTGCGAACGTTCTTCTGGAAGCCGAACGTCCGACGGGGCTTCCGCGACTTCCAGTTGGCTGCAGGAGCTTCCTGTAGCCAAACAGAAGCCACGCTTTGGTTTCCAAACATTTTGGAAGTCAAACAGACTTCTGGAACGGATTCCATTCGACTTCCAAGGTACGACTGTAATAATATATAAGAATTTTAATACAGTGGCATGCCTTCTTGGGTGTGTCTGTATATTGCCTGATTTTCTTTAGAAAATCTGGAGCGTATGTGTGTACAATATGATATGCAAAATGATACATATAATAACTCACAAAATAGAATTGGGGGGGGGGTTTAGCAAATCAGTAAAAAAGTAACTTGGAGTGTGATTGGAATTGGGAGTAAATCAAGGAGTGTGATTGGAATTCAGAAAAAAAAATTGTGTTGTCCAATGCTTCCATTCTCCTCCTTTCCCTTCCTCTCTCCTGCTGTTGTCTGCACAGCCTGAAAAACAGCTTCAGAGAGCTAGAGGGCCCTCTGGAGAAGATTTGGGGGCCACACAGAGGAAGGAGGGGAAACAGAGACCACCTTGTGCTCTGGATACAACTATGTGTGGATAAACTCAACACTGAGATTTTCAGAAAATTCCATCCCTACAAATAACTCATTTCTACTACTACTTTTCGGTTAGTTGTGGTTTGAGATGTATCAGTGCTATATGCCTGCAATTTAAAAACACAGCCTAACTAACATGATAAATGCTGAAGACTGATTAACAGCACAATTCTGTGGATGTTGGTTTGAAACTCAACCCCACGGTACTCAATGAAGTTTACCCCTTGTGAATAGAATTGCAGGCAGTATAAATCAGCTGATGTAGATACCATAGTACGAAATCAAAGCTACAAATGTCAAGGTTCCCCCCCAAAAATTTTTTTGAAAAGGGCTTTATTTTGAAACTAAAATTGGGGTTGCTTCTATGATTTTGAGGATTGTTTCAGAAGTAGTTTTAGCTCTGTATACAGCATGGATGAAGATGTCTGCCAGTCTTGAATGATGATATATTGGTTGGATCCAGACTTAGTCTGCTTGAATCAATGGAACTTAACTTAGTCATGACTAACTTGTCCTGCAGTTTTCGCAAGCAATGTGAAATAAAGGGGAACAAAGGCACAAAGGGTAAACACTGTTATTCTGCCCTTAATCTGAGAGGCTGCCTTATCTTCTGCATGAAACCAGGGACTCAGCTAGACTGGTAAAGAAAAAGTAATTTATATGCGTGGTATGTGCAATCATTGTGCCATCAGATGGTGACGTGGAGTCCTGTTTTCCTCTACCTGTTTTCCCTGTTTAAATTTACAATGCTTCAAACTGAAATGCTTCTTTGAGGTGTCTAGATCTGGCCCAGCTCTCTGCTTCTCTGCTTCTCTGCTTCTACCAAACTGAATTAGTTAACCTTTCCCACAATGAAGTATCCATCCACAGAGTGTTCTTGGCAAATTACAAAATGACTGATTACTCTCTCCACTTAGGGTCCTTTGCCTCTGGACTTTACACTTTAGCACCATATTTTTCATCAGGACTGTGTAACTGAACAACCTTGAACAACCACAAGAAAATAATAAAAATTCATCAAAAAGGACACTGCGGCTACAAGTTTTGTTTTCAACCAAATGGTTTGGAAAGAAGTTGTTTTACGCCTTTCTTTAAAAACCCAGAGGTTTCTTTCTTTTTGGTGAGGAGGAACCCACATGTAGGGAAGCTGTAAAGAGCTTAGTAGTTAGATTTTAGATTTCTTTGAGAGTTTGTTTCAGAGAGAGAGAAAATATCAGTACTTTCTGATCAAAATGTTTTCACAAAATATGGTTTGTAACTGGAAAAATATTAACATTATTTACAGTTAAATACTTCATTTCCTTCCATCCCCAATAATTGATGGGATTTTTTTGTGTTTCTTGGTAAACCCGAAAAGCTATTTTGGAAACAGGACGATAGGTGAAGCCTACTGAAATTGGGTAGGCACAAAGCTGGTGCCAGGCTCTTTGCTGTCTGTGATAAAGAGGGTGCCCCCTTACAGTTCCACATAAAGAAGTCAGCTGGGCTGGAAACTGAATCTCGGGGCAGTCCTCCAATACTTCACTACCACTTCCTGTCCCCCAGCATCTGCCACCTGAGGCAGTTTCTTTACTCTGGTTGCACCAGCCATGCAGGATCAAAATGTGGAAAGAGTAGATCTGCAAAGCAGAAGTGCTTATAATCACAGGGCTGATTTTGAATCCCCAAGTCAGTTCTCCAACAGATCTGGGTATTCTGATGCTCCTCAGTTTCCTCTGGGACAGCAGGGGCTACCCCTCCCAATGTCCAAAAAGCATGGAGGCGAAACACGGAGTCGACCACGGCCTGGCCCCAACAGCCAGTTCCTCCTCCTCCTCCTCTTCCTTGGTGGTGGAGGTGATGGAAGTCCCATGGCTGCCATGTTCGGCTCTGCCCCGTCTTCTCCCGATGTCCTGATGGCAAGCTTGTGGTGTCAGGGGTTACACGTGTGGCATCAGGACATTGCATGCACAATGTTGGCCCCCCACAATTGGCCTCGCAAACTGGTTTCTCTGCTCTGTGCTGACCTCCTTACCATGGTGTGACGTTCGTATGGAGCCCCCGGTCGTCTCACGGACTATTGACCCGTATACCACTAATCCGCTGCCACCAACCAGGTCCTCCCCGGTAAATCACTTAGTCAGGTTCTCAAGTTAATAAAGAAGAGTGTAGTTTATTGCAGATACAAACAAACTTTAACTGCATTCCAAACGTTGTTACTCTTCACCTTCTTAGTCTTAGTTTATCCTGTATCTATCTCTTCTACCTCCCCTCACACAAGAACCAACTGCACTGTCTCTCTATTTCCAACTGCCTGCCAACTGCTCTTCCAACTGCCTTTCCCAACCAACCAACCCACTAAAACCAACCAGCTAACCACCCCCAAACCTCGGGCTAAGCCCTATTATAAACAGGTAGGCTCCGCCTCCGGCTTTCCTATTGGTCTACATTTTAACCCTTTCTCTCCTGCCTATACAAACACTTTCAAATGAACGGGCAAACGCCACACATGGGAATACATATGCCATATGAGCAAGCTAAAAAATGACAGATGCTGTTGTTTGACTAAAGAGAACTATGCAAAGTTTAAACTCTGCAAAGAATTGCCCCATAAGCAAATCTGCAGTGGCATTACGTGAGAAAGTATCCAATGAATCAAAAAAGTATTAAGAGGAAAGCAATATGTATTTGCAGTCTCCCTGGAGATTAATCTGTGCATCCACAGATCAGCTGTAATTAAACTGATATCACTATGTACTCTCACTGTTACCAATCAAGTGACAGGATTTCAAACTGAAAATTAGCAAGCCGCTAAAGATTACTTGTGAAAAACAGGATTTTTCCTGCAGGGACAGAGTACCAATATTCTCATGATAGCCATTTTTAATATAAAAAGTACTCCTGCTGTTATCGCCCTAATTTGTTTATCAATGGGTTGTCTCATCACCACCTTATGCAGTTTGGAAAAGAAAAGAAAAACATTAACAGGACATGCAGTTTTGTTGAAGGGTGACCAGCAAAGCACATTTTAGTTCACATTTGATCATTTCAGGCCTGAGACCCAAGGGCCTTCACTGAAGTTTGTCTTGATTGCATGCAGGAATGGGGAAGAAACTCAATTCAATTTGCATATAAAGGTGAAGCTGCCAAATCCACATTTTTTTTAAAAAAAAATGATCTGTGAATGAAAACATGATCATCCTTTGAAAAATCACACTTTCCTGCATTTTGCAATGCAGTTCTCCAGCTGAGCAAAGTGTACAATGATGCATGGATCAAGGCAAAGTGTGCATACAAATGCCGAAGTCAGTGACAATAACGTACATAATGCATTGTATTAAGAAAAGTTGTCTGCAAAACTGTGCATTTTTTGTCAAAACTTCATGTGTTTATTATGAGAAGTTTGCAGCAAAATGCTGAATAATTTTTATAAGGATAAAAAAAGCACAAATTGCTGCAGAAACGCAGAGAACTGAATTGAAGATTGTAAAAACGAGAAACTGAGTTAGCCTATTAATTGGCAGATTTGTTTTCCCCTCATTGTGTGAAGAAGATTTGCATGGACAAAGTAGGATCCTATGGGAGATTATGGCACTATCCTAAGGTGAGGTAGTGGAGCTGGAACATGGGAGCATTCAGCTCCAGAACTGTTTTCATATCATTGAAGTTTGGATGAAAACTTGTCTGTCCACCCAATATGATATTGCTGTGGTGGTTGCTTTATATTCTAATTTTCTCCAAGGAGCTCAAGGCGACATGTACAATTCTTCAACTCTACATTTTATGTAGAAAATAACCCTGCGAGGTCGGTTGGTGTTAGTGACTGGCCCAAGGTCACCCAGTCAGCTTCGTGGCTGAGTGGGGATTCAAACCTTTACCTCTCAGGTCCTAGTCCAGCATTCTAACCACAACACCACACTAAGGAGTCACCAGAATTATACCACTGCTGCAGTTGAGGAGTCCATGGTATATTTCAAATATATGCTGTATTGCTATTTGATCTTATACGGCAGCGGAGCCATATCTTTTTATATTGTGAGTGCAGACGGGGCTTTGGCTGAGCAGCAGATATTAAATGCTACAGTCGTACCTTGGAATTTGAACAGAATCCATTCTGGAAGTCCGTTTGACTTCCAAAACGTCCGTAAACCAAAGCACGGCTTCTGATTGGCTGCAGGAGCTTCCAATCAGAAGCCGCGGAAGCCCAGTCGGACGTTCGGCTTCTAAAAATAGTTGGCAAACTGTAACAGTCACTTCTGGGTTTGCGGTGTTCGAGACCCAAAACCTTCGAGAACTAAGCTGTTCGAAAACCAAGGTATAAGGGGTTTTCCAAGAGTGACACAAATAATGCCTCTTTAGACTGTGCTGCACCGCTTGTGAACAAGCAGAGAGGACCCATTTTCAAATTAAAAGGGGCATTTTCCTACCTCAGCTAAAGGCACCAGAATTGCAAAAGCCCATTGAAACCCCCCTTGTGAATATGGCCAGGTCAGAGAAAGGAAAGGAAAACCTGAATAATTTTGAGAAAGTGTCCTCTTTTTAATGTATCGTTCTGGATGCTTTTTTCCACAGCAATTGCATAGCTGACAGACTTCTCTGTAGTTTATTATACCCATTAGTCAAGTACTGTATTCCCCAAACTGAGCACACCTAGCAGTTTTGCAGTGAGCTGCGCTCTCCATTCTGAGCATCTTACCCACAGTATTTAAAGGAGTGCATCCCATGGATACTTCACAGAGCTTGTGCTTCACCCTGGTTAGGAAGCTTGAATGGCAGTGACCTAGAGGCACTGTGTGCCACATTTGGAGACACTGGTGTTATCCTTCTCACCCATCCCAGCTTTTGTAGGACTTGCCGATCAAATGGTCGGCGGTTCGAATCCCCGCGGCGGGGTGCGCTCCCGTCGTTCGGTCCCAGCGCCTGCCAACCTAGCAGTTCAAAAGCACCCCTGGGTGCAAGTAGATAAATAGGAACTGCTTACCAGTGGGAAGGTAAATGGCGTTCCGTGTGCTGCGCTGGCTCGCCAGATGCAGCTTGTCACGCTGGCCACGTGACCCGGAAGTGTTTGCGGACAGCGCTGGCTCCCGGCCTATAGAGTGAGATGAACGTACAACCCTAGAGTCTGTCAAGACTGGCCCGTATGGGCAGAGGTACCTTTACCTTTACCTTTAACTCCCTTAAGCTCCACAAATACCGGTTTGCCACTGCAGAGTTGATGGAGGACATGGGGTTAGGCAAAGGTCAAATAGCTTTGGATGTCATTTTGATGTCAAACAGCAAATATCTGCCAAACATTCCCTGCATGTCCACAACTGGATGAAAATAAATATTTGGTGAATAGTGAAAAAGAACGTAGAAGGAATTTCTGGAAATAATAATAAGTGAAGAAAATAATAATTGGGAGGGAGGGAGGGAGAGAGAGCACACACTGGGAATTAATGAGTAAATAGGGTGGTCCAGAACCCATATATATATATATACACACACACACACACACACACACACACACACACACACATATATACCAATCTGCATAAATGAGCAAAGATTACACACAGAGCAGAGGATGTTTAAAGTGAGTTTTTATCCCCTTATCAGCACAATTAAGCACACAATCCGCAGACAGGTTAGCATATCTTGACTACGAGTGCTTGCAATCAGTTTCTCAGCACAACATAATTCCCAAGCTGCTAAGTACGTGTCATATATTTTAACACCCAACAGACAATGCTTTGCAGTGTTTGCGACTTCTTTGAATGTTAATGTGTCTATAGGTCTCAAAGGATGTGATTCCTGTACAGCTTCAGTTAATGCAGTATGAAATGTTTGCGTTAAATGTTGGCTTTTAAGGAAATCAAAATACAAAATGGTAAAAGACAAAGATATGTAGCAGAAAGTACAATCTCTGTGATTGCAATGTGTGCTATTGAAATATTGAATGAAACCTCTAACATGCCTGAAGTTGTTTCTTCAATAATGACTCCAGGATCTAGTATTCAACTTGCTATTGATATGTAGATCAAACACACTAAATTCCACAATGTTCTTAGTTAGCAGCACAAATAAATGTAAGGCATTTGTTTAATCAGAGTCAAGTGCTTCCTTTACTTATTCTGGCACCTCGGAAAACAACTGAAATTATTTTTTTAATGATCAATAGCAGGTATAATGAAGTGGAAACTTAACAAAAATAATCAGGGCCAAAAATATGGGCTGCCTGCAAAATGCAGTACCCTGTTTCTATTATAAAGATGGGACAGGCAGATGTGAAACAAGGTTAAAATATTAGCCAGTTCAGAGTATTGTCCTTATTCTAGTTTGCATTTGTGATGATATCACATAGCTGAATGAAAATCTGACACAACCCAACTTCCACTATGCCTATTGCTAGGAAATAAACTGCTGATGAACAAGAAGAATACTGGGTTCTACTAAACCTTAAGTCCTTCAAACACTAGTTGGTCATAAGCAGGATAGGAACACACGTACCTCGAAAGGAAAACCTGACAGATTCAACTTTTTTCTCATCTAACTCATATTTCTCTGCTGTGGCAAGAGTGCACTATTGGTGTTTGGCATCCTGGATGGGTTTGTAGCAGTGATTTGATAGAAAATGGTGTTGCTTTGGTGTGTATGGGGGGGGGCAGCAATTACTGGTATAGTAATTGCCTCTCCTAAAAGGTAAATGCCCTCAATAAGTCAACCACTTTGAGAGATTATAGTGCAGGAGAAACACTTTTGTCTGAGAGAGAATTATAGAGCAGCAAGAGGTACCTTTTCCACGCAGGGAGCTCACTTGAGATTGCACAAAGAGTAAAAATTGCCAAGAAAATGTTCAGCCTAAGCCCCATTGAAACAAAACGCAGTTGATCGAGAGTTGTGCTCTTGTTCAAATCCCATCCATGTTGATGAGATGCCCAGAGGAGGAGATGTGACTGGCCAATTGTGCCATTACGAAAATAGTGTACATGTGAAAGCATTGTTAAAAGCCTACATGGGTCTACATCTGTTCCAAGTGAAAGACACAACGGCATCTATTGGAATCAGAATCCAGTAAGCACAAATCATTTCCCCCCCTACTGTTTTGAATGCAAATGGTCCTTATCTTTTCCTATATCACCCTGCACTTCCTCCAAGTAGCCCTTCACATTTTATCCTAACAGCCCTCTGTGGTAGGCTAGGTTGACAGATAGTGATGGGCCCAAAGTGACCCAGTAAAGCTACATGGTGATGAGGGATTTTGGAACCTGTAGTCTCCATACCTTAGTCCATAATGGCACCACACCCTTCTCTTGCTGGGTGGCGGTTGCGACCCCTCACAGACAGCCCTCCATTCACAAGGTGTGAGGAGTCACGTCCCAGCAGCCAACCTTCTAAATTTCCTGGCCAGCTGCATTGCAAGGCAAAATAGCCCACCAAAACTGCTGAATCATGGGCAGCCAATGAGTGGAGCCTGCTCCGCCGACTATGAATAATAATAATAATACTAATACTAATACTTTATTTTTATTATTTATACCCCGCTCATCTGGCTGGGTTTCCCCAGCCACACTGGGCAGCTCCCAACAGAATATTAAAAACACAATAAAACATCAAACATTAAAAACTTCCCTAAACAGGGCTGCCTTCAGATGTCTTCTAGAAGTCAAATAGTTGTTTATTTCCTTGACATCTGATGGGAGGGCATTCCACAGGGCGGGCGCCACTACCGAGAAGGCCCTCCACCTGGTTCCCTGTAGCTTCACTTCTCGCAGGGAGGGAACCGCCAGAAGGCCCTCTGAGCTGGACCTCAGTGTCTGGGCTGCACGATAGGGGTGGAGATGCTCCTTCAGGTATACTGGGTATTTATACAATATTTTAGAGTTTTAAGTCTTACTATAATGCTATTTACAGCACATCTCCTATCAAGATTCCCCAGAGGCCATTTGGAATGGAATGGAGTTTGGTGTTAGCAAAGCGATGCAAGCATAAGCCATTTACACAATTAGAAAATGGAAGTAATATTTCAATTTATTTATTCTGTGTTTATTTTAGGATAGTTCTTAATCACTGTCAATAAAGTCAATGAGTACTGAACTAAGTGCAAACTCAGATTTGCATTTAGAAACTTGCTTTACATTCAGAAATTTAAACTTTAATGTTCAGTTATAACAGGAGAATTTAGCTTTGGCTGGGAATACAAACACTTGCATTTTGGTGATGGAAACTGAAGAATACGTTCAAAGCATTTACCCAAGTGCAGGACCTCCTCGGAGCTTGAGGAATACACTATTAACAAGTGAATATTTAATAGTACCTTCAAAAGTTAACAGAAGCTAAGTATTTACCTTCAGTTCGGTCTGGTAGCTTTCCACCCTTACTTGTTGTTCCAGCATTTACAGTTTCAGAGGATGTGCTTAGTTTGGTATTGGGATCTCGTTTCGGTTTCGGTGGGGGTTGTTTGCGGGAGCAGCTACTGCTTTCATCATCGGTACCTCCAACAGAATGAAGTGACTGGGATCTCACGGAAAAGCCACTCGAACAAGGATGAGGCAGTCTGTCCTGAGGGGCGGGCATTGTCATAAATCCCATGCGGAAATGCTTGCCAATGTAGCTTCCTTCATTTCCTCTCACCACTTCACCTCCTAAGCTGTAAGGAAAGTAAAACACACATGCATATATATGAAGCTGATAGCCATTTGGATGCTTAACAAAATAATAATAATAATAATAATAATAATAATAATAATAATAATAATTCTGCTGTTAAGCAATTTACCCCTTAATCACAGAAAATGCTTTGAACTTATTTGAATACAACCCTATAATACACACACACACACACACACACACACACTGCAACTAGTTATACTTTAGTTAAAATACAAAATTCTTACACTTGGCATAGATTCAGATTTGTTTTGCTATTGCCACTCTGCCTATGTACCCACCCAGCCTAAACACCCATGAAATAGATTTTCCAGCTTTACTCACAAGAAAAATTTGCTCTCACCACACCAATTTGTTTTATTGATAAGAAATACATTGGAAAGAAAATAGAAAATAAAACTCCGAACAGTGCTGGGTTTATAACGTAGAACCCCACTAATTGATGATATGATCATGGACATTCAGAAATCATAAAACAATGCAGCTACATAATAACATGGATCATTCCCAAAATATGATATTGATTGTGCTTGAATTTTGCTGCCACACTTGCCAGTGTCTCCTGCCACACCAGTGTGCGCGCCACACCATTTGAGAACTACTGAATTCTAGACTGATTCTAGATGCATTTGGATCCAGGGCCGTCTTACCCATAGGCGCTAGGGGTGTGGGGCACCCGGGTGCCAGGCTCTCAGGGGCGCCAGGCCAAGAGTCCGGGGCCTGAGAGTTGAGTCCGGAGAAGAGCCCACCTGTCGGTCAGAGCTCTGCAGTGGGCTCTTCTGCTGCAGGTAGCTCTGCGTCGCAAGTTTGGGGGTGACTAAGGCAGCGAGATGCTGAGGTGGCCAGATGGCTCCACCCCCCTGTATGCCTGGGACTGGGCAACCTGGGGGGGGGGGTTGCCAGGCGGATCTTTCCACCCCGGCACCACATGTGCTTACAACAGCCCTCTTTGGATCCCACACTTTCTGATTATCCTGCCTTTCCCTCTCTAAACATGCCCCAGACAAATGAAGAAGGAAGTGGTGATTGTGATCTTGCTATAATGCCCACCCACAACATTATCAGGAAAGTGCTGGGACTGCTTAAATCTGTTTTCAAATGGACATTGTGGTGTAATGCAGAATCAATCTGCAATGAGCTTTTATTTTCAGAATGAAACCAGTTTTTCAAAAAGAGGCGAGCAAAATATGCATTAGATCTTGACTGCATGTACAAGTACTCAGCCTCCATCGATTTGAAAATAAAATCCTGTGTGCATGCAGCCTTAGTTAATGAATTAAAAAGATAACTATGAAAAATGTTGGGCTGAAGTGAAAAAAGATTTAGAAATTTGGTCAAATTTGAGGCTTTCACTGCTGGGCCGTATTGCTGCGATAAAAATGAATGTATTGCCTAGAATGTTGTTTTTGTTTCAAACTTTGCAAATTGTGGACAAAATGGATTGTTTCAAGAGGTGGCAGAAAGATATTTCTAGATTTGTCTGGCAGGGCAAGAAGCCCAGAATAAAATTTAAAATACTAACGGATGCAAAGGAAAGAGGTGGATTTGCCCTGCCAGACCTCAAACTTTATTATGAATCAGCAGCTTTTTGCTGGTTGAAAGAATGGCTGCTTCTTGAAAACACTGACATTTTGGACCTAGAAGGTTTTAACAATGTATTTGGATGGCATGCATATCTGTGGTATGATAAGGTCAAAGCACATAAAGCATTTAAAAATCACATTGTCAGGAAAGCACTGTTTAATGTTTGGATAAGATACAAGGATTTATTGGAAAACAAAACTCCAAGGTGGCTGTCACCAATGGAAGTGAAAGCCTTGAAAAAGCTCAATATGGAGGTCAAATGGCCGAAATATTGGGAAATTTTGGAACAAGATGGAGATAGACTGAAATTGCAGAGTTTTGAAAAATTAAAAAACCAAGTGCGAGACTGGCTTCATTATTTTCAGATAATGGAGGCATTTAAATTGGACAAGAAAATTGGCTTCCAGGTGGAAAAATCAAAGTTAGAAACTGAACTGTTAGAACCCAAAACTAAGAATTTGTCAAGAATGTATAACTTGCTGCTGAAATGGAACACTCAGGATGAAACAGTGAAATCTGCTATGATTAAATGGGCACAAGACGTTGGACACAACATTATGTTCGCCGACTGGGAACAGTTATGGACCACAGGTATGAAATTCACGGCATGTAATGCCCTAAGAGAGAATATTATGAAAATGATATACAGGTGGTACATAACCCCAGTCAAGCTTGCAAAAATTTACCATTTGCCTGATAATAAATGTTGGAAATGTAAGGAAATTGAAGGTACATTTTTTCACCTTTGGTGGACGTGCCCAAAGATTAAGGCTTTCTGGGAGATGATATATAATGAATTGAAAAAGGTATTTAAATATACCTTCTTGAAGAAACCAGAGGCCTTTCTCCTGGGCATAGTCGGCCAATCGGTGTTAAAAAAGGATAGAACTTTCTTTATGTATGCAACAACAGCAGCAAGAATACTCATTGCAAAGTATTGGAAGACACAAGAGCTACCCACACTGGAGGAATGGCAGATGAAACTGATGGACTATATGGAATTGGTGGAAATGACTGGCAGAATCCGTGACCAGGGAGAAGAGTCGGTGGAAGAAGATTGGAAGAAATTTAAAGATTACCTACAGAAACATTGCAAAATTAAAGAATGTTAGAGTGATGATGGATCGAAATTGAGTGGTTTCTAGCTGTACAGGCTTTAAAGTTATATACAGATCAAGATTAAGGATCAGGATTAAAAAGGCTAAAAGAATGGAAAATTGGCTATTAATAGATAAAAATTTAATGTTATACTATATTGAGATTAAGGATTGGGATTAAAAAGGAGGGAAAGGAATTGCTGGACAAACAAACTGAATTGGAATACAAAAGAGGGAGGTATGAGGAGGACCAGAAAATAAGTAAATTCAAAAGTAGTGATGAAAAGATGGAATTGTTTTTAATTGTTTTTTCTTTTTTTTCTGTATTTTGTATTGTGTACTTTTCTTTTTACTTTTAAATTCTTTTTTTTAATTGATGTGTCTCTTTTTATCTGAAACTTTAATAAATATCTTTTTTAAAAATAAAATAAAAAGAGATCTAGTTCTCTCAAGTATGACAAACTGCCATCACTAGAGAGCACTAGTGTCCAAATACACAAACCAGTACATGTTTATTACACCAAACCATTTCTAGATCATAGTTGGTGTCACTTCCCCAGGGATGACAATCCCAAAAAGATCAAAACCAGCATTCATTAAATGCTCCTTTACAGTCTGAAACTTTTTTTTAAAAAATAAAATCTATGACTAACTTGAAGATTAATTATGCCTCAGTTAATCTTTCTAAAAATTGTTCTGCAAATAAAGTGTGGTCTCAAACTTCTATAGCAAAAAAAGCTATTTATGTCACTTTTATTTTAAAAAAGGATTGCCATTGAAATATATAGAGGCTATTATACACAGGAAGATGTTCTACTGTGTAGGATTTCAGCTAATCTATTTGAAACTCAGGTGTTTTGAGAATGTTGCAATTAAGGGACATAAAACTGATTTTGAATGTCTACATTCTGCACAGTTGCATCTGCTCTCTGCATATGGCAGATTGGTTTGGTGGATTGATGTAGGGCTAGTGAAAATTATTATTATTATTATTATTATTATTATTATTATTATTATTATTACTATTATTATTTAATTTATTACCTGCCCTTCACCAGCAGGTCCCAGGGCAGGTTAAAACAATTTAAAATTCAATATTTAAAACTTATTTATATAAAAAAAATTACAGCCACAGGAATAATCAAAATCTCAGGGTTTATTTAAAATGTATTTGGATATATATATATGTAAAAGTAAAGGGACCCCTGACCATTAGGTCCAGTCGTGGCCGACTCTGGGGTTGCGGCGCTCATCTCGCTTTATTGGCCGAGGGAGCCGGCGTACAGCTTCCGGGTCATGTGGCCAGCATGACTAAGCCGCTTCTGGTGAACCAGACCAGCGCACGGAAACGCCGTTTACCTTCCCGCCAGAGCGGTACCTATTTATCTACTTGCACTTTGACGTGCTTTTGAACTGCTAGGTTGGCAGGAGCAGGGACCGAGCAACGGGCGCTCACCCCGTTGCGGGGATTCAAACCGCCGACCTTCTGATCGGCAAGTCCTAGGCTCTAAGGTTTAACCCACAGTGCCACCCGCGTCCCATATATATATAGCAACTCACTAAATTTTCACTGCTTCTATTTTTATCTGGCATCTAGTAAATCCCACACTATTAACTACAGATTATCACCAAAAGTCAAACACAAGCCCCCCAAAGTTCCCTGTGCTTTGCTTTTTTGTCGCAGCCTTCGTTTTGCCCTGCCCAGTGATGTAAAGAGTTCATCTGATCTTCCCGACTGTAAATAGCAGGGCTGACTGGCCGGAGCCTGCTTTGTAGCAAGAGGAGGAAAGTGAGATTTATGTGGCACTTTCCTGTAAAGGAAAATGAAGACAGCGAGTAGAAATGATTGCGTAGATGATCTCATTCCATTACTTTTGACAGAAAGGAGACTGTGCTCTTACTGTTCAGATGATAAGCTCGAGCTCGTTTCAAAATTATATTATACGAGTTGCCAAAAAAAAAAAAAAAATGTGGCATGGCTTATTCATATATATGGAAATGCATATTTGGATTATTCCCCTGAGAGCTTTTCATTTGGGCTTGGTCAGGTTCAAACTGCTTTTATGACAAGGAAAAACGATCGGCTGAAGTACAGCATGGGAAAGGTTACTTTAAAAAGAGGAGGTGGGGAAAAACATTTGTCAGGAAAGAAAAGTAAGAGGACAATTTTCAGACCACTTACCCCAGAGTAATCTTACTGAACGTTACTATTGAACACATGCTTTGAGGTGTTGCATTCTCATATCTTCATGATGATAAGCATTATGGTTTGATGAATTAGCCCATGGGTAGGCAAACTAAGGCCTGGGGGCTGGATCTGGCCCAATCACCTTCTCAATCGGGCCCGCGGACGGTCCGGGAATCAGCGTGTTTTTACATGAGTAGAATGTGTCCTTTTATTTAAAATGCATCTCTGGGTTATTTGTGGGGCCTGCCTGGTGTTTTTACATGAGTAGAATGTGTGCTTTTATTTGTGGGGCATAGGAATTCATTCTTTCCCCCACAAAAAAAATATAGTCTGGCCCCACACAAGGTCTGAGGGACAGTGGACCGTCCCCCTGCTGAGAAAGTTTGCTGACCCCTGATTAGGGTGATATTCGACATTAGTAATAATCAGAATAGACCTAGTGAAACTGGTGTACTTCGGCTGAGTAAACTCTGCATATGACTAATGCTGGATTCCAACCTATGTTTGGCGCTGCTGGAATTCTGCCATCCTAAATAACTTATTGGATTGAGCTACCCAGGCTACAAAGTTATTCAACCATGGATCCCCAGATAGTCTCTCAGCTTCACTCACCTCACAGAGTGTTTGTTGTGGGGGAGGAAGGGAAAGGAGAATGTTAGCCACTTTGAGACTCCTTAAAAAGGTAAAGGGACCCCTGACCATTAGGTCCAGTCGTGACCAACTCTGGGGTTGCAGCTCATCTCGCTTTATTGGCCGAGGGAGAAGGCATACAGCTTCCAGGTCACATGACCAGCATGACTAAGCCGCTTCTGGCGAACCAGAGAAGCGCACAGAAACGCCATTTACCTTCCCACTAGAGTGGTACCTATTTATCTACTTGCACTTTGACGTGCTTTCAAACTGCTAGGTTGGCAGGAGCAGGGACCAAGCAACGGGAGCTCACCCTGTTGTGGGGATTCAAACCGCTGACCTTCTGATCGGCAAGTCCTAGGCTCTGTGGTTTAACCCATAGTGCCACCCGTGTCCCTTGAGACTCCTTAGGGTAGTGATAAAGCGGGGTATCAAATTCAAACTCTTCTTCTATAACTCCTGGCATCCATGACCATTGACAGCTGGCTGGAAGTTGTAGTCCAACACCATCTGGGAACCCTAGGTGGTCTATTGGTTTTGGCTGGCCCTCATATCAGAACCATATAGCAAAGAGTGGTCCCCCTAGCAACAAGGAACTTTCCACATCTCACCTACAAAGTCTTAAGTGGCTTAGGACTAAAATATCTCAGGGTTGCCACTTCCCACATGAACCAACCTGGATCCTACATTCATCATCTGAGGTTCTTCTCTGTGTGACCCTTCTGAAGGAGGTGCAGAGTGGGACAACACAAGAATGGGGCTTTTCATTGGTGGCTCCCTGGTTATGGGACAGGAGGGCATGACCGATGCCATCACTATTCCATTTGCCAGGCAACAAAATTTCTTTTCTGTCGGGCCTTGGGCCTTTATTTGGAGGGTTTTGATATTCATGGCCTTCTTTAGCGCCTTTCATAAATATGCTTTTTATATTTAAATATGAATGTATTTTCAGTTTTAAATCTGTTTCAGTGTTACGTTGGCTTTCAGTTATGCACTACCTGTCAGTTACTTTTTTTGCAGGGGGAAAGTGACTTGTAAGTGCAATTTTTGTTGTTGTTGTTGTTTCTGTTGTTTAAAAACTGATACTGCCAGGGGACTCATACCAACTCCAGGTACATTAGCAGGACAAAGCTCAGTTTAAGCGGAGTGTATGTGTGTGTGGGGGGGAGGCTAAATCAAAATGCCAATCACCTCGATGCCATATTCTGTCACACACCATAATACCCAGACTAACACACACACCACCACACCACTTAACAACATATCTAAATACTGTTTGCGATTGAGGAGGGTAGTTTGTGCATTTTCCCTTTTCTCTTCTTTGAGCCCAAGTGTTTCATTATTTTATTCTCCCTTTTTCTGTATTATGGCATTGCTAAATTTTGACAGAAACCTCATTAGGCAGCTGTAAACCGAACGTGATATGATTATGCAATTTTCACCCTTTTGAAATTTTAGGAACTCTTGGAAATTTCCTTTCTTTAAATGTTAAAGAACTGATGCAGGATATGATAGTACCATGAAACCAGATTGTTACAGACCCAATTTGTTTTCTAAACTGACCACCAGTTTCTACCTTATACACTGCCCTGGAGCTTTTTCTTATTAATTCAGATCTATAATATGATGGTTTCTTGCCTCAGGCTTTACCATCATTCTGTGTTTCATGTCCTTTTGTCTAAAATTTATTTTCTTCTTCTGTGAACCCATGCCTGATATTTAAGTGCCACATACATTTCATTAGAGACACCAATTTCCTATCTAGCTAGTGGATACCTTCTGGATATTTTGATCCATGATCCATCATGTGCAGAAGCATATTTCATTGTTGCGCAGGAACTAATTCATTCATACTTACATGCTTCTTGATCCTTCAAGTTGCTTTACACTTCAAAGTAGAGCTGTACAATTTCTGACTGGTTTTTAACAAGATCTTTTAAAGGCATGGAATGGCTCCTGCAAGTCGCTCCAGTTCCTGCACAGATGTGCTAATACGCTGGCTGAATAATGCATGCAGGAGTGTGTTGTGGTTCATTTTATGTTCCAAAAAGTTAGAAAAATGGGTGAATTGGGTCTTGGCGAGTTGTGAACGTAACTCAAGCTGGGGCATTCACCATGTTAAAAACCTACTACAAAGATTGATGCAATATAATTTCAGGGTGTAAAAAAAATAAAAAATAAATGTCTCAGTGAACTGCAGCCATATTTCATCCTCAATGGCTCAATTGTGAATTGACATTGGGAGCCGCTCACCCATTCGGAGGCAGAAAGTTACTGCCTTCAAATTTTCTATACTATACTATATAAAAATTTTCTATACTATACTATATAAAAATTTTCTATACTATACTATATAAAGGTATAACAACCTTTATTGTAAGATGTTGCAGCCAGAGGTGCTGGTTGTAGAAGATGGAAGGAGCTTCAGCTTGCCCAATATTTTTGGGCAGGGGGCAGCACATCCCAATATTTAGGCGGCCACACCACCACCACTACCAGGTGCCCACTGCACACCCCAGTTGCACAGCTAGTCCCTTGGGTGCCTGGTGTGGGGGCATGTCCTGGAGCCGGGGGTGGGGTGAGCTGCCCATGGGGGCAGGGTGATCTGCCCATGGGGCAGGATGAGCCTCTCAGATGCTTGGGGCCTCTCTGCCGCCTCCCACTCAGCTGTTGAGTGGCTGTGGGAGAGGCAGTAGGCAGACGCAAGTCTCATGCTGCCATTTTAGGCAGCGTGGAACCTGTAGGTGCCTAAGCCACCATGCCACTCCTAAAAAGTTTCATGAGCCCTTAGAAAACAACAACTCATTTTGCCACCCCCTCTCAGGGATGACACCCGGGGTGGACCGCAACCCCTCACCCCCTTCCTCTGCCACTGGCACATCCCAGCCTCTGCCCAGCAGCCCAGGGGCCAGGCAATGACTGGGACAAACATGGGAGATCTTTGCTTCACTCGTTCCAGCAGCAGCCCAGCAGACTAGGAGCCGAGCTGTGGCTATGTCAAGTGAAGCAAAGACTGCCCACGCTCATCCCAGCCTCCGCCCAGGAGCCCAGGAGCCGGGTGGCAGCAGGAATGAGCAAGCCCAGAGATCGCCCTCTGCATGTCCCACATGACATGTCACATGGCCATACCCCCTCAATGTGGGGGGCAAGTTGGCACCCCTGGTTGCAACTATGTGAGATGTCTCAGCTATGGTTAGCTCTTTATAGCTATGGTGAAAGCTGGGTTGTGAAAACAGATGTGAACTGAGCCCACATAAACACAAAGAGTTAGGCCACCCGAAGATGCTTAATCATAAAAATCATATGTTCAACTTTGGAGACAGAGTGAGAGCTATGGTAAACCTCTGAATGTTTGTTTCGGGACTCAAGTAAACATTGGCAGGTTTCAACGGTAACTCATATTGTATTTGGACAAATGATAAGATTGCCCTGAACACACTGCTATATTGTTATTTGTTGTAGTTTGAGAAATAAATCAGCACTTTAAAATAAAATAGTTCAAAGGAAACAATCTTATCTAGTCCATCAGTGCTCCATAACATTCTATTGCTGGAATATTGCCAACAAATGCTACTCAAATTCAACCTGTTATCAAACCATCCCTGAAAGAAGTTGCTACTTTCCCACTGAGTTATGGCACTCTTTAGGAGCTTCTTCCTAAAGTTTATGCTGGCAATCTTATATCCTGATGGTTAAAATTTTACTGTTCCATGCTCAATTCACAATGGAGACTATTAAAAAGATCAAGTTATCTGGCATATAAAAAGATGCCTTGCTGAAGAAGAATCAGCACAGATTCTGCAGACATACATTAAGAGTTCTTTGAGAGAGTAAATACAGTGGTACCTCAGGTTACATACGCTTCAGGTTACATACGCTTCAGGTTACATACTCCACTAACCCAGAAATATTGCTTCAGGTTAAGAACTTTGCTTCAGGTTGAGATCAGAAATCGTGCTCCGGCGGCGCGGTGGCAGCAGGAGGCCCCATTAGCTAAAGTGGTGCTTCAGGTTAAGAACAGTTTTAGGTTAAGAACGGACCTCCAGAACGAATTAAGTACTTAACCCGAGGTACCACTGTAAACATGTCAATAAGCCAGCAGACATTCCATACTTGAGGGTTATTGTTTTTTTAAAAAAAAAATGATTGGTCCTCACCAGAGATTCCCAAGTAAATTTAGCAGTCCTGGAATAAGAGGGCAGATGTTCTTACGGATCAGTAACTGGTTAAAGAATAGGAAATGGAGAGTAGGGATAACTGGACAGTTCCACTTCTTATGGTGGAACTATGGAAATTAATGGGCTTAAGTTGTGTTCATTAATTTTAGCAAATATGATGAATACTGGGTACAACCCCCAGATCTTTGCTCTATCTGTTCTTGTCTTCTAAAATGTATCATATTTATATCTCTCTCCTGCACGCTTCTCAGCTTGCATCATTTGTTTGGCATAAACACAGTGCAGTAGAAGAGGTTCTCATCTGTGCTGAGCAGAGTGGGACTAATACTCTCCAGATCTTGGAAATGATTTTCTTGACAGTGTATCCTAGAATGGCCTCTGCTTCAGCACCACTGCAGTGACTCACGTTCACTTTAAAACAAGTAAGCTCCAAATCATTAAAAGTGGAGATGCCTATAACTATATGCCTATAGAAGCAAGCGCTGGTTCCTTGCAAATGGTCATTTTAAAAAATTCATTTAATTTTGCTTTCCTAATGCACAAAGCATTTTCTAGCAAAAGAAAGAAAATAAGCAGCAGGTGGTTGTTTTTCTCCACACCAAATAACACATCCACACTTCAGAAAATGCAGGGCGCAATCCACTAGAAAGTTCTCCTGCGCAAGCCCCATTGAAAGCAGTACAAGGAAAGGGAACCTGCTGGTGGATTGGGTCCTGTTTATTCATTGTAGAATTTTTTTTGCCTCTTGTGTCTGCTTATGCCATCTAATTACCACATCCCCTCCCTACTTGTGTCTAATTTTCTGAGATAAAGGACTAGGGTGCCTTTGAAATTTCTGCTTCCCCTAAGAATGAATAGAATAAATTATAGAGTTTGTTTGTCTCTCTCTCTCTCTCTCTCTCTCTCTCTCTCTCTCTGTGTGTGTGTGTGTGTGTGTGTGAGAGAGAGAGAGAGAGAGAGAGGGAGAGAGAGAGAGAGAGACTCTTTTCTTTATTTCTGAAAAGTGCTTTCAAGATTAGCATAAATTGGATTTGTAAATCGGAACTTGCCTAAAAATTGAAGCTGCACTATTTTTATCCACTCAAACAAGATTTCCACAGTCCATGAAGAAGTCTAATAAAGGAAGGGGGAAGAAGAAAATAAAGATGCCCTACATTCTGACAGCTGCACATAAGCCACTACTGTAAAATATAACTGTTGTAAATTGGCCCAGATCTTTCATCAGGCAAACACAAGCAATAGGATAGGTCTCTGGTTCCAGAGACATACAATACTGTTCAGTTCAGCATCTATGAATAGGTGTTGGGGTGGTTGTGATTTTGTCTCAGCATCACTTTCCCTCACAGCAGCATGATTGAACCCTGTCAATCCTGCTCCTGTGCTTACTGAAATGTGATGAAAAGAAACACTTTCCCCCTCATCCAATCCTTAAAGGAATGGAGTTGAAGGCAGAGGTGGTGGGCTGAGATTGTGATGGGCTTTGGTTTCGCGTGACCTAGCCAATGACACAGCATCGCCAGATCTTTGTAAAGTGCCATGTCTCTCCCTGGGCAGCCCAGGCTCTTTCAGAATTGACTTTGGGGGGCTTGCTTTTGCTTACCCATCACTGTTGGGTCAATGGAGACTTGTGTTTTATATATATATATATTGGTTTATCTTAAAAAGCATCTTAAAAAGCAGAGACATCACCTTGCCAACAAAGGTCCGTATAGTTAAAGCCATGGTTTTCCCAGTAGTGATGTATGGAAGTGAGAGCTGGACCATAAAGGAGGCTGACCGCCGAAGAATTGATGCTTTTGAATTATGGTGCTGGAGGAGACTCTTGAGAGTCCCATGGACTGCAAGAAGATCAAACCTATCCATTCTTAAGGAAATCAGCCCTGAGTGCTCACTGGAAGGACAGATCGTGAAGCTGAGGCTCCAGTACTTTGGCCAACTCATGAGAAGAGAAGACTCCCTGGAAAAGACCCTGATGTTGGGAAAGATTGAGGGCACAAGGAGAAGGGGACGACAGAGGACGAGATGGTTGGATAGTGTTCTCGAAGCTACCAGCATGAGTTTGACCAAACTGCGGGAGGCAGTGGAAGACAGGAGTGCCTGGCGTGCTCTGGTCCATGGGGTCACGAAGAGTCGGACATGACTAAACAACTAAGCAACAACAAATCTTGGTTTATCTGCTATGCCCTACCAACAAGATTTATTAGGCAGAGACCAGATACCATATTGACTGTGAGACCTGGAAGACTTGCTCCCTGCCTTGCAGGACTTTTCCAATATGGTCTAGAAGAGCAGGGCCCTGAATGACTCTAGCTACAAAATCTGTTGAAGAGGCCAGAGACCTTGGCTATCTCTTAGTGCGGACCCACGTCATTGAGCCTGAGCTTCCACAGCCAACGCCTGCCATGAACCACCATTTGCAGGATTGGCAGCAACAGCAACAGATATGTTCTATGCTTAAGATAATATATTCTCTTGCTAATTGTGCTGTTTTAAATATACATTTTATATTTGACATTCTTAAGTATTTTTTTGAAATGTTAAGATAATTCTTTTAACTTTGCTGCATTAAATGTGCCTTCTGTAGTTGACCTCCTTTGTAATGCTTTAAAAAAAATATCTTACGGTAATAATTTAGTTTCTTGTTAATTAAAAGTTGCTTTGATTGCATACTTCATATTTGCCTTTCTTCAGTAATGTTTTATTCTTCATTGTTTTATTTGATGTTTTAATGTAGGCTGCTTTGAGATCTTTTTCTTAAAAATATAAAGCGGTATAGAAACAACAACAACAACATACATTGGCAAATTTCTCCTGACTGGGTTTCAGAGCCAAAATTCAGAGGCTCATAAAAACCCTCCTCAGATAGCTTTATAAAATCCCATATTATTATCTGGCTCAGACTACTCAGTTACACACCTGCCTGGCAGTTACTTTAACATTTTCCATGGGGAAGTACCCTCATAGGACCTAAGAGCAACAGGCTAGTTTTTGGAAACATTGCCCCTCTGCCTAATGGTAGGGCCAGCCCTGCTCCAAGCTGCAAAAGCCTATTAGATGCCTTTTTTAGCTCCTTTGGACCACTTGCATGCACTCCAAACTCTGGCTACAAAAGACATTTGTCTGTAGTGAATCTTCCTTATATTGTGTGACCCTGGCTGCCTAGCCATGCAATTTATTGAACAGCAGAGTGGCTATTATACCACAGGAACTCCTTACAGGGTCCATGCCGTGGGATCACATTCATCCAGTGCTTTACCAACTGCACTGGCTCCCGGTGGAGTACAGGGTCAGGTTTAAGGTGCTGGTTTTGACCTTTAAAGCCCTACGCGGTACCTATGGGACCGCCTCTCCTGGTATGCCCCGTGGAGGACCTTAAGGTCCATAAATGACAACATTTTGAAGTTCCCAAGTCGCAAGGTGGTTAGATTGGTCTCAACTAGGGCCAGGGTCTTTTCAGTACTGGCCTAGACTTGGTGGAACGCTCTGTCACAAGAGAATAGGGCCCTGCGGGACTTGGCATCTTTCCGCAGGGCCTGCAAGACAGAGCTGACCCTTATGTTTCCCTCCCCTTATGGTTTTGGTCTATGGGCTACTTTTAAAATGAGACTGCATTTTAATTTGCATTTTAACCTGTGTTTTAAATTGGTTTTTTCCCCCTATTATGTTTTTACTGTAATTTTACCGGTGTTAGCTGCTCTGAGCCAGGGTAGGTGGGGTATAAATAAATATAATAATAATAATAATAATAATAATAATAATAATTCGACAGTCCAGCTCACCATAGAAACCTTCCTGCACAAGGGACCATCTGAACCCTGGCTGCAATAGCTCCCAAGAACTCTCATCACCCACCCTTCCTAGTTTCAAAGGAAAACTCTGAACCTGGGATGGCTGCCTTTTACAGCCAAATATTGAGCAGCCTCAACTGAACAGGTTGTCCCAGGGCACACAGTTATTGATTCCATAATGCAGCCTCTCATACATGCCCAATTTAGACTCCAAAGAAAGCCTAGAGGATGTTCTTTGCAGCCAAACATGGTGCGCTTTGTCAGGGGACCCAATTCTCTGTTTGGTAAATGGAACACAAATGTATAGGCCTCGTTTTCCCCTGAGAGGAAACTCCCTCTCCCTCTTTTATGAACTATGCAAGCACATTTTGCTGCACTGTTTAACACACACACCAATCTGCCTAGTGTACAGTTTAATTTAAGCCCCAAATAAAGTCTGCAGGACTCCAGCTAAGTGCCTTAACATCACATCCACTCATCCAGCTCTTGAAGTTTAGAAACAGGAAATAGATTGCACTCCCTAATATCTCTGGACTGCTAAGCACTAGACTTGGCAATGCTGAAAATAATTATTCATTTCACCTTCTTCTTCTTTTTGCTCCAGAAGAAAACAAACTGCTTTTGTTCTCACACCCAGTGGGATACTAAGAATCTATCATATAACACTGCCAACACATGCAGTCCCAACATACCACAATATTTCATATGCACTACCCAGTCTTTTTCATTGCTACAAAATCAATGCATTTGAAAGCTGGTCATATATTACACAGGCACGTATATTCACAATTACACATAATGCAAAGCACCAGGAAATCACTCTTAAGGCTTTGAAACCGTAGCAACTAATGTTCACCACCTTCATTCCCTCTCTCCCTCCCTCTCTCTGTGACTGGTTTCAATATGATAAAACAAGTGCGTCAAATATTGTACATCAATATTGGCAGCTTTCAGGCCTGCTTTTCATCCAGGTCTAAAAGGCTGCAGGGTCTTGTTCACTAACATTCAAATTTCCCTTTGAACGGCTGGCTAGAGTTCTTTTTATAGAACATCTTTATTCATAACAAAATGATAGTTATTGCCACAATGGAATATTTAAACGCTTTATTCCTAAATCTAGAAGCAGAAAGCCTGTTTCTTGATGGATGCAAATCATCGAGCTGTTGAATGGATATTTACAATAAACTAAAATTCTAAATTTAAAGAAATAAATAAAAAAAATAGATGCTTTTTAAAAACATGAAATAAGGCTATCATATGATCAGTAAGGAATTTAGGGGAAGTATGATTTGGATTGTGTCTGATATAAGCAGTTTCATTCCAAAACATGGAAAGGCAAAGTTGTGACATCTGTTGGAAATTACTGAATCTAAGCAAGTCTAACATTTGAATTCTACTGCACCTATGCCCACTTACCTGGGAGTAAGCCCCACTGTCGTCAGTGAGACCTACTTATAAGGAGGCATGTATATGATAGTGATGCAATCCTAAACATATCTATTCAGAAGTAAGTCCCAATGAGTTCCATGGGGCTACTCCCAGGTAAGTAAGTATAGGGTTTTAGCCATCAGGATGTAATACAAAGTGGCCCTAACAATGTGAACCTGTGCACATGGTTGGTTTAAACAAGTGGCTTCACACACACACACACACACACACACACACACTCCTTGTCAAAACATTGATCTGTTGCAGATGATTCTGATGCTCTTGCTCTTGCTGCATTTTGCATGTCAATATCAATTTATGTCCAGAGCTCAGCCACAGTAGTCAGGTAGACTCCAGCATAAAGTGATGTATTTCATGGAACCCTTCTTAGGTCACTCAAAGGACTGACAAATACAGCTGGGATAAGAAACTGGAAAGTGAACTTCATGTCCAGTTACTTCGCTGTGGGAATTTAGAAGGTCAGGACATTTTAAATCTCCCAAAGCATCTACAAGGTAGGATGGAGGTAAAATATGTTCTTGACTGGACCAGTTCACTAGGGATGGGTGAATTCCACTCAGTTCAATTTGGAAACGGGTCAGAAATTTAATACACCATTGGAGAACACTAAGAACGCCCTTTCTTAATATCCTAAATTAATGTGTTCTAAATCTGAAACGATGCTGGAAAAGGACCTAATTTACATTTGACCCTGAGCCTTAGGGGATGAAGAAGATTGGCCTCGCCACACACACATGCCATACCAAGAAAATAGAGGCTGGGGGGGGGGGTAAACAAAAGTAGCATGGATAAATAGCATTTGCGTAAGCTATAAACAGTGCGTCCGCCTGAGAGGTGCCCATAGCTGTCAACTTTTCCCTTTTCATGTGAGGAATCCTATTCGGAATAAGGGAATTTCCCTTTAAAAAGAAAAGAAAACATTGACAGCTATGGAGGTGCTGTTTCGGCTAATTCCAGCTGGCTACAAGTTTATTGAGTTGGAAGGGTATGCATGTTTCAATGTTTTGACAATGGTAATTCCTTCTTCATCCACACAGTAACCCTGTCACTGAATCTGCATGAAGGCAACCGGTTCATGAAGAACATAGGTGCTTTCCCCACTTCAGGAATACAGGAATCTGCTTCATGGCAAGTCAGACCATTGGTTCATCCAGCTCAGTATTGTATACACCGATCGGCCACAACTTCTGGTGGGGCCACCAATAACTACATTTGTGGCCCTGCTATTCACAGTCCAAGAACAGACTCAAGGTTCAAAAGTAGTCTGTCTGTAGCCACCAAAAGCTAGGGGGGAAGAAGAAGAAGAAGAAGAAGAAGAAGAAGAAGAAGAAGAAGAAGAAGAAGAAGAAGTTGTTGTTTCCATCAGATAGTGAAATCCCAACAATAATGTGCTGCAGAATTTTGCAATGCACTTCTCCAGTGAAGTAGTGTGTATAAAACTGCATACACTAAAATGTGCATAAAAATGCAAGTTAGTGAAAACAACGTAGGAAAATGCATTATAGTAGGGAAAATTACTTTTCAAAAATGTGTGTATTAAGAGTAACTAGCACTAAAATCCAGATTAATTTTCATGAAGATTTGTTTTCTAATATAAAAAAAAACAACCAATGTAGAACTGTAGAGAACTGAACTTTAAGTTGGGAAACTGAGGAACTGAAATGGACAGATTTGGCCATGCCTACCAATGATAGGAAGGAGCCCTTGGCAGGCAAGCCAGACAGGTTTCTCTTGCACAAAATTCAAAATCAGGACAAATTCCGAGTTTGCTTGCGATTTATCCAAAGCTACTGCTCTCCTCCTCGTTCCTGCCAATTAATAAAGGGGAACTTTGTAGTTCTTTAATTCCAGAGCAATATATTTTGCCTTTGATTAAAGGTAACAAAAATATGCACAGACGATTCTTTCTTGTTTTTCTTTTTCTTTCGCTGCAATTCATTGCTTTTGACACCTAAAACAATTTCTTATTATATATCTGTCACATCTCATATATTTCTTACTCATAGAAGTAAAGTTTGAGCTGTCACTTAATGATATTTGCTGCATATAAGTATGAATTTCTAATAACAGCATCTGTGTCTGCTTCTCTCTCTCTCTCTCTCTCTCTCTCTCTCTCTCTCTCTCTCTCTCCCATTGTGCACTGCATGACTCCATTGATGTAGGTTCCCCCCACCCAAGATTTTTCCTGGAGTAATCATTAAGCTCATCTTACTTGCTTTTATATGTTTAAATATGTCTGCCTTGCACATGAATGTTAGATTTTTCTGACATTCCAACTGTATGAGGAACACACCTTGCTTACATCTGGAAAAATGATAGTCCAAAACAGCTTGCCCAAGTTGGGGGGAGGGGTGGCTGATGTGGGTTTTCTCTGACATTAATTGATTGCCTGTCACATATGCTGCAAGCAAAAAATAAAATTAAATTAAAAGTATGTGTGCATGTTCTGCAGTACTGCTTCCCCCCCCCCAAAAAAAATATAAAAATTCAACTATTGTTGCAAGCAGAAAGACAATAAGTGGATGCTAATAAACATAGGCTATTTGAAACCTTAAATTTTACAAATCATTTCCCCCCCAGCAATTTTTGCAGCAACTGTGAGAGAAGCCCATTAAACTGAACCCTTCTGTCAAAGGAGCAGCTTTTCTCTCTGACTGAAATGCATGGTTCTGTTTTGTATTTCCACTCCCCAACACCACAGTTCAGTCAACGCTGGTCCAGTTGTTTCAATTGAGTTTAAGACAAGAGTATCTGAGACTGAGAGTAATAAATTACCTGTCACCATCTTTTCATGCTTTTATGTGAGGCCAGGCAACATGACAAAAAAATCATTATATTTGCTTCTTTGTAATTAGCTGTACATGGGGAGGGTGATGGGGAGTTTAGGAACACCTAAGGTTGCTCCAGACATGCTACTTGAATGAATCCTGCTTTTGTGTGGTCCTTCTCTATCTCGTTGTCTTCTACTCTTGTCTTGCAATCTTTCTTCTTCATTTTATCAAGTATCAAACCACAGTCGGGTGTTATAACTGAACTGGGAAAACTACGGTTCCCTCTGAGCAAACTAAAGTTTTGAATTGCAAATCCGGTTCAGTTCAAATTATGTTTTACAAACCAATCATCATTTTGCTTTGATGCTCTATACCAGGGGTTGTCAACCTGGCCCCTACCGCCCACTAGTGGATGTTTTAGGATTCTAGGTGGGCGGTAGGGGGTTCTACGGCACAAGCTGAATCCTCCTTCCATTGAGCACTGGTGGGCGGTAAGGAAATTTTACCATCAAGAAAGATGCATTAGTGGGCAGTAGGTCTAAAAAGGTTGACTATCCCTGCTCTGTACAAAATAGGTCTATCATAGTGAGGGAAAGGGGTGCTCTTCACAGATTACACACCTCTAACATGCTGAGACTGAAAACCAGAATGTGTGTCTTTTCGGCCATGCTCCTGCGAGAGTCATGTGACCTGTACGAGATCACAAAGCCAAAAAACATGTTTTGGAGATCAGTGATGCATTTTTGGGTGACGTGCTGAGAGCAATTTATTCAGTTGAGGTGTATGAGTTTAAAACAAACTAATGTGGGGTTAGTCAATGAGTATTCATACACATACTCAGCCAGTTTACAGGAATCTGCTGTTTGTTTACCAACTTTACACTAATAGCTGTTGCCATTTGTTTGGTATAGAAGTGAAATAATTACAGTCGACAGTTATCCTAAATAGCATATCTTTGATCAGGTGGAAGTCTGAACCACATGTCTGGCAAAGTTGCTGGACATTGGTCAGCCATTCATGCAACCAGGCTTCGATTTGTCCATCTGAACATTAGGTGTGTGGCCTCCATTTTCTTGCCATTTAAATCATGGAAATAAGGGGAAAGTAAAATAAAGGAGGCTGCCGGGACTTCCGGGTTGGCGCGATCAGGAAATGGCGGATTCCCTCCGAGCTGCGGAGGGAATCGGCTCCGCTGAGGATGGGTCTTGCTGCGCCGGCGACGCGGGGACCCTTAGAAACCGCAGGCGCTGAAGCCTGCGGACGGGAAGACTCGGTGGGCGCCTTAAGCGCCCCCCGACCCACGAAGAGCCTTTTTAAAGGCTGCAGAGAGGGTACGGAGGGTGGCGTGGCGCTGAGAGTCGATCGCTACCTCGGTGGAGCGAAGCCGCGAGCCAGGACTGGAGAGCGCTGACTTCCTTCCTTGAAAATTGGACTGAAAAAGAATAACCCGTGAGTAGATGGAATTTGGCTTTAAGAAACTTTTCCTGTGAATTCGAGACGACCGGGGGGTGTGCTAAAAGGAAGTCCGCACCCCCCTTACTTACAGACAATTCTAAGCAAGGAACGGAGAACTAAGGTGGAGAGGTTATTCTGTTTAATATAAAAGAAACTAACTTCCACGATTTGACAAAAGAAGTGTTGTACTGGAGAGTGAGAGTGGAACTTTGGAAATTTTTGATGAAATCCCCCCCCCCCGGACCAGGGGGAGTCCCGCGTTTGAGCCTGTTGAAGAGGAATAAGGAGTTTGACAGCTGTCAAAAGAGCTGTCAAAGGGACAGTTTCAGTTAAAAGTTTGTTAACTAATATCTCTCTGGACTAAAAGTGCTATAAATTGAAACAAAGTTGTTGGAAATTTGAAAGAAAGAAACAAAAAAGATTTGGACTGTTGGAAAAAGTTTACAAAACAACTAGAATCCCCCTAGGGGGATTCTTAAGGTATTACAATGGCTGCAGATGGAAAATTACAGGCACAGATAGACAGGATGTTTTTTCTCGTGGGAATATTGCAAGAGCAGAGCTTGACTATGAATAAACAACTCATGACCTTGACCTCTGGAATAAGTAACTCTGCTGAATGCATTAAGGACTTGACAGGAAAGGAATCTGCAGCTGAAATAGAAGTGACATCTCAAGAATTGGAGGAGAAAGTACAGATGGGAAATATCAACAAAAAGCCTACAATGGTGGAGTGCAAGGAAAAAGACTCTTGGAGTACATGGATTATAAACCTGCAAAGGATGTTAAAGATGAAAGAGGGGGCCCCTAAAGTATTTGGAATACAGGAACTTAAAGGAAATAAGAAATATGATTGGGGCTCCCCTGTTGAACATGAAAGACTGGTTGATTTTTGGCAGCAGTTGTTATCAAGCATCCTGGTGGGAAGAAAAACTGGAGTGACGGAGATTGAACTGCTTCGAGACCTGACGACCAACATAAAGGATTTCCAACAAAACCGGCGGAGAGGAACTGAAAGAGATTTGAAAGCCTCGGACGTGAGGAATCCAGGCTAAAAACTACTGCTGACTTTTATTTGAGAAGGGACTAGTACCTGGGGAGGGGGGGAGGGGAAACCAGAATTGTAAAAATGTTTATGAATTTTGGGTCGGGTGAATAGGGCCTATATCTAATATAAAAATGAAATCTGTGGAAGGGAATTTGGGTCGACCTTAGGAAAGAATCTAAATGTTTATAAGAGATGGGGATAAGAAAAATGGGGTTAACTAGGAAGAGTTATATCAAAAATATTAATCTATAGGTTAAGGAGGAGAAGCTAGAACTTGCTGAGCTAATTATGGGAATAGGGATGTAAGAAGGGGGGTGGGGGGGAGTCCAGGGAACAAGGTTAGGAAAGTAAGGTCCTGAGAATATGCTTGTCTTGTTTTGTTTTTGTTGTATTTTTGTGTGTTTGTCTTTAAAAATTTTGAAAACCCAATAAAAATTTATAAAAAAATAAATAAATAAATAAATAAAGGAGGCTGCCTTGAAACTTACAGAAGGGATGGGTATGGGGACAAAAGAAAAAATAAAGGAAAAGATTAATTCCGTTAATTTGCTTTAATACCTTGCTCCATCACCACTCTCATGCGGTTTCTTAGTTCATTATCTCCGTGACTCAGAAATGTAAAAAGAGATAAAGTGAACTTAAATGCTTCAAAAACTCCATTCAGGATTATGCTGTTTGGCAGCAAGATTCTGACAGCTTACCCAGGCAAGGCAGCCACACACATTGCTGAAGGCTTCCAGTTTGGGCCCTGGCAGTTGCTGGCAAAGATGTTGCCCAGAGAGTTTTAAAACCATATTTTGAGGAAGGGCCATAGCTCAGTGGCAGAGCACGTGATTTGTATGATGATGATGATAAATTTATACCCCGCCTATCTGGCTGGCTTTCCCCAGCCACTGTGGGTGGCTTCCAACAAAGGATTAAAAGTACATTAAAACATCAGTCATTAAAAACTTCCCTAAAGAGGGCTGCCTTCAGATGTCTTCTAAATGTCAGATAGTTGTTTATTTCTTTGACATCTGATGGGGCTCCACTACCGAGAAGGCCCTCTGCCTAGTTCAGTTTCCTCCATCTGCAGGTAGAGCTGGGAAAGTCTCTTGCCTGAAATGCTAAGGAACCCCCGCTAGTCAATATAGACCAGGGGTGTCAAACTCAAATTCATCGGGGGCCGCATCAGCAGTTTGGTCACCCTCAAAGGGCTGGTTGTATCTATACTATACTATGTAAAGTGGAGGTTTCCTGTGTAGAACGGCCAGCGTCGCTAGAGGGCAGACATTCTCTGGCTTGTAGGCTGCCGCGCATACGCTGAAGAGGCGGCTTTCTTGTGTCAAAAAAAAAAAGCGAGAATAAAAGGTGAAGGCTGGCGGCCGGCGGCGGCTGCACGGGCCACATGATGAGGTCTGGTGGGCCGGATCCGGCCCGCGGGCCTTGTGTTTGACACCCGTGATATAGACAGTCCTGTGCAAGATGGACCAAAGGTCTGACTTTGCATAAGGCAGCTTCCTACACTCCTATGATAATGTATCAATCCAGTGCTCTGAACTGGATAGGTGGGAGTCAAGGGAGAAAAATAATGTGGCCATTTCAAAAGAATACATAAGTACCACCATGCAAGAAACACCTCCCATGTTACTCTTCAATGCCTCAGTTGGGAATAGAAAATGCCATTCTTACTGCATGAGGGAAGGCCTTAGAAACTAGACTATAAATCCTTTCATGCTGCTGCCGTTACCACATCAAAAAAGTAACATTCAACTCTGAGTTCAGAAAAATGGTAAATCTCCTGGAAAGCTCATAGGATGTTGCCAGAGCTGGAAGATGAATTGGCAGTGCAAGAGCAGAAGCTGAGGGTAGCCAACAGTGCTCCCTTTTATTGGCAGCGTCGTCTTGTGTTGGAAAACACAAAAACAAATGAAGGTAGAAACATCAGACGCAAAGAGTAAAGAGATATTAAAGATTATGAAGCACTTCACGGATGGGAGACTATTTGGTGCACTACAGAAGAATTGAAATAGGATCCATTTGTTAGATTAATGATGCTAAATATTTACACCACACACTAACTGATCCGGAAAAGCTAGCATGATATTTTTCATTGACTGAGATGACAAACCCATTAAAACCTGGATCTTTGACACAAATCAGTCTCGATATACTGTTATAGCATCACTGCTGGCACACTACATTTTAATGGGAGCGGCCTGGATCATTTTTGCCTGATAAAATTCAGATTTTGCTTTATAACGAAGCTTCGCTCCTTCTATCTAGCTCAGGGTTTCAAACAGAAGATATGCCCAGACTAACCTGGAGGTGTTTGGGGGCTGAACTAGAGACCTTCGACATCCAAAGCATGTGCTCTGCCATTGAGCTATGGCCTTTCCACCATAGTTGGTGTCATGTGCATACACATTCTTGTACCTCTTTGGAAATTCACATGTTTTGATAATGTCAGCCGTGGGGGAAAGCCACGGGGAAATTCTACCTTCCCTCCACCGTATCTGGAGACAAGAGAAGGCTTTAGCCTTGGAATGTGGACAGCAGCCTCATAAAACTTTTGCAGTCAAACAGAATTGATCAGCCTCAACAGAAGATGCTCACCAATAAGAGACTGCTTGGCCAGAGATCTAGTCACATAATTCAGAGCAACTTATGAGAGTTTCATTGAGAGCAGGTAGCTCACAATAAGGAAGACGTACATTAGCAATGCTGTTGGCTTTTTAGCTCACATCACAGGCAGCTCCGGGTTTTTGTGGGCCCTTATGAGTATTGCAGCGGAACAAATTCATATACAGTACAAACCAGCTAATTAAGAATTTTGATGACTTATGACTAATTATGATGGACTGACTCTGCCTCTTGAGTCACCATTTTGCAATTGGTTCCAGCTGGCGAACTCAAATAAATGGTGCAAAAGTGACATTTACCCAACACTATTCCTGGGACTGCAATTTGTTTTAACTGTTTTTAATTTTGATTTTTACATTGTTGTAACTTGCCCTGGGACCTGCTGGTGAAGGGTGGCAATAAATTTGATAACAGCAGCGGCAATAATAATAATAACTGCCCTAACTCAATCTGTTGGCTTGGAAGGACTTGCTGGTGCCATCTTTTCATAGAATCATAGAATCATAGAATCATAGAGTTGGAAGAGACCACAAGGGCCATCGAGTCCAACCCCCTGCCAAGCAGGAAACACCATCAGAGCACTCCTGACATATGGTTGTCAAGCCTCTGCTTAAAGACCTCCAAAGAAGGAGACTCCACCACACTCCTTGGCAGCAAATTCCACTGTCGAACAGCTCTTACTGTCAGGAAGTTCTTCCTAATGTTTAGGTGGAATCTTCTTTCTTGTAGTTTGGATCCATTGCTCCGTGTCCGCTTCTCTGGAGCAGCAGAAAACAACCTTTCTCCCTCCTCTATGTGACATCCTTTTATATATTTGAACATGGCTATCATATCACCCCTTAACCTCCTCTTCTCCAGGCTAAACATGCCCAGCTCTCTTAGCCGTTCCTCATAAGGCATCGTTTCCAGGCCTTTAACCATTTTGGTTGCCCTCCTCTGGACACGTTCCAGTTTGTCAATGTCCTTCTTGAACTGTGGTGCCCAGAACTGGACACAGTACTCCAGGTGAGGTCTGACCAGAGCAGAATACAGTGGCACTATTACTTCCCTTGATCTAGATGCTATACTCCTATTGATGCAGCCCAGAATTGCATTGGCTTTTTTAGCTGCCGCGTCACACTGTTGGCTCATGTCAAGTTTGTGGTCAACCAAGACTCCTAGATCCTTTTCACATGTACTGCTCTCAAGCCAGGTGTCCCCCATCTTGTATTTGTGCCTCTCATTTTTTTTGCCCAAGTGCAATACTTTACATTTCTCCCTGTTAAAATTCATCTTGTTTGTTTTGTCTTTTCTCATTCAGACTTTCAAGATGATCTCATAAACAGCATGTAGACCTAAAAAAGTTGATCTCTGTCCTTTGAAGAGGCTGCAAGTGGATGATCTTGTCCTTTGAATCTCACAGTGCCTATTCAGATAAAGGTTGTGTGCATGCTTCCATTTATTTTGCAACTAGTGCACTCTCACCACTGTACACACAGCATTAGTCACTATCCATATTTATTCTGCATCTATATTGCATTTTTACCCAAACCAGCTTCAATATGAATTGAGAAAAATAACAACCTAGCTGTGATTCAAGCTAGTAAAGTATACGCAGCCATAGTCCACACACAATACTGTCTAAACTACTGCTCTGACTGCTTTGAAAAGGTACTAACGCAGGATATAAATATGATAAAAACAACAAGATAGTGTGCTTGACTATTGGTTTTTATCAGGATTGCAACACAGGTCCCCCCAAAACCAGAGTCCTTTTTGTTGTGGATAACTCAGACTGAAATTTCCAGGTGTCAAAAAAGGTTATTTATGTATGGCTACTACTGCGGCCTGTGTTTTGTTAGCCCAAAAATGGAAAACGAGCAAGGTCCCTGCTAAAGAAGAATGGCAATTAAGTTGACAGAATGTGCACAACTCACAGACTTAACATACAGAATAAGAGAACAAGAAGAACATATGTTTAAAGAAGATTGGAAAATGTTTATTGAATATATGGGAAATAATTGTATACAGCTGTAAACGCTGGCAGCATTAAGATAAATTCAACAGTGTAAATAAGTTTTGATGTATGGAGTAATGGAGTACTGAATGGTATAGTTTTTTGTAAAATATGCAGGAATTTTTGATATGTAAAATAAACCATGGAAAGAGAAGAAGGGAAGTCACCGATATCTTAAGGATCCAAAATGAATATCTTAAAACAGTGAAACAGAAAACTTAATAAAATCTCTCCCCCCCCCCATTGCAAGATAGGTGAGAAAGCCTGTCCATCTCAACTGTGCCCTGTGAACAGAGGTCAAACTGAATACTTCACATCTGGAAGTGAATCATGATACAGGTGTGTACCAGATGGGTGGTCGTGTTCCACTGGGTGTGTGTGTGTGTGTGTGTGTGTGTGTGTGTGTGTGTGTGTGGTACCCAGCACACCAAGGAAATTTGTGCATGGAAGCATATTTCAGTGTGTAGCTTGACTTTGGCGGATCATGACTCATATCCAAAAGTCTGAACAACGTCTTCTTATGGATATATCATCATCATATCCTTCAAACCCCATTTTGCAGCTCTTGTTTATTCTTGAGGCTGGGCCTCAGAACTTGAATCCATTCTCAGATCAAATCATTTGTGGTTACTTTGAGCACCGACAAACTGTAAATGTCACTGTACATATAAATCAATACAGACGTGTCTTTGCTTTGCCTGATTCCAATACACCAGGATGTTTACAAGATGGGCAAAGTCAGAAAAATTATTGTTACAAGAAGAGGGAGAATAGCAGAAGATGGATATGCAGTATATATCCTTATAAATATGGGGCGGGAAATAGTCCTAAGAAGAAAAATGTGCAGTGCAAACCTATACATAACCCTATACATAACCTGTGGCTAGAAGAAAATTACTAGATAAATATGCATAGCAGCTTTCATGAACCTGATGCCCTCTAGATGTCACACAAGGTCACACAGTGAGTTTCATGGCTGATTTTAATCCTGGTCTCCCCAGCCTCAGTCCACTTGATACCCCTCCACCTTATTCCAAATTCTGGAAAAGTGACTAAGCTGGGGAAGGCTAATTCTATTATACCATAGGTCTGGAAATATATGGTTGCCCTTGTTAACACTCCTGTGAGGCACCAACTCAGGCCTCCATATTGTACTTACCTATCAGGGAGCAATCTCCACGAAATTCAGATTGTTTGGCATGGCACTTAAATGCTAAGTATTAACAAAAGTGCAATGATTGCAAGTCCATTGTTTCTTTGCAAAGGAGGAAGATAGCGAGAGAATCGGTACAGGTGTGAGGGCAGGGCACATAACTTTTTCCCCAGCAGAGAAGCAATGATGACAGTAGAGACTGCTTCTGAACCAAAGAAAGACACTTTTCAGTTTAGTTAAGGGCTAACTATTTGTAAAATTACAATGCTTAACTACCCATTGTAGCTTTGAAAGGAAAGAGGGTGGGAAGGAAACCAGAACATAGTACAGTGGTACCTTGGGTTATGTACTTAATTCGTTCTGGAGGTCCGTTCTTAACCTGAAACAGTTCTTAACCTGAAGCACCGCTTTAGCTAATGGGGCCTCCCGCTGCCGGAGCACGAATTCTGTTCTCATCCTGAAGCAAAGTTCTTAACCCAAGGTAATATTTCTGGGTGAGCAGAGTTTGTAACCTGAAGCGTATGTAACCTGAAGCATCTATAACCCGAGGTACCACTGTATTGCATATTTACATTGTTGTGAATGCCCTTATGGTGAAGGGTGGGTAAAAAACCTAATAATGATGATAATAATGATTAACAAGAGCAATAATATAAGCTCTTTACATTTCAGTGTTTAAAATAGCATGCAGTATATGTTATTTTAATATTTAAGTAATAAGTATTAAATATCTCTTTAGCTGGTGGATGATTAATTGGTATTAGAAACACCAAGTGTTGACAGATGAACACTGTTTCAGATTCTCTCTGAAAATGTATTAAATGAAAGTGAAAAGAGACATTTTCAAACTTGGGTTTGGGAGGATGTGTTTGCTGATATAATGAGGATGTAAATGGGGACTGGTTAGTGGGAGGCAGGGTGTTGAACATTTATGGGAGGCAGTAATTGGTTTGTTTTTTCTCCTTGCTTTTATTAAGCATTTTGTGGTTTTTTATCTTGTATTTTTATGTTGTGACCTGCCCTGGGATCTACAGATGAAGGGCGGTATGAATATATATATATATATATATATATATATATATATATATATATAATGAAATCATATCCCTGAGGCCACCCACCTCATGAGCCTCCTTGCAGGAAACAGTCACTGCTGGGTGAAGTAGAGGCATTTGTAGACATCAACAGGTAGGGAAAGGGTTAAGTGTTTCCCATTTGCTTATTCTAATGCCAGCCCTGGTGTGAGCATTATGAAGAAAACACAGGCTTGGCAATCTTCTATTTACCTCATAAAGAGTTTGGAGCGTAGTGCATGCCTCCTACGTACCTGTGGGGACCCCAGCGTTTACCGCTGAAGTCATTCCTATTTCTGCCCTGGATGTTCATTCAACAATTAAAAGCGCTGCCATGGATTTAGTCCAGCCTCTCAAGTAACTAATAAATATTTAACACACAATTGTAACTTTCCAGGAAAGATTTCATGTGAAAAGTGCGTTGAATTTTTTATTACAAAATGGTGCCTAAATCTTCAGCTGCTAAAACTGTAAAATTGATGCTGGCACTTCTCCCAAAACATGTACCATTAGTTTCTCTTGAATTAGATTTTTTTTTTTTTTTAACACTCTGAGTTAAGAAAAGAGTGTTGGCTGTCACACTCTTGCTGTTCTGTATATTCCAGCAGATCCTCTCATTGTATTTTGTTCCCAGTTTGAACTTCCTAATGGTGAAAGAACCCCGAGCCCAGGGGGTGGGGATACTGATGATATGCTTTTGACTGGAGCATAGTTTGACCCACATAGTTAAATCCCTGCACACTGCATTAAGGCATATGCCTTCAAGAGTTATAGAGTAATTTTAAAGTTTAATTAGTAGTCACAAACATGAATATTAAAGTATTCTTAGAAGAGCTCTTCCCCCCAATCTCATGTACAATTTAAGATATATAGCAGCAGAAGCAGTGGAGTTGCTAGGCAAGCTACCCAGCAGGTGGGTTGCTGTTGCTTATGGGAAGTGGGAGAGGGAGGGGTGAGGCAGTGGGGAGGCTGGTGCGGGGCAAACACACCGGCGGGAGTGCTGGATTGGCTCCAACAATGTGTTTGCACAACACTGACCTCCGACCTTCCTTACCTTTTCTCTTCCCGGTAAGCGACAGCGTCTCACCTGTTGGGAAGCTAACATAGTGGCCCCACCCGACCTGACAAGCTGCTCCTGCACACCTATGTATCTACAGGAAGGAGATATACAGGAAAAGAAAACAGGGGAGATCATGGGCTGCACATCAAAACAGTATATGGGGTGCACTTGAACAAGGTTGCACCGTGCTACAAAGGAAGAAGGCCTCCACTACCAGGTCCTTCACGCCCATGCTGTGCCAATCAATCTGCAGTTTTGCGTACAATCTGCTGGAAAGGGGGTGCTTAATTTGCCCTAGTGGGCAGGAGGGCAGTAATCAAATAGGAACACCACTGGGGCAAATTAAAAACCTTACTTTTGCCTCCTCACAGAGTTTCAAGTAGAAAGGCTGGCCAGGGCCAGCTACAGGTTTGTTGGGAGTAATAGTCAACAGGTTCCCTCAATCTATCTATAGGCCCTGCCAGGTTTATCTAGGTGTGGTGGTAGTAGAGGAATGGGTGAATGGGTCAATTTTGGTTTCTCTCAGTTTCTAATTTTTTGAATTTTCATAATTCAGTTCTCCACATTGTCACATCAGTCTGTGTTTTCTTTTTTAAAAAAGAAGGCCCAATGAAAATTCACCAGCATTTTTACTGCAAAGTTCTCCTAATTTTTTATGTACACATTTCTGGAAGCAACTTTCACTAAGATAATACATTTTAAATGATATTGTCATGAATATATCCATTTAAATGCACATTTTATGCCATTATGTGCATTTCTGTCCAAGTAACATGACTGGTGAACTGCACTGCAAAATTCAGAGGTGTGTGAATATCAAAGGATGGCTCCATTTTGGTTTGCATGCTGTTTGGGGAATGCAAATTAGGTGGGTTCACCTTTAACTTTGAACTTAACCAAATTTATCCCCCATTCCTAGTGCTTAGCTACCGTTTAATTTTTTCACAAATCCCCAGAATTATACTAGATCCAACTCTTTGGTGCTACTTAGAGGGCCAGATCAATAATGACGCTAAGGGGCCCAGGGTAGGCATCAACTGTGGGCCCTGCCTAGAAGCTGACACCAGTTTCATCCCAATTCCATAGCACCATAGGACAGGGATTTTCCTAATGACCCTGATTAGCCTTTCCATGTTCTCCTACTTCTAAATACCATGTTTTCAGCACTTACCATCTGCTTCTTTTTAGGTCTATCTGGCTGCAGTATAACAACTACAATACTTTAAGTTTTCGTAACAGAGACAGAAACAATGAGATTGTTTTGTTTCAGTGGGTCTGTGACTACATAATAAGTGATTGATGATCAATTTAAGTTGTTTTGTATTGTTTCTGAAGAAAGCAGCTCCACTAATTTTTTGTGGCAGGTGCAAAAGTGTCAGAGATGTTAGTAATTTTGCAGTTGCATCTCATGTGTGCTTGCTGTACTTTGTCATGATTCTGTTGATAGATTGGCTCCTCATCTGCATATAAGAAAGAAGTCAAGCCACAACAAACTGGAAGAGTAAATTAGGGATCCTAATTCCTAATTAGGATCAAGTGTTTTGATGGTTATTTCCAGGTAATTAGAGCTGATGTTTTTGTCCTTGTTTAGAATTTCACACTATAGCTACCTCTATCTCTCAATGCAAATAAATAATACAACAAAGAGGAAATTGGGGTGTGTGATTGAGTAGCTTCTGTTCCTCGTCTTGCTAAGCAATACAATTATAAAGAAAGGAAATTAACTGTGCTGGATTTTAATTAGATCAGAACAACAATAAGTAACATACAGTAACTCCAGACTGCCATGCCATAGAACCAAGACTTCCAGTTTGAATCTCTGTGTTGGTGTGTGCTACCTGTCCCCAGGTGACTAAGATGCACACCACATGGGACTTATATAGGCCTCAGGTTCTCCAAACCATACTAAACACGTTTTCATCTTGAAAAGCCCTTGAACCTCTTAGAAACCGTGTGTGAGAGAGATGGGGATATCCAGCTAAAATGATCTGCTGGCGCAACACCTTTTGACTAAATAAAGGTACTCGTCTCTCTCTGTTCACCTCATGCCCCACCTCCCAGGGCTTCCCTCAAGCTTTCAGAGGAGATTTGGGGAGGGTAACGCCCACTGTGCTGGAGGAAATCCTTGTGCTAGTGCAGGCTTCTTCAAACTCGGTCCTCCAGATGTTTTGAGACTACAATTCCCATCATCCCTGACCACTGGTCCTGCTAGCTAGGGATCATGGGAGTTGTAGGCCAAAAACATCTGGAGGGCTGAGTTTGAGGAAGACTGTGCTGGTGGATCTATTTCATTGGATAGTGCCTGGTACCTTGCCAGAACATAAAGCAGTGTCACAAGAAGCAAGGAGTGCCTATGACAGCTCTTAGGTCATGCAAGGAAACAACCTCTCTCCCTCTCACCTTGCATGCCACATCTGTGAAAGGAAGAGCCTTCCCCATTCTACCGCAGGAGGTGGGACTAATAAGAAAGCCATTTTCAAATATATAAAGGGCTATCACGTGGAAGATGGAGCAAGCTTGTTTTCTCCCACTCCAACATTAAAAACTTCCCTAAACAGGGCTGCCTTCAGATGTCTTCTAGAAGTCAGGAAGTTGTTTATTTCCTTGACATCTGGTGGGAGGGTGTTCCACAGGGTGGGCACCACTACCGAGAACGCCCTCTGCCTATGATTCTATAAGTGCCCCATATACAAAAGTCTATGTTCTATTGCAGTACAGTATTGAATTTTAAATTCACCTGCATCCAAATTTAACCGAAATTGCAAGAAACCTTTCTGTTCTTTCCACAGTCCCCAAGTTGACATGGTTTATAGCAGCAAGGTGCAACCCTAGCACTATTTTTTTTAGATAAGATGGATACAGAAGACTCCACTTTGGTTGTCTTATATTTCTGCTTAAAGATCAAGGATAACCTACATCAAAATCTTTTTGTTTAATTATACAATAGCTGAGGGGATGTGACTCAGACTCTTTGAAGTGCCTCAATGGCTGTGCTACTTGCACAAGTGAAAGGATTCATCACTTTGAATTCCACCAGCTTAGATCTGTAACTTAATGGGTGCCATATTTCATCGGATATATTTTTAAACTGGTAAATATAATGTCAACAAGCCGTTGAATTAACTAGCAAGGTAGTGGCTTGAAAATATAGGTTGTCAGGCATTATTCACATGCTTCCATTCTACATTCAGATAATTAAGGTGCCAGTAGCACAGCTCCCCTTGTGTATAGCTGAGATAGTGGGGGTTCTTTTTCCACATATTTTGTAATATTGTTATTATCATTATTCCACTTTTTAGCCCAAAGGGATGAACATTATAGTAAAATTTGATTTTAAAAAATATACAGGAGCAGTATAGATCTAATAGAAGAAAATAAAAAAGTAAAGAATGAAAACACACAAATAAAAGAAAGCCTTTCTAAGGTGAAAGATTAAAGAGCACTCCCACTACCCTTCTGCCCCGTATGCTTAGAGGCTAAAAACTCAAACAGATACTTATGCAAATTAGAGTAATTAAGGGGTGCTTGCAGGGCTGTCCTAAGCATATGCGGTGCCGGGGTGCAAAGATCCGCCCGCCTGCCCCCCGGTTGCCCAGTCCCAGGCGTACAGGAGGGCAGAGCCGGCTGGCTGCCTCAGCATCTTCCTGGCTCGGTCACCCCCAAACTCACGGCACAGAGCCGCCCACAGCAGAAGAGCCCATTGCGGCACTCCGACCAATGGGCGGGCTCTTCCCCGGACTCGACTCTTGGGCCCCAGACTCTTGGCCTGCCGTCCCTGTGAGCCCGGCACCCAGGTGCCCTGCACCCCTAGTGCCTATGGGTAAGATGGCCCTGGGCGCTTGCATCATCATCCCATCCCAAATATTCAGTAGCTCAGGATGAATGAGTGATCAGTATAAAGAACTGTTCAGCCTTTTAAAAAAATGTGGAAGCACTTCCAATATTAATAGTTACCACAATGGGATAGAGTCCAACACATGATCCTATACTATTGTAGAAGGTAGACTTAAAGGGGGTGGCACTCACAGTCATGTCAAACTAAATGGATGACCTAAAGTGCAACGATTTCTTTGAAATTGTTCCCTTTGACAGCGATACACTGGTGGTGACAACAGCAACCTGTCAAAGTTAGCCCAAACCTCCCTGGGATGACAGCCACGCAGCTGCAACTGCAAAAAATGTTCATAGGGAGCAGAACTAACTTCTGGACTCTGGTAGCTGTCTACTACTCCTATTTTGCACTCACAGCAGGCATAAACATTGGGGTCAGAATTGATGCTTCTTTCACTGTGGGATAAAAATTCTTGTTCTTGTTTCTTTGTTCTAGCCTTGCCTAGCTTGGTATCTTCTGGGTGCCTTGGACTACAGTTCCCATCAGCTCCAGGGCATGACTGTGCTGCCTGGGGCTGATGGAAGTTGCATTCCAAAACATTTGGAGCGCATCAGGTTGGTAAAGAATGCTTTGTGCAGTAGACAGTATGACCAACTGAACAGGAGCTTGGGCCACTTGCAGCCTGCCCGTTTTCTAGGTTCTGGAAATGGCTTTGGAACATCAATGCTCGACTATTTATTTCTATTTTATTTTAACATATTTTTTCCCCCAGAACACTTCAAGTCAAGCATGCCTGCATCTTTCACACATGGTTGAGAGCTTGTAACTAAATTAGACATCTATTAAAGGTGGATAGCAGCAGCCAAATAAGTAGTGTTTTGTGAGGGGTTTTTTAAAATAAAAAATAAACAAACAAACAGTCAATGACAGTGGTACAAGCACACTTTGGAATTCTAGACCTCCAACACCTGCCATTGCATTAGTAACTTTATGAATGAAAATCAAATGTAGCAATTATTCATACAAATAACGATCTGCACAATTAAAACCAGTTGTCCAAAAGCTTAGGCACAATATTAATGTTTAGCTCATTTATAGAGTGTGCCAAAAAGAAAAGCCTTCCCTTTATATGTTTGTTGAGATAACGTTGATCCCACATACATTGCATCCATCACACTCCCCCTCTCTCATACACACATAAGCAGTGCCGATAACTGAACAGAAAATTGTGCTACAAGAGCACACACCTCTTGGCTCTTAGCTTCACACTCTATGGCTCCCTAACGCTCATACTGACAGCATGCTAAGAGCATGGTAAATATGAGGAACAGGTGCTGGATGCTCAATTATAGCCACTGCTGACTTATTTCTACAGTCTTCTCTAACCTATATTGCTGTATGTAAGTAAACACAGTTGACTTTCTAGAGCTGTTAAAATGTATCCTTGGATTTCACCCCAAAGAAACCCACACTTTAAAACATTTCTGATATCAGTGATCTCTGAAAGATTGTTATTATTAGGGCTTCTGCTGCCGAAATCTGGAAAAGTAAAAAAATCTGATATTAGGAGCATGTTTGGGCATCCAAAAAGGATGACCTACTGATAATTAGTTTTATTTTCTTGACTATATTACAGGGTTTCTCTTGTTCCAGATTGCCTCTCTATCCAGTGCTTGGATACCTCTGTGCAGGTCATAGAGCATCAAAGGGAATTTCAGTATTGCTCTAGCCCACAAAATGACTCCACTGGGGTAGTCTGTGGTGGTTAGTGTGGAAGAGTCAATACAAGCCTTGGAAGCTACAGCTTGGTTGTCATCAGTATGCCCTAGAGGCTTAGATGCTAGGTAAGAATTTTACAGGATCCCTTTAGGATCCCTTCCAACTCCACAATGCTATGATTCAATGTCTTATTTTAGAATCTTTATCTATGGTGTTCCTTATCCCCATCTGTCAGGGAACTGCCATCGGAAGGAAGGGAAGTGAAAGGGCTCACACAGGTTGGGAGAGACTCAGCAGCTGAAGAGGGAACCAGTAGGGGGAGAGGAGCTGAGCTGAGGGAAAGGGAGCTGGAGGGATGGCTCAGAGACACTTCCAGCGAAAACAGTGGGGAGGTTTCAGGACCTCCTGTAGGGACACCCACTCCTCGCCGGAAACTGTCACGCAGAGAGTCCAGAAGACGTGTTTCCGTTAAGGAGCTTTTATGTTGGAAGCGATTCCGAAAGCAACCACTGTCGGAATCTGCCAGCGACTGACGGAGCCATGTTTAAGGGGCTCCGTTACAGACAGAGGTTTGCGAACTTGACCAAACTCTGAGGGGCTAGGATTTTACACACAAGCAGCTCATCGTCCCATCACAGCATTCCGACAGTCTTCGTGAGCAGCTTGTGCAGGAGAAGGCATCATGAGCAACCCAGCCGGAACCGGAGAAGCAGGAGCTGGAGCGGGTCCAAGCCTGGAAGAAAGGTACCGGGTGTTGGAGGTCCAGCTAGGGCTGCAGACGGCGAGGCTTGAGGAGAGGAGGGCTCAGGATGCAGACAAAAAGGGGAAAGACACCCAGCTCGTCAGAAAGGTACCAGGATTGGTGCAGAAGTTTGGGGGGGAGCCCAAAGACTATCATGGCTTTCGGACAGAGATGCAATATGCCCTCAATCTGCAGTTTGATGAATTCCCTGACGAGGAATCACGAGTGGCTTTCGTGATTGGGCATCTTGAAAAGGGGGCGAGAGACTGGGTTAGACCCCTGATGGCAGCGAATAGTGACGTCCTAAAGGACACGATGAAGTTCTTTCGCGCCATGGATCTGATGTTTTCCAGCGATATTGAACAGGGAGTGGTCCGCAGACAGTTAATGGCTTGCAAACAGGGGAGCCGATCTGTCCGTGAGTACTGGACTGAGTTCACCATGTTGATCCATAAATTGGGGTGGGATCTATCGGCGGAACCCATTCAAATGCTCTTTGAAGAAGGGCTTTCTTCGGCTGTGAAAGACGAACTTTCCCGGGCGCCCAGGGCGGAGTCTATGGACCAGCTGACCAAATCAGCGCTGACCATAGGAGCGCGCCAGGAGGCGAGAGCATTGGAGAGGCGGGAAGGGAAGGGGGAACGTTGGAAGGAGTTCCGCATTCCAGACATTCCAGAGCCAACTTTCCCGCCGGCAGAGCCGATGGAAATCGGAACAGCGCGCGCGCGCGCAGTTTCAAAGCCCAGTGAGGGGGGAAAGAAGGAGGGAAAAGGCGCCCGGAAATGCTATCTCTGCCAACAGCCAGGTCACTTTGCCAGAGTCTGCCCCCAGAGGAAGGAATGGCAAGGGATGGTAGGAGCTGTGGAGGGAAGAGAGGAAGAAATACCGAAGCAAGTAAAAGCCAACGCCTGGCTGCCACCGTCGGGGCACAGCAGCCAGGCCAAAGAGCAGTGAAAGTGCCCACGCCAGAACCTCCTAAACCCGCCCTAGTGATAGAAGTGGCGCTAGAGCTGCCAAACGGACACCCTCTAAAGATAAAGGCGCTGTTGGACTCAGGCAGCTCCTGCAATTTCATGAGCAAAGAGTTTGCAGCTGAACACCAGATACAGACGATCCCTTTAAGCAACCCCCTGCAGGTGACCACGATCGATGGCAGGGAGCTGTTGGGAGGAGAAGTCAGCTTGCAGACCGTCCCAATGATAATGAAGGTGGCAAGGCACACCGAACTGATAGCGTTTAATGTGGCCACCTTGGGAGGAGCTCCCATTATATTGGGGATGAGCTGGCTAGCGTTACATGATCCGCTGGTGGGCTGGCATCAGAGAGTGGTTTCTTTTGGTTCAGCACATTGCTTAGAACACTGCAAAGAGGGAAAGGGTTTGGCAGGGGCCCAAGCCACCCTAGCAGGGACTGAAGTAACGGAGAACGTGAAGGTACCACGACAATACGCAGATCTCCGCGACGTCTTCAGCGAAAGGGAAGCTGACCAACTACCCCCGCATAGACCCTTTGACTGTCAAATCAATTTACTCCCTGGGGCACAGCTCCCTGTAGGCAAGCTGTACGCCATGTCAGACAGAGAGATGCAGGAGCTAAGAGAGTTCATTGACAAGAACCTGAAGAGAGGGTTCATCAGAGAGTCCAGGGCGGTGGGGGGCAGCCCAGTGTTTTTTGTGGATAAAAAAAACACGAACAAGCCGAGGCTTGTGTGTGACTTCAGGGCCTTAAATGCAGTGTCAGAACCAGTGGCTTTCCCTATGCCCAGGATTGACGACATTTTGACAAGGGTCAGGAAGGGAAAGATTTTTACTAAACTGGACCTAAGGGGGGCGTACAACCTGATACGAATAAGGAAGGGGGATGAATGGAAAACCACCATGTTCACCCCTTTGGGGGCATTTGAATATTTAGTTATGCCCTTCGGCCTACAAGGAGGCTCCGCGTGCTTTCAATCGTTTATGAACCACGTCCTGGGGCCTTTGCTTTACAAGAATTGTGTGGCCTTCTTAGACGACGTGTTGGTGTATTCTGAGAATGAGGAGCAGCATGTGAGAGACGTCAGAGAAGTGTTGAGCAGGCTGCAAGCCAACCAGCTGTGGGTGAAACTGGAGAAGTGTCAGTTTCATACCAAGGAGGTGGAATTCCTGGGGTATCGCCTGTCAGACAAGGGATTGGCCATGGATCCCGGCAAGGTCCAGGCGGTGCTGGAATGGAAAACACCCAAAACAAGGAAGGATGTGCAGAGGTTCCTAGGATTTGGGAACTTCTATCGTAAGTTCATCCGAAACTTTGCCCACCTGACGGCGCCCATTACGGACTGTCTCAGCAGTAAGAAGAAGTTCGTTTGGACTGAGGAGGCGGAGCGAGCATTTGAGGAACTAAAAAGGGCCTTCGCCTCGGAACAACAACTCCTGCATGTGGATTTACAAAAACCGATGAGAGTGGAAACTGACGCATCAGACAGAGCTATTGGGGCGGTGCTTCTGCAGCCAGGGAAGGAGGAGTCAGAGTGGAGACCGTGTGCCTTTTTTTCGCGAAAGCTGAACAAATCCGAGAGGAACTACACGGTGTATGACCGAGAACTACTAGCCATTCATGAGGCGTTCCGGAGATGGAGGCACCTGCTAATTGGCGCACAACATAAGGTGCAAGTGTGCACTGACCACAAGAACCTAGAGTATTGGAGGACGGCACGAGTGCTCAACCAACGGCAAGTGAGATGGGCCCAGGAGTTCTCCAAATTTAACTTTGAGATTTGTTACGTGCCAGGCCCAGAGAACATTAGGGCGGACGCTCTCTCACGCAAACCTGAATATTTGGAGGGGGAGGGAGCACCAGAAGAGAGACATGTCATTCCAGAGGACCGCTGGGTGTGTGGGGCGGCATTGGTGGGACAAAGAGAACTGGTAGAGGAAACAGAGAATGATGAATACGCCCAGAATAAGCTCAGAGGTCTTAGGGGTGAGGGAGAGGAACCAGGGGGTTTCGAGGAAAGAAATGGAGCTTTGTATTACAAAGGGGCACTGTATATCCCTGAAGGAGACTTAAGGGGGAGGGTACTCAAGCAGTTGCACGACAGCCCCACGGCGGGGCATTTTGGACAACACAAAACCATGTGGTTGGTCACAAGGGAATTTTGGTGGCCTAAGGTGAGGGAAGATGTACGGGAGTATGTAAGAGGGTGTGAGCAATGCCAGCGAACCAAAGGGGAGAGGCGGGCACCGGCGGGGCTATTAGAACCCTTACCAACCCCAGAACGACCTTGGGAGGCAGTGTCGATAGATTTTATGACTGATCTGCCGAAGTCCAAGGGGAAAACAGCCATCATGGTGGTGGTAGACCTACTAACAAAGATGTGCCACTTTGTAGCCTGCTCGCATGCAGTCACGGCGGAAGAGACAGCGAAGTTATTTGTAGAACACATTTTTAGGTTGCACGGGGTCCCATTGAGGGTGGTCTCAGACCGAGGAAAACAATTTACTTCCAGGTTCTGGAGGAAGCTCATGAGCTTACTGCAGGTGGAGGTCAACTTTTCGACTGCCCGGCACCCTGAAACCAACGGGCAGGCGGAAAGAGCAAACGGGGTCCTCCAGCAATACCTGAGGTGTTATGTCAATGACAGAGAGAATGACTGGGTAGAAAAGTTGGCGCTGGCGGAATTTGCCTACAACAATGCCGAGAATGTGTCCACAGGGATGAGCCCCTTCTTGGCTAATTATGGGTGTCATCCCAGGGCTTTCCCAGGGGGAGAAGGGGAGAGATGGGGTGTCCCGGCAGCCGAGCATTTTGTAGAAGAAATGGAAGCAATCCATCGTCAGCTCCAACTCAACTTAGAAAGGGCGAAGGAAGAATACAAGAGGCAGGCAGACAAGAACCGAAGGGAAGGTGAAACCATAAGGGTGGGAGATAGGGTGTGGCTGTCAACCCAAGGGTTGCCGTTCAAAGGAGGTTGTAAGAAATTAAGACCCAGGAGATTGGGTCCCTTCGAGGTCATTCAACAGGTCAACCCAGTGGCTTTCAGGCTCCGGTTACCCAACCACATGAAACTGCACCCAGTATTTCACAGGTCGTTACTGTCACCGTATGAGGGGGGACGAGAAGGGATGGCCACTCGGGGACCGGTCATAGAAGAAAGGGAATGCAGCAGCCATGTGGCAGAAATCCTCGACGCCAGATGGAAGGGGGATCAGGTGGAGTATTTGGTAGCGTGGGAAGGAGAACCGGAGTCAGAAAACACTTGGGTAATGGCAGAAGATATCAATGACGAGGTATTGATAGAAACGTTCCATCAAAGGTTCCCAAGGAAACCTCAGCCTGTGGAGAGGTTCCGGAGGGAATACTTTGGGACCACCGATGAGGAGGAGGAGTTGGAAGGATTCTCGGAATCGGAAGGGGAAGGGGAGATGGACTCTGAGGAGGAGGAGTACTTCGAGACCAGGAACCGCAACAGGTGGAGAGAAGTGTTCGGGACATCGGAAGATGAAGGAAGTTCATTCCGGGGTTTTGCCTCCTCACCGCCCGTAGAGGAGGGGGCGAGAGGGGATGAAGGGGGCCCTGGAGGGGAGGTGGATGTCAGGGAACTGCCATCGGAAGGAAGGGAAGTGAAAGGGCTCACACAGGTTGGGAGAGACTCAGCAGCTGAAGAGGGAACCAGTAGGGGGAGAGGAGCTGAGCTGAGGGAAAGGGAGCTGGAGGGATGGCTCAGAGACACTTCCAGCTCCCTCCAGTGGGGAGGTTTCAGGACCTCCTGTAGGGACACCCACTCCTCGCCGGAAACTGTCACGCAGAGAGTCCAGAAGACGTGTTTCCGTTAAGGAGCTTTTATGTTGGAAGCGATTCCGAAAGCAACCACTGTCGGAATCTGCCAGCGACTGACGGAGCCATGTTTAAGGGGCTCCGTTACAGACAGAGGTTTGCGAACTTGACCAAACTCTGAGGGGCTAGGATTTTACACACAAGCAGCTCATCGTCCCATCACACCATCCTATAAACTATCTCTTACCAGGAGTGAGAATTCACTAAAAGATATTGAGTGATTGATTTACCAATGAAAGTCTTGCCAATTCAATTACACAGTTGATTAATAATCAGAATAGCAGAGGGAAAAGGGGGGAATTATCACTTAGACAATACATTGTAAGACATGAAAGCTGGTATTTTCCTACAGGTCCTGAAAAAAATAATATTTTATGACACTTGCCCCTATTCCAATCTAAATATTTTTTATTAAAAAAACCAAGAACAGAACTTTTCCCAGCAATCATAATTTTGCTTCATTAACCAAAGGAAAGATGTTATGCAATTATATATTATTTATACCTGACATGTGGCATGCAAGACGTGGTTAAGATTAAATGACACTTATCACTGCCTACTTACAAAAGCTCCCTGGAGAGTCATGAAAGGGCATCTTGCATAATGGAGTCATCTGTTGAATTGCAGCCATTATTAACGGTGTACGTTAAATGTACTGAAGGTGAACACCAGGTCTCTTAAAGTACTGGGCTCTGATAGCTTAGGTGTGCCTGAGGAAATTTTGCTTTCTTCTGGTTTAATTATGTTTTTATGTTCAAGTACTGAAAAAGAAAGATGTGTTCTCGACAATGAGTGGAGTCTTTGATCCACAGGAGGAGAAGAAGAAAGAAACCCACAGCAGGTTTTTACTGTAAGAACAAAACATCACTGCTCTTTGTGAGAGGGAAAGGTGTTTACCATGACAACTGACAGCCACTGCAATCCTATGCATGTTTACTGCTGAACTCAATGGCACTTACTTCAGAGTAGACATATACAGGACTGCAGTTTTAGAGACTCCAGTCATAATGAAGGTTTAAAGATATGCCCAAAAGATAAGGACTGGCCTGCAAACTCTGGATGTTAAAAAAATAAACAAATACAGTCATGGGTCCCGAATGCCTTGCAAGTCGAATGTTTTGGCTCCCAAATGTCACAGACCCGGAAGTGAGTGTTCTGGTCTGCAAACGTTCTTTGGAACCCGAATGTCCGTTTTGGCTTCCGCAGCTTCCCATTGGTTGAAGGAGCTTCCCGCAGCCAATCGGAAGCCGTACCTTGGTTTCCAAACATTTTGGAAGTCGGACGGACTTCCGGAATGGATTCCATTCGACTACTGAGGTACCACTGTAAAGGAGATTTTGTATAAAGAAAACCCAAAACAGTTGGAAGGCTGATTGGAAAGAACTGTTAGATCATCGGAAGCTGCCTGATAGTGAGTCAGACTTTTGTTCATCTAACTCGGTTTTATTGCCTTTGCTGATTGGAAGCTGCTCTCCAGGATCTCAAACAGGGGTCATTTCCAGACCCCCTTTGAGATTTCAGGAATCGAACCTGGGACCGTTCACATGCAGAGCCGATGCTCTGCCACTGAGTTTTGGCTCATGGCCTTTCAACCCCATGACCTCCTTAGGATTAGGATCATATGCTAGGTAACTCTTTCTGTCCATCTAGCCCAGCTTTCCCAAACATAACACTATCCAGATACATTGAACTACAAGTTGCATCATCTCTGGCCACTGGCCTTGCTTGTTGGGGCTAATGGGAGATGAAGTCCAGAAGAAAGTCTGGAGGGCACCAGGCTGGAGAAGACTGGTCTGTCCCATTACTGCCTACACATGAACTGGCTGCAGTTCAGCTCCAGGGATTCAGTCAGAGGACTTTAACTTCACTTGCTGTCTGGTCCTTTTAATTGGCTGGTATGAGGAATTTAACCAGATAGGAAAATCTTGCATAGAAAGCACTTGCTGTCCCCCTGTGCTGTAGCCTCTCTCTCTCAAAATGCCAGATAATACACCTGTAGCACAGGGGTGCATTTAGACTTTTAGAGGCTCTAAGCCCTGAATAGATTATGGTGCCCCATATGTAATTCAAAATAAAAACAATATTAACCTCCCTCCTTTCTTTTCTTTTTACCAATCTACCTTAACAGGATGCCCACTGGTTTAAAAAGGTAAAGGGACCCATGACCATTAGGTCCAGTCGTGGCCGACTCTGGGGTTGTGGCGCTCATCTCGCTTTATTGGCCAAGGGTGCCGGCGTACAGCTTCCGGGTCATGTGGCCAGCATGACTAAGCAGCTTCTGGCAAACCAGAGCAGCACATGCAAACGCCATTTAACTTCCCGCCGGAGCGGTACCTATTTATCTACTTGCACTTTAATGTGCTTTCGAACTGCTAGGTTGGCAGGAGCAGGGACCGAGCAACGGGAGCTCACCCCGTTGCGAAGATTCGAACCACCAACCTTCTGATTGGCAAGTCCTAGGCTCTGTGGTTTAACCCACAGCGCCACCCGCGTCCCACTGCCCACTGGTTTAGGCGGAGATAAAAAGAGAACAGAAAAAAAAGCTTTGTTTGCCTTCATGATGTCCACACATAGCCAGATTTGACTGGATAGTTAGTGTTGTAACATCTTCACATTCACTACAGGTTTCCTGATTGTCCAGGAAAATGGAGTGGGGGGTGGTGCCAAATCAGAAAGGCAGAAGAGAGGCAAGTGCAAAAAATGAAAAGTGTAGGTTGCCATCATTAGGGTGCTTTGGATAAATATTTCAGGCTAACTTGATGTACTACTTAATTCCTGAATATTGAAACGGGCCAACATTTGGCCCAGCCCCCCACTCAGGCCCGTACATAAAGAACGCTGCAGCTCCTTCAATGTTGTAGCTGCAAGAGTTCACGTAGACTAGGACTTCTGTCATATGGCAAGCTTTGCACATTGCTTTAATTTGACGTTCACGATTTCCTGACTCAACACAACAATGCATAAATCATGCTGGCTATCGCACGCAATGTCAACAGTCCCTGTGGTTGTTCTTTTATAGCCTGTCACATGCAGAGGGAGATGAAATGTAGAGCAGCTGGTGCCTGCATCAGATCAGGCAGGAGGTATTCTCTAGGTATAATTTCACCTTGACTCTTCACTGTAGAAAAGCCATTAGTAATTCTACCTTGCTGGAGGATCTGTTAGGAGAAAGAGACGAGAGGCATTTCTTCCCTGTGTAGCATGAGCTAATGAAGTCTTGAGAAAGTTTAATATTTGCTTGAAAGTGGCCTGAAGTATTTGTGACATTTTTTTTGTTTGTTTTCCTTCCCATTTTTCTTTTCTCTTAAAGCAGATGGCAAAATATGGATTTTATAACAGGCTGCTTGCTTAAAAAAAGACATGACAAGGATGTCTACCTGATTGTGCAATGCATTTCTGTTTGGTCAGTGGTCTTCCACTCATTCTTCTTCTTCCTCCATAGTCTCTCATAATCTGTCTGCAGGATTGGGTCAACTTCCAGAACAGATTTGGGGGTGTACAAAGAGCTACAGAGGAGAAGAACCTGGTGTGGTCTTCCCTGGTATTATTGCTAATGCTAGGATGGTATAGAAATGCTTCAAATGAATAAGTAAATAAAATCTAGCTATTGGGTGAAAAAAAAATGAATTCCAATATAAATCCCATCCTTATTCAAAGCAGTTCAGCCTACAGGGCATTCTATTACAGAACATACTACTACTAATTAAAAACATAATTATTTTAGAAGAGGTTCGTGTATTGGAGTGTGAGTATATATTGACTCCTTTAAGATGAAAAGGAGTGAAGAAAGTGATGACAGTTTAAGATCTGAGTCAAATGGTACCTAACAGTGCAATCCTAACTACAGCTACTCTGAAACAAATCCTAACAAATTTACTGGGGCTTCAATAGAGCACAATTAGCAAAATCATCTAAAAGCAATGAAATACAAGCAATAAGACAGCTGCAATAAAATAAGAAGCAGAATTCTTAAAAAACACACACACTTTAAAAATAAGTTAAGCACCAGAAATTTAATGTTGGATGTGTTTTAATGAGAAACTACCTGATTCGCCCTTCTCAAACCAAAGCATGGACCCCAACACAGGTATCCTTTTATAGTTTAATTTTGTGGTGCATTTCTCTAAGCAGTGTGTCAAAAAAGAAAATGCACATAATAATAGTGAAATATACATAATAGTGAAAATACAGTAACATACAAAAATGCATTAGAGAAAGTTTATTGCAATAAATTGGACAATGGTCAAAACTGCATACAAAAATGTGTCTATTAAGATATACTTGCACTAAATGCCTCCCTGCCCCCAGACATTGACGTTTTAGTTTGTGGTACCATATAACGTTTCATTGACCAAAACTCCACTTCACTGCTCTGGCTGCTTCATGCGTGAGTCTCAGAAGTTTTGCTTTTGACACCAAATCGCTGATGAATTTTCATGGGGATTTTTTTAAAAAATAAATCACAAAATGCTGATGCATCTTCAAGAGGATTTAAAAAGTAAATAAATTACAAATTGCTGCAGAAATGTGGAGAACTGAAGATTAGAAAATGTGAAAATAAAAAAAATCCTTCCAGTAGCACCTTTAAGACCAACTAAGTTAGTTCTTGGTATGAGCTTTCGTGTGCAAGCACACTTCTTCAGATACACTGAAACAGAAGTTGCCAGATCCTTCTATATAGTGAGAAGGTGGGGAGGGGTATTACTCAGAAGGGTGGTGGGAATGGGAGATTGGCAGATAGCTGAGATGAGCCTGCTGACGACTCTTAACGACTGTAATAGGTCTTACAGGAAAAGGCAAGGGGTGAGACCTATTACAGTCGTTAAGAGTCGTCAGCAGGCTCATCTCAGCTATCTGCCAATCTCCCATTCCCACCACCCTTCTGAGTAATACCCCTCCCCACCTTCTCACTATATAGAAGGATCTGGCAACTTCTGTTTCAGTGTATCTGAAGAAGTGTGCTTGCACACGAAAGCTCATACCAAGAACTAACTTAGTTGGTCTTAAAGGTGCTACTGGAAGGATTTTTTTTATTTTGACTATGGCAGACCAACACGGCTACCTATCTGTAACTAGAAAATGTGAGAAACTGAAAGGTTCACCCATTCTAGATATAATGAACACAGCAGAACTTAGGACCATTGTGCACGATTGTGCAGTTAGCTTCCCTAACTGCAAATATGTTTTGATAATAAATAAATATGGCATTTTCAAAGCATATGAGTGCTACACAATAAACATAACAGTTAGTTATGCTTGCAGTGTTTGATGCTTGCAGAGTACTCTATTCAGGGGGGAAGTGTAGTCGATGAACTTTTGCACTATGAAGGCTGCAAATGCTTTGGAAATCCATATTGGCAGGGGCTTCATATTAAGCTTAATGCCTCTCTCGGATGATAACAGGTCAAACAGTCAGCACCAAGAATTGGATTAGAAATTCTGGCTTAAAATTTGCAGAGTTCCACTTAAATCCTAGCTGAGCATACATACAAGATAATATAAGTCACTCTCCAGGTACTGTAATTCTACACAGAATGTGGCTATTTAATCCTACGATTTTAACTTTGGGGCACCCCTGCCGCAAGCAAGCAAAGCTGCCTATTGTGATATCATGGCCTCACAAGCTAATAGCAAATTTTCCATTACATTTTATCTGTTGAGGGTCAGGTGGCTTTTACATAGAGACCTTACAGAAAACAGGATGCGCAGTGTGGGCTTCGCTATGGCCTCGTGCACAGTGTAGAGAGTGAATTATGCTATCACTCCAGATTGCATGTGGCACAACTCCTCAGAAACTTCCCTATACTGAATAAAGTAAACATACTAACTAGGGGTAGAAGCGTTGATTTTTATATTAGCTGGATGTAGCTTTAGTTGCTTCATCATTGATTGACAAAATCTATTCTGAGAGTCAAAGACAATTTGCAAGGGGTTATTTTAGTTTCAGTGTACTACTGAAAAAGAAATCTATTGCAGATGGTCTTTTTAACTACGACTGCTTACATAAATTACATAATTCCCACACTTGCTCCAATATCTCTAAGAGTCGCTTATGTTACTTTTTTATTATACAACTTCAGATTGACTGATTCAACTGAAATAAAGGCACATAGGTAAGATACTCTTCAATAAGTTGATAGTGAAACACCTGAGGTTACTAAAATGTGATTAAGTGGGGACCTGTCTTTCCCTCCTTTTGCTTCTGTTTCTGCGCAAAGTGCCCTGCAGAATGGTGGCTCTAAAATCAAATCCAATTAGCAAAAAACCTTGGTATTTAACACTTTGTGTGAGGAGGGGCTTTCCAGGTCCACTCAATATCCACAATGCTGGGGAATCACAGCTGTTAAGGACCAGTGAACATAATTCATTCTGATTAAAACTGAGGCCTTTTCATTTAAATTAAAGATCCCTCCGCCACCCATTCAAGCTCAGGGCATTTGTCAGCTTGGTTTCATTTTAAAATAATGCAGCAGTTGCTTTAGAATTGCACTGTTTTCTGGGCACCTAGGTCCACAGATCAACTCAGGATTTCAGGGAGCCCTTGATCTGATTCCAGATGTTTTGTTAATAGCACAGTCCAACTCAGGAATGTGCAAATCTCACCTGAATCATCTCTATTCACCTAATAGTTCAGGAAGTGCTGTTTATGTGCACCTTACACAGGGTTTACATTCCAGGGAGTTGCACATAAAGCTGAAATCATGTATAGCCCAAAGAAACTGAAGGTACATTCTTTCACCACTGGTGGACGTGCCCAAGGATTAAGGCTTTCTGGGAGATGATATATAATGAATTCAAAAAGGTATTTAAATATACCTTCTTGAAGAAACCAGAGGCCTTTCTCCTGGGCATAGTCGGCCAATTGGTGTTAAAGAAGGATAGAACTTTCTTTATGTATGCCACAACAGCAGCAAGAATACTTATTGCAAAGTATTGGAAGACACAAGACCTACCCACTCTGGAAGAATGGCAGATGAAGGTGATGGACTACATGAAATTGGCGGAAATGACTGGCAGAATCTGAGACCAGGGAGAAGAGTCGGTGGAAGAAGATTGGAAGAAATTTAAAGACTATTTACAGAAATATTGCAAAATTAATGAATATTAGAATGATGTTGGAATGAAGCTAGGTGGTTTAAGCAGAAATGCTATAAAGGTGTATGTAAAAAAGGATTGATAAGAGATGAAAATTTAAAGTTATAGTATATTAAGTTAAAGGATCATGAGAAAACAAAGAGGGAAAGAAATTGCTGACTTAACTAATTGAACTGGAATACAAAAAAAGGAGGTATGAGGAGGTCAGGGAAACAAGGATATGAATGTAAGTTATGGAAAGATTGATCTATTTTTTCATTTTTTCTTTTTAAGTATTTTTTATTTTTTTTATTTTGTATTTTGTATTCTGTATTTTTCCTGTATTTCTTATTTCTTTTTTTTGTGTAATTCTTTCTTTTTCTGAAATTTCAATAAATATCATTAAAAAAAAGAAAGAAAAAGAAATCATGTATAGCCCAAACAACCCCCTGGAACCACCTCCACACCAGCAATCCTATCTTCTGGAGCTGATGTGCTGAATGGGTCTTACTGCCCCTCCTTCTCCTCCCCCCATGCAAAGCTCTCTGCCTTGCTTACCTGACTCTGGGAGACTGTTGCACAGACTCTGGAGTCTCTCCACCTTAAGAGCATGTAATTTGTGCAATTCCAACTGGTCGGCTGCTAAGTGTGTAAAGTTGAAATGCATGTAAGTTGTGAGTTGACTACACAGAGCTGATGAACACCCCTCCAAGCTGAGGTCTAAACTTTGTGCAACCGAAGGAGTGGACCATAAACATTTATGCCATAATAAATTTGCTAACCTTTAAGGTGCAACAATACTCGTCCTTGTTTCTACTGCAACAGAGACTAACATGGGTAAATTTCTGGAAACTTGAAGATCAGACCATCTGAAAGATTTCCCTTGAACCTATATGTAGAATCAGCATTTTAAAAATCTAATATCCATCCCATAGGTCCTGGTCTAATGCATGTTGAATGCATTTTAATAACTCTGACTGATAGCATGTGTGCACCACGAGCAATTAGAGATTTCTCCTAGTCCCATAGTGAAGCATGCCAGTAAGAGCATTGCTTCTATGGCTTTTGTATATAGCGTCCATGCTGGCAGTGCAGTTGTTATGACAATGCATATGGAACTGGCACTGCTGTGAGAACTTCATGGGCTTTTGCCGTAATTCACCAGCCTTTTTATCGCTGTTCTACTGCAGTTACCTTAAGCAGGCAGGGTGTAGGAGAGACCTTGCTATGGAAGTCTTCAGTCACCATATTTGGGACCAGGGAGGATTTTGTCTTCAGACAAATTCTGTCTTGGGGTTTTTGCCTGCCTCAATGCAATTGTCACAACTTGCTGGCGGATAAGGCATAGCAATGGATCCTTTTGCGTGGACAGGCGGAGTCCCCAGATCCTGCACGGTCCCCCCGTCATGTGGAATAACGACTCAAGACAACGTGCTATGGGATTAAATTGGCCACAACTTTATTAAATTTCAAATGTGGGTAGACCTTGGCTCAGGCATTGGGCGTTCTCCCTCCCCGGTCCCCAGCCGGGGACCTAGGGAGCATCAGGGTTATCCAGTGTGGGGGGGGGGGATGGACCGGCTCTGGAGAACATATGTTCAAGCAGAGATGGCCGCCCCCGTAACGCCACCGCCGCAGGGGAGAGCAATGACGACCTTTCGGTGTACGGCCAAAGCCTCCCTTCAGAAAACCCCTTTAACGGGAAACCCTGGTATCGCCGCCGCAAGAGGAAGATGGACAAAAGGATTCCGCCCAAGGCCTGATACCGCCAAAGTTGTGACGTTTTGCTACGGGAAAGGCGAAACCTGCCAATGCAGGGAAATTCCTTTCCGGCCCTTTAACAGCGACCTTAATGTAGCAGCGCCCGCATACCTGTGAAGAAAAGTTAATCTGCAAAACCTGTGAAGACAAGTTAACCTGCAAAATAAGACATTAACTGAGGGTGGGTAGGGTGGGAGAAGCTCTGGAGCCAAGTGAGGATTCCTAGGTAAGATCCTCCCTCTATTGTGTGGGCAGGTAATCCCTCCCCTACCTGGCCTGGTCTCCTTGGCAACGCTTCCCCCAGGTGGGATTGGACAACTGACTGAGGTAGGCGGAGACCTCCAGGTATCACACCTGAGGGAAGGCAAAGCCAAGCCTATGCTGTTGGGGCCACTCCAGATCTAGGGGCTGCACGCGTCCACGCAAAGGGCGCCCCCCGTTTTAAGCGGGGAGCGGTCATTGCGTGGACAGGCGGAGTCCCCAGATTCTGCACGGTCCCCCCGTCATGTGGAATAACGACTCAAGACAACGTGCTATGGGATTAAATTGGCCACAACTTTATTAAATTTCAAATGTGGGTAGACCTTGGCTCAGGCATTGGGCGTTCTCCCTCCCCGGTCCCCAGCCGGGGACCTAGGGAGCATCAGGGTTATCCAGTGTGGGGGGGGGGGATGGGCCGGCTCTGGAGAACATATGTTCAAGCAGAGATGGCCGCCAAGTGAGGATTCCTAGGTAAGATCCTCCCTCTATTGTGTGGGCAGGTAATCCCTCCCCTACCTGGCCTGGTCTCCTTGGCAACGCTTCCCCCAGGTGGGATTGGACAACTGACTGAGGTAGGCGGAGACCTCCAGGTATCACACCTGAGGGAAGGCAAAGCCAAGCCTATGCTGTTGGGGCCACTCCAGATCTAGGGGCTGCACGCGTCCACGCAAAGGGCGCCCCCCGTTTTAAGCGGGGAGCGGTCATTGCCAAAGGATCAGAGTGTCCCCTTAAAGGGATCCGGGGGAGGTGCTTTGGGCTGGATGCCAGGGTGGGGAGCTGATGGGCTATAGAACTCACAAAATGGCAGTCTTGTGGTGATCACCCCAATTTGGTGTATGTCATAGGGAGATCCTTAACCTTGGATAACCCTGCCAAATAATCAACTAGCAGATAGGTTTGTTGATTCAGGTTACACACCTGATGCCTCCACCAAAGCCTGTTAACAGCTGTAATCAATAAAGCTGTGGCCTGCTTAAATCCCAGTTGGTTGTGCTGTGGTTACTGCATCCTTATCATGCCTTCGCCCCACCACCCGCAACCCCACTGAGCCTGGACCTGCAACACATGTATTTTAATATATTACAAGCCATGCTTACTTGAGGGAGTTCTGCATGTTAGGCTACAATAAAAAGTAAATCAGCAGTGAATATTAATGCTTTTAAAATGGTTTAATGGTTTTCAGCTGATACCAAATGTTCATTTTCATAGGCACTGTAAATATACGCAGGAAGTGACATAAGTATTATTCCAGCAAGTTTAAAATTTCATACATCAATACTTGCAGCAAATTCTACTACCTTGTAGCTTTAGGACCATATTCAATTACATTATCTCTTTTAATAACACTAAGTGCCTTTGCTCCTTCAGATGACACAGTGCATTCCAGTAAAACCAAATGAAGCATTTTACTCTTCCTATTACAGGCATGTAAGAGCAAAAGACCAAAAGACCCTTTTGACTTACAAAGACAAAGATTTTTCTGATAAGGTGATATTTCTTGTTTCCTATTTTCCCCCTAGATCATTGATTGCTTATCTGGCATTTCTCTCAATTTCATACTCTGAAAGAGTTGGGAGTTATTTCTGCCATTAATAGACTACTGAAAAAAAGATGCCATGTTTCCTGTTACAAGGCCCTTCAAACACTTACCGGTATTCCCCCTTCAAACATTTATTTCAGCGAGCCAACCTGACAGTGATGTGGGATTGAGGACTGCCGTGATCATTCTGTGATATTATGGCAGTGGACAAAGCTGTATTGTAACTTTTGAATAAAGTTTAAAGAACCACATTTATTTCCTCACCAGGCAACTACAGTATCAAGCGGCAAACTTCCTGTTTGAATGGTGAGGTCTTTCATATCGCCTCACATCACTTCAGATACAACGGTTTTCAGCGGGGCTGCCTATATATTTTGTGGTCAATTGAGTAATCAGGTCCTGAGAAACCAGGTGATAGGTGTGTTATGAGTAAAAGAGCCCTACATTGGATTGATTAGATTGCTCTGGGAATCCTTGCCTGGAAATAAAAGTATAATTGGAATAATCTCTTCAGGGTGAACATTCTAATGAAAAAGTGAAAGAATAGTATTAAGAAGTGGAGGGAAAGTAACCGCACTAATTACTCCAGAATTATGAGTTTATCCATAGTTAAACTATGGATTTATTTGGCATTCCACATCCACTGAGCATGTTCTGTCTTCATTATTGGACTCCCGCCGCCTAATACACTCAATTTACATCCACCCCACCAAATATTATTTGTACTTCTGCAAATGTTGTGTGCCGGTATCTCTCTTGTGTGTGGTGCTATGTAAAGCAAAGGTAAAGGACCCCTGGATGGTTAAGTCCCGTCAAAGGCAACTATGGGGTGCGTCACTCATCTCACTTCAGGCTGAGGGAGCCAGTGTTTGTTCACAGACAGCTTTCCAGGTCATGTGGCCAGCATGACTAAACTGCCTCTGGCACAATGGAACACCGTGATGGAAGCCAGAGCACACAGAAACACTGTTTACCTTCCCTCCACAGCGGTACCTATTTATCTACTCGCAGTGGCATGCTTTCAAACTGCTAGGCTGGCAGGAGCTGAGACAGAGCAACAGGAGCTCACCCTGTTGTGGGGATTCAAACCACCAACCTTCCAATCAGCAAGCCCAAGAGGTTTGGTGGTTTAGAACACAGCGCCACCACATAGCACCCACACCAGTGCTATGTGGTGCCATTTGGCTACATATGGAGTGTCAGAGAATGGAGACTGCTAAGGGCATATGACACATCCAGATATCTTCTGGATGTGGGTCATGTGGGTTTTGAAGAAGCAGGTGAATACCTAAGAAAAGGAAGCATTTCACCAAAGGCCATTCCCACCTGCTCCATTTAATGCAGATTATGGGCATACTTAGGAACAATGCCATTTGAATTTAACTAAAACTATAGCCCCTTTGCACCAGCTTTTTAAAAGCATGAAATATCATTTATAGCATACTGTAACCAAGGCTGCAATTCCTAGTTAACAAAGAGAGTTTTTTTTCTCCTGGTATCTGAACTATTTTCATTTGCATTTTTGCACTAAGGTGCTTAGAAATGTATGGCTCAATGAGAAAATGTAAACAATGGTAATGGAACAGTATCTCTCTCTATCTCTCGCTCTGAGAGAGAACTTTTCATTTCTGGATTCATCATATTTTGGAAGGGATTAATTTAATTCTATATAAAAACCTTACAGACAAGTTCCCGAGTAAATCGGGGGGGGGGGGAGAGGGCTTTTATTTGAACACAAGTGGTTGACTAAGGCATGTTTCTCACACATTTTTCACACGAACGGCATATGCAGAATAATTTTAACAAAGTTGAGGATTAAAAGCTCTGGTGATTTCCTACTTCCTTTGACCTAGTTGGACATTTCTAGCTTGAATGATGCAAAGACTACATGATTTGCCTTGAAGCTTCTGTTTTTTAAAAAAATAAAATGTAAAAGTAAAACCACCTTTTCTTTATATGAATAAAACAAGAGGAAGAGGAGATAATGGTGGGGAATGATGTTCATTTCAGAACTTCAGGAACATATGTTCCAGTAATCTACTGGGTTCAATTTCCAGTTGTGCCAACACTTATCCCAAATTTTCCTATGTTTGGTTTACTTTTCATCAGGGCAAAATAATCTGTGGATATTTGTGCAGCTAAGCAACATGGACAAACATCCGTGGGGGTGGGAAAACGTGTTATCATATAATTTAGTCACTAGATGACACTGGTATTAGTTGTATCCAGGTGGAATCAGTAGCTTCCTGTTGCTGTTATGTTCTGGAAGAGGCAATAATGTATTATATAGCTTCCTGGTTGTGTTTTCCTCCAAGCTTTCCATGATGGAAGGAGTATAAATATTGAATATGCTCAGGGTTGTTGAAAACATCCAAATATGGATGTTCGTTGGCACAGAATTACTCTCAATAGGACATGCATTCCAATGTTTATTATTCCCATCCACAGTTAGTCAACAACACAAAAAGACTGGCCTGCTGCTACTATATTTAGGTGGTTGTTTCTTTCTGAGGGAGAAAAAAACACCAAATAAATATTTTTCACCTGTGCTGAAGTTGTTGAGGAAACCAAGGATGTAGGGGACACTCTAACTCTATTTGGGCATTTTTCTACTTGTGTGTTCAATGCACAAAGGGGGAGAGAGCAAGTACAAGCCTGCTAGTTCCCATCCCACGGCCATTGGTCTGCAGGAGCTGGAGGATTAACCTCTGCTACAGAGAACCTACTCGACTTATGTAAGCTCCGGGTGTAATTGAGGACCCTGGAAAATTAGGATAACCTATCATGACAGGAGTCAACAGAAAACTCTGCTGCTGTAGAAGGATTGCAGCAGGGACAGTGACATGTTGACTGAACACAGAAGAATAATTTAATAATAAATTAATAATCATTAAATTTAATATATTCTAATAATATTTATTTATTCATTTACAAAAATGGCCGCCAATATTAAGGGGCAGGGAATAGCAAGGTGGTGAAATCAACAATTAAAAATGATGTTCCAAATACAAAATACCACAAGTCAGTAGATCAGGTTAATGCACCAAATGTATGCCTGAGTACGAATTTTGTGGATTTTCTGAGACTGTGGGCAGGTAAAGGAGAAAACCTTGAAGGAATAAAGCTGGAGATTTCATAAATCCACAAGCCTAGGTTAATTTAAAGGGGGGGGGAATAACTTTATCTTGATAGGCATGTCTGTCTTATTGTCTGTCTTTCTCTGCCTCTCAATATTGTGCACATTAGTGACCCAATTGGTATAACTTTTCCCTTCAGCTTCCTTTAGGTGAAATCTTGTTTTTTTCTTTCCTCTGTATACCACAGTAGGCAATTTTGTCTGTGTGCCTGCTCAGGCAGATGAGTGAGCAAAAGAACCCAACTAGGTCCCAGGGAGAGAAGTGTAACCAGCCTCTGTTAAATCCCTTCTGAGTGCTTGTGGTCTAGGAGACAATTTGCTACAACAGAGTTAGTTGGTGGGCATCAACTGTAATAGGCCAACTGGGACCAAATCCTTCAGCTATTTAGGTTTAAGTCTACCCTGGGGCTTCTATCAGTGCAAGTTAGAAAGATGATTATTCGCAGAATGGGCCAGGGTGGTTGCAGCTTTGTCGCTTCTGATGGACCCATCAAAAAGATGGGTTTAATTAGAATTTCAGCTAACTTCCTTCTGCAGTAAAGTTTCCCCCCCTCCCCAACCTAACTTAAATGAAAAGGGGAAATGAGGGCACAGCAGCTTTTGCACTCTTCGTTTATTTTAACCTCAACTACAGCAGACTTTATTTGCTCATTATGGGAGGAGACAGACTCTCCACCACCGTGGGTTGAGAAGCTGGCTTAACTACAGTGTAAGGTGTGGGCGACTTGTGAAACTGTGATTAATCTAAAATGGAAGCAGATGCTTCTGATCTCTTCCTCACAAACAAGCAGGAAGAGAGAGGAGCACAGAAGGTGCAAGCCCAAGGATCGCTGCAACTTATACTCGTAATGCTATATCCCAGGCTTCCTCAACCTTGGCCCTCCAGATGTTTTTGGCCTACAACTCCCATTATCCTTAGCTAGCAGGACCAGTGGTCAGGGATGATGGGAACTGTAGGCTCAAAACATCTGGAGGGCTGAGGTTGAGGAAGCCTGCTATATCCTGTTCTAGCGCTCCATCAAAACGAGGCCAGGATTTGATTATTTATTATTTATATTTATGGGTCACCACATCATATAGTGACATAGAGTAAATTAATCAGAACAATTTTTCAAACAATGTCAAAATATACAAATGCATGCCAAACCAGCATAAATGAATAAATGAAAGCTAAACACAGCTCATTTTAAAAGGTAAGCCCAAACCATTCTGAAGAATGAACCAATCATCATCAAGCAGCAGCATAGAACGTACTAAAAATGATGATAACATATATTAAAAGGCGGTCATGTTAAAGTTATCAAAGGGTCTGGGAGAATATAAGTATTTGCCTCGTGCTCAGAGGGCATTAATGTGTGGCACTAGGGAACCCTTTCCCTCTGTCAGGGGTGCCCAGGTTCCATGAATCTGATCCTGTGGAGATGAGGAGGAGTAAATAAGGAGGAGGAGAAAACCATCCATTCATAGTGTTCATGATATAACCAACAAGTATTAGGTGTATGTCTAAAATATGGAAAGGTAAACAGAACATTGGGGTGTTGTGGGTGGAGTGCTGGACTAGGACCTGATAAACCAAGGTTCAAATCCCTATTCGGTCATGAAGATCAGTGGGTGAAATCAGAATCTCTCTCTTTCTCTGCCTAACCTACCTCATGGGCTGGTTGAGGTAGAGATGGGCATGTGACCACCGTGAACTCCTCAGAGGAAAAGTGGGATGAGGTGGGATATAAGCATAACAATAAGTGAAATGAAATGAAATACACACTTATCAAGGAGCCAGGATTGGCTCCCTCAGTGGCAGATTCAGGCCTGTTCTGCCTTACATTCAAGGTGTGACCCAAGAACATGAATGTGAATATGTAACTAAAGCACCCGGTGGTAGCTGCCTAGAACACCTCAAGGTTGTTGATTTAGGATATGCATTTTACAATCTCTGGAATAAGGCAGGGTCTCTTGGTAGTATAAACAAACCATAAACCTTTCATGAGGAAAATACAACCCCCGTCATAAATTCACTCATGAATAAGTGCTGTTTTATCCTTTAAAGGCCCGTGCATGTGATACAAGCTTGAACATTTACAATGCACTTTAAATCAACAAGGTGATTCATTTTACCTGTGAATCCAAGAGTGCCTTCCCCTAAAGTAAAAGCTAAGTATTATGCCATGGCACTCCTTAAGATGCTGATAAATGCTAACACTTACGGTAAATGCATTACTAAATACACATGGTGAGACACAGAGTATGGTTATATCAGCACTACAAGATAATTTTGAATGAAAAGCCCTCAAAGTGGGTGGGGGGAAGTTTCCTGGAAGATACAGGGAGGGCACAAGTGGGGTACCAACAGTGGCATGGGAAGTGGTGAGGACTGTGGCAATGTCACTGGGATGTCACTGAGTGGAATCCTATGTAGTGGTAAGGCCATCATTGAGTCAGCACAAAGTTTTCTGATTGTGTAGTGGGACTTTCCCTCCCTCCTCCTCCCTGCACTCTCTCCTAAATCTGTTCTAGGGGCTCTGTCAACCCTACAGAGCAGATTTGGGGAGGGTGCATGGGGAGTAGAGAAGGGAAAGTCCCATCATGCAAGTGGAAATCTTTGTGCTGATGGGAATGTCTTAGTAGGATATTGGCCAAAGAACCCTAAGAAGGAAGAGAAGGAGCTCTGAAGTTGCCCACCAGAAGTTAGCTCCTGGACAACAGACTAAACAAGCACACAGACCACAGTCTTCCCCATTATGGGGAGATGTACTGTATTTCTATTTAAACTATAGCAATTATTTCTATATTTTGCATCTACATACATAAATCAACATACACAAATTTCATGCAGCTCCATGCCCTCTGCCATTTACTTTTTGGGTGGTGCACTTCTAACTTTTTGACTATCCTAGCAGGAAGGCGGTTGAGAAGATGTGTCTTGACTAAAAGATAATAATTTTAAGTGCAAATGAAAAGTCCTACTCAATAAGACCAAAGGTTCAGCCAGTCATTTTGAAAGAAGCCCACCAATGGAGCTGAAGGGAACAGCCCTTCTCTTAATGTTCCTCCTTTGGAACTGATACTCAAGAGTTTTACTGTCCCTGAACATGACATCTCCATTTAGCAAATGGTCATTGATAAGCCCACCCTCCACGAATCTGTCCAATCTCTTTTCAAAGCCCATTTGACATGCTTTAGAACAGGCACTTTGTCCTGTTTCTTACAGCAAACTTAACACTGACTGTTATGTGATGCAATCCACAGAAAGCTAGGAACACCAAATCCCTTGAGCTAACAGCCTTAGGTCTCAGGCCTGCCTCGGCATGTGTGCATGCGTTAGCTTTCCGGCAGAATTGTGGAAAAGGGATGCTGGCGTGTTCAAACAAGCAAATCTGCACATGTATTCTGCAGAGGTACAGTGCCTACGAGAGCATTGTGCTGGCAATCCTGGCTTGGGCAGGGGTTCAAGCTTCAGTGGAATCATCAAGACGTATGTGCCTGGGTTGGCCCTACTGTGAGACAGAGTGAGGCAGCTGCCTCAGGCAGCAAATTCTGAGGGGTGGAAAGCGGCTAGAAATGTGAGCCATGTGGTCTGCCCTGCAGCCCATAGGTTGGCTTGCTGCGCTGGCATGGCCAGCGCACCAATGAAATATCCTGAGGTGACCTGCTTCAGGCAGCATGTTCCACAGCGGGTGGGAGATCCTGAGGCAGCCTTGGTGGCAGCTGCTTTCAACTCAGGGAAACTGACGATGCAGCCAAAAGTTGAGGAGAGCAGCAGCAATGCCTCACGCAATGCCCCCCTTTTAACCTTTACTCTTGGTGGAAAGGAGGTGCTCCCACAGAGAATCTGTGTTGCTGCTGGTCTCCTCCTACCCTGCCAGGGCATGGGCCCAGATCTATGGGGCTGCGTTGGTGGCACGCCTTGCCTCAGATGCCAGAAGGTCTCAGGCTGGCCCTGATAAGTATTAAGTGGTTATTATGCTTTCACTTGGGATGCGGGTGGCGCTGTGGGTTAAACCACAGAGCCTAGGACTTGCCGATCAGAAGGTCAGCGGTTCGAATCCCCATGACGGGGTGAGCTCCCATTGATTGGTCTCTGCTCCTGCCAACCTAGCAGTTCGAAAGCACATCAAAGTGCAAGTAGATAAATAGGCACCGCTCCGACGGGAAGGTAAACAGCGTTTCCGGGTGCTGCTCTGGTTCGCCAAAAGCAGCTTTGTCATGCTGGCCACATGACCCGGAAGCTGTACACCAGCTCCCTCAGCCAATAAAGTGAGATGAGCGCTGCAACCCCAGAGTCGGCCACGATTGGACCTAATGGTCAGGGGTCCCTTTACCTTTACCTTTATGCTTTCACTCAGATGTAGGCATACCAACTATTTTCTGGATCGTGGCCACAGGTTGTTTTTGTTTTTGTTTGTTTGTGTTTGTGTGTGTGATCATTTCTCTGTTGAAAGATGGTGGCTAATATATCTGAGAAACAATTGTGTTCTCGCAAGGCGGTTCAGTGGAAACAGTCTCTATTGCATCATCAATAGCCTGATGATTTACAGGGTGTTTTAAAGCAACACCTCAACAAGTCACTGATTGTTATTTATACATATACATTAGCTCATTTCATTTTGTCCTACAAAATGTTGTTGTTGTTGTTTAGTCATGTCCGACTCTTTGTGACCCCATGGACTAGAGCACGCCAGGCACGCCTGTCTTCCACTGCCTCCCACAGTTTGGTCAAACTCATGTTCATAGCTTCGAGAACACTATCCAACCATCTCGTCCTCTGTCATCCCCTTCTCCTTGTGCCCTCCATCTTTCCCAACATCAGGGTCTTTCCCAGGGAGTCTTCTCTTCTCACGAGGTGGCCAAAGTATTGGAGCCTCAGCTTCACGATCTGTCCTTCCAGTGAGCACTCAGGGCTGATTTCCTTAAAAATGGATGCGTTTGATTTTCTTGCAGTCCATGGGACTCTCAAGAGTCTCCTCCAGCACCATAATTCAAAAGCTTCAATTCTTCAGCGATCAGCCTCCTTTATGGTCCAGCTCTCACTTCCATACATCACTACTGGGAAAACCATGGCTTTAACTATACGGACCTTTGTTGGCAAGGTGATGTCTCTGCTTTTTAAGATGCTGTCTAGGTTTGTCATTGCTTTTCTCCCAAGAAGCAGGCGTCTTTTAATTTCGTGACTGCTGTCACAATCTGCAGTGATCATGGAGCCCAAGAAAGTAAAATCTCTCACTGCCTCCATTTCTTCCCCTTCTATTTGCCAGGAGGTGATGGGACCAGTGGCCATGATAACAAAATAAGAGACAGCAATTCCTGATTTCTGTTTTGAGATCTTTCCTAACAACGACTATAAAGATGTCATTTCTCTTTAAATGACCTTGTGGGTACCAAAGCTCATCTGCAACCTCATTTATGAAGCATGCAAGGGGCTCTTTTTTCTCTTTGGATTCTTTACAAACACACACACACACACGCACGCGCACACACGTTTGAAACAGATAACTTTATATTCAATGACATTTGCAAGTAAATGTGATTGCTAGAGAAATAGAGATGAAAGTCTCATTGATTTGAATTGAAAATCGAAAGGAAGCTTTTCCTGAAGTTCAAATGCTGCATCGCAAATCACAGGAGTCATTAATTCCAGCATGCAAGCACTTTTCAAAATGGGCTCTCTTGATGTAACAGGGGAGCTTAAGCTGTGGCACGGGAACTGACGAGAAAGGCCAAATAATTGATTGTGCTTCATTCATTAAACCAGCATGGTCTTCACACCTTTTTGGTTCTGTGCCAGCTCTGCCGCCCTGCCTCTTTTTGTTGATGCAGCACATTTTTCTACATAATTTCTTGTCTGTAACTTAGGAGGTCAAGTATAGCTGCTGTAAATTAAAAACGAAGTCCAAATGCTTCCTTTTTTTGTATATATAACTGAATTAACAGAAATAAAGCCGATCTTCCACTCAATCCAATATTGCACTGAAACCTCTTCCCTTTGTAAGTGTATGCATGCTCAGTTGTATGCATACTCAATAAGTAACTGTATAACCTTCGGAAGACATCTGAAGGCAACCCATTTTTAGGGACATTTTTAATGTCTGATGTTTAATTATGGTTCTGTATATGCTGGAAGCCACCCTGAGTGGGCAGGGTACAAATAATAAAATTATTATTATAAGTAGAGCTATGTGTCATCAGCATATTGCTGACAACATACCCCAAAGCTCCAGATGACCCCCACTCAGCAGTTTCATGTAGATTTCAAACAGCACGGGGGATAAAATCAAACCCTGAGGAACACTATATTGAAGGTGCCATGGGACCGAAGAGCACTCCCCAAGCATCACTTTCTGGAAAAAAAGCCTTCAAAGTAGGACTGGATCCACCACAAAGTGGTGCCACCCACCCTGAATTCAGACAGCCACTCCAGAAGGATATAATGGCTGATGGTAGTGAAAGCCATTGAGATGTCAAGGAGAATTAACAGGGACACATTTCTCCATCACTCTCCTGATGGAGGTCATCATACTGGGCAACCAAAGCAGTTTCTTTGCCAAAACTGGGCCTAAACCCCAATTGAAATGGATCTAGAAAATCAGTTTCCTCCAGAGTGCCTGCATACCAATAAGAGAGAGATATAAAACAGGACTCCTGATGTTGACTGGATTCCATGGGAGGGAAGTGGAGTTTGGAAAGTGGAGATTTAACTCATCTAGTTTGCTTTTCTATAATATTCCATATATGCAAATCAAGGATGGCCAACCTGTGGGGTTCCAGATGTTGTGTGACTCCTATCAGGCTCAGCTGATGGGATAATAACATCTGAAGGGCCACAGGTTCCACATCCTTGCTATAAAACCTATAAAACAACGTAAGAGCAATCATCAGTGTTGATGTTGTCCCTACTGGGCTACCTGATGAATAAGGCTAAATATAGGAAACGAATTACTCCAGAGCCATAGTTTCTGCCATTAGCATTTGCACACAGTGCTCCTTACTATTCTGGAATAGCATTTGGATGAAGAAAACAACATTTGCATCAAATAGTGCAATAGGTTTGCTCCCTTTAAAGCACTCTATTTTTGAACAACCCACTGCAATACTCAATATACATCCCCTGATATTCCCATTGCCTGCAAATATTCAATTAAAAGTACGTTTCAGAAATTAAATTACAATGTGGTTTTAACTGAAGGTATGAAATACTACATTTGCCCTGGCATTCAAGGAAAGGCTGTACTTAGCAATTTGCTTAATGGCTCCAAACATGTGATCTCAACTTAATAAATGAAAGTGCCCTCAGCTAGCACAGAATCTACTGGGGAGAGATGTCCTATATAATCTACTAGAAGGAAAGGATTAAATGATATTAATTTGCTGCACACCATGTAACTGTCAATATTTTTAAATGGAGGGTTGGCATCATCTCATTTCTGCCAAAGGTCACATGTGTCATCCAATGCCAACTGTGTTTTACACAGCGGCAATTTCAAAGATACCTGCAGATTCATGAAGCTTCAGGACCACCTCAATGGTACATTGTAGTGAATTATCTTCCACATGTGTGTGTGTTTAAAAAAACTAACAAAGCATGTTCATTGCCCTTCCCCCAATGCATAATACAGGTATCTTTCATAAACAACAGGACTCTGTTTATGAAATTGTAGCATCAGAGTTGCCTTCTGCATCCCTACTTGTCTGATTCTGTGTGCAAATGTCTGCTTCTACACTTTCAAAGATTTAGGCCCTGCCAGTTTGCAAAGTCAGGGAGTGAGTCTATCGTGTTTTCTGACCCTTCTGTACAACCTGGTTTTGTTGAATTGTCAGAATTCAGCCAGCACTGAAAAAGACCCCATGGCTTATATCCCAAGGGGTTTTGTGCAAGCAGAGCTCCCGCAATTGTCACCTATCCTCCCTATTGACTACAGCCTCCATGCTGCTCTAGAGCAGGCTTCCTCAGCCTCGGTCCTCCAGATGTTTTTGGCCTACAACTCCCATGATCCCTAGCTAGCAGGACCAGTGGTCAGGGATGATGGGAATTGTAGTCTCAAAACATCTGGAAGGCCGAGGTTGAGGAAGCCTGCTCTAGAGGTTTAGGGAAGTTTTTAATGTTTGATTCTATTTTTAATATTCTGTCAGGAGCCGCCCAGAGTGGCTGGGGAAACCCAGCCAGATGGGCAGGGTATAAATAATATATTATTAATAATATCAATATCATCATCATCAAGGTGACCCCCACACTCAGCTTTTGGGGGGTACTGCAGTGGGTAGCGAGAACAGCAAAACCCACAGTCACCACCCTGTACAAGTGGAAGTTCTTTCTCCTCATATGGTACAGAACCTTTGTATGCTACATATTAGCTTTGTTTTATTTATTAAATGTCTTTCTAAATTGCTATTATCAAGATTTCAGCTTGAATGAGAATTGTAACATTTGGAAGAGTTGAAGCTTTTTCATTACCAGTGCAAATGCTTCAGCAAATTAAGCTGCAGCTCAGAATTATGAACATTGTGGGATGTGTGGCTCTCAAAGCCCTGGACCTGTGGCAGCCTGAATTCACCTTCCCTGCTGCTGTCCTTAGTGAACTTCTGGGGGTCATCCTTTGGGCCAAGGCCAACTCACTGCAATGCTGGCCAGAGTAGTTGTGCCCAATGAAAATGCTCCATCCCACAAGGCCAGCTTTTCTCAACCTGTGGGTCCCCAGATGTTGTTGAACTACAACTCCCATCAGCTAGCAAAGCCAGAGCTCAGGGATGATGGGAGTTGTAGTCCAACAACATCTGGGGACCCACAGGTTGAGAACCGCTGCGGGGACCCACAGGTTGAGAACCGCTGCACTAGGCAGCCAAAAAGTTCAGAATCATTACAGGGAAATCTTCAGAGCAAGGAACACTTTTGGGAGAAGATTTGCAACTTTTAATTTGGGCCAGTCACCATTGCATTGCAGGGGGTTGGTCTAGATGACCGTTGGTGTCCCTTCCAACTCTACAAATCTATGATTCTGTGGTCAAGCAACATGAATAAAGCTGCATGTCACCTTCCCACCTGCACAATTCCTCTGCAACGGGTAGATGATTCATTGGAGGGAGGGTGCCCTGTCCTCTAGCTGCTAAGAGAGCACTACTCACGAGCAATTAGCACCTTCCTTGACTCAATATGCCTTACTCATGTGTGTGAGACAAATGATCCTGCCTTTGTTAATAGATTCAGTGGAGAAAATCACTCTCGACGCTAAATTTTAAAATTAGATTATTTTTAATCTGATGGCAACTTTCCAGAGGGAATTGCGTTGACACTTTCAAATTACTTCACTTGGGATCTCAAGTCAAATTAGAACAGAAAAGCATTCGATGGAAAAGGCCACTTTGGGAAGTAATACATTTTACACTTCTTTCTTACGCCACTTTTACAATCTATGGTTTGCCAGTCCAATCATATGGAAAGGTAATCCATTAAAAAAAAAAGTGGGGGTGGGGAGCAACATTAATATTTTCATATCATTTCAGACAACTACCTGACTGATGACAGGTAAATACACACTGGCAGATGTTGGATTTCAGTAAAAAGATGAACTTTAGGACAGAATTTTTATCTGCAATAAGATATATATCTATATATGGATAGGCAAGTATAATCTCAGTTAGATGATAGCTTGTTTGATTGGATTACCAGGATACTGGAATATTTCTACAAACTATTGAAAATATTCATATTAAAACTCTATAATCTGATATGGCAGGGCACTGCTGATAGCTTGAGATAGGTCAGCTTAGTTCAGGGGTAGCAAACATGGTCCCTTCAAGACATTGAGGGACTACCAACTCTCAGCATCCCTGACACTGACCCTGCTGGCTGAGATGATGAGAGTTGTAGTCCAATAGCTGGAGAGCAGTATGTTGACTAGCCCTGGTTCAGTTACTAGCAGAGTTATTTGTCAGCTTTGGTGTGGACGGGAAGGAGATGATCCCTTTATAATCAGAAAGTCCAATACGCCAAAAGGGGACAGACAACATATAATGTTTCTATATGTGAATTTACCACTAAAGTTTTATTTGTGAACCAAATTTTCACAAGGTTCAGCTTTCGTATTGAAATTTGCAATTTCAACCCACAAGAATGTTTCATCCAGCTACAATGCACCTTACACAAAGGAAATTAAAACAGAGTTTCCCTGTTAATTTAAGTTGTGCAAAAATGAAAACTAAACTAAACTGGTAGTTCTGGCCCCATTCTGCAAGTGCTTTTTAAGAGTGTGTGAACTGACTGCTGAATCAGAGCAAAGTCCCCCTAGTCCAGGACTAGATTTCTTAAGCTGCCAAAGTTTGACTGTTTTTTTAATCTGTGCAACCAGTCACTCCCATTTTCCTACACAGGCAACAGCCATTTTGCATGGGGGTTATGTTCCTGGCCCCCGCACACGTTGACTGAGTGCGTATAAGCATATTCAGCCCTGTTCCACCCCACCCTGGCCTCATTATGCCCCGTTCCCCCCCCCCCATTCTTCCTTCTTCCGGATCAACAACTGTGCATCATTTGGACATGCCTAAAATGGTCACCATCTGTACAAACCTCCACTTCCTGTTTGCAGATTTCAGCTCTGTAAACACAAAGTATTTACTATGTGAACAACTCACAGGTCACTGCATTGTGAGTCCCTTGTGAGGCAGTGGCAATATTCCAGCTTCCTATGGAGGCTCTAGCAGTTGGGCTAGGGCCAAGGATTCAGACAGCAAGGGGGGTGGGTCTGATTACTCATCTTACCCTAAGCCTAGCCAACCCTACTTACTTGCTGGTAATCAAGAACATTATGGCCTCTTTTTATCCATGGTTGGCCTGGTCTGCCTTTTCTCTGCTGCCAGGGGCCAGACATCTGCAGATGGGCACAAGCAGACTCTTGCTTTCTCCCTCAGCTCGGCTCTCCAGTCCACAATTTCACCTTGCTCCCGAGACAGATGCTTTCATCAACTTACCTATAACTGGAATAAGACAGCTCTGCAAAAAAATCCAAGTCTTTCTTTTCTGCCTCCTAGTTTGCCCTAACCATCTAGCATACCCTGCAAAATTTATCCAATGAAAATAGGGACATCCTAAGGAAAAGTGGGACATTAAGTGATCAAATCAGAAACTGAGACAGCTTCTCTAAATCAGGAAAATAGGGTCTGCTCTAGAGAGACAGCAGGACGTGGAGACTCTCCTGTGTAGTTCAAGTAATCTTGGTAGTGTGCTGTTAAACATGGAAGCTCCATTTAGCTATTGGGCAAGGATTTACACTTACACAGCAGAACTTGCTCCTCTCTTTCCCATGTGTTCACCCCACACCCTCCCCACATTCAGAGCATTGCAGGGGGGGGGGACCCAGAACAGATTTTGGAGGTATGTGGAGGTGCTGTTTCCATTGCACAAGGGTGATCCTTTCACTGATGGAATAAGTTACTTAACACTACTTCAGATACAACCCATTGATGTTGATCGACCCATTCTCCATGAATTTATTCAACCTCTTTGAGGCACTTAGCATTAAAACCGTATTTCATACAAGAAAATCAACGCTGCCTTTTCTGTAAAGTTACGAACACCAAACCCTGGAGCTAAAGTGTTCCATAAAATAAATACATGCATCAGGATGGGCAACCTTTTCTAGCCTGTGGGCCACATTCCCTCCCGGGTGACTTTTTCAAAACAAACAAACTTTTAAATGAATTTTTGTTAAATATAAAAACATGTACACACTAGGGAAAAACAGGTAAGTAACAAAGCGACTTTCCAGGGGCCACACTCTAATAGTGGACGGGGCTAGAGTAGAAAAGTGGATAGAGCAATGAGATTCTTACCTTTGTTTTGTAGGCTACATTCCAGACTTACAAAAATCAGAAGTTCACCCACCCACCCACCTCCATCCATGCAATCAAAAGGCATTATATCCAACCAGGCAAAAGCATTTGAAGAAGGCAGGGGGCAGGGTTGGTTAGGCATGTGGCCTGGCCAAGGGAATGGTGACTGGAAAGGAAGCGTGGCTTGGGGAGAGTCCCAAAGTTCAGATACAAAGACCTGGATAATTTCTCATCTGTGACTGTAATCAATCAATTCATTCAAAGACCTGGATAGCTAAATTTGGGCCCTGGGCCTGAAGTTCCACATCCCTGGTTTACATTTTGCTAAAAACAACACCTCAATATTGCACTTTCCCCTGAATTTGCATGCGTGTGTTTGAAATATGTTCTGCCAGCTATAGAAAATATTAGCAACCAATTGCATTGTTGTTGTGAAGTATATTCGTGGATTGGTGTCACTGCAGGCAGATTCTGAGGACTGTGGAAGTTCATAGTCCTTTGCACCTGTCCTTTTCATTAATATCATTCCCTTGGGTAATGTCACCCTTTCCCCTAACCTTTACAGTACAAGTCACGAGTAATGAAAGTGTTTGTTGAGAACCACTATGGCATTTCTGAAGGCAGAAGATCAACATTCAGCACAGAAAACTAACCAGAGCAGGCTTTGCTGATGCACGCAACAAATGGATGGTGCCATTTTGCTCAGAGTATTCCTTTATTAATGAGATTCAACCCCTTTAGTGAACTCAGAATGTAATTGGTCAGCAGTCAAGATTCTTTCTTCAGTCTGAGTCTGTCAATAAAATTTAATTCCTTCTGGGAATGTACTTAATTTAATAGATAATAAAGCTTCTCTGGTATATGTATATAGTAGCTTTTCTGTTTTAGAAAGATCTAGAAACATTATAAATTGCAATAGTCCATTAAAGTGCAGGCATAATTTCTAATAATGTGTATGTTTCAGAAAGGGCTGTGTCCATTAAATTTCATCTAAGTGTTTCAGTTGGGGTGGGGGAACTACTTTGGTAAAATATTTGTGTAGGATTAGGAAATGTTTGCTATCCTTTAAAAAGGTTTTTAAGAATAAAGGACCCCAAATCTCTCCATTCACATTATCCTGCACACCCTGGAACTTAGATGTTTTGTAACACTAAAATGTTTGATGTCTGTTTTTTATTCCCTCTTTCAAAAACCCTCCTTCCTGGTTTAAGCACAGTCTCTTGTCACTGGGAGGCCAATGTTTGTACATTAAATTCATTACACGTGACAGCTGGATTCAAGGTAGATTGGTTATCTGAATATTCTGTCCTGTAGCAAATAAGGATAATTTGGCCACATGATGGAGCAATCAGATGGTTACTTTGCTTGTAAAAATTACAAGATTCACCACTAGGGTTGCCATATTTCAAAAAGTAAAAACCAAGATACCCCGAAAATTGTTGACTAATTTTTTAAATTGACTTGCCTAAGATCCAGGACTGTCGCCTGCCAGAAATTCCCCCCAGCTGTCATTTTTTCCTTTGAAATCTCAGTAATGTCCGGGAAAATCCAGATGTATGGCAGCTCTATTCACCACAGATAGAAAGCTGATTTTAGACCCTACTCCTTTCAGTAGGCTTTTATGGGGATTTAGTTATCTGATCACTTTTTTTGGTTTCTTGGTTTCCTTTCATCTGTTGCCTGTATATTTTGTTTTGTATTTGAAGATATATTTTAATGTTCTTTCTTGCAAAATATGCACTTCTGTCACATTTTATCCTCAATGCATATTTTTATATGCATAAAATATTTTTATATGCATTCTGGTACATTGTTTCCCACTTTGAGAACTGCATCACAAAATTTGAGAAGGAGAACTGCATTCCACTCCTCCATACATTTGTCTGGGTGGTAAGAATCAAGTCACTTCTTATCAGAATTTGCAAAGGTCAATTCCCTGAAGCTAGACATGCAAGACGGTACTTTGATTAGGACCTCACTTGACTGAGTCCTGTCCATATATGCCCCTCCTTTTTTTGTGCATCTGCTCAGCAAAGTTCTATCTACCCTGTTCAACCTCTTCAATCTCCTAAGAAGCTTAGCCAGGCTGCATGTAGTAATGTCAGCATCAACCCACTGAAGGACTGGACTATGGCCAAAAAGTGATTCATAACAGGTAGCAATAACATCTATTGACCCTGGAACTATGGTGTATTTTTAGACACTGACTGAAAGATGAAGAACATTTTGCAATGCCCATGTCTCCGTGTTAATTACATTGTTCTATACAAAGGTACTAGGATAGCGGCAAAGTTTCTACCAGGTCATTTCTGCTTTAGGAGTATTAAAGGAAAATATCAGGCTATCAGCTTTCTGGATTAGATGAAGTAAAATGCATGGCTGGCAAGATCACAGGATGAATTTGTCTAGGGGCTGTCCTTCAGACAGGAGGTGCAAGGGCAGAATATATGGTTGTTGCTCCATACGGAAAATAAAACCAAAACCCTGCACATACAAAACTGGTACATCAGACTCAGTTAGAACCCTCCTCCCGGGCATGCTAGCCTCCTTGGTCATCTAGGTTACTCTTTCAATAGATATATTGATATAGATTCGGGTGGGGAGCTTAAACTTTAGAAATTAATAAATGGTAGGATTTTGATTATTGGGAGTATTGAAGGGAAGATGGCAGGCCAGAAGAAAAGTACAAGCTAAACTTCCTTTCCAAGATAGGGTCTCACCTGGGATAGAGGCATTAACATGACAAAAGGTGTTGATGGTCCATCTAAGAGGAATCTTGGGCCTGGGCACACAGAGATTGCCATGGTGATGGGGTGTGTGTTTGAAGTGACAGGAAAACAGAGTCTTTAGAGGAAGGTGTGCTGGGAAAAAGAAGGGGAGAAGAAAGACTGAGATCCATCTTTGACCCCAGTACAGTGGTACCTCTGGTTAAGTACTTAATTCGTTCTGGAAGTCCGTTCTTATCCTGAAACTGTTCTTGACCTGAAGCACCACTTTAGCTAATGGGGCCTCCTGCTTCCGCGCCGCCAGAGCATGATTTCTGTTCTCATCCTGAAGCAAAGTTCTTAACCCGAGGTAATATTTCTGGGTTAGCGGAGTCTGTAACCTGAAGCGTATGTAACCTGAAGCGTATGTAACCCGAGGTACCACTGTACTGTACTGCTGTGTGGAACAAGCCACACTTGAAATCACCGTGCTGTAAGGGACGTGGGTGTTGCTGTAGGTTAAACCACAGAGCCTAGGACTTGCTGATCCGAAGGTCAGTGGTTCGAATCCCCGCGACGGGGTGAGCTCCCGTTGCTCGGTCCCTGCTCCTGCAAACCTAGCAGTTCAAAAGCACGTCAAAGTGCAAGTAGATAAATAGGTACCGCTCTGGCGGGAAGGTAAATGGCATTTTGGACAAGATGGATTGTTTCAAGAAGTGGCAGAGAGATATTCCTAGATTTGTCTGGCAGGGCAAGAAGCCTCGAATAAAATTTAAGATATTAACTGATGCCAAAGAAAGAGGTGGATTTGCCCTGCCAGACCTTAAACTTTATTATGAATCAGCCATGTTTTGTTGGCTGAGAGATTGGCTGCTTCTTGAAAATACTGACGTGTTGGACCTAGAAGGTTTTAACAACGTATTTGGGTGGCATGCATATTTGTGGTATGATAAGGTTAAAGCACATAAAGCGTTTAAAAACCATATTGTCAGAAAAGCATTGTTTAATGTCTGGATAAGATATAAGGACTTGTTTGAAAATAAAACCCCAAGGTGGTTGTCACCAATGGAAGCGAAGGCTCAGAAAAAGCTCAATATGGAGGCCAACTGGCCAAAATATTGGGAAATTTTGGAACAAGAGGGAGACAGATTAAAACTGCAGAGTTTTGAAAAACTAAAAAATAGAGTGCGAGATTGGCTCCATTATTACTAAATAATGGAGGCGTACACTTTGGATAAAAAAATTGGCTTCCAGGTGGGAAAATCAAAACTGGAAACAGAACTGTTAGATCCCAAAACTAAGAACTTGTCAAGAATGTATAACTTGCTGTTGAAATGGAATACCCAGGATGAAATGGTGAAATCAACTATGATTAAATGGGCACAAGATGTAGGACATAATATTATGATGGCTGACTGGGAACAGTTATGGACCACAGGTATGAAGTTTACGGCATGTAATGCCTTAAGAGAGAATATAATGAAAATGATCTACAGGTGGTACATGACACCAGTCAAGCTTGCAAAAATATATCACTTGCCTGATAATAAATGTTGGAAATGTAAAGAGACTGAAGGTACATTTTTTCACCTTTGGTGGACGTGCCCAAGGATTAAGACATTCTGGGAGATGAGTTATAATGAAATGAAAAAGGTATTTAAATATACCTTTCTGAAGAAACCAGAGGCCTTTCTCCTGGGCATGGTTGGCCAATTGGTGCCAAAAAAGGATAGAACTTTCTTTATGTATGCTACAACAGCAGCAAGAATACTCATCGTGAAGTATTGGAAGACACAAGATCTACCCACCCGGGAAGAATGGCAGATGAAGGTGATGGACTACATGGAACTGGCGGAAATGACTGGCAGAATCCGAGACCAGGGAGAAGAGTCGGTGGAAGAAGATTGGAAGAAATTTAAAGTTTATTTACAGAAACATTGTAAAATTAAGGAATGTTAGATGGATGTTGGAATGAAGTAATGTGGTTTTAGCAGAAATGCTATAGAGGATTAAGAAAAAATAGATTCTTAAATGGTGAAAGGAGGGAAAGTAAAGTTACATTATATTAAGATAAAATATAGGACAAAAACTGGAAAAGATGGAAAGGATTTGCTGAAATAGCTAACTGAACTAGAATACAAAAAAGGGAGGTGTGAGGAGGTCAAGGAAATAAGTAAATGAAAGATAAGTTATGGGAAGATTCATTGCATTTTTTAACTTTTTTATTTTTGTTGTTGTTGTGTTTTTTGTTTTGTTTTTTTTCCTTCTTTTCTGTATTGTGATGTGATGTTCTGTTTTTGCTTAATATGCTGTTTTCTATTTTTCCTTTTTCCTTTTTGTAACCTTTCAAATCTTAATAAATATTATTTTTTTTAAAAAAAAAAAGGTAAATGGCATTTCCGTGCACTGCTCTGGTTCACCAGAAGCGGCTTAGTCATGCTGGCCACACCACCCGGAAGCTGTCTGCGAACAAACGCCGGCTCCCTCAGCCTACAGAATGAGATGAGTGCTGCAACCCCGGAGTCGTCGGTGACTGGACTTAAGGGTCAGGGGTCCCTTTACGTTTACCTTTAAGATCCAGACTCCCTCCATGCAGGCTGAAGGTGTACACATGTGAACAAATCATCTTTCTTAAAGCTACGACACTCCCCACAGCATCTTCTATTCTCCAAAAGAGCACAAACGCTAGGTGACTGCCTGGAACCCCCTGGTATCATACTACCATTCAGCAGAGTGGGGATGACACCCAGCTTCTGTCACACTGTTTATAAAACAGATGTTTCAAAATTGTAAGGAATAACACAGAGTCAGGCTTCTGAATGGTCCTTCTAAATGGTTTTTTGTGTGTGATCCCTTCTTATGCTCAAAAATGATAATTGGGACGAAATTTCTCTTGCCATTACCATTCGCTTTGTCTTACATATGGGGAGCCATATGGATAGAAAGCTTTTGGAAAGGCGGATTTGTTATCTAGTTCACCTCAATTATTTATAAATACGCCGTAATGCATTTGGAGGGCATCTCTAATGAAACCATTTCATTGACAATGGATAGCAAAGCTGTAGATGGCACCTTCTCCACATTAACCTGTCTATAACAAGGTCATGAGATAATGGCATGTACATTACAGTATTTACTTTGCACGCAGTGGAGTCACTATGTCAACTATCCAGAAAGATCATGAAAAAAGCAGCTCTATTTGCGTCATGATTCCATCCTTCCATAGGCACAAATCCTTTGATTAGAGCTGGCTATTATTCAGTCCTGGGAAACGGCATCACGTTGCATGTGAAGCATATGTTTATTAATGCAACAACTAAATAAGACATTGACCCACATAATCTTGACCCAGATAAATATCTGCCTTTGTCAGTGATACCCAGCTTTTTACTATCCAAGTGTTTAGATTACCTTAGCACCTTGAAACGTTGGCTACTCATTACTGGGTGCATCTACCTTGCACTGATAAGAAGCAGGAAATCCTACTCTGATGCTTGCTGCCTCCAAGTCCATTATCGAAGCTTACCCTCAACTAATATTGGAAATGAGCACATTGGAGATGTTGAGAAATCATCGCTGATCCTTGCATCATCATCATCATCATCATCATCATCATCATACCTCCTTTCTTTTATATGCTACACATTTGATTTGACCTGGTCACTGGTTGTTCCCAGCACAATAACACCAAGCCAGCTTCATATCCAGCCTTTGTTTGCAGCACCAGTTGAAAGCCACAGGTTATGACATTGCACTCTTGCAGCAGTCATTGCAAGCCATCCAAACACATTTTCCACTGTGGTAGATCACAGGGTTGGATAGTTTTCCTGGAGGACTGACCTACAGCATGTTGTCACTGACAAAGCATGAATCCCATAGCATATTTGAAGCATGAAGTTCACTGAGCACAATCTTAGCCAGTAGCAATTTCAAAAATATAAAAGTAGTCTGTGCCTTTCTATTTTGTTTTATTGGCCTATGGCAGGGGTAGCCAATATCGTGCTGTCTTCTCGACACTACCACATTATTGCAATCAAATGACATTATGATCTTTGATGAATGAATAATTGTCAAACCCTTCAATGTGGCCATTTGCAGAATTCTGGGCTTTGTATCTATGGAAGACTTCCTTGAAGTCAATGACACACATTTCCAAGCAGATACATTTAGGAGAGAGATGCTAATCCAATATTGCATTGTATTTTGTCAGCTAAGACAAAATTTGTATCAGCAATAAATCAAGTCTTGCTGCACATGCAGCCGTGTAAGATGTCAAAGGTACTCAGCCCACGCTGGGGCTGAAAGCCTATTTACACTTCTCCTTGAGTAAGCCCCATTGAACACAATTTGACTTACTTCAAAGTAAACAAGCATAGGATGGCACTGCAAGATCCTTCTTATGTCTGTCTGTCTGTCTGTCTGTCTGTCCCTTTCACACACACTCTCCCCCTCCCACATCCCTTTTTCTGCTTTAGATCCTGCTCTCTAGCTAAGCTAAACATAAATGCACACATAAAAGAATATGAGAGTTATTTTCTTAAAGGAAAGCAAAAAATAAATAAATGTGCTTACATTTGCTGAAGGGTTAGTCTTCAGTGTGTGGCTTGCCATAGATCATGAGGGGTTGAGATGACAGCTGTTCATTACAATTACTTGTTCTTTACAAGAGCTTAGCTCTGCTCTTGCCTGGCTGGCCCATTTCTGTTAGCTCTGGCACAGAATGGAAGCAGCAGACATGCTCCTCCTCCTTTGCAACATCTGTCTACTTATTCCCGGGAATGAGCAAAACAAAGCCGCATGCAGTGGCACTTCAGTGCTCGGAATGGGACTAAGGCTGGACCAAAGAGTGCTGGAGCTGCATCTAAATGACGATGTGCAAGACTTTCACCATTAAATGCATTGGGATTGGAAGGTGCTCAGTGGGAGTGAATGAAAAGATTAGCGGTTGCTGGGAATTAGAGGTCCTGCTTGCAGACATCTGGTTGTCGACTGTGAGGACAGAATTCTGGATTGGATGGGTCTTTGGCCTGATCAGCAGGACTCTTTCTGTATTCTTATCATGGCCATGGATTTACCTCTGGCTGCAACTAGGAGACCTTCATGAGCAGACCTGCTGCTCTACCTGCTCAAAATCCACAGCACCCAAGGATGCTGTCCCAAGACCATAGGATTGCACCCTAAACCTCTTGCCCTTTTCTCCATGGAGATACAAGAAAACAACCTCACCTTCTGATGCAATAAATAAATACATAAAAGAGTGTGCATTGGAGCGGGCTTGAATTATGCCAATCTTGCCAAAAACAATGTTAGCCACTGTAGCCATACAACACAGTCATTCTCAATAAGCTCATTCAGATTTCGTTGTTATTGCCAATAGCAGTATTAAATGATCCTAATATATAAGCTATTTTAAGGTAAAGGGACCCCTGACCATTAGGTCCAGTCGTGGACAACTCTGGGGTTGTGGCACTCATCTCGCTTTATTGGCCGAGGGAGCCAGCGTACAGCTTCTGGGTCATGTGGCCAGCATGACTAAGCCACTTCTGGCGAACCAGAGCGGCGCACGGAAATGCTGTTTAACTTCCTGCCAGAGAAGTACTTATTTATTTACTTGCACTTTGACGTGCTTTCGAACTGCTAGGTTGGCAGGAGCAGGGACCAAGCAATGGGAGCTCACCCCGTCGTGGGGATTCAAACTGCCAACCTTCTGATTGGCAAGCCCTAGGCTCTGTGGTTTAACCCACAGCGCCACCCGCATCCCTTTTAAAAGCTATTTTAGAGTGGGGATATTTTTCAGAAGGGATGAGGAACCCTTTTCAGCCTGCGTACTACATTCACTTCTGGCTAACCTTCTGGTGACCTCATGTCAGTGGTGGGTGAGGCAAAAGTAGGCAGAGCAATGGATGTAAATGTTTTGTTTGTAGAGTAGAGTAGTTTCCACACACAACTCTTTCTATCCTCCATTCAGACAAGAAAGGGGCATTATCAGAGATCAAGGACATATGTCAGCCAGGCAAAAACATATGGGGCACAAGGCAGGAGCAGTGAGGGGTGTGGCCTGTGGAGAGTATTGAGGGCTAGACAGAGGCACCTGGAAGATGGAATGTGGTCCCTGAGCCTGAGTTTCCCCATCACTGTTTTACTACCATGCATTTAAAAAAGTATTTCATGAGATGATGATGCTAGGGGAGCATAAACATGGAAACATTAAAATCAAAGCAACGTGAATTACCGGGATGTCTGCTTCAGCTATGAAAAGGCTGGCAGGCAAAGGTCTAAAACCACGAGTGCCTACAGGTAAACCCAAAATATCCATCCGTCCTACAGCACTATGAATTGATGGAGCTTCCCTGACATTCGTATCCAGAAGTAAACCCTCCAGCAATTGGTGTACTGTGATCTCTTACGAGTGGGCAATAGACGTCTAGAGGAATGCACAGACCACCCACGAGAAGGAAAGTAGGTCCATGCTTCCTAGGAAATGTGATGAGCAGTGTTGCGCTTTAACAATATCAACGTGTGAATAATGGTGTGTTATATTTTAAAATAACATTGTTTTTCGAAATGATTTTTTTAAAGAAAAGGCTAACAATAAAACGGCCACAAAACAGTCACAGACATACTAAACGTTTGTATCATCATTTCATCTCATTCTCTTAATCACCACATTAACCTGGAATTCTTTGCACAATTGCTGACTGCTATACTAAAATTAGGTCAGAAATTCATCAGCTGACTCCATCCAGTAAGAGACAAAGACTTTATCAGTACACTCAGAAGGAATAGCTTAAGACTCACTTATTAGGAAAGATATATGAGGTATGAGTTTTGTTTTGTTACTATTAACCATCCTGCCAAAATCATTCTTAATGCCACTGCTATTCATGAAAGCATCATTCTCACTTCCATTTTACTTCAGGGGAAAATGTGCAATACAATGGATGTGAATGTCTTTTTTCTTCTTTTTTTTACACAAGAGGTATGTAATACTTCTTATTGCCTTAGAATATTTTTACAACTGTTTTTAACAGTTATTTTTTTTAACAACTGTTTAAGATACAAGACATTTATTGTATGGTTCAGCACATAAAACACACACATATCTATCAGAAGCCCTAAAGCATAGCAAGTTGTTTGGCATTAAATGATGTATTGTTGAAAATATTTCCTACCATCTTATTCACAGATCACCCTGTAATACATATCACTGTCCAGAACTACGGCTACTGGTATTAGCCTTCCTGTTTTTGTTCTTTAAAAAAACCAGTATCCCCCCCCCCCCCCAAGATGACACATTAGAGCAGGGGTCAGCAAACTTTTTCAGCAGGGGGCCAATCCACTGTCCCTCAGACCTTGTGGAGGCCAGACTATTATTATTTTTTTGGGGGGGAGAACAAATTTCTATGCCCCACAAATAACCCAGAGATGCATTTTAAATAAAAGGACACATTCTACTCATGTAAAAACACACTGATTCCTGGACCGTCCGTGGGCCGGATTGAGAAGGTGATTGGGCCGGATCTGGCCCCCAGGCCTTAGTTTGCCAACCAATGCCTTAGAGGAGCCAGACTGTGAAAAAGTACCAAGTCCTATATTATCCTTCTAAAACGCCATATAAAACAGCAATATTGTCTCCATATTTTTTGGAGTGGGCTCAAGGTTTTTTGCTGCCTGCAGCAGAGCTCCAAAGGTGTCAGGCCAGCACCTTCAAATGTATTGATGCTTCATTCAGAAGTGATGATGCTCCAGACCTATCCAAGGCACTCCACTCAACCACGGCTACAAGCAAGCACCATCTCAGTACCATACTCCAGTTGGAAAACAGACAGAGATAGATGAATCTAGCAAATCAGTAACATTTGCCTGCACTTGGAACCTGAAGGCAATCATATTATTTTTCCCACCCTACTTGGCCTTCATCAGGTCAACATGGGCTTGGCTCCAACTCACAAATAATCACTTGTATCTCTTTAAGCTCACCAACCAGTTGCTACCCATCTGTGGAAGCCACACTTTTCAATTCCCCATTGAAGGCTAATTCATATATGCATGGACATCGCTCGGTAAATGCCAACACTGACAGTGTGTGAGCATTAATTACCCCATTGAAACACTGCACTTCAAGTGAAGTGAGGTGATATGACACCCATGCACTTGTGGAGGTGTGATGTCTGTTTCACAGTTGCAGATCTTTATTGATGCTGTAGTCCTCAAGTGATGAGCATGCATATGTAAATATAGGAGTCCAACAAGCATGTGAAAGGGAAGATATCTTTTGCTTCTCCTAAGTGGAATGCTACTAAATGCTACAAAAACCTTCTCTAAGATTCTTCCTCTGCTCTGTGACCAAAGAATAGGTTTCTAATTTTCTCTCACACGGCTGCTGGATAAGGAACAATGATACTGGTGCACCAGACAGCACTGTCTGGAGATTAATAGATAGTCTGTTTCACTGTTTTGTTTCTAATCTATCAAGCACTCAAAAACATGTCCTCAATATAATTAAAACAAGTGAATCTCTCCAATGTGCTTGGAAAGAATAGATTTCTTCCTGGGCTGGAGTCCCAGTAAATGTGAGAATTGCAATTATTAATTTCTCTATATATGTATTTTTAAAAATGGGCAAAGTCTTCAGCACTAAAGGCCATTTTGGAAATGTGTCACAAGCCTGAGGGATGTGGCTGATTTAAGTGTAAAATTAGCATGATCTGCATATCATCTCCATGTTTCTGATACAATGAGTTACAGCCCGGGGATGTAATTGCATCTATCAAAACAATTTTGGAATAAGATTATTGTATAGCTTGGATATGAAAAATCTGGGTTGATCTTTGAAAGAAGATTGCTTTTCAGTGGGCTTGGATATCATAGCTTCAGAATTCTCAACCAGTGATATCTATGGCAAATCTAGACAAGATGTAAGTACTGATGGTAGAAGGGAAGGCTAAACTGGGAAGAGATGTTCAGCCGATTCAAGATGGGGATCACACTCCCCCTGAAGAAACACTTTGGGGAAACATTTCCTGGCTCCAGTTTTTGCTCCTGGATAGACAGGAGAAATGACATTTTCAGCCGTATTCTACTGTTTGTCCTTCTGAGAATATTCACTAGCTGACTACCAGTAGCATACGACCACATAAGTAGGAAAAATATCACATAATACAAGCACCACATAAAGGTCAATTGAAACCACATGCTACCTTCTCTCCACCTCTCTTCCAAGAAATATACATTCAGTGTAATCCAATATTCATTTGATTTGGCGGGGGGGGGGTTGAGATATACAGATATAGATGATACATAGCTATTGATATAGATATATGGTATGGAGAAGCTGAAGCCGTTTCTGTTGTGTTCCCCATTGCAGCTCATGAGGCAAGCCATGGTTTATGTCTTAAAGTGGCATGCTTCATTCAGCTGTGAAAGCAGTAGAATGGGAAGCTACAGGGGAAATCCATGGCTGTACTTGTGGTTCTCGTATCCGCATTCAAACAGCCAAACTCTGAAATCCATAATGCAAACCAGTGCTTGAAATCCACGTTCTCCTTGTGACATTTCTGGCCAGAACAAGTGACCCTTGTCTTTGCAAACTCTCTTAGACATAGCCAGCCAAAGGATCCCCTCTTTTTTATATACATGCAGCTGAAAGCATTGTCAAGTGGGCCCCTGTTTTAAGCCATGGTGTATGTGCAGTTCTCATCTGCCACTCTCCTGAAGGCAGTGCAGTGAGGGACAGGCTCCCCTCTTCCTTCCTTCCATGACATGCAATGGGATGGGTAACACAGCTTGGACAATCTGCCGGGAAGTGGACTATATATTAGCTTCAACAGCATCATTATATCCTAACAGAGCTATCGCTGTTCCATTAGGCTGCCAGTCTCATTGACCTCCAAAACCAACATCACTTCCTTGAAATAGCCATGTCAACCCTCAACTAGTGGAGACAATCTTTTAATCTGTAGCCAACATTTCAGATTTTGAAGGGACCTGTTTACTCTTTCTCAATCAACCCCGATTTTTAACAAAACCAGATAGTTACCGTTTTATTGCTTCTTCTTGTTTCCGACGTTTTTCATTCTTTTCTTTCAAGTAAGCCAGGTTCGTTTCATTCCTCATCCGATCGTTCTCTCGAGCAATGTCAGATGCGTTCTGTATAACCAAACCATCATAGGCCTTCATGCCCATATCTTCAATATACTGGAGGAAAGTGCCCAAAGTGACTTCCTCCTGATTAGAACTCATCATCTTGTTGGAGATAATAAATGGAGGAAAATACTTCCTGTAGGTTGACAAAGAGGGAAAAGAAGTCCATACAGATAAATCATTTTTTAGCTTACTAGCTTAAGATCAACTTTCTCCAATGTCATTTTACATAAAGCTGAAGAAAGATCTGAGTGACTGCTGAATTTTATATTTTAAAAAATGGGGGATCAGCCACTGTGTATCTTTTCATCCCGGGAGTCCTAGGTGAAATATGAAACCTTCCTAGCAACTAGGTGAGCATAACCTACTTCAGTCTGCTTTCTCCTTCAATGCTTCATCTTAAGACTGGGAACAAATGCAGACTTCCTGGCTACAAATTACCTTGTTTAACATTCAGTCTGATGAAGAGTAATGACAACCTCAAAGACTTGCTCACTTTTTTGCACTGCCCTACTTTGGATTTCAAAATTTGCTTTCCAGATATTTTTGAAGTAGACCTAAATTTAGAGCAAGCATGGCTTTTTTGTTGTCACCTTAGGCACATTAATTTTGTCTGACACTGTTTCTCATGGTTTTGCAGGTGGATTAATGCATGGATCTTGGCTGCCAGGGATGTTTTTGCATTAGATCCATACGTGCATTCAGATTCATTGGATCATTTTTACTCCAATGGTTTCCCATGCCATATGCACAAGCCTCTAAATACTCTTCAGGGCAGAAAAAAGCAAGCTGGGGCTTCAGAAGGAAGAATTGAAAGCCAACCCAATAAGCCCCAAAGGGCTCTTAACAATGACATTGCCACGTGAAGATTATTTGCAGTTCTCATTACATTCATTTATGATTGTATTTGATCTTAAACACTGGGAAAACATTGTGCAACCTCTGTATGAATGAACTTCAGGCAAGTGCAACAGACACGAGGTTTGGATATGGTGGAAATAGCCTGCTCACATCTTTCAGTCATTTACTTTGTTCACACCCCTTGAAATATTCTTGCAGATGCTCATGACTGTCTTAGAACCAAATTTTCTGATGAGTTAGTATCAGCATCATTCTCAAAATTTGCATTGGCAAAGATTTGGATCCAAATAATACACTGAACAGGTGGAAGGCAATTCTACTCATACAAAGAGTGTTTTGTTTATTCCAGTTTTCTCCTGTCTTCAGTCCCTTGTGCTCCTTTTGAAAAACTGATTCCACAAAGGTAGGCGGACAGTTTAGAGTAGCCTGTTGGATGACATAGGAGACTACAGATAGGGTGACCTTGCCTGCTCCTCCACACTAAGGAAGTACCTTCCACTCTTGCAGAGAGATCTCTAAATTGCCTTTAAACTGGTGATATAGTCTAACCATGTAACAGGAGTCTATTTTTCTACTTGGTTATTTTTTCCCCCTTCTGAAATGATGAAATTCATTGTGACACCTCAACATGAAAAATGAAAATTCTGCCAAGATACAGAATTTCACAGGAACTTTCTCTGGCCCTGCAGTGGGGATGAAAATGGGGAGACACTGGATCTACATGTGCAGATGTTAATAGGGACCAAATCAGCCTAAAATCCAGGAACATCAGTTTGAGTTGGGCTGTTTGATCTCTTAGAACCAGTTTGAGGAAAATAGTATTGGATCAAGGGGGCAAATCATAAGAAAACCAATAATATTGTGTTTAGAAATGAGGCTCCAAATGAACTGGTTATAAATACCAGGTGCCCCTTGGAGCTTCATGAACATCATTGAATTTTTAATGTATTTTTTCTCAAGTTGTGTCTATACCTATAATGAATCAATCAACAATGCAGAACCTTCATCTATCACTTTTTCATGAAATTTGAACCAGGGTTCATACCATGCTTTCTTAGGTTACCCAGCTGCCATATAGGCTGCATACACGTCATACATTCAACACACATTCCCGGCAAAGAGTCCTGGGAACTAGCTTCAGGGTGCTGGGAATTGAAGTTCTGTGAAGGGTAAAATGCCATTCCCAGGATTCTTTGGAGGAAAAATTGTACTTCTCATGTCCTCTAAAAGTATGATGTACACACAGCCATAATATATATTAATCACGAATAATTATAATAATAATTTATCCATTTCAGTAGACTGGGTTTATAAGAGTCCTTGCCATATAAATATTATTGGATGTTTCTGAATTTCATATGTTAGATGTATTGTTGTGTGTGTGTGTGTGTGTGTGTGTGTGTGTGTGCGTGCTGTTGTATTTGGTCTTATGTAGGCTTTGTACTTAGAGTATGCAAGTGGAACCTGCAACAAAATGTTGTAGTACAAAAAGCAGTGCTCCTGTTCAGGGTTCCAGCTGCCTAGTCTCTCCACCCCACACCCCACCATGCTACTCTCCTGGCTGTCACTCTACATTCTGAGATTGCTGAGCTATTCCAATCCTTATTGGGCTATTGGAGGGAGGGTTCTGCATACTTAGGGTTTTTTTAATTGATACCTCCCCTCTTGTTTCTGAATAGTTCTGTTTCGGCTACAATTTTGGTGGCACCTCTCACCCAGATTTGATTGCTGCCTGATCATCTCTTTGGCACAGAACATGTGGGAATGGGCTATAAGGAATAACCACACTGCTTAGACAACCTCCCTGGAGTTTGATCATTTGGGGAAAGGTCTGGAGCATTTATGACAGTGACAGCCAACAGTGTCTATAGAATAGGAAGGTCATCACCGCCTATAAAGCACAGCATGGTTTAAAATTTCCACTACTTTCTCTTCCTCTCACAGCTAGAGTCAAGAATCAGTTGCAGGATAGTAGGAGATGCCTTCGCCCCTGCAATCAGTTATCAGCAGGGAAGAAGTGAAGAGAACCAGAGAATACATGTATTTTTAAGTTTTACTGTTCCTGCCAGTTTGTTCACTTTATGGCAAGGTGAATCAGCTCAATGAATAATATTCCACCCAAGGACTCTCATGACTAACTGAAATATCATTATAATCATTCTCATGCAATTTCTGTAAATGAGAATAAATTATTAATTGAGTTTGCAATTCAGGAATGAGGGAATCAAGTATGTGACTTTTTTCAAAGTGCAGACTTGATATGGCAGAGGGAAGGTTAATCTAGTAAAGTAAAAACAACAGCAGAATACATCATAACGTTCGAGCAACTAAAGTCACATGTCCCCATCCAGCTAGGGCTACATTAAGAGGCTCTGCGTGCATCGTCCCTGATCTTGTCCTCCAGTGGGCTGCAGTATGAATGAGATTTTGTCCATATAATTAGCAATACCTGGCTTGAACTGCTCATTGGAAAAGAGGGAAAGCAAGAGGATGGATTTTGTCTTTCCATCCCTTATTTCCTCATATAGATAATTGGGATTTTAGCAGATCATCTGATCAGGTGGATGTAAAGAAGTCTGATGTTCCATGTGCACACAGTTAGATAAGAGAGCTGGACTTTGACCCAGCATGAATATGAAGTTCTAATGTGTGTAGGCTTCCCCATTCATTTCAGTGGCATGGAAAATTCTGCATATGCATAGGAATGGAAACCCAGAGACTTTCCACCTACTGAACTGCACAAGGAAGCCCTTTCAAGAATGCGAAATTAGTGTGTGCAACAGAGCTCCTGTGTGTGAAAGGGTCCTCCATGTTTGGCTGCGTTCTGAAGAGACTACAGTGCCAGGGGGGTGGTACTGAATATCTGGATTGACCCTAAAACTCAGTGAATACATGCACATTGCAGTATGCAATTCATTTGTGCAAAGCAGGTCCCTACACAAGTTCTGGCGATTTTCACCACACTACTGCAAACATTCATTTTTGGTGTTTCTGACACCTCGCTCTTTTACAATGAAACCTTACAATGAATACTACTTGCCACATGAAGCTGCTACTGCATTGCTTGCATTGCAAGTGTTTCCCACTCTGCAATTTGCATGTGTGATTTGAGCTGTAAAAAAATGCTGTGCTGCAGGAGAAATAAAATATGAACCATCAAACGGAACAAGTTGCTAAAATAAAGATAACGAGTGCCTTCCATAGTTCATTGATATATATCAAAAAGAAACCCACAACCATTTTCTATCAGTTTAATAGCTACGTATCACATTTTTAAGTGGCAATTGATTTCTTATCAGATAGGCAGAAGAATTAAAAAAAGAGTTGGGCACATACCCCAGTAGTATACCATCCCTCTCTCTGAATGTTCACTTGCATTTTACAACATAACAATTAGCTCATCTGAAGTACACTCTTCTCACCACAGATGTTCTATGGAGTACCACTTGTAGTGTTTGGGCTCTGCTTTCATTCTGTGCTTCTTGAATTGCTTACAAGACAGTAAGTGCAAAGAGGCTAGGCCACATCCAATACCTGGCAGACTGCTGACTACAGCACCACTGTTAAAGACCTAATGGCACTGGTATGTTATACACTGGGTTCCCACCCCCACTTCTTCAGAGTTGCTGTCTTTTATGAAATGGCTTTCAGAAGACAAATTATTTCTTTGCTAGGCACATTGTCAATGAAGCTCTCATATACATGTCTGCCTGCTGCCTTGTTAATTTTTAAGCAGACTTGATTTTTTTTATTTATTTAAAGGAAATGTTTTCCAATTCCACATGGCCCACATACAGGGAATAAAGCATTAGGCTTCTTCAAAAGCACAAAGGCAGACTGCAGTGCTACACATAGTGCAAAGTTTGCAAGAATCAACTCTTCTGACATACTCAACCAGGTTGATCCAGAAACTTTCTATTCTGTCGCTGGCTACCCTTGTTGTAAATGGGAATTATGCCAACTGTAAAAGGACCTCTCTTTTAATAACACAAATGGTTAAAAGGAGCTCCTTCAAAAGAATGAGGGAAAAATGCATTGCATACCTGAAATAAAACAATGCTTTCAAGAAGGTGTGTTTATATTATGTCTCTTTGTCAGAAATACAGAGCTTTACAAACCCAATAAATGTGTACAAAGGATAGATCTCCCCTTCCTTGTGATTGCACTCCTCAAAGCCTCTAGAATGTGGAGTACTACTGTTGTTGTTTACTTGTCAACCAGAAGTCCTTCACATATGTGTTGTGATCCCAAAATGCACAATTTCTTAACAAGCAAGTAGCATGTAACTGGATAGCCAACAGCCAGCACTACCTATAATTAGGAGATTAAGATTATCCCAACATTACCAGGACAATAGGTCTTTTAATTTAGGAGAAATACTTATTTGCTTTCTGCTTAACTAAATTGTTTTCCATGTTCTTCAAGGCATGTATTGTGGGGAGGGCAAGATAAAGTGAAGATCTTTTGGCTAAGGGAAACATATTTGAAATGTTGTGAAATATTAATGGTGTGGGATGCCTAATAAGTAACTAACACAGCTGTTAGGTATTATATCAATTAATACGTCAGAAAAATAGCTAGCAACCTTTTAATAATTTAATGTTGCCTTTACAAATGAAAACTCCAGACACCAAATGTTCTTATTATCAGGCATCTAATGTGTAGAAGAACATTAAATAATCCCAAATACATTACAACATTATTTGGTTTTGTTGTGGTTTGATTAATGTCTCCCCAAACAGACAAAGTTCTTGCTTAGATATTTCAGGGTTGTAAATCATTCCATTTCTGCCAATATGCCTCTCTGATAAGTGATATAGTGATATATAAATATAGATAAGCACTGTATTTCATTAGCATGCTTAGAGATTCTTTTTTAAAAAAACCAAAACAAACCATGTACATACCAAGATTAAAGTCCTTGGGGGACTGCTAAGTGCAATAATTAAAGGTGACTTTTGTCTGTAAAAGCCCTTTCCTGTGGTTTATCTCAGTGCAGTCTGAAGGGATATTTCAGCACCATAAAAACAGATTTTGCAGATTGGCTCAGTTTTTCTTCAATTAAAGTGCTTGAGATCTTCTTGGCAAACATTTCCAGATTGTAGCATTCTGCATCTCTAGAAGTCAGCGTGTTGCATTAAAAACAAAAGAGCGATCTTCTCGGCGTGGGATTAAAATAGCCTTTTTAAAGTTTGACTTTCAAAAATGCAGTGGGGCTGGGGGGAAAGAGGGGATCTGGCATCTTAAATCCACATTGAGAGAAAGAACAGCAAAGGTTTCAGGGGGGTATCAACGGCACACTGCTTTGAAGTCCAGCAGGAAAGAAATGGGAGGAATTTTTTTGCCCACTTCACCACACAGAAGATTACAACACCAGCATATGCAGTGGCAGAGAGGTGGCTAAGGTGCCTCATTGGAGTGGATGCTGTGGAGACCAAAAGAAAAGACAAGGAGGGATAGAAAACATCCTATCCAAATGGCTTCTTGCAACAGAAAAAGATGCTCTCTCCTTTCTCTCATTGCCACCTAGACTGCGAAGGTTTGAAACAGTCTCTCTCACGCTCGCCCGGTGACTACAGGCAGGCTCTCTCTCTCGCTCTCGCTCTCCCTCTCTGTTGATGCTGTTGTTGATTAATCAGGGATTCTCAAACAAAGAGCAAGCCTACCTTCGGCAATGAGCAGTAATCTGGAGCTCCTCTTTTTCTGCAATCCGCTTGCGTTCAGCATCAAAGCAGCCAGCATTCTAGCACCCTGGACAGTTCCCGTTTGCTTAGGCCCATTGGAGAAAAAGGAGGCGAAGGAGCAAGTGAAGAAATGACAAGAGACCGGAAAGCAGCCGCCTTCGACTTCAGCTTGCTGTCCCCAGGGGCGCAGCTGCTCATTAAAGCTTCCTATCTAGGCAACAGATTCTCCCCCTTTTATCTTCGCTGCACTGAAGTCTGATTAGCAAAATAATCCAGGTTTTTTTTGGGGGGGGGCGGGAGTGGAGGAGGGAGGAACCTGCACAAATTCAGGCTCTCTAGGTAGGACACAGCACGGCACAGCACTGCTCCATTCTTCTCCCCCTCCTACTCAAAGAAAGAAAGAAAGAAAGAAAGATTTTTTTTTCCAAAAAAAAAAAAAAATGTCCCTCCACAGAGAATGGGCAAGTTAACCTTTAGCCCATGTTATGGCTCCAGGAAATGAGCAGCCACTTAGAGGGAACATCTAAGTCTCAGTTTGATACCTCATATTGATGTATCGCTTGCACTCACCCTCACTGTAAAAAGCCGTGCAAGGCTCACAATTACTGCTGACGCAGATTAGGCTGCTGCTTGGGGAAAGGTAGGAGGAGCTTCTTAACCTCATCAAAACAACCTCCCACCACCTGCTCCCACTGCATGAGCGAATAGACCTCCCCTATTTGGAATGCATATCTGTATAATGTGCGATTTGACAGCAGGGATATTTGAAACACAGCAGGGCAGTTTTATGCCCTCCTGCAAAGTTCATCTCTCTAAAGAAATATTTAGTTTCTGTTCACTGATTCAGAGTCCTGGGAATAGACCCACCAACCACCTAGTCCAAATCCCTGCTATTCAAGGCAGAGTTCTCCGCCTACCACTAAGGTTCTATAATTCAGCCTGTGCTATCCACAAAACAATGCACTGTGAGCAGGTATCCTGCAGAGACTGCGTTGACAGAGAAGAGAGCTTCCAAAGACTCAAGCAAGCAAGTCAAGGCATAGCATTGCAGAGAATGCAAAAGGCTTCTTCACATGTTACAATGAACACAGGTACAAGCTATCTCTGCACATGTAGAAATGTTTGTGTGGAATAGTATACGCTTGTTAATTTCTACAGCTCACCTATTTTGTAGACAGGTACACAGATTCTAGACATTTTAAATGTTACATGTGAATAATGGTATGAGTGTACACCTCAAGTATTAGTGTACATGGATTGTGCCCTCATTGGTGTGAATGCCCCTAAAAAGAACCCAGATCTGGAGAATTCATCCAACCCAGTGAATCCAAACTGGAGGAAAATCTTCAGTGTCAAATATGGCAATTAATAAGAAAGCAAGAAAGCAAGGAAGACCTGACCATTGACTGACACTTCCCAGAATAAATGGATGTAGGCAAATTTAATTATATAAAACTCAGCACTGTGATTCTAGCTGTGACAGTACCCAATGACACAGAAGTAAGGCCTGGCATCTCAAGGACTATAGCCTGGTGCAGTCAGGATTGGTACAAATGAAGATTTAAACTTCCATTCTGAACTAGATGTAAACAGTTGCTTGGTGCTCAAATCTGCAGCCTGATTTCACAATCCAGTCAACAAAGCAGAACTATGTATGACCTGTAGTTTAAGATAAAGTGCTGCTGCCATCTGTCTGTCTCAAGAGACACTGGAATGCACCTCTGGGGATTTATAGTCATGTCCACCTTTGGTCCCCACTCTGCACTCAGCTCTCACCTGTGGTTCCTAGAAGCTGTCAGCATGTGACAGTGGCCAGAAACCAGGAAATGGCTTCGATTGCCCAGCTAAACCAGGTGAGGGTAACCAATGGTTCCCAAACCCTCAGTGAGTTAGGGACTTCCCCTGCAGACAGGCTCCAGAAGATTGAACAGACAAGATAAAGAGTGGGTCCAACAATCAAGAAGACAGTTTCCACACATGCTGTAGAGGGAAATGAGGGGCAGATGGGGCTCATCAGCCGGGGAAAGTAGCTCATCTAGGACAAGGAAAACTCTGGTCCTAAACCTCCACTGCCAAATGGCTATAGTCATTCATGAAAAAGACTTTAGGAGGATGAGATGTGATGGTTTGGATTTACCAGGCTTTGGGAGGACGATATCGTTTGGATTCAGTACATTCTCTCCTTCGCGCCCCTCCAGACAGCTGATATGCGTTACTCAGAACATCTGAATGGTTTTCATATACAGTACTTTATAGCGTTGGGATATTTCTTTTCTGACTCCAGGGAATTGCAGATACATCATGGTAGAAAATCACACAACATTCATCATGACCCTGAGCTGGTTTTACACAGAGTAGGAGTGCTTTCCCCCTTTTATTTATTTCCATGGTCCCCCTGTCCTTTTCATCTCTAATTATATACTCCAGATATATGAAAGACTGGTCAGTGATCATTGGACATACATTCCACCAAAGCTGGAGCAGCTCAAGGCTAAAAACAGTGATTATACACTCAACCACAGTTTAAAGTCATCTTAAAGATAGCATAATTCTACCCTTTGATAGTGGACCTCACTTTGCCCCCACTTTCATTTTCACACAAATACTATAATTTTATCTAACCTTTAAGAGAATTCAAGGCATTCTTTGGAACATAGTCCAATTCTTATTTCAAATAGCCATAAGTCTAAAACAGGAGCAAGTAGCACGCACTCACATTCAACTATATGCCCTATCACTAATGGCAAGTGGGCTGTCCAATTCTGCAGCAGTTTGAGATTTCCTGGTGCCTTCAGAATCATTCATATAGTCACTGCATTGGGCTAATTGGTCACTGAGGTTACTGGACTGATCATATGCAATATTATTCCATGGGAATTGTGCAGACATTTTGCCGGATACTATTGAGTGATGTAGGGACGTGGGTGGCACTGTGGGTTAAACCACAGAGCCTAGGACTTGGCGATCAGAAGGTCAGCGGTTCGAATCCCTGCAACGGGGTGAGCTCCAGTTGCTCGGTCCCTGCTCCTGCCAACCTAGCAGTTTGAAAGCACATCAAAGTGCTAGTAGATAAGCAGGTACAGCTCCGGCAGGAAGGTAAACGGCGTTTCCGTGTGCTGCTCTGGTTCGCCAGAAGCGGCTTAGTCATGCTGGCCACATGACCCGGAAGCTGTACGGCGGCTCCCTTGGCCAATAAAGCGAGATGAGCGCCGCAACCCCAGAGTCAGTCACGACTGGACCTAATGGTCAGGGGTCCCTTTACCTTTTTATTGAGTGATGTGCATGTTGGAATCAGCTCAATATAGAATGGTGGCAATGGTTTTCCTATAGAGTCCACAACACAGGAAAAGAGGACTGACAGGAGCCCAGACAGGCCCTTGAAATTAATATGGGCTTCAAATATATCAGCCGTCATGCATCCCACTTTAGCAATCCCTTAGAGGCCTATGATAGAGGTAACAGACCCTGAACATCATAATCTATTTATTATTAGATTTATGCCCCACGTTTTGTCCAAGGTGCTCAGGGGACTCTCCCACTCCTTGTTTTATCTTCACAACAATCCTGCGACGTAGATTAGGCTGAAAGACTGTGATTGGCCCAAAGCCACCCAGGGAGCTTCATAGCTGAGTGACGATTTAAACTTTGTTCTCCAAGGTCCTAGTTCAGAACGCTAACCACTATACCATATTGATACCATATTGTGCTCCTACAGAGTTTGGCAGGTGGGAAGGGCAGTTATATTTTGCTTAAAATAGAATGAGTCACAAATGTGCCCTTCACTTAACTGATACTGAGACATCCAAGAACTATTTTTTAAAATAAAATATTGCATTCTTGCTAATCTTTTAAACTACAGTGGTACCTAGGGTTACATACGCTTCAGGTTACATACTCCGCTAACCTAGAAATAGTGCTTCAGGTTAAGAACTTTGCTTCAGGATAAGAACAGAAATCGGGCTCTGGCGGCATGGCAGCAGCAGGAGGCCCCATTAGCTAAAGTGGTGCTTCAGGTTAAGAACAGTTTCAGGTTAAGTACGGACCTCCGGAACGAATTAAGTACTTAACCCGAGGTACCACTGTATATCACATTCATTAATCTTGTTGAGTTTCCCTCTCGAAAGTATCTCCTAATGAAGATCTGAGCACTGAGCTTTCCCCCACCCCTTTTGCTTTGAAAAAAGTTGTGTATTTTTTCTGATTAACAGAACCATTTAATCACGTTTAACCTCACCCTGTGTTGATACATATTTGAGACCCCAGCATGGCTTATTGTAGGTCAGCAAACAGGCAACAAACAAAAGCTGCAATCTATATCATCTATACCTATATCATGTACCACTGCATTCTATTACATCACTTTTCCTTTTGTTTAAGTGGGCTCTTAGCTAGTGGTGAGGCACAAACAACATTGCCCACCAATTGATTGTAGCCTCTTTTAGATGCTTGTTTCATACCCACATCATCATTTGATGCGGTGATAGTTGAATGATCCACATACGAGTATAAGCCCATTAATGGGCCACCTAGAATGGCAGACGATAGGAATCCAATCCAATCCGCATCACCTACCCTCTCACAGGCAACAATTTCTCCACTTTTCTACTGAAATATTCATTGCACAAAATACTTGGGCATAATAGCTTGCCTTGCCTGTTCCTGCTGTCTACTTGCTGCACATTATAAGTATGTGTGAGAGAGACAGAAATCCTACTTTACGTGCTATTTCCTTCTGTTTTAGACCTATGATTGTACTGAAGCCAGGGGATTTAATTAATTAATTAATTAATTAGAATAAGTATGCGTACTTGATATAAGGGTGCATGATAGTCATTAGACAAATTTAATGTTGGTGTGCTTATTTATTTATCATTAAAAAAAAAAAAAGGTAAAGGACCCTTGACAGTTAAGTCCAGTCACGAACGACTCTGGGGTTGTGGCGCTCATCTCACTTTACTGGCCGAGGGAGCCGACGTTTGTCTGCAGACAGTTTTTCCAGGTCATGTGGCCAGCATGACTAAGCCACTTCTGGCGAAACCAGAGCAGCGCACGGAAACGCCGTTTACCTTTCCGCCAGAGTGGTACCTATTTATCTACTTGCCCTTTGATGTGTTTTCGAACTGCTAGGTTGGCAGGAGCTGGGACTGAGCAACGGGAGCTCACCCCGTCGTGGGGATTTGAACCGCCGACCTTCTGATTGGGAAGCCCAAGGCTCAGTGGTTTACACCACAGCTCCACCCGCGCCCCTTATTTATCATTAAAACGGCTAATATATGGAAGGCACTTGTATCTGCAGTATCTGAATTTAAAAGACAATCTATTTATTGTTTTCCTTATGCAGTTGACATCAGTCTCCTATTCATAACTCTGATCATGCTAACCCAATGATATAATTCAGTGAAAACCGAACAATAATACCATTTTGCGGTGAATAACAACACACAATGCCCTGGAATTATAAAAGGAAACATTGACAACAGCAGGGGAGGAAATCTCTTCGCTATAAGATTGAAGGAGGCCTGCTATCATCTGAAAATGGCACCTCCTCTGCTGTTTAAGTTTTAAGCATACCAGGGTTAAGTTATTATTTCAGTCTTCATTTCTCTTTGTTGTGATGAGATGATAAAGAAGCTTATTAAGATATTATGGCTTAAACTGTGTTACAATAGATTTTATTATCCACTTTTAATTGCATTCCACTAAATACAATTAGAATGGAACCAAAGCTTGCAGAAGGGTAGAGGATATCGCCTTTCGAAACCTACTTCGTATGACCTCTTAGTACCTGATCTAGTAGCTAATCTATGCTTGAGTTATGAATGTATCAATAAATGCTGACAAAAATCAGCAATCTTATTTATGCTTTTTTAAATGAGTTGTTTTTTACAATATATATTTTATATATTGTGGTGCTGACACCCACAGCACATTTATCAATAAATGAGTATCAGCACCTCATTTTTTAACCCCCCAAAAGCATTGTATATGACAGTGGGAAGGGTTCCATTCAGCAATAACTTTGGGGTCTATTAAGATTAGCCAAAATTATATCCACTCTTCACAGATATGTGGTCTAGCAATCTATTTTTTTCACTGAAGATGAACTAGAGCTACTACTTGACTCAAACCATGGCTTTCTGGATTTTGCAAAGCAGATCTTCAACCAAATGATGTGTATATTAGTGAAATGTATATAATGCTTATAAAAGTGAAAATAATATGCAAAAATTGATTATAATAGGAGGGATTTGCTTGAAAGAATACACAATTGCACACAGAAATATGTATACAGTTTTCAATGTGGACTTTTTGTTTTAAAAATTAATAAACATATGTACAATTGGGGTACATCAAACTTAAGACTGGGGGAAGTGAGAAACTGAGACAAACCAGAATTGATAGGTTCCTTTATTTCTAGAATTGCAGACTTAAGATGTTATCAAAAATGTTAATAAATGCACACACCTCCCATTCATTTCAATTATCATTTTAAAAGAATTTATACCTTTAATGTAAAGTACATAAGTCAGCTAGTGTACAGTTTTACAAAGGGTTTCTCCACTGGGGAACTCAACGTACACAGGAGAGTCAGATCCATAGCAGTGGCAGACCTTGACACCTCAAATTTCAGTGCTGCCCTGTGCAATGCAAAAATCCAGCACCACCCATCGTCTCTCACCCTCTTTTCTATGTCTTTGCTGTGGCACCCCCTGCAACACCCTCTTGGCTCAGCACGCAGTGTGGGCAAACCAATGACACTCCCTTAAATCACTGTCTGGCTATAAACGTATGATGTGTATGTAGCCTTACTCTGCTACTCTCACAGCCAAACCTCGGAGGAGAGTGATAGCCCATGTCGAGTACAACTCTGTTTATTTACTTCAGCATCCTTCCCCCAAATCCTGGTGATTGGAGTGGCCTCAGAAAAGGGTTCACTGTGATTAAAAGCTAGACCTGTCTGTCAAAAGAAAAGCTCTCTCTACCACCTCCCCTCTTGAGCTCTGGAGATTTCAACAGTCAGATTGGTTTCTTTTCTCAGAATGGGAAAAAAGCTATACATTTAACTTTTGGGGAAATAATAATAATAATAATAATAATAATAATAATAATAATAATTTATTATTTGTATCCCGCCCTCCCTGGCTAAGGCTGGGCTCAGAGTGGCTAACATCATAAAAACAACACAATATGCATAAAAACAGACATCAATTAATTAAAATACATCTTAAAATTAATTCAGACAAGTTAAAATCTGGGCAGGTGGCAATTATCAGGTTGGAATTGAGAGTGGTTAATACTTGCCAGGATCAACTGTTTCCACTGATCACACAAGGACCTGTGAGTGGGCTGGGGGCCTCCTTCGGGCTTGTTTTATACAAAGGAAAGTAAGTCAAACTGCATCCTGCCCAAAGGCCTGGCAGAACAGCTCTGTCTTGCAGGCCTGTGGAAAGATGTCAAATCCCTCAGGGCCCTGATGTCTTGTGGGAGAAAAGGCCCTGGCTCTAGGAAAAAGAAAAGTAGGCTATAGAGGTGACTCGGAAGTCTGAACCACTGCCAGGTGACATCTTAACAGTGTGATCCAACCCAGAAATAGGAGGTCATTGTTAGGATTCTTGCTCTGTGCTTGCAGTCATGGGATTGGTTTAGCACACGGCAGTGTATGTTTTCATTCCACAGTGTGGGAAGTGACGGCGACAGGATGTTTTGGTACTACTGTGTTTCCGTGATGTGGGACTATTGTCCTTTGTTCTTTCTCTTTGCTGTCTGATAAGAAAGAGGAAGGAGTGTATTATATGTAAATAAACATAGTTTAGCCAAAATGCTGTGCTACTGAGTCTGTTATGGAAACTTTTGCTATCAATCGATGTGATGTTCAGGCTGCAGAAAGCTTTTGAAGCTCCCGAACAACTGACCAGGAAGGAGAGAACATGCCAGTCGGGCATGTGTCTCTACCAGCGTCCTACACTTGAGTAGGCCGATCCTAACAGTCATAACCTAAATCACCTTGTTCAGGATAGACTCAGAGCCAGCATGCACTGTTCAGAATTTGGGGGAAAGCTGCTCACAAAAAAGAAATTCTTCTTTAAGAAATGAATTCTTTCTGAAAGTACTTCAGGTTTTTCTTTTCTTTTTTCTTTAAATGAAATACTACACAGGGTCATACCAATGTTTGCATTTACAGATAAATTCAAATAAAATGCTGGGATAAAGCCACATGTCCTTGTTCAGTTTGCACCAATAGTGACTTAAAAATAAAATGAATTTATATAATTACACAAATGACCACTCTATCAGCTAAAACAATATGATTCAAACTCTCGGATCCCTGCTTTATTCAAACTTCTGCCACTTTAAATCATCACTATTCCTTTCTCAGGATCCAGCTATATAGCTGCAAATAAAATGTTTTAAGTATTGTTGTTGCAAAGTGCATTATACAAATGTGACACTAGATGGCGATGGTGAGCTATGGAAAATTCAATATATTTTTCAAAACATTAAAATAAGCATTTTCACGGCCTATACAGATTCCACCTCAGTGTCCCTCCATTCTCGTTTCCATGCAACCTGCCTTCACTTTTCTATTCTACTCCTTCAATAGGGGCTGCACTCCAACTTCATGCAAGTCTAGGATCGTGACGTGGCCCTACAAATCCTCCAGTGGGGGCTGCATGAGGACATTTACTACATGATTATTATATGTAGAAATTGCATGTGGCGGCGCTGGATTCTGACATAAATAAAAAAGGTAAAGGTCAGTCGTGTCCGACTCTAGGGTTGTGCGCCCATCTCACTTAAGAGGCCGGGGGCCAGCGCTGTCCGGAGACACTTCCGGGTCACGTGGCCAGCATGACGAAGGCTGCTCTGGCGAGCCAGCACCAGTGCAGCACACGGAAACGCCGTTTACCTTCCCGCTATAAAGCAGTACCTATTTATCTACTTGCACTTAAGGGTGCTTTCGAACTGCTAGGTGGGCAGGAGCTGGGACCGAAAGACAGGAGCTCACCCCGCCGCGGGGATTCGAACCGCTGACCATGTGATCGGCAAGCCCTAGGCGCTGAGGTTTTACCCACAGCGCCACCCGCGTCCTCTGACATAAATAATACGATGTAAAAACAGGGTGGCCATATGTCATCCTCTTTTTCACACACCTTTTTCATAGCCAGAGTCATCATAGCAATCCATAGTTAAAAGCAGAAGTCGGCAAATGTGTCCTCTGTTTTGTTCTTCAAAGTATGGCAGCACTAAATGTTTAACCTGAATTTGCTATTTTAATTCTTCAGGACATGCCATTTGATTGTCTCTTTGAAGGAGATTAGATTAAATGATTTTGGCACTTTTCCAACCTCTTTAATTACTGTATAGCATATTCTAAATGAAAATGTTCTGCTTTACCTAAGTGCTTCTAGAGCCTGTCAACTCCTGCTTCTAATCAACTAAAATCTGTAAAATCTACAACTCTCCACAAAGTGCTAAATCTCAATTCAAATATAATGATATTGCATTATGCTAACTTTTAACCAAGGTGACACCCCTAAATCTTTCTAACTATATTTATGGGGGAAATACATCCCCCACAAATAAATGGAACCCTCTTCTATGTACATACATCGTTGACACAATGATGAGTCTTTGGAAGTTTTTTCTTTGTCAAGGCAGTCTCCTAATAATAATAATAATAGGATTTTTTGGACTTTTTTCATGAGAAGGAAAAGAAATGAATTTGAGACATTTGAGTCTGAAAATTGGGAAAATATTGCCCAACAGAAAGTAGAACAATTGGATGTTTTGTAGAATGAATGTTTTGAATAGATTCCTTTATGTAAGTGACAGATGGAAAATCTGAAGGCCTTTTTATTTTTCACTCTCTCTTCCTTTTTCTTTCTTTCTTTCTCTTCTTATATACATTCCTTCTTTTTATCTTGTTTCTTCTCTTTCTTTCTCTTTGGTGTGCACTGCTCTGGAGTCCAACGATTATACAAATATGAAGGTGGTTGATGAATGGAAAAGACCCTGGGTAAGAGGCATGGAAGGAAAGATCTCCCAGGGTGAGAGCTGAGAGGGTCCCCTACTTTCTGTGTGATCCAAGAAGAAGAAGAAGAAGAAGAGAAGAAGAGTTTGGATTTGATATCCCGCTTTATCACTACCCTAAGGAGTCTCAAAGCAACTAACATTCTCCTTTCCCTTCTTCCCCCACAACAAACACTCCATGAGGTGAGTGAGGATGAGAGACTTCAAAGAAATGTGACTAGCCCAAGGTCACCCAGCAGCTGCATGTGGAGGAGCGGAGATGCGAACCTGGTTCACCAGATTACGAGACTACCGCTCTTAAGCACTACACCACACTGGCTCCACCACACTGGCTCAAGAGTTAAGAGCTACCTTGGAGAGAGGACTCTGCATTTCCTTTCCTCTTTCTGTCTTTGTTTTTATTTTATCTAAATTAGTTTCTTTTATCTTCTTGTATTACACAAAAAAAAAACTTTAGGAAAATCTTATAAGAAAGAAACATAGAATTTTAAGTCTTAAAATATGCCTTATTATTTACTTAATCAAGAATATAATTAAATGAATAAGGAATAAAGAAAAAACAAGACATTTAAGGAAAATAATAATTAACGCAGAGACATGATTTCTGGCCATTTCATTTACAATCCCTGGGAAAAAATTATTATTAGTGTGTGGGGGAGGCAGTAACTTTTTAAATTCCCCTTATTAAATATATATATATATATATCAGGATATGGTCCTTGAATCTTGTTTTATGTTCTCACGTGAAGCTGGAAAGTTGATAAGAATTCCAAACAGTAGCATATATCTCAGGTGGCATTTAAACATTGTAGAAATATAAAGCTGGAAGGGAACTTTGAGGTCATCTAGGACTATGTGGTGCTCAACTGAAGCATCCCTGACAGATGCTTTTTATATAAAACTACAATACAGTGCACTTGCATATCAACCTGTACAATCATACACGGCCAGATGGGGTAATGAAACTTTCAATAACCAAACTTTGGCCTTCACAGGCAACTATCAACATCTCCCTGCTTATTATAGAGTTCATATTGTGCCTGGTATCTGTGACAGGTGAGATGTTTTCTGAAGCAGCAGTCTGGCTGACCAGCTACACTGCAGCCCAGGCTCCATCGCAGGAGCCAATCAGATGTGCCAGTTTGTCTTGGGAGGCAGGGCTTGGGAGAGAACCAGAGAGAGAGCCTCCTCTATCTGACCTGCTCCTGGGCTAGGAATTAACCCTCAGATCTGCCTAAGCAAAAGTGGGCTGTAGCCTCAAATCAAAGAAAGCTACAGCAAGAAACAAACCTAGATCTTACTCTGTTATTGACACAATGACACATCTGAATTTATTTTGCAACAACTGTGGGGTCTGATAGATCTGTGGGTGTTCACTTCCTTTCAGTCAGTTGTCTAGTCCAATGGTGATCCAGCTGATGGCATGGCTGAGAGATTATTTTTTGCTCACACTTTGTAGAAAATAATAGCAACCAAGGAGAGCTTTTACATTATTGATCACTGTGCTCCGTATTCCACACACACAAAAACAATGCTTAAAAGAAGATGTTTAAATGTAAATTGTTGCTGCTGGCTAAATCCCCTCATCCTTTCTTTGTTTTTCAATGGGCATTTAGTTTTATTTTGAAATTCAAAACAAAGGCTATTCATATGCTCAGGTCCTGTAATTCATATGTTGCCTTTTAATCAAAAACCCTGACGGATATTGGCAGTGTTACTACTCCAACCCCAAACTTCCAAAGAATTTAAACATCAACAAAAAAGCATTTGAAGCAATCGTTTTAAGGCAGCTTTTGTCAAATGCTTGTTCACAACACATTTCAACCTGCATTCATTTCAGCAGTAGTGGATGGCATGATGGGGCAGAGGCATTTACTGGACCACCTGGCAGGTACGTTGCTGCTGCTAACCTATTAGGGAGGGTAACAGTGAGGGTGGTGTGGGGTCAATGCCCCAGCAGGACTGCCATAATGGAGACGAATCAGCATATAGAGGGGAGGTCCAAAAAATATCTACATGGTGCCTAGGGAACAACTTGCACCTTAATATCAGCAAGACAAAGGAGATGGTGTTGGACTTTCGGAGGAAGAGAGGAGAACTAAACTCACTGTACATCAGGGAGGGCTGTGTGGAGAGAGTCTCTTCCTTTAAATTCCTAGGAGTTTATCTCAGTGAAGACCTTACTTGGAAAATCAGTACAACCCAGGTGGTTAAGAAAGCCCAACAGAGACTCCATCTCCTCAGAGTATTGTGAAAGAACGATGTCAATCAACATTTGATGATCTCTTTCTACCGGTCCACAATTGAAAGTGTCCTTTTATCACGGTGTGGTACGCTGGTTTGACATCAACTGATAGGAAGTGCCTACAGAGGGTGGTGAATACAGCACAAGATATTATGAGCTGTAAGTTGTACAAGTGGCAATAAAGTATTTCATTTCATTTCTGCTGGTGTATTTGCACCCCACTGGCACCTCACCCTTCCACCTCCCCTTCCTAAGTAGTAGCAACTTAGCTGCTGGAAGGTAAATGCAGCAATACTAATATTTACCATGGCAAATACTCACATCCAATTAGTCACAACCATTGATGGGAATATTTGGAGCAATGGTGTATTGGAAGGGAAATGAAGGGCAGCGCAGCTCTGGGACTTTTTTCAGAGCAGGAGCAGTGATCTCTTACAGCGGAACACCAGGGTAAGAGACAAACCCTCCTTTCTCTGAGGTGATAATGAGACTTTCAAGAATGTGTGTGACTGATTAGCATAGAGGAAGTCAGAGAAGGAAGGAAATTATCCGCAGAGGTGTTTGTCATAACTATACCTAGGAAGAAGATCGCTTTTCTTTGATAGGATTCCTAGTTTACACTAGCAGCTTTAATGATAACGCATTGCAAGATTGCATTTTTAATGATAAGCTAAAGGTGGCATTTCAGCTGGCTGGAGGTCTTTTGTTAAAACTCAACATATTTTGCAGGTTGAATTTATGAGGTAAGTAGCACTACAGCCCATAGAGCTTAATACCCGAATGTTGATGGTGGCGATATTAATTCTGTGCTCTTCACCAGCAGGTTCCAGGGTGGGTTATAGCCATTTAAAATTCAGAATTAAAAGTGATTAAAACAAATTATGGTCACAGGGGCCCTGAAAACACCAATAGGATTGCAATCATGCTGGAAATTGATAGATTCCATATTATACTATGTAGCACTATTTTTTGGGAATGGGGTATGTCATAAAGCACGGATCTCCAACAGGTTGATTGTGATCTACTGGTAGATCCCTGTGATGTTTTGGTAGATCGTGGTCGATCTCTGGCTCCCTTTACTCTGCGTCGGTAAATCTGATTCCTGCCCTGCCGCCTCGTCCTGCCCTCCATTGTTGTTTGAACTCAGGAAGGGAAGACAGAACTCCCTCTGTGTGGCTGTTTTCATCCATAGCAATGTTTTCATCCCCCCCCCCATGGAACTCCCCTTCCTCCCAAACCCCAAAAAAGCTCAACAACTTTGAGCTGAACCCCTAAAAAAAAACAACGGGGGTAGATCACGGCCAGATTTTAATTCTGAAAGTAGATCGCAGTCTCTTGGGAGTTGGCCGCCCCTGTCATAAAGGATGGACACCGCTGCTTGTATTTTTTGCCTCTTCTTAGGGGTATGGTTATAGAAGCTGACATGATGAGCTCATGCACATCAGCATTTACCAGTCCACCACCACATGAGAACCGTGTTGATAGTATCATTCTCTAGTACTAGGTTGTTGTTGTTTTTATGAGATTCCTAGATTGCCCTCGGTCTTGCATACTTCCTGCATAGAAGCAGGGAAATGAAAAATTCACACCAATCTGATTCTGCCATTTAAAGTGTGATTTGTAATATATCCTCACCTTTTACCTTTGTAGCTGAATGCATTCTAATATTTAAGAGTTTGTGTTGTGCCCTTTTTATTTTACCTGCTCTATTTTATTTTGGATAAAAATATTAATAAAAATGGCATGAGCAATGTCCTCTTTAGTAGGGTGGCCATACTCCAAAGAGCTAGATTTGGTGAGAGAAATCTCCTTGGAGTGCCTGAGTAGCAGGAAAACCTCCATTGTTCAGTGCGTCATTAATGAACAAACAACACAGGCCACACACTTGGAGTTTATACAAAAAAAACCCCTCACAAAATGTTTAACGTATTTCCTAGCATATGACTTTTGTGACTCATGCCCTTTTCCAATACCCTGCAAATCAGCTAGTTTTTATCGAGGAACGGTGTACGGTATTAATAGCAACCACAGAAAATAGAACAGAAATAGAAGCTGCTTTTCCCAGGTTGTTGTCAAAATAAGGCTGTAAGAAAGCCTGCTCCCTTCCTGAATAGGCCTCATTAATAGTAGAATGTTTCACTTGTTTTCTTTAGGAGAATGTTATGATCTTCCAAATCCTCTTAAGATAATAGCCGTTCCTATCAGTGGATGTGCTGAAAGTGCCACCACTAAAGAAGGAAAGAATGTAAATGTGCTGTCCCAATTAACCTTCTTACAATTAAAAAACATCTCTATCTATTAGTGTGCCCATTAGTGATATTCTAGTTAATGGTCTGTCAACATTTCTATTAGACCTTTCCTCCCCCACCCTACCCCGCTGCACCCTTTCAAAAGTCTCCGCTAATCACCTTGGAAATACATCCCTGTGGATTTACAAGACACTTCATACATGCTTTAAAGGACTTAAATGTGGCTTCGTGCTATTACAATTCAGTGCCAATGCATTTGTACAGCACGTTCAGAATGTACTGAGCAATTTACTGGATAGATTTATCTTTTAATTTCCCTGCACATCAGAGTAAAAGCACATTAAAATGCCTGCCTTAAATTAAATTGTTTGTGTATTATTTATTTGTGAATTATTTTTTCTTTATCCAGTTCTTTCTCTTCGAAGCTTTTTTTTTAAAAAAAAAAAAAGAGCGAGAGAGAGAGAGCAACAGAAAGCACCTATTGCCACTTTTATCATAACAACCACATGAAGCAAATTGGGCTGAGAGATGTTACCTAGTGAACTTCATGGCAGACCAAGTCTCCCCAGACATGCGCTGCAGTCCTAGGCGTGTTTACTTAGAAGAATGTCGCATTGAGCTCAATGAGATTTGCTTCTTAGAAAGGGCCTAACTATATATTAACATTGACTGCATGGGTTTAGACAATTTAATCCTAGGCACAGAGAGTCTGGTTCCCATTAGGATTGCAGCTCACAGGGAGGAGAGGCTTAAACCTTCCTTCTTAGGTCATGAACCTGTAGGCAATTCCCACTGCACTGCAACTAGAGCTTAAAAATGCTTCTATTGGCACCAATGGGAGCCCCCCCACCAACAGTAGTTGCAACACAGAGGGATTTCCATCAATATCATGACTGGAGAAGGAAGGGTTAAACCTCTCCTCTGCACACTTTGGTCCTATTAGAAATTAGGGGTCCCCATTGTCTTTTTAAGCCACATTACTAATTAACTTGTAGTTAAGCCCTCTGAGAATTTAAGATTCCTGCCTTGGTCCAACATTTTCCAATGGACCACCTCTGATAGATGAGCTGCATTTTTCATAACTGATGTCTGCCAAGCAACAGACTGATACAGACAGAAGCTTATATCTGATGATATGATCCTTTATTAGGAGATTTGGGACAGTAGGTTATGTTTTGCGCTCTAATGCCTAGACAACATGGGGTGAAGCAAGGACAAGGTTTCATCGTTAATAGCGTGCAATCCCATGACATCTTGACGGCTAAGCCACACTCCCCACATTATTGCCATGCAGATTCTTTGTGTGTCAAATGCATTACAAATTTAACATGCTCATGTATATTGCATTTGCTACTCCTTTAAACTTTAAAAACACATTTAAACATTTTATAGTGCCCTAGAAAAAAACTATGATATTCTAGTGGCTGGCAACACAGAGCAGAAAAGAGGTGGGGTCTACAGAGACAGACTGAAAAATCTTTTAAGTGCAGGTTATAAAATGCCATTTAAACACATGTTTTCAACCCACATTTTATGTTCCTACTGAAACCCTACATAAAAACAGAACCACTAGTTGTAAAGACTGCCCACCTATGATTTTTGCACCCAAAGGCAGTAAATTCTTTCACATGCCCAGCTGAGTTTACTTTGGGCAGTCTGAGATGACTTGCATCAAAACATCGCCTGCCCAGTTTGGTATGTAATTGAACTTCAACCCAGTTGCTGTTCTCTGCCTTCTATTCCTTTACTGTAGATTTTTATACTTTTGGTCTGCATGACTCATCGGAGCCTGGAAAATTCCCCAAAATGATGGAAGATGGTTTCTCATTAGCCAAGATTAATCCATTCAAGCCCCAAGAGCTTATTCTTATTCTGTTTAATTGGATGCAAGCCTTGCTCATTTTCTTTAGGTATTATCACCAGAACTACGCATGTGTGAAGATATATTCACAGACTCTGAAACCCTGTCAAGGTTGCCTTTGTCATTATTATAGAGAGTCTATGGTCTCCAGTAATATGACTTTGGAGATTTTGATTCAGAGCTCATCACAAGCCATGCAGCCATACAACTCTCTCTTACACCCATTCTAATAGGACACCACTATAATTACTGGTATGTGCTGACCCTCATGAACTTGCAGGACAAAGGGGAGGAGGAGGATCCCAGTGAGGGGTGTAACTGGGACTGGGACACACTGGGGCAAGGAAGTACTCACAGGGTGATGGAGGATGGCGACGGGATGGCAGTCAATGCACAGGAACCAGAGCAGCAGGACCCATCGCCAGAGCCAGAAGGGCCCCTGTGCCCACAAACCCAGTGGGCTCTAAGGTGTAAGAGAGCAGTAGGAGTGGTGCTGTAGGAGGCTGAGGCCTGCAAGGGCCCACAGCCCAGCTCCCTGGCTGGCCAGGTGGGGCTCGCTAGCTCTGTGAGGACGTATGTGATTTCTCAGCTGGAGTAGGCTTGGAACAGGCAACGGTCACATGCCTCATCAAGTGCAAATGCTGCAATCAGCATGCAAAGTGCAAGAGGGAAGCAGAGGTGAGGTGCTGTGTCTGCTCATCTGCCCATGTTGATGGACCTTCGCTTGGATGCTCCTGGACCTCTACAAGACTACTTTGGGTTTGACTCTGGACTGTAACCTGACTGCTGGACTTCAGAGCTGGATACTGTGTTTCCTGACCTTCCTGAACTTTGGACTTGACATATTGATTTGCTGCCGGGTAGGCCAGGAGTCTAGGACACTCTATTGTCTAGCCTAAATCTCCTTTGTATGGCTTCAGTGTGTTGTTGCCTTTGATGGCCCTACGCCGGGGATGAGAAACCTTGGGCAAGGGGACTAAATGTTGCCCTGCAACTCTTACCTGGCCTGAAGGATTCTCCCCATGCCACATCCCCTCTCCAGCTACACCCCCTGTTCCTCTTCTTGAACATTTTAGCCTGGCTGCTGTGTGTCCTTGGGCTCAGACCATGACACTTGCTTGTCTGTATAGGGGAAATTGTGAGTGTACAAAGCTAAAATTCACACTCATTGCTCTGTCCACCATTGGCATGTGGACCCCTGACAGCTGCCCAGCAGGGAATGTAGCCCTCAGGTGGAAAAAGGCTTCCTACCCCTGTTCTACACGGATGTTGCAGTGTGTCTGAGATATTCCTGCAAGTGTCAGCTACATTTCCTTAGGACCTCCATAGCATCAAAGGGATGCAAGCATTACAACGGTCAGAAAAGGAAATGTTATTCTAGATCCTATTGTAGATCCCTATTGTGTGGGCAGGTGGTCCCTCCCCCTACCTGGCCTAATCACCTTGGCAATGCCTCCCCAGGCGGGATTGAACAACTGGCTGAGGTAGGCGGAGACCTCCAGGTATCCCACCTGGGGAAGGCGAAGCCAAGCCTGTGCTAATGGTGCCGCATAGGGTCCAGGGGGTTGAGCGCGACCAATCAAAGGGCACCCCCCATTTAATGTGGGGAGCGGTCATTGTAGGTATCTTTATAGCTGGGGCGGCTACACACATCCACACACAAATATATTTTTTTATCTTGACTGAAGGAAAAGCTTGAATCCCAAAATGGAAGCCAATTTTTTATTCAATCAAATGAGCTTTAAGACATTCTTGGGGGTTTATGGGGTGGGTGGGTGGGCTTTGGATGTGGATTCTTGACACTTTTGGACAGTTGGGACTAGCAGCATTTCAGATATGCCTAGCCTACTTTTTATGCAGTTCTATTATTCTTTCTACCATGCCCGCATTCAGACAGCAGTGAAGTTCTTATCAGGGGTCCACAACAGGCTGCTATTAAGCTTTGTGCAGAGAATGTTCAATGCATGGCCACAACATCTCTGAAGAAATAATTTATGTGTGGTGAAGGCAGATTAAAAATACAGGCACTTTAGTGCAAGACCCCATAAAGCAAAGATGTTTTGAATTTCCTGGATGGATTTTTGGCTGCAGATCAAGCACAGACTGGTAGTTAGATTCAGCTTTTCCATTTCTAAAAATAAACACAAAAACCTCCATACCTATCAGGCACGTGAGTTTAGTGGTAGGGACGATTTGAGCTTTAGGGCATCTTGTACCAAGCATATGGTGAAATTATAGCAAAATGGGTTTTGAAAATTATGGTACAGTATAAGGCAAATGGTAAAACAACCAGCGATTTCAGTTAAAAGGAGCAATAGAAAAGCTAAACTATTTTTAAACTTCTTTTCAGACTTTGCTTATTTGCTTATAAAAATGTGAGTTTGTTACCCAGGAAGGTAATGTAAATAAGGGTGTATCTATGTCTTTTAATAAGACCTAATAGATCAGCTAATTATAGTGCTGAGAAAAACTGATATACACACAAGCAAATGTGCTACCCTATTTGCAGTGGAGATATTTTTCCAGAGAAGTTTTCAGCATGGAGGCATGATTCATGTTCCTACTGAAAGTTTGTTTGTTTAACAAACAAAATGACACTGCTGTCTGTGCATATTAAGGTCACCTGTAGCAATAATTTCTATTCCAGTGTTGCCAACATAGCATAATGCTATATATTATTGTTGCTATTCAGGGAGCGATCCTAAAGGAAGATCTGCCAGGCTGAGTGATGTCAGGATCCAGAAAATCTCCAGCTGAGTCAGTAGGTTTCCAGTTCAGCTGGATTTTGCTACCTGAACTCCTCCTTCCTAGCTCAGTCTGAGGTCTGCCAGCATTTTCTCCACATCCTGGCTTAGGCAGAGCCAAGCCAGCTGAGCCCATTCCACGGGATTTTAAGCTGGTGTAAGTCATGAAAAGGCATCCTGGAAGCAAGGTGGGGTGGGAAGGAAGGAGGGAGACATAGACAGTATCCTGACCCTGTTCAGCATGATCACATGACCTAGCAACCCAGCATAAGTTAAGCTAGCAAAAAAAGGGTTTTCAGGACAGAGGAAAAAATGGTGTGTGCAGCAACAGATAATTAACATGGAATTTGCTGTTACAGAATATGATAATGGCCTCCAGTTTAGCTGGCTTTAAAGGAGGATTATACAAATTCCTATGGGATAAGGCTATCAGCCATATTAGTCTTGATGGCTGTATGGATCCCCCTGTTCAGCAACAGCATGCCTCTGAAAACAACTTTCTGTGGGCAGATGAATGGTGGCTGCTCACAAACATTTGCTGGAAACATGACACTGGACTATGCATTCTTTTAGGTCAGGCTCCCCAAACTCAGCCCTCCAGATGATTTGGGACTACAGTTCCCATCATCCCTGACTACTGGTCCTGTTAGCTAGGGGTGATGGGGGTTGTAGTCCCAAAATATCTGGAGGGCCGAGTTTGGGGATGCCTGTTTTAGACTGATCTAGCAGGGCTCTACTTGTATACTGTGTTCTCCATGATACAGGGAATTGGAGTGAGACATTAAAGCAGCCATGGGTGGTGAACAAGTCTGAAAAGTGGACACCATCTGAAGTAGAAGGTTATGTAAGAACTATGTCCCACCAGCTCTACTTTTATTCTCTAAATCTATATGGGTGAAAACTAGATAAAGCTTTAGGAGTTAGTGCCATCTCCCAAATATTACAGGGCTACAACTCCCACAATTTCTGACTGCTGGCCATTCTGGCTGAGGTTGATGGGTGTTGGGAGTATAAGAACGTCTTGAGGTCACCACCTTGGTCACCCCTGGTCTGGCTCCCTGCTTTGGAAGAGCGAGGGTACAAGCTGAGTGTCAGCGACTGTAGCACACATTTTAGCTGCCCATCGTGATTGTTCTTCACATTCTAGCAGCAACATGAATGACATACATATAGAAACATATGAAGACAAAACCACTGTTCTTACTTAATAGTGGCTGTGCAAATGCAGCAGGTGTCTGTTTGTAGCAAAAATTTTGCATTGGCATGTTTAAAAATCTTTAAACAATATTGTTGCTTATTCCATTTCTCGCTCATGTTCTCTTTTTGTTAAGTTATTGTTACTGATGATAAGTCATTGGGAGATGGGAGATGAGAAATAAACAAACATTCCAACAGGGTGTAATTATGAAGTGGGAAGCTTGAAGATACCATTAGCATGCATTTACTCATATATATTTAGAATTTGTTTTTCACTACCAGTCCAAGGAATCAGAAAATCAAAAGCTAGGTTTTGCATTGCCCCATAATAACAAAAGATTCTGCCTGTATGATACATAAGTTCAAGGAATGCTCCTGTTACATTTTAGAGCAGTGATATGGTGAATCATAATTCCAAGGCAATTGTGTGATATTCTATCAATGCATAATGGATATGGGGTCAGCCTTGCTGGATAATTCACTACTTTTGTGTGGAGACAATATCCACTGACAATATCAATGACTGAACTTGATGATCTGTTGCACAAAAGAAGAAGAGCGCTTAACCTGAAAGGAAGGTGTCAGGGAACTGACATCGGAGCTAGAGGTGGAGGGAAGGCTCTCTAATGATGCTGGAGAAGGGCCCAGCAGGGAGAGAGGCAGCTCAGCAGATGGGGAAGCAATTCAGTGCAACACCAGGAATAAGGAGGGGCAGATGGGGGAATCGGCGAGAGGGCTCCCAGACTCTTCACCGGACACCAGCGGGGAGAGCACTGGTCCTCCGCTATCCACGCCCTCCCTGCGCAGAAGACTTCCGCGCAGAGAAAGTAGGAGGAGACTGGGTGTCAAACAACTCTTATGATGGAAAAGGTTTAAGAAACACCCACTGACGGATTCTACTAGCGACTGAGGCAGCCACGAATTGAAGGGCTGTCCAGACAGAAAGGTTTAACAAGGCAACATAGCCAGGAGAGGCGGCAACTTACGCACGAGCAACACCATACCATTATAGAAGGGCTATGCTGAAGCTGACTGGTCTCAGGGTACATTTGTTGTCAGTTTCATTTCAGTGCCCATCCTTGTGCCCATCATTTCTGGCAAAGATATCAGGATCAAAAATTCTTGGGCCATTGTCTGGGCACAATGATGTGCTGGGTGGGGGATAGGAAGCTGAGGCTTGATCTAGACAAATGATGGTTTTGGTCAGTAAGAGAGTTGACCTGGGCTGTGCTGAATGGGGTTGCAGTCTCCCTTGAAGGATCAGGTCCACAATTTCAAAATGATCCTGGATGTGGCCTTGTTCCTGGAGGACCAGGTGGCAGCAGTGCCTTCCATCAGCTATGGCTTGTGTGCTCTTTCCTAGATCGTGCAGATCATATTACAGTCATTCATGCCTTGATCCCTTCAGAGTGGGATCTTGCCATGTACTCTGCATGAGGCTGTTCTTGCAGAATGTTTGGAAACTCCAAGTGATGCACAATGCAGTGCCTGAGTGGTTTCATGCGTTCACTTCTCAGAACACATTGCACCAGTTCTTGTTTTTTGTTTTCACTGGCTTCATTGCCAGAGACACTATTCAAAGAGCTTGTTATAACCTATAAAGCCCTAAACAAATTGGGAACAAGTTATCTGAAGGGTCACCTCCTCTCGTATGAACCCAGCTCATGCAACTCACTCCTAAAAGAAGCTCGGCTGGCCTCCATCCTTTTTGAATTTTAGGGCAACAAATGGTTGTTTTTAATTCAACTGTGTCTTCAATTTGTTTTAACCACCTGCTGTATCAATGTATCTTGTTGCTTTCACATCCTCCTCCTGGGCTTCTCAGACTCGCTTTGCTGGATTCTGTTGGAAATGGGACTTGATAGAATCTAGATCTAAACCAGTAGAGCTGTGTGCGAGAAGGAGTAACAGTGCTTCACACTAGTGATGCCACACACATTGCCTAGTAGTTGCCCCAAATAGAGAAAAAAAGCCCAATGAGTTACTTCTCACCTAACAACATGGTATAATTTTTGCAAAATGGAAAAAGGTGCTATCACACCAAACAGAAGTGTTTCCTCAATAATATGCATGGTCCCCACACAGCAAATGATCAACAACTGTGTGCTTATGGGACTCTGCATTGACCATCCCGGAAGGCTCATAAAACAACTTACTGCTGGCATCTGTTTGTCTCAGGAGATAATGGAGGAATGTGCTGTTGGGGGTGAGGTGAAGCTGTTGACAGGCTGCAGTGCCTGCTGTGGCTGTAGAGACTGATATGGGAGAGACATGTTTTGTTGCAGCTGGGGTAGATGAAAGTGTCCGGTTGTGCTGCTGGAGATGCACCATGCCGTTTCTTCTCTGTGCTCCTCCCAGTGGTTATTTTTCCTCTGGTCATAGCACATTACTGGTACAGTAGACCATTGGGTTACATTACTCGAGTAACGTAAACTTTGGGTTGCGAAAGCGGCAATCCCGGAAGTATTTTTCTGGGTTTCACCGCTCGCGCATGCGCACAAGCGTTCTATCGCGCTGTGTGCATGCGCACTAGCGGCGCCTCTGGATACGGATTTCTTGGGGTGCACACGGACCCCCAGAATGAATTAAATTCATATCCAGAGGGTCCACTGTTGTTGAAATATGGTAGAATATTTTGGTTGCATACAGGTTTGCCTTCGTTCTGCACAAATCAATGAGGACTCTCTGGTTGTCTTTGCAATCCAAGGGGAGAATGCAGGATTTGGGGCCCTGCTGCCAGAACATTCTCTCTCTCTCTCTCTCTCTCTCTCTCTCTGCCAAACCATTGAGAACACAAGAGCACCTCATAGTCTTTGACAGAGGATTAGCTTTCCCCTAAGCAAGATCATATAATCAGTCCGACTTAAAGAAACCTGATTGTTTGCATTCTGCTCAGGCACTAAAGCTGACACTTCATCCCTAGTGTAAACATTTCATTCATAGTCTCCTTGTCAGGTAAACCAGGCAGAGAAGGAAAACACTTGTTTATCTGCAAGATCACCCTGAAGCGGCATGTATTTATTTATTTATTTATTAGTTCACAATCCTCTTCAGGTTCTTCTGGCAAATCCTTCTAACTCTAAAGAACTTGGAAAAAGTCTCAGAGTAGATGATATCATTGTGTAGATAAAATTATGCCTCCAGGCTGTCTGAAACTTAGCAATTTAGATTGGTTGCAACAGATCTCCTTGGGCTCCTGGCTTAAATTGAGCTATACAAGACTATAAGCATCCCTATCTCTTGGTTAAAAGATGCACTGTGTCAGGTACTTTATTAAACCCAAAGAACAGAAAACTATCTGCACCTGATGTGTAACAAAGGGCAAGGAATAGGGGAAATCACTTATTTCCTCCATACAGGGAATCAATCCATGCAAACCTTGCACAATGAGGGCAATAACATTAGTTAATTTTGAATGTTCATTATTATGTTTTTTCTGTAGTATTAAAATATTAATGCTCTCCCTCCTCCTCTGTTTGCATGGAACATGTCCACCAGTTTATGGTCTAGGCATTTCTGGAAGGAAAAGGATCTTTTGCCCTTCTTTTGAGATAGCTGTCACACAACATTTCTTGCATAAAAACTCAGATCCTAGAACAATGTTATTTCTCTCACATCTTATCCCCACCATTTTCAATGCATGTCCTGCTCTTCAGAAGTATGGTGACATTATGACATCCTGCATATCTTAGTTCTGCTGAGACTGACATTCCTTTGCTCCAGTTTAAGGCCTCCAAGGTCATAGAGCTGAGGGTGGAGAGTACCTTGCTTTGCATTGCAATAACATGCATCTAGTGAGTGAGGAAGAAGTCAAAAGGAAAAGAAACTTTATAACTTTTATTGAAAGTGGAAAATTTAGATTAGCATACATCTAACATGCTCACAGATGGAACCTAATGTCCCTGGGGAGGTTTAAAGAATGAAAGTGAAGAGCAGTTATTGCTTAAGGCATTGTTGCGTACAAGACTACTAATGCTATTTTTATAAATGGCTTCACTTGGATGAAAATTGTGTGCAACCTTACCATTGTTTTCCTCTCTGAAGGCAACCTATCATTCTAGTTAACTATGTCAGATTGTGTGTGTGTGTGTGTGTGTGTGTGTGTGTGTGTGCGTGGAATCTTCAATTGCTTTAGAAGCTGTGAAATGTAGCTTATCAGCAACATTGGTAAGAAAATTGATCAGTGGATCACACTCATTGGCATTTAGTCATCAGTTCATCTCTAATAAGCTGAGTCGGTCATCTAGAATTTAATTGTGGATACAGAGACTGACCTAGCATACGTAACCAAGACTTGGGTGGGGGAGCAGGGCGGAGTTAATCTCTCCCAATTGTACTCCCCTGAGTACTTGGTTCAGCATTAGGAAGAGGGGTGGCGTGGGGGAATCGTGGTCTATCAGAATTCTCTCCAGTCAGTGCCAATCTGGAATGTTTGTATTTTGCACTGGGAAGGCAGGACAGATTGGGGATTCTGCTGGAGTACCACTCACCCTGTTGTCCAGCAGTTTCCCTATATGAGCTGACAGAATTGGCCATGGATGTGGTACTAATGACTCCAAGACTGATGGCCTTGGAACATCTTGGGATTTAATGGCTGCCATGACAATCACGGGACCATCTCATCATTTCATCAACCCAATAAATGCAGCAGAACACACTCTATAATGGGTTTTCTTGGAGGAAGGGGAAGGTTAAGGAAGAAGGTGCTCTGAAAGTGGGGGATATTACATCTATTCCAAATGGATTCAAGGGGCCTTGAGAGACATGACTGGTGCTTCTCTTGCAAACCCTGCTGAATCCTTGGAAAGCAGAGATAACCCTGGCAGCTGACATGACCATTCCTGAGTGCTTTCTCACTTGACAGAGCCCAAATTGAAAGAAAATGAGGTGAGAATTTGCAAGCACACATGGGTTCCCATTTCAGCCCCAAATCAACCAACTTCCCCCCACTCCCACTCTGCAGTCCTCAGTTGCAGTTCTCTTCTGAAAAAAAGAAAAGAAATGACCTTGCCACAGTTATCCTTGTTTTCATAATGCTCAGGTTTGATTACTGCAAAAAGGGACTGCCTTTGAAAAATGTTTGGAAAGTTAGCATAGTTTATTATTCATAGAATAATAAAATCATAAAACTGAAGAGTTGGAAGAGACCTTCCAAAATACATGCAACTAATGTAACTGTAGTTTTATTTCAGATGCCCAGATACAGCTGTCTGGTTTGCCTGAGCCTTTAAGATATATCCAGTGGCACCCTGTGGAATGCCCCCTCATCAGATGACAAAGAAATAAACAACTATCTGACTTTTAGAAGACATCTGAAGGCAGCCCTGTTTAGGGAAGTTTTTAATGTTTGATGTTTTATTGTATTTTCAATATTTTGTTGGAAGCCACCCAGAGTGACTGGGGCAACCCAGCCAGATGGGTGGGTATAAATAAATTATTATTATTATTATTATTATTATTATTATTATTATTATCCATCTGTGGGGAGGGAGGTCTGAAGAGGGTTTTAGAGTATGGTCAATTGAAAACACTCAGATTTCTCCTTGTGAAAAAGAACCCTGATTGCTCATCTGAACACACTGCAAAGCCCTCCCCTGACCTTCGCAGACAAGATGGAAAGGTTGGGGTTGGAGTGGGTGTGGGTCTGCTCAGCTTGTATAAGAGAGAACATTGTGGCAGTGTGCGCAGGCACACACACACTCCTGCACACACCTTTTTGACCACCTGAAGAGAACTTCTATTAGAACATTTATATCTCACCACTTAACAATAAAATCAAAATCAAGTTGAGTTATAATAAAAAGATACATTACAGCAAAATTAAAAACAAAACTAGCAGTGAAACAAAGCAGCAAAACAGCCTCATAAAAACCACCACAACAGCAGTATGCTGATATTTGCTTAGCTACTACATACTGAATGATCTGTTTATTAGGGTGCTTCCCAATACCCTGTTTGTTGAGCATTCGTCCTGATTTACTTGCAGGAAGATTAGACAACATTGGTTCTTTAATGAGCATTTGCTCTGACTAGTTTGCAGGAAGGGTAGAAGATGGTTGCATCAAAGGAGGTGTTACCCCACACTTTCCACACAGCATTTGCCTGTCACTCTCCTGATCACACAGAAAAATTGAATCTTACGGGAAAGGAAGTTTGCACTCCAAATCAGCTTTAATTACACAATCTGAATCTGCTCATCCTGGTGGATCTTGCTACAGGATTGCACCACGACTGGCAGAGTCAGAATCCAGTGGACCTCTGGCTGGCCTGGGAGGTTCCGGGCAAAGCAGGACTATGCTGGTGCAACTTGTCAGTGTTTGAAAAAGAAAAGGTTCTGACCTCCTTTTTATTCCTTTGCCTAGTCCTCAGACCTTAGTTGGCACAAAAGAGTCTTTGAGAAAGAGTATTCTTGCAGAGTATTGCTGCTTTTATTCTTAACAAGTCTTCTTCTCCAACCACAACCGACAGCTTTTACACAAACCAAATGTAACCAGCTTTCTACCATCCATCCAACCAACCCACACCCAACACTAACATTGACCACTCTATATATACAGGTACAATTTGGCGAAAGGTTGCATGAGTCATTGTAGGCCACTGACTCATGCTGACTTAGTTCTTTTAGCATTAAAGAAACAGTGGCCAATTTTTAGCCGTGACAAAACTCTCCATCCTCAGCTCAGCCAGAGATATGCAGGTGTATCTCCCCCATCCCAGATCAGCTGAGCCCTGTGGATCTTGAGTAAGCCTTGGAAAAGGAGTGCGATGAGGGTGCAGCCAGAGAGAAGACCCGCTCAGCTAGGTTATGTGACCTGGCAACGTGGTATAAACTAAACTGACAAAAGGTGTGGTGTGACTCAAACACTATTCAAGGGCTTCTTTCCTGCCTGCCATGATTTGGCCATCTCGGCCAGCAGTAGCTCTGCTCCAGAATGGAGTTTGGAATGGACGTACTTAGCCACGGCTTAACTTTCCATCAGCTTCCAACATATAGGATTGCCTTGCCCTTGCTTGAAACTCACTTGAAAATAGTGAGCCTGGAAGTGCCCTTCAACTAGTTGCTGTGTTAAATCATGTCCGTGAGGCTCCTTTAGACTGTTTTGCTCAAAGCATGAATGTTGGGGGTGAGTGCACTGAATGCGTATGCTCCCATCCTCTTTCCCAGTCTTGGAGCCATAAGTGTGTGTGTGTGTGTGTGAGAGAGAGAGAGAGAGAGAGAGAGAGAGAGAGAGAGAGAGGTGCTTAAATTTGAAATGAATGACCTGATTGTGCCAGTCCACAAGCTTTCCAATTTCATCCTTTAAACAGAAATCAAAGCCCAAAGTACTCCAAACAGACCTTTCTCGCAGCCATGGCACACACAGGATATGAAAGAGGGAAAGTGACAAGCATTTTCTGCCCACATATAGGACTCCAGAAAGGAAGTGGCATTATTACTTCTGTTATCTCCACCTTCACATTCTTCACCGGTCTCGAGCCACTTCAGTGCCAATGTGATTTCGCATTTCTGATGTTAGATATCCTGCTGTTTTTCAGTTACAAATATCAGCATACCTTTGAAACGATGGCAATAGAGCCAAACATGTTGGGCAAGATTTTTATCTAATTGTGAAGAAATAAAATATTACTGGCAGATTTTAGAATGGAATCTGATGATGAGAAGGAGGAGGAGGAGGAGGAGGAGGAGAAGCCAGACTAGTTTCTATTAATTAACATAAGGTAAGATTATGAAGTTTCATGCTTCCAGTCCGTGATAATACATGATTATGGAGCCAATCCTAAATAAACTTCCTAGGGAGTAAGGTTGTTGTTGTTATTATTGTTTTGCTGACATTTGCTTCTAACTATGGATGGGTTGATTTGTCAATTTTGCTATATCTTTGTTTTTCCAGTCTCTCAGTTCTCCACGTTTCCACATTGGTTTGCAAACTTTAAAAAAAAATTTAAAAAACCTCATGAAAATCCATCAACATTTTAGTAATAATTCATCCTAATATAAATGTTTTTTTATGCAATTTTGCCTAATTTACACATTTCTTCAAACCAGTTTTGCAAAGTAAAATTCATTTTTGTCTGTGACTTTCACTAATATACACATGGCTATTTATGTAAACTTTGCCCTAGTGGGTGCCTTTTTGTATGTATTACTTTGTTGTAGAACTGTATCACAAAATTCAGAGTAGTGTGAATCTTGAAGGGTAGCTGTGAAATATGACATTTTAAATTATTCCAGCATAAATTGCCCCAGTTCCAAACTTGGGAGCCTCTGAGAAAGAGATTGTGGTGAATGTGGATCTCAGTTTTGAAGTATGAGTCTTTGGTCACATGACTGAGCTGAGCAGGGTTTGGAATAGCTTGCCTTGTCTCATCCTGACCCATCACACACCTCTTTTGGGAGGACTTATGTAAGTGACTTATGTGCTTATGCATAATGATACACTCAAAGAACTCTGAAAAGTTAGTGAGTTTGTTACCTTTTGAGAAGCCATGTTCTTCAGCAAGACTTGTTCTTCTTTGTTCTTGATGATTAATATATTTAATAATGTTTTTGACCAATTTATGAAGACCTGCACCATAACACTCTCCAGACATTTCCATTTAATTAGTTATGGTAATGTGATCATTGCTAATATTGAGAGGACAAACACTATTACAGAAACAGAATTCCCACTGGACTTATCTCAACTAGGCTTTAACAATTGCTCTAAATATTGTTTCCCAATAGCAGATGGCTAGAAACTATGTCAAGATGTTAATCCACTGAATGTGCACTTAATAAAGTGACAAAGGAAAACCCCTGGGTGAAGCCCAAGAACAGAAGGCTGGAAAATGGAGATGGGCAAGAAGAAAGGAACCAGTCAGGCATGTAGAAGGAAATAACTCACTCAATGGAAGGTTGAAAAGGAAGAATCCTCATTAAAAGGGTCAGTTTGTGAGGATGTTGAGCCAAGGATGTTCCTTTATGCCCTTAAAATGATTTGGCTCAGAAACACCATGTCCACTATCTTCTTCCCCAAAACAAGAGCTGAATGAATCTAGTCAGGTGCTAGCCCAGACCTGATGCCAGACACTGAGTCCTTGGAACATGAACCAGCACCCCACAGATCAATAACCTTGTGGAGGAGGCAGCATCTTCTGGAACTAGAGTTAAGAATCACTTAGAGGAGCTCTCCAGTGGGAGACCTGCTGAAGAACCCTTGGCTCTGTCGGAGAAGGAGCTGGAGAATGCTGGTGCCAAAAGGTTGAGGTCAACTTTTGAGACAGCAACCCCTTAAACTGGTTAATACCAGAGGCTATGGTTAGAGTCTAGGGTTAGGGTCTAGGAAGCCAGAGTGTATAAAAAACTACCCTCTGGAGTCTTTTAAGTTGTTCATAGCAACACAGGTTTCTGGCTCCTGAATCTAGTTTGTCTTTCTTAATATGGTGTACCTCCCCATACCTTTTATATATTTAAGTTCTAATTGTGTTGAAGGTGGCTTTGTGAACTGTTGCAGGGCTGGTGGCATCAATCAGAAATTGAACTGGAATAAAGCTTCACAGCCTGCCACCCCTCCCCTCCAAAATAGATTGATAAAAAGTAAAACATTTCTTAAGCAATCCAAGGCTCAGCTAAACAGCAGCTGCATTTGTATTTGCATTGAAAGAATGTTACAAAGCAGGGACATGCAGTGAATGCAGAAAACGAGATCAACTGATCAGTATTATTTTTGATATTGGCCTTGGCTCTGTACTGATTCGCAGATGTTTCTCTTGACCTTTTTTATTCAAGGCTCCACTTAAGACAACATGTGGAAGTATACCTGAAACGTGTGTGGGTACTTTCTATCTACATTTTCACTCTTGCTGGATGAGAGGTTTAACAGGTTACCCCAGCACCACCACATATATCAAGAGTTGCAGCTCAGGGGTGGAGTATCTGCTTTGCAAGCAGAAGGTCCCAGGTTCAAGATTTGACATCTCCAGGTAGAACTGGGAGAGACCCCTGTTTGAAAACCTGAAGATCCATGGCAAAGCAGCGTAGACAATACTAAGCTAGATCAAGTTGGACTTAAAACAAGGCAACTTGTTGTATTCCTATAGCCAACACAGTGCAAGGCTTGTTCCCCATCTGAAAACAACCAAGCTAGCCTGACAGGTTCAGGTGTGGCAATTCCTGTTATCTGATGAATACTGGGCTGATTGTAAGGTAAAGGTAAAGGACCCCTGTTCAGTCCAGTCCATGGGATGCGGCGCTCATCTCACTTTCAGGCTGAGGGAGTCGGCGTTTGTCCACAGACAGCTTTCCAGATCATGTGGCCAGCATGTCTAAACTATGGAGGACCATGATGAGTGCATTCTTATACAAATGCACCCTTTGCAAGGCTGCAGGTAAGATCATTCTAATGCATTGGTGAGCATCAGCATCAGCATGACAATCTGCAAAATGATAATGTCCATATTCTTCAAACTTTGAGGATAAGTGAATTTGAAAAATGCTTGGATACCATGACGTGACCATAGTAACCTAATGTGTGGAGCTGTGTGTTATCTTCCACCTCTCTCAAAGAAGTTCAGTTCTGTTATTGTGAAACAGCTACATTCAGGTTTTCCATATATACATTTTTACCTTCTATGTAGTATTGGAACAGGAGACTGAACAACAAGATTTGTGCAATGCTTTGCATGCTGAAATCTACATGCAGAGCTGGCCCTGAATCCTGATCGTTCAAAGCATGCAAATCGAACAATTTGTGAAGCTAATGTTTTAGGGACACGGGTGGCGCTGTGGTCCAAACCACTGAGCCTCTTGGGCTTGCCAAGAAGGTCCAAACCACTGAGCCTCTTGGGCTTGCCAAGAACGCCGATCAGAAGGTCGGCAGTTCAAATCCCTGCAACAGGGTGAACTTCTGTTGCTCAGTCCCAGCTCCTGCCAACCTAGCAGTTCGAAAGCACATCAAAGTGCAAGTAGATAAATAGGTACTGCTCTGGCGGGAAGGTAAACGGCGTTTCCGTGTGCTGCTCTGGTTTTGCCAGAAGCGGCTTAGTCATGCTGGCCACATGACCCAAAAAAACTGTCTGTGGACAAACACCGGCTCCCTCGGCCTGTAAAGCGTGATGAGCACCACAACCCCAGAGTCGTCTGTGACTGGACTTAACTATCAGGGTCCTTTACCTTTACCTTTACCTTTACCTTTACCTTTAATGTTACATTTGGAATCACTGTGTTTCAGACAAGCCTATACATTTTCTAAGAACTAGCAAAAGAATAACAGTGTCTTGCTATTGACAGATGTATACAAACACACTCATGTACCACTAGACAAATGTAATGTGATGCTAATGCAAATGAAAGTCTGTGCACTTTTTAAAATGGAAATTTGGACTATGGGTTTTCAATCAAGGTGATTGGGGTGCAAATTAAGTTCTGATTAAATTAAGCTGCGGAATTGTTATTAATTCAGCAGCATCGGAATAGGCAGGCAGAGACTGGAGAAATGCACATTGAAGAATTCCCAGCCTCTCATTAACCTAATGGGAATTTTCATTTTCCAAACCTTACAGTATAACATTTGTGGAACCAGGAAAGTGTGGCTGAATGCCATATCAAGGCACAAAGTTGAACAGGAAAGTTCAAATTATGGCTCCTCATCTTAATGGCAACTGACACCATGGAGTGCTTAAGGAGCCTAGGACTTTCTAGCAGCCAGTGAGCAAGCAGCAGTAGCAGCAAAGCTTCAGGAGCTGTTTGGCAGCCATCCACATCCTAAGAGCCAGAGAGAAAATTGTAAATTCTCATTCATTTAGCAATGACATACTGCAGAGGGAGGGAATAAGACTGGGACCAAAACCACTTATCACATTTTATGAACACTTTTAGCAGTGTTGAAAAACCGCTTCACTTTCTTACTGGAAAGAAAAACATTTCTAAACCACTTTTCATTTTAAAAATCCCAGTGTAGTTTACAACCATGGAGTATATTTCTACAATAAAACAACAGGGCAACCGTGATAAGACACAGCAATACAGTAAAGCATCAGCAAAACAGTACAGGAGGCATTTCAAATCTGGCATGAATGGTCACAAACCACTTGGGTCAAAAGGTTAGGTTTCCATAAATGACAGAAACACTTACCTGTTGGAGTCTGCTGTGGGGTGATTGTTCCACAAAAATAGGCACCACCATAGAGAATGCCCACCTCCATGTTTCCACAAGATGGGATTCAACAGGTTGCCTGATGGCCAACATAATCCTCCAAAGACAGTGATCGAACAGAGCTATATGGAAATGAAGTAGCTAGATCAATTGTTCAAAAGAAACAAATAGTACAAATACTCCCTCTCAGGGCTGAAGTACACACTGCATGTAATTCCACAATGCGATGTAAGAGCTATTCCCCCATCACTGGTGCTCCAAATGTAGAGAGGCTTCTCAAATTCTCTTTGACCAGCTTTCTCCTTTGCTTTTTGAATTCAGACTAGCAAACCTTGTTTCCACATTGGAAGCAACACACTGGGAAGCCTCCGCTTGAACCAACAAGGGAAAGGATAGTCTGAGGCAGGCAGATTTACCACTGAAGTAAGTTAAGTCCAGTAGGCAGGTGTAAGTCAGCCACGTTGATGCAAGTCCAAGTATGTCAAACCGGGTCAAGGTAAGCCAGTTCATAGCAACATCAGAACCATGGTTAACTCCGGATGTGTATTACTATAGAAGAGACCATGAGAGTCATGTAGTCCAACCCCCTGCAATGGAGGAATCTCTTGCCCAATGTGGGACTCAAACCCATGACCCGCAGATTAAGAGTCATAAGCTCTACCAGCTAAGCAATCTCTGAAAGCAAAGAATATTGTCTTGGTAATTTTGACAATTTTCCTGAACCCCTTTGCAATGAAGTTTGGCAGGTTTGTTTCACTTCCCTCATTTGTCATTTCCCTAAGTTGCCTTCAGTTGACGGTATCATCTAGTCACATGTTCTGTTATTTTCTTTGATGCCATCTTTTGCACTATTAATTGATAGAATGGGGTTAGCCATAGCACTAGTTCAGGAGGAGAAAGAAGATAACAGAGAGAAGTCATGCTGAGGAAACATGCATCTTACACACAGCCTCATTGGATCGTTTCGGTGATAACTTGGTCCATTGCCAGGCTCCTCTTTGTGTGATATTAATGCTCTGTCCCAAAAAAATCTTCTGCTTTTAAAAAAACTATACTTCATCAATTAATGAGAAATTAAACATGGGGAGAGAAAACTTTTGTGAAATTCTCATGGATGGGGATGCTATGGGACAGTGGGTGGAGTTGTTGTACTTAGTTTACATTTGAGGTGGCTGAGAGCTTATGTTTGTTTTCATCCTACAAGTCATCTCTCCAGATGTTCAATGGAAAGAAGAACACACACACACACGCGCACACACACACACACACACACACACACAAATACCACCTTCTGTCATATTGCAATAATAGACTGGAAAGAGAAGCTGCTGAATTGCAACTCATTACCAAACTTAAAACCATGGAGAGACCTGGTTTGAACAAAGACATTGGATTCTTATCCCATTATACATGACTAAGCCATTTCTCACCTTCTCACCCCTTGCCTTTTCCTGTAAGACCCATTACAGTCATTAAGAGTCGTCAGCAGGCTCATCGCAGCTATCTGCCTATCTCCCATTCCCACCACCCTTCTGAGTAATACCCCTCCCCACCTTCTCACTATATAGAAGGATCTGGCAACTTCTGTTTCAGTGTATCTGAAGAAGTGTGCTTGCACACGAAAGCTCATACCAAGAACTAACTTAGTTGGTCTTAAAGGTGCTACTGGAAGGATTTTTTTATTTTGACTATGGCAGACCAACACGGCTACCTATCTGTAACTGCAATAATAAGGTTAGCTCAACTCCATACCCATTTGAAGTTATAAAGAAATTTATTAGCCCCTTTAGCGGGGAAAGAACATATCTGGGGAATGACCGCTCCCCACTTAAAACGGGGGGTGCCCTTTGCGTGGACGCGCACAACCCCTAGATCTGGAGCGGCTCCAACAGCATAGGCTTGGTTTGCCTTCCCTCAGGTGGGATACCTGGAGGTCTCCGCCTGCCTCAGTCAGTTGTCCAATCCCACCTGGGGGAAGCGTTGCCAAGGAGACCAGGCCAGGTAGGGGAGGGATTACCTGCCCACACAATAGAGGGCGGATCTTACCTGGGAATCCTCACTTCCCTATTACTTCTGACCCATCAGATGCTGCTCCCAAGGTATACACACCACTGGGAAAGGGAAACAGCCTCTCATTTGCTGGTACAGCAAATTTATCGTGCTGGGACTGTAATAGAACAAGCTCTATTACCACACAGCAATTCACGTAGAAATTGATTGGCAGGAGATTCAGGGCAAACAAAGGAAAGTACTTCTTCACACAACATGTAATGAATTTATGGGATTTGCTGCCACAAGACGTGGTGACAGCCACTAACACAGACAGCTTTGCAAAGAGATTAGACAAAGTTATGGGCGATAGGCCTATTGATAGCTTTTATCCCTGACAGTTATATGGAAGCTACGCATTCAGAGGTAGGAAGCCCTTGAAATTCTGCTGCTGGAGAATCGCTTCATCATGAGAGGGCTACTCTTCTCGGGCTTTGCTTTTGGGCTTCCCAAAGGCAAATCATATTGTATACCTAGATCCATTCACGACTCACCAGAAAAGTATTGATACTTTAGTATGAACTTAATTTGAGTACTTCTAGAGGTATTATGAACATGCATGAGATATTGCTGTGTCTAATTTTCTTGTCTGGAAAGCCTGAGAGAATTTGTTCATGATTACATGCAGAAAGTGACAATGAGCTTTTGAAAAGCAACAACAACAACAACAACAACTAAAAAACAGCTCATATAGCTTTTTTTTTTTTAAGGTCCTTTCCACCCATCCATCGCAAAGGCAGATAATAAAATATTGTATATGACAGAAAACCTGCATAAAATATCCAGACACTCATAAATTTTAATATAGCAACTTCAATATTCTTTTTGTAGTCATTCATGAGTTTATTACATATTCTGTTTTCACTATAGAGATATGAACGGTTGTAAACAGGGTTGTCAAAAATGGATTTTTCCAACATTCCAACATTTTCTGGCTGTCTTGAGGTCTTAAAGTGACCAGAAACATAAAGAGATTCTGACTAACATTAGGAAGAAGTTTCTGGTGGTAAGAGCCATTCGACATGGGACTTGACTACCTTGGAAAGTGGCAGATGATTCTTTGTTGGAGGTTAGATGGCCATTGAGGTCCAGCGCCGAGGGCCTTCTGGTGGTTCCCTCCCTGCGAGAAGTGAGGTTACAGGGAACCAAGCAGAGGGCCTTCTCAGTAGTGGCACCTGCCCTGTGGAACACCCTCCCATCAGATGTCAAGGAAATAAACAACTATCTGACTTTTAGAAGACATCTGAAGGCAGCCCTGTTTAGGGAAGATTTTAATGTTTGATGTTTTATGCTGTTTTAATATTCTGTTGGGAGCCACCCAGTGTGGCTGGGGAGGCCCGGCCAGATGGGCGGGGGATAAATAAATTATTATTATTATTATTATTATTATTATTATTATTATTATTAATTTTTAAAGCTGTGGTTCCTGCATTGCAGGATGTTGGACTTGATGGCCCTTGGGGTCCCTCCCAACTCTATATACTCCCAATTCTTCAATATGTACATAGTGATGTAGGCACTTCAATCTCCTCCATGTGATTGGACCAGATGCTTGCTTTTTGTCTGTCAAGCCCTTTCACATGCTAACGAAATGTGTACATGGCAGGGGGGGTATGTGAACCTCTTCTTTCTCTGTGTGTGTGGAGTGGGTCTAACAGCTCTTCATCATCCAGCTGCCGTCATACCTTCAGAATACCTTCTATCTATCCATCCTTCCATCTATCCGTCCGTCCATCCATCCATCCATCCATCCATCCATCCATTACACCTTGCTGTTTCCCCATGGCGCTCAAAGTCCCCCTTCACTTTATGCTCACAACAACCTTGTGAGTCAGGCTAGATTAAGATGTGGTGACCAAGGTCAACCAACTGAGCGTCATGGCTCAGAGGGGATTTGAAGCTGGGTTGCCCTGATCCTAGTCCTATATTCTAGTCCAGTGGTTTTGCACCACTGTTCTTCTCTTAACTGGGCTAAACATAGACATTTCCCTCTGCAGCTCTTGTTTTCCTTTCCAGAGTGTTTTGTCAGTTAGAACCACAAGAGAATGTTTAAAAGGTGACAATTTATTTTTTTAAAAAAAAATAACCTTCTGTGTTTCAAAAATAAAGATAATATGCTAGCATGTTTACTAAGGAATCTTTTATGATTTCTCTTAAATATTTTGTTCCAACCGGATGACAGGGCATTTATAATTAATAGAATTTGTTACACACAATACAACACTTTGAATTGTTGAATAGCTGCAATTTCAGAAAGGGTATGCATTATAGAGAAAACAAATGAATATCATGTCTCTGTGTGAGAAGAAGAAGAAGAGAAGAGTTTGGATTTGATATCCCGCCTTTCACTCCCTTTAAGGAGTCTCAAAGCGGCTAACATTCTCCTTTCCCTTCCTCCGCCACAACAAACACTCTGTGAGGTGAGTGGGGCTGAGAGACTTCAAAGAAGTGTGACTGGCCCAAGGTCACCCAGCAGCTGCATGTGGAGGAGCGGAGACTCAAACCCAGTTCCCCAGATTACGAGACTACCGCTCTTAACCACTACACCACACTGGCTCTCACTGGTGAGGTGTATATCTGAAATTAGTAACAGTAGATCAGGAATGGGGAACAGCCATAGAACACCTGCTTTTCAGGCAGAAGGTCCAAAGTTCAATGCTTGGCATCTCCAGGAGAAGGTGGGGCTGTCTCATGTCAGAAACACTCTAGAGTCACTGTCAGATAGAGACTGTCTTGGCTGTGAGTCCTGCCAGACCTACTCTTTGCCTTGCAGTCCTTTTCCCACCTAACCTGTGAGTATAGGGCCTTGACTGACTCAAGTTACAAAAGCTGAGGCTGCTGAACAGACTCTTGGGTTGGGGTATCATGCAGCGGGGTTGTTGCTATTGCCGATGCTAATTTTATGTGTCATTGTTTTGCATCTTATTATGGTTTATGTGGAAATTTTTCAATTTGGTTGTGTGCTTTTTGATCTCTTATTTATTGTTTATGACTACTTTTGTTACGGTCTACTCCGAGTAAACTTTAATTGAATACTACCCTGTGTATTGTGTGTGTGTGTGTGTGTGTGTGTGTGTGTGTGTGTGTGTGTTTGTTTCAGGGGTAATATTTCAGCAGTTTGGGACAATCATGGCAAAAGAAGCCAATTTTTTTAGTTTGTGCTAGTGCTGAGCACTGGCTTATACTTTCATTTGTATCTGGAGAGCACCAGTCAGTTCCTCAAAGTGAGAAGAACACATCTTCCCTGTCAAGTTGAGATGGTATGTGTTCCCTAGAGCCCCATTGTCATTACGAGTAGGTTAAGAATTAAAGGCATCATTTATCAAGCATTCCAGATGTTACTAATGATCTTGCTTGACTTTATTACACTGTCACTGACTGGCGCTTTCTTAGAAGACCGATCATTACTTGCCTCTCAGAATATGAATCCCAAGATGAAATCGTGTGTCTTTCTTCATAATCCTGTTATCTTGATAGGATAATCCTGAAACCAAAGGCGTCTTTGGTGTGTGACAGTTGCAGAACCCTACATGGAATGGCTTCCTGCATTGTAACAATGAGCAGTGATAAAGTCATTATGATTAGCTGGGTTTGGGCACCCAACTGTCCATACATGAAGAGGTGCACAAATCCAATCCAGGCTAAATCGTTCGTGAACCATCAGAATTCAGAAAAAAAACGAAACCAAAACACTTCCTTTCATTGGCCTGGCTAGAACTGAGCATAAAGAGCAGGGTTTCCTCCAGTTACAAAATGGCTGTGTGAGGAGGACCATTTCAATGAGCACAGAATCTACTTTGGGCCTGTTCACATGCTGTGCATGACAACTTCTCACCAGCTTCTCAGGTTTGGTGAGCCCTTGTATTACAATAATCATCCCAGCACTAGGGTAACACAACAGGACTGGGAATGAATGTTTAGAAGTATTTTCATATTTCATTTTAACATCTAATCTGAATTGCAAAATTGTCAGAGCACTGACAGGCAATGAAAGGCCCAAGGGCTTTATCCAGTTTCTCGTAGATGGAAGCAGAGGTGAAAGAGGGCATAGAGATGGTACCCCAGAAGGCTTAAAAAAATGCAGATTACTGAATGTATGTCCTTTTGTATCAAGGTTATTGGTTTCACATTCACCAGCCCACAGCCTAGCCAAATCAGGACTCTGGCAAAGAGTTGCTACAGTTCTTTTTCATGTACTTTAGCTTTAATCAAGATCAGCTTGTGAACATACCATCCTCAGGGAAATGTCTCACAGGTTTTCCCATCTTTTATTTGTAATTGTTGTCACAGGAATTAGATTAAGCATCTATAGAGGGAAACAACATTTATTGGCTTTCATGGGTAAAAATATGAATGCTAGCTTGAAAAATATTTGAAGATTAAGTTGCTGGGTTTAGTGGTTTGATAGCGCCTCTGCATTTTGAAGACTACATTGTTAAACAGTGGGTGCAAATCATATGTGCAAAACAGCTTGTCATCACACTACAATCCACTATGCTTTCAATACGTCAGTTTTTAGGCTGAAATCCTGGAAGGAAATCTCACTGAATTCAGGAGAGACTGCATTAGTTATTGTTTTATTTGTCACATATTGCACAAAATGTTGCAAAGCAATAAATCAATAAATGAAAAAGTTAAAGAAACTGAAAATATCAGTAAAATAACAGAATCCTTAAAACACAAGGCTTGCACATAGCTGCTGTAATATAATAATGGACCTCTGTATTTTATGTTTTGTTTTGTTTTTTAAAAAAGCATTTTTGCCAACAGCAAGGAGGACGGTGTAACTCTGGTTCACAAGTCATTCCAGAGTCAAGGACACACCTCCATGTGGGAGGAAGAGAAGGCCCTTCCATGTGCTTCTAAAGATTGAGAGTAGTGTTCCCCCTGAAGCAAATTACATGTATTAAAGGAGAGGAAGGGATGCGGGGAGAAATTTGGTTCAGTTCCCATTTCAAGGTGAATCAACCTAATTTGCACTTCCTGAAACAATATGTGAACCAAAAGAGAGCCAGCCTTTGAAACAGATGTAGAAATGTGGAGAACTTAACAGAAGAATGGAGAAACAGAGAGGACCTTTGTATCTAGTAAAGGTAAAGGTACCCCTGCCCGTACGGGCCAGTCTTGACAGACTCTAGGGTTGTGCCCCCATCTCACTCTAGAGGCCGGGGACCAGCGCTGTCCAGAGACACTTCCGGGTCACGTGGCCAGCGTGACAAAGCTGCATCTGGCGAGCCAGTGCAGCACACGGAACGCCGTTTACCTTCCCGCCAGTAAGCGGTCCCTATTTATCTACTTGCACCCGGGGGTGCTTTCGAACTGCTAGGTTGGCAGGCGCTGGGACTGAGCAACGGGAGTGCACCCCGCCTCGGGGATTCGAACCGCCGACCTTTCGATCGGCAAGCCCTAGGCGCTGAGGCTTTTACCCACAGCGCCACCCGCATCCCTTTGTATCTAGAAATGCAGCCTAAAGCTAGAAGTAAAACATTTTCAAACTTTGGGAAGGCTGGAAAGGGGACAGGAAAGCACAAAGTCAACAGTCTATGCTCCCCTTTAGGCATCATCTGCAATCAACATGGCAGGGTGTACTACATTTTTTTCCTTAGATACTGCTCTAGCACTAAGGTCACGTTGTCTATGATAGAACCTCTAGCAGGTGACTGAATCATACAGTCAACCTCATTGCTGATGCTCAACACCACAGACAACTCCAGCAGGATGTCTGGGTGCAGTTTTAGATGCCTAATGATGTATTTCCATTTGAATGAATGGCCTAAACTAAATAATGAGAAAACTGCATACTTGTAACACTGACCACATCCTCAGCCCCTCATTTCAAGGCATGAGATGTTCCAGAATGTTTAGGGAACTTCTAGATGATGGTGCCACAATTGTTTTTAAGACAGCTATATTCTGTAACATTCTGACTTCCACTTCTAATATTGTGTAATTTAGCTTTTACTCTCTTTTCTCTTTTTTGCAAAGAGCTTTATGGAACAAACAGGTCACTTTAATATCAAAAGCCAATGATCCATACAATCAAGTAAACAATAATTTGCTTCTGCCAAAATGGCTTTATTTCTAATTCATTCCCGCCTTGGTAATGACTTTTCTCTGTTGTGTCTATTCTGCTGATATTAACCACAAATTGCTTTTCTTCATCATCGTCATCGTCCTAGCACTAAACAAACTGCAGCCAAAAAGAAATAAAAAATATAATATGAATTAGCTATATATCCACCATTGTAATTGTAAGCCGCATAAAGTAAAAAAGGAGGGACTGTTCTTTGTTTTTCGTCATTTTCTTTAGCGGTATTTTACCCGCATCTCTATTTACAGCATTAGTGCAGAATCTCTAAATTGTTTATAAAAACCAGTGTAATTAAGTGGGGATGTTAATGAAGTGGAACTTTTTAAAGACCTTTTAGAGTCCCCTTGGGTTTTTATCTGGGAATCACTGGTTGGTTTTTTTTCTGCCATTACCAGAAGCCTACTTTATATACTGGTGCTCGGGAAATTAGGGGAGTACTCAGCGGTCTCGTAATCTCACACAGTCCTCAGAGCTGGCTGTTCATAGCTAGGCTGCCTCCAGCCAGCTCCCTTGTATGGCCCAGCACTATAACACATGCCAAGCAAGCAAATGGATTCTGATCAAATTGTGAAATCTCAAAAACTAACCTTTCTCTTATTATACATGATATTCTAAAAGGGAAGAAGCAGATTTCCAGGAGGAAAAGAAAAGTATGGGTTCTAAATGTAGTTCTGGATCATTTCAGACTCTATTCAATAGGGATGTTTAAGCCCCTACCATATTTTGTGGGAATGGAGTGGGGAAGGGATATTGCAGGAAACAAGTAGCCATGGATATTTCCGTTACCTGAATGTTTTTCTGTAGAGCTCCCCGATACCCAGGAAGGACATTCCTAGGCCCATGAAGGAAGGTGCTTCCTATATTTCAAGGATGGGTCTAAATTGTGACCAAAACAACTGCAGCAAGTACAGTAGGTCAATACCTAGAATGCATCATGCTTACTGCGTATTTCCGATACAGTGGTACCTCGGGTTAAGAACTTAATTCATTCTGGAGGTCTGTTCTTAACCTGAAACTGTTCTTAACCTGAGTTACCACTTTAGGTAATGGGGCCTCCTGCTGCCGCCGCGCTGCCGGCACACAATTTCTGTTCTCATCCTGAAGCAAAGTTCTTAACCCAAGGTACTATCTCTGGGTTAGTGGAGTCTGTAACCTGAAGCGTATGTAACCTGAAGTGTATGTAACCTGAAGCTTCTATAACCCTATAATCACTGTACTGATATTTCCTATAGGGCAGGAAATATTCAGCGGCCAAGTTGCTCACTGGAGCAAGACTGTTTGAGCGTATTACACTGATTCTAGCCTGACCACTGGCTATCAGTTAGTTTCTGGGCCCTATTCAAAGTGCTGGTTTTGACCTATAAAGCCTTAAACGGTTCAGGACTTCTATACCTCAGGGACTGCCTCTTTCCATACGAAGAGATCATCTTCTGAGGCCCTTCTTCGTGTGCCTCCTCCTTGAGAGGTCCGGAGGGTGGCAACATGAGAATGGGCATTCTCTGCAGGGGCTCCCCATCTGTGGAACGCTCTCCCCAGGGAAGTTTGCCTGGCGCCTTTATTTTACATCGTCAGGCGCCAGGCAGAAACATTCCTTTTTAACCAAGCCTTTGGTTGATTTGATTGATGTCCTATGCCCTTTTAAAATGGTGGTGGGGGTGTGTTGGGTTGTTGTTTTTATTTTGATTATGCATTTTGTGGTTTTGTATTTTGATTTTGTTCTGCAAACTGTCCTGAGACCTCCTGGTTTGGGGTGGTATATAAATTCAATAAATAATACTAATATAATAATAATGATAATGATGATAATAATAAATATCAATGCCCCCACCATTTCACTGCCAGTATCAATGACTGGATACATATAGCATTTTTTCTGCAGATATCTGCAACTTCCCTAATGCTGGTTGGTCTCTATATCTAGGATAGTACTTTCCATTAGATACAATTCCATTTTCATTGTTCTTTTCAAAATCTGACCACCAGATTGACCCATGAAAACATTGTGTTAGGTAATGGCTATAAGAACTGATTAGATTTTCTGAGGATAAAACTTCTGATGACAGAAGCTCCACTTCTATGTAGTGGCCTGTAATGGTTGTAGGGGTTGCTCGTGCGTAAATCGGCGCCACACCTGGCTGGGTTGTCTGAGTGAGCCCTTTCTGTCCGGACAGCCACTCACCCGTGGCTGTCTCAATCGCTGGCAGAATCCGTCATTGGGCGTTTCTTGAACTTCTTCCAGCAAAGAAGTTCTTTGATGCCTAGTCTCCGCCTACTCTCCCTGCGCGGAAGCCTTCTGAGCAGGGAGGGTGTGGGCAGCGGAGGACCCGTGCTCTCCCCGCTGGTCCCCGGCGAGGAGTCATGGAGCCACCTCGCCAATTCCCCCATCTGCCCCCCTTCTCTACTGGTGCTACGCTGATTTCCTTCCCCAGAAGATGTGCTGCTTCTCTCCCTCCCGGGACGCTCTCCAGAATCCCTCTGGAGCCCTCCCTCTCCCCCTGGCTCTGATGGCAGTTCCCTGACATGGCTGTAATGGCAAATCTGTTGTTGTTATTATTATTATTCCAACATACATATATTTGGTTCTAATTTTCTATGGTGAGGTTAATATACTCTTTAAATTTCAAGCTTTTCAATAATGGAGCCCTACAATTTAGCATTTAAACCCACCATTTTAAGATCCTCTCTCTTAGAAATTGCAAGTTTTCCTTAATTAAGGCATTTCTATTTCTGCAGAAGAGAAACGGCTGACCCAGAGGTTGCTATGAACCTTAAGGAGGAGAGGTAATTTACAACAATTTCCCCTCTGCAAATTCTCCTTAATGCGTTTAGCTCTAAATTCTTCTTTTGATCATTATACTTGAATGAGGCTTCCTCAAAATAGTGAGAACATATAAATGCTACTTAAATATATCACCACAAATTTGTACTATCTGGTGGGGGAATGAGTAGCTTCCTATTAGCCTCTTGATAGCCTCATCATTCCTCTTTGCCAATTCTGGGCAGTTAGAATGAAGCCACATATTTTTTTTTAAAGAAAACAATTGCAGAATACAGGATTATTATTTTTTTAAAAAAACAATTCACCAGAATTCTCAATATCATCACCATTATTATTACTGCTGCCTATGAAAAAATGAGAAGAGCCAACTGCATCACATGATAGGCTAGGGATATAAAAAGGCATCATTTTCCATTTTGTTCTTCAGTGCCTTTTCCATTCTGCTGCAGTTTGGCTTCCGCAAAAGAAAAAGATTATTTGTTTTTCTGTGGCCAAATTTAATAATGTAATCAGTTGTGTTGTTGTCATATGATTCCACACTATTCACTGTAAGTGGGGGAAAGGTAATCAATAATGTACTGGGGACAAATAACAAGAATGAATTGCGAACTGTGATTCCTTTGTGGCAAGGGATTGGACCCATGGAATCCCTACAAACAACACAATTCTATGAGTCTAAGATCTGAAGATGATAGCAAATACCAATTATACTCGCCTGCCTGATTTGTGTTCCTGTTTGCAGATAGACACAATTTCTGGTACCATTTCCCATTTCAGTTGCGTTCTCTGACACCCCTGCCAAAAGCACCCAGTTTCCCACAGTAACCAAACAGATACCTGTGGGAAGCTGATAAGCACAGGGGGAAGGAAAGCATCTTTTGGGGGCACCAGCACAAAAATGGTAAAGGACCCCTGGACGGTTAAGTCCAGTCAAAGGTGACTATGGAGTTGGGGCGCTCATCTCGCTTTCAGGCCGAGGGAGCCAGTGCTTGTCCACAGACAGCTTCCCGGGTCATGTGGCCAGCATGACTAAACCACTTCTGGCACAGCAGAATGCCGTGATGGAAACCAGAGCGCATGGAAACACCATTTACCTTCCCGCCGCAGTGGTACCTATTTATCTACTTGCACTGGCGTGCTTTCGAACTTCTAGGTTGGCAGGAGCTGAGATAGAGCAACGGGAGCTCACCCCGCTTTGGGGATTTGAACCGCCAACCTTCTGATCAGCAAGCCTAAGAGGCTCAGTGGCTGTAATGCCCCCCCACTCACATGGGTGTTTGTGCTCACTGCAGTGTGGGCTATTGTCTGATTTCTGGCTGAGTGGATACAGCTGGGGTGTGGGGTGGGATCCAGGGCTTGCCCTGCTATAAGAACAGACTCTGCCATGGGCAGCAAGGTCAACTTTTCCCTCCTCTTCTCTACCTTGGTATGCAGCAGTGTGGCAACAGGAGGAATATCAGGTAAGCAGCCAGCTCCACCATGCTGCACCCACTACAAACATTGCCCTTTCTTTGTTGGCATTCAGCCTTGCAGTGCAATTTTATATAAGCTAAGTCAGACGTAAAACCCACTGTGTTCCATTGGGCTTTGTTGTTGTTTAGTCGTTTAGTCGTGTCCGACTCTTCGTGACCCCATGGACCAGTGCACACCAGGCTCTCCTGTCTTCCACTGCCTCCCGCAGTTTGGTCAAACTCATGCTGGCAGCTTCGAGAACACTGTCCAACCATTTCGTCCTCTGTCGTCCCCTTCTCCTTGTGCCCTCCATCTTTCCCAACATCAGGGTCTTTTCCAGGGAGTCTTCTCTTATCATGAGGTGGCCAAAGTATTGGAGCCTCAGCTTCACAATCTGTCCTTCCAGTGAGCCCTCAGGGCTGATTTCCTTCAGAAAGGGGAGGTTTGATCTTCTTGCAGTCCATGGGACTCTCAAGAGTCTCCTCCAGCACCATAATTCAAAAGCTTCAATTCTTCGGCGATCAGCCTTCTTTATGGTCCAGCTCTCACTTCCATACATCACTACTGGGAAAACCATAGCTTTAACTATGTGGACCTTTGTTGGCAAGGTGATGTCTCTGCTTTTTAAGATGCTGTCTAGGTTTGTCATTGCTTTTCTCCCAAGAAGCAGGTGTCTTTTAATTTTGTGGCTGCTCTGTCCTGCAAGTAAGAGTAGGATTGCATCCTTAAAGAGTGTTTTTTTATTATTATTCCATACCCTATTGTATGGTGCTGTGCTTTACCCATTGTTTCACCTGCTGTTGTTGTCTCCCAATATCATTTTAGTGTTATTTTAATAATTTGAACTTTTAGTGCATTGCAATTTGCTGTTTGTCAAACAATTACAATGAGCCACTTTGCAAGGATAGAGGCCCTGAAAGGTGGATTAATATATTTTTTAAAAAAACAAAACCCCTATTGAATAAATATGCTTGCCTTTTTCAATATCCTTGCAGTAGTTCTTAATCTGAACATTTCTTGTATCAAGATACCTAGCTTGAGATTAATTTAGAGCAAGGCGACTGGGGAACTGGAATTGGAAGCTGAGCATCAGCTTGAATTGCTGGTGAGAAGCAAAATGTACTCCTCCACAGAGCACCAAATGGGAAGCACCATGGTGAGCCTGGGGAAAGTCTTCACAGTTTGCCTCACACATTCACACATGTTGGAATCAAGAATCAAAGAAATTGCTCCACCATCCTGGGAAACTGAATTAAACCCGACAAAGTTCCAAGCAGTTATCTTGCTGGCAAGGCTATTAGAACATATAAAGAGCATTTAAAAGGACATTATGGAATATAAAAGGAACCCTTTTTTAAAAAAAGAGTCAAATGCTTATTACGGCACAGTGTTTTGCTCTCTAGATCTGTAGTCATGCATTTAGACAAGCAAGGTAGGGATCTATATCTATATCTATTTACAGAAAATTGCTTGTTTGAACTCTGAAAATCAAACGTCTAATTTTCCAGTGAAAAATATGCTGCCCTCTCCAGTAAAAATAAGCATGCAATATATATTGTTCAGTCAGAATGTTACGCTAATTTTTCTTTCAATGATTTATGACCCATAAAATAATCTAATTAGCCATTTGAAATGGAAGGCACTCTTTCAATACAATGTTATGTTGGGTACAGTAGACATCCTGTCCTCCGTTTCATCTTATGGATATAAAAAAACTATCCATCTTGTACCTTTGGTAGTAATCACGGCATATTGTAATGTTTGGAGTAGATTCATTGAAATTAAAACATGACTAAAGTCCTTTCATGTCAGCTTAGTTAGATATAATCCTCCATGTATTTCAAGTGTTGTGCTTCATGATCTTGGTGTCAGTGACAGAATATTAGTAGGGGGAAGGCAGATGTTTATACAGAATAACATGCTTCCTAATTCAGTTTTGATCTGTACCGGCAAAATAGAATTATTTTGAATTCCAAAATCAGCTATCCAAACTTCCTCTGCCAAATCAAGTGATATCAAGGCAGTCAAGCTCCCAATTCCTTGGCCCCCTTTAAATTTATTAACAGCTGGCCGGCTGAAAGAGTTATAACCCTGTAAGTATGTGTGTGTGTGGCAGGGGAAAGGGTTAAGTTCCTGAGACCAAATTTCTCACAAACATATTATATCAAATTGCTGGAACAGACAAATAAAATCCTTATCTGCCTTCTTATTAACCCAACCCACCAGGTTGGGTTAATACCTTTCTGGATGTTAAGACCTTTCTGTATGTTTTCTAGTCAGTTATGGTATCTTAAAGGTAAAGGTAAAGGGACCCCTGACCATTAGGTCCAGTCATGACCGACTCTGGGGTTGCGGCGCTTATCTCGCTTTACTGGCCGAGGGAGCCGGTGTACAGCTTCTGGGTCATGTGGCCAGCATGACTAAGCCGCTTCTGGCGAACCAGAGCAGTGCACGGAAATGCCGTTTACCTTCCTGCCTATTTATCTACTTGCACTTTGATGTGCTTTCTAACTGCTAGGCTGGCAGGAGCAGGGACCGAGCAATGGGAGCTCACCCTGTTGCGGGGATTCGAACCGCTGACCTTCTGATCGGCAAGTCCTGGACTCTGTGGTTTAACCCACAGCACCATCTTAAAGGAGAGCTAAAGGCATTATAATTTGCTTTTCTATAATTATCCCTAGGCCTGGGTTTATCTTCAGCATTTCTTCATGGATAATCCCTTTGATTTCTGGATGATAGATTGCTAGCAGGGTAGGAGTTTGGGGGATTTAACCTGGGCATATTTCTTCCAATACTTGCATTTGTGCCAATATAATGAATCTTCCTTTCTTGTCCATTGGAGCACATCTGGGTATTATTAGTATAGGTGGCAAAGGCAGGAGTCATATGACTTGAGAACCTCCTGCTCCACTCTCTCAAGTTGCCTTTTCCAGACTGCAATTCCTTTCATCTAGTAAGTACAGGGAATGGATTTCTAATTTGCCATTGGGTGCGGGGCGGGAACATATGAATCAATAACCAAAATTTATCCTGTACATCTGGATCCTGAAAGGTTAGTTTGATACTGCCTCTCTGGTCACAATTAGACCGGTATTTAAAATGTAAACCATTTCCTAAATCCAGGGAAGCCCCTACAATGGCTTAAATTCCTGCTTGCAGCTCAGATTCTGCTTTCATTATTCCACTGGATTTCATTACTGAATGACCACCTGTAGAACATCTGGATACTTCTTTCTAGAAGAGTCATCATTGGAATTTGGACTTTCCAGGTGTGTTTATTAATCCTTCGTTCACTGCCTTCTACTCCCGTCTGCACTGTGGGGCAGGAAACATGGAGTGTCAACCTGTAGCCTCCAGAGTTCGGTCAAAAGAAGAAGAGTTTGGATTTGATATCCCGCTTTATCACTACCCAAAGGAGTCTCAAAGCGGCTAACATTCTCCTTTCCCTTCCTCCCCCACAACAAACACTCTGTGAGGTGAGTGGGGCTGAGAGACTTCAAAGAAGTGTGACTGGCCCAAGGTCACCCAGCAGCTGCATGTGGAGGAACGGAGATGTGAACCCGGTTCCCCAGATTACGAGTCTATCGCTCTTAACCACTACATCACACTGGCTCTCCAGATGCCAGATTGGGGTTTGAACAAATTAGGTTAGGTGACAGACCAGGATCCTTTCCTTGGAAGGTAGCAGGTGAGTTTTCAGCATACTCATCCACTATAAATAGCCTTGGATCTGAAGGGCTTAGATCAAGAATGGAAAACAATTCCAAGGCCATGTCCTGAGCATTCGTATTGTAAAAGCAGGCCTCTGAGTTCAAGTTCCAATCTTGATAGATGTCGTTCAATTGTTTTGCTACTGAATCTGATAGGGACGTAGAGATCTCATCTTGATCCCCATCTTGATGTACCTCCAAACGATCACCAACTTCAGTTTCTTTGCTGGTAGGCCCCATCTGTGGCTCTACAGTAAGAATTCCTGTCTCCATTAACCCAAACAGTGTACCAGTTATGGCACTGAAACAAAAAACTTGCTTTCCAATGCGTTGATTCTGCTAAAGACCACACCCCCCCCCCCTTTGCTGTTTGTTTCGTCAAGAGACATTGGTTGTGTAAAAGTTCCCACAGAGAAGACTTTCAGTCTCTGTCCTCTCTGGTATGGCAAAATTGTTATTACACTTTGTTGTGGTTTTCGTTATATGTCAGAAGCTGAGGTTGTCTAGGAGCATATGTATCAGCTCCCAACACTCCTGCTGGGGCCAAAGGAGCCTCTTCTGAACTGTGTTTGCTTAGGAGTAGGGGATTTTTCTTACACTGTCTGCCGATGCCTAACTAAGTAAGAAGTGTGGCGGCTGTTCTAGCATTAGAAGTTTAGCCGCCACCGGCAATCAATGTATCCTCCTGGGCTGCTAATTGAGAAAGAGCAGCCACCCCCAATGACATTCTGGCCTCATAGCACCACATTTGGGGCCTGGTTTGTTTCCTAGTGCTGAGAAGGGGGCCCATCTGTCTTTCCTGCGCCATTTCCTGCAGCATTCGGAATGTCTCTGGCTGCCTCCTCACCAAGTTCTGACCTCGCCTCAACCTGCTTAGTTTATCAGAGCTGATGAGCTCGCAGCTTGAGACTGTTTGGCTGCAGGCAACAATTTGACTTGACTGCTGCTTTTATATTTACTCTACACACTCCTTTGGTCTATGGAGGAAGACGGCGAACAGGTGGCGAACCTCCCAAGAGCGGCCAAAGAACAATTAGTTTGTGACAGCTCACTTGCCATTGAAATGAAATTGCTTTATAAGAGTTATATTTCTCCAAGGATCTTTTCTGCTTCGTTTCTAGGGCCGTTCCCAGGGTGTCCAATGAAGAATGCAAAAAATCTAGGTGAATTTTGGAAGTATTCCCCACTCAACTATTCTTACTTGCTGGAAGTGTATGGGGGGGGGGAAAGGTTGGGGGGGCAAAAAACCCCAGACTTCTTAAAGAGGATTTTCTCCCCACTCTGATTTGTCCACTGTGTTTTACTTATTTATTTAACAGGCTGTGGGCACAGAATCTGCTTGTGAAGGTGCAGCACAACACAGGATTGGATCCTTCTGCTTAGAAGGCAAAAAGGTATAGGGACCCCAGACCATTAGGTCCAGTCGTGACCGACTCTGGGGTTGCGGCACTCATCTCGCTTTATTGGCCGAGGGAGCCGGTGTATAGCTTCCGGGTTATGTGGCCAGCATGACTAAGCCGCTTCTGGCAAACCAGAGCAGCGCACGGAAATACTGTTTACCTTTCCACCAGAGTGGTACCTATTTATCTACTTGCACTTTGATGTGCTTTTGAACTGCTAGGTTGGCAGGAGCAGGGACCGAGCAACGGGCGCTCACCCTGTCGTGGGGATTCGAACCGCCGACCTTCTGATCGGCAAGCCCTAAGCTCTGTGATTTAACCCACAGCTCCTAGCAGTTGGTAAATGGGAGGGTAATGTACAGTGATACTTCAGGGGGCAGGAAGGAGGAGAGGCCCAGCAGGAAGGAGAGGTGCAGGGAAGCTACTCATGAAGGAGCAGCCCCATGCAGAATCTGGACCTGTTTGCTGCTGGTGCGCCCCCTTCCCAGCCATATTTTGAAACCCTGTTTTAAATGTGTGGTAAAACCCTCAGCCCTACTCCAAATTACTTCATTGGCAGATCTGGGCTGGGTTATCCCTGGGGTTGCACACAGTGAATCAGCCTGGTCCAGGGCCCACAGAGCAGGTTGGAGGGCCATTGCACAGCCCCCATTTACTTTCAGCAGCAGGGCTGCCTGGTGCATCATTGTTCATACTATTGGGGCCAGCCTGCCCATGAGGTGGGCTGAGGCAGCTGCCTTGGGTGGCAGAAGCACAAGACGCAGTGCCCATGCCGGTGCCCTGCCCACTCTGCCACTGGCAGCACTGGAGAAGCACTGCCAACAGTGAGATATGATGAGATCACATAGAGCTTGCTGAAATCTTGCAAGAGTTTGCCAAAATCTCATTGAGATCTCAAGCATTTTATAGGAGATGTGAGAACCCCTTGAGATCTTGCAGAAACCCACCACTGTGCAACCCAGGTAACGGAGGGTGGAATATTCCCATTTTGCGGCCCCTGAACTCTATAGGCAGCCCTGTTTAGGGAAGCTTTTAACATTTGATGTATTATGGTATTTTAATAGTTTGTTGGAAACCACCCAGAGTGGCTGGGGAAGCACAGCCAGATGGGCAGGGTATAAATAAATTACAGTGGTACCTCAGGTTAAGTACTTAATTCGTTCCAGAGGTCCGTTCTTAACCTGAAACTGTTCTTCTTTTTTTTTTTTTTTAAATATTTATTGGGTTTTACAATTGAAATAAACATAATAAACAATGTAACATATATCTTAACATAATTTCACATTTTCTTTGGACTTCCTCACATCTCCCGCTCCCACTTTCATCGTTATAACATTTTGTCAGCAATTTATTATCTTATTTGCATTCTTATATCCCTTCTAAATTTCATAATCTTCTAGTTCTCAAAAAGAGTTATATTTTCTCAATCTCACTTATTTTCTTAAAATCATCTAAATTAGTGGTGCTCAGTTATTTTGATCTAGCATCTTGTTTAGCATTCACTCAAGTTGCAATGTTTTTGTAAATAATTCTTAAATTTCTTCCAATCCTCCTCAGTCCTCTCTTCTCCCAGGTCACGAATTCTGCCGGTCATCTCAGCCAGTTCCATGTAGTCTATCAGTTGCATCTGCCATTCTTCCAGTGTGGGTAGATCTTGAGCTTTCCAATGCTTTGCGAGTAGTATCCTTGCTGCTGTTGTTGCATACATAAAAAATGTCTGGTCCTTCTTTACCACCCCTTGGCCGACAATACCCAAAAGAAAGGCCTCTGGTTTCTTAGTGAAGGTATATTTAAATACCTTTTTCAGTTCATTATAAATCATTTCCCAGAACGCCTTCACTTTAGGGCAAGTCCACCAGAGGTGGAAAAATGTTCCTTCACACTCTTTACATTTCCAACACTTATTATCAGACAGGTGGTAAATTTTTGCAAGTTTGACTGGGGTCATATACCATCTATATATCATTTTCATTTAACCTGAAACTGTTCTTAACCTGAAGCACCACTTTAGCTAATGGGGCCTCCTGCTGCTGCCGTGCCACCGGAGCACAATTTTTGTTCTCATCCTGAAGCAAAGTTCTTAACCTGAAGCACTATTTCTGGGTTAGCGGTGTGTGTTGTGTATGTAAGCATATGTAACCTGAAGCATATGTAACCCGAGGTATGATGATGATGATGATGATGATGGAAATCACTGTGGTCTTGTCCTTATTCTTTTTTCCTCTAAGCTAAACATTCTGTTCTTCCCATGCTTTCTTCACTTTTGTTGTTGTTGTTTAGTCGTTTAGTCGTGTCCGACTCTTCGTGACCCCATGGACCAGTGCACGCCAGGCACTCCTATCTTCCACTGCCTCCTGCAGTTTGGTCAGACTCATGTTTGTAGCTTCGAGAACACTGTCCAACCATCTCGTTCTCTGTCATCCCCTTCTCCTTGTGCCCTCCATCTTTCCCAACATCAGGGTCTTTTCCAGGGAGTCTTCTCTTCTCATGAGGTGGCCAAAGTATTGGAGCCTCAGCTTCAGGATCTGTCCTTCCAGTGAGCAGTCTGGGCTGATTTCCTTAAGAATGGATAGGTTTGATCTTCTTGCAGTCCATGGGACTCTCAAGAGTCTCCTCCAGCACCATAATTCAAAAGCATCAATTCTTCGGCTTTCTTCACTTACTATTGTCAATACCCTTTTGTGCCCTAGCGAATGCATGATTGAATGGCAAATCAGTTATGTCTTATTTCTTGTTCTCCCACTACTCTATTATCCAGATAGGCTTATTTTTTTCCCTGGTTTGGAAAAGAGGAGGAGTTGGGTTTTATTACGATTTTCCCATTATAGTGAATGATTGAACACAGATATTCATTTCATGCAGTAGAGTTTAGAACTTGAAGCACAGATCAAAGAGGAGGGAGCACAGTCACAGAGTGGCTCAGAAACAGATCATTTTTATTTTTATTTTAATGTAGAAAAACTTGGGCTCCAGTTTAGGCTGCCATGCTGCTGTAGCAGAGATGTCACCTGCCCACCCATTACAGAATCACTAACAAAATCAATAGTCCTTGCACCAACAGAACCTGCTGAAAACTAGAAATGTATCACAAATATGTTTAGCCTGGAGAAGAGGAGGTTAAGGGGTGATATGATAGCCATGTTCAAATATATAAAAGGATGTCACATAGAGGAGGGAGAAAGGTTGTTTTCTGCTGCTCCAGAGAAGCGGACACGGAGCAATGGATCCAAACTACAAGAAAGAAGATTCCACCTAAACATTAGGAAGAACTTCGACAGTGGAATTTGCTGCCAAGGAGTGTGGTGGAGTCTCCTTCTTTGGAGGTCTTTAAGCAGAGGCTTGGCAACCATATGTCAGGAGTGCTCTGATGGTGTTTCCTGCTTGGCAGGGGGTTGGACTCGATGGCCCTTGTGGTCTCTTCCAACTCTATGATTCTATGATTCTATTCTATGAAATGAATCATATATTAATCATCAGAACAGCTTACTGTTCTTACACTTAACAACTTTGGGAAGCTGTAGTTAAATCTGGAATTCCAAATACAATAAATACCTTGATTTGTGAAGGTCTTTCTCTCTTCCTTGTCTCTTAAGTCCCTCCACAGGAGTTTCAGCGGATATCTTCTACAATAAATATTGTATTCCTAATCATTTGCATGTTTTTTCATTTAGCTCTAATCAAACTTTCTGATGACTAGAGAATATAGCCATGCACCACATAGGAGATCCCATAACTTTGGCATCAGGTGAGACTCTGGAAGTGATGAATGAGTGCCTCAGTTCAGTAATAAGCTGGATTTAAATGGAAAGTGAATTCTTCCATTTTGACAACAGGGAATTAATATGGATGGGTGGTCTTTTTGCATTCACTCTGAGAGAGCAAGTTTACAGGAAACTTGACCCTGCTTCTGAGCCCAATTCAAGCTGCTGGTGCTCCGCTGTAAGGACCTAAATGTCTTGGGTTCTATGAACCTGATGCAGAACGTACCTATACAGCATCACCACTGCTGGCCTGTCATATCCAAGTAGGACACGGAGCTGTGTGGAAAAATGTTCTCCCTCTCTGGCTTGCTTTTTAGCCTGGCCGCCATTTTTTATTCTCTGAAATCCTCCATACTTAGTGTCATTTCAGACATTGTTTCAGGGAAGGAGTGTGAGGTACAGCAACCGTCACATACACATACAAGAGTGAATATTCAAAGGAAATTTTGCAAAATGGCCTTCATTTTCTGGGCAGAAGGTAAGAACAAGAAAAAATACAGTGGTACCTCGGGTTAAGTACTTAATTCGTTCCGGAGGTTCGTTCTTGACCTGAAACTGTTCTTAACCTGAAGCACTACTTTAGCTAATGGGGCCTCCCACTGCTGCCATGCCGCCGGAGCACGATTTCTGTTCTCATCCTGAAGCAAAGTTCTTAACCTGAAGCACTATTTCTGTTGTGTTTTTTTTAAATGATATTTATTACTTTCCAACAATTTGAACATACATAGAAAAAGAAAATAAACAATACAATACAATACAAAAACAATACCTAACACTAAACTAACAAAAACAATTTAAACTAAGAAAACAAAACAAAAACAATTTAAAACACATCAAATAATTTCAATCTTTCATTCACTTATTTCCATGACCTCCTCACACCTCCCTTTTTGTATTCCACTTCTATTTAGTTGTTTCAGCAATTCCTTTCCATCTTCCTCTGCTTTCCATCCTATAATTATCTTAACACATTTTAACCTTATTTTTCCCTTTAATTCTCTATTAATCTATTTATACTTAATTCCTTATAACATTTCTACTGAAACCATATAACTTCATTCCAACATTTTTCTAACATTCATCTGAAGCACTATTTCTGGGTTAGTGGAGTCTGTAACCTGAAGCGTATGTAACCCGAGGTACCACTGCATCAGAAATTTTCTCAGAAAATTATATATTCTGAGAGATTTAGGATAAGATCTATTTCAGATACTTCCCCATCTTCTGTTGAGCAATAGGAACAGCTGATCATCTGTAACACTATTCTAGTGATGTTGAGAAAGCTGGTTGTGTGATCAGTAGTGTGGTCCTTAAAAGCAAAAGACTTGAAATATTGTCTGGTTAGAAGAAGCCCTCGAGTGCAACTTTGTTGTAGCTGGTTTCTCTTTGAAGAATCATTTCCTGTTCTGGTTTGGGCTTTCACAGAGCCTTCTCAGCATGCTGAGTTCAAAAAAGCAACCTAGATTACTGGAGCTGAATGAACTGTATATTTCATAGGATTTCTAAGTTCTGTTATTTCCAGTGCTCTGGTTTTTTTCAGTAACTGGAGCAGAAAGAATTTTACTCTACCTTAATGCATCCCAGGGAATACTTTTCAGTTACCTTCTGCTTATCAAGGGAACTAGGAGGAGAAAATGTAAACCACAGCCTTTTCCAGGACAGGAAACCTCAAATATTACACCGAAACCATTGTTATGAATTTTAACAATTGACCAGCTTCTAAAGAACCCTTCATACAAAAACTAAATACTTGGCATCTGGTCATTTATTTTCCTTAAGGAAACCACATTCTCGGTCTGCCTCATGTATTTTTTAAGATTCCCAACCAGCTTGTACGCAAAAGACTTCATCAGCGCACAGTCGGTTTCCGTGCAGCTGTGAATGAAATGTCAAAGCCTGTCATGCAATACATGCTTTACGATGTAAACAATGAAATTGCTCTGCCTCTCTCCTCCCTGCAAGTGGCTTCTTGAAAGATGTTTTCAAACTAGTTCTGAGGCACTCTTTTTTTCTTCTTCTGGATGGCAAGTAAAGTTCCGCATCTCACTTCTTTCTACACTTTCCATACATTTGCTGGTGGGCCAATGGTGTATTTTTGTTCAAATATTATGGATATCTCATAGTGGCGAAAGAGATGCCGTGGTAAGTAAATTTTGGTGTTTGAGATTCTAGAATCAGTGTAGTCACTGCTGGTTGGAGCTGATGGGCATTGTACTCCAGTAGAATCTGGAGGGCAGCACATTGACTGGCCATGTTCTAGAACAGGGGTTGGCAACTTAAGGCCCATGGGCCACAAGCGGCCCACGGGGGTTGTTTAACCGGCCCATGGACCCCCGCTGCCTGCTCGGTCAGCTCCCATGCGCCACGCTAAACCGGTGCAGAGCAGAGTGAGGCCCGCCTTCTGCGACACTGGTCAGCTTCCCATTGGTTGCAGGAAGCTCCTGCAGCCAATGGGAAGCTGCGCACACCTCTTTCGCGCTGGAAGGAGCCCTGGAAATAGTGTTTGCGTACGCATGCACGCACACTCAGGCCCAATGCAGCATCTGCGGGACTGTGAACCGGCTCAAGCCACAAAAACTTTGCCGACCCCTGTTCTAGAATGTCAAAGCAGAAAGATGTCAAACAGCAGTATGAGATATATAAAAGCAGTACAGTGGGACCTCGGGTTAAGAACTTAATTCGTTCTGGAGGTCTGTTCTTAACCTGAAACTGTTCTTAACCTGAAGCACCACTTTAGCTAATGGGGCCTCCTGCTGCCGCTGCACCACTGCTGCATGATTTCTGTTCTCATCCTGAAGCAAAATTCTTAACCCGAGGTAATATTTATGGGTTAGCGGAGTCTGTAACCTGAAGCGTATGTAACCCAAAGTACCACTGTAATGTAAAACAGCAACATTCTGCACAGCATTTTAATTAAAGGCAGACTGGAACAGAAAAGTCCTCAAAGCCTATTTTAAAGAAGATGAAGGGGCCATATTATTTTCCTTGGGGAGAGTTCCAAAGCTGTACAGTCACCACTGAAAAGGCCCTGTCTCTTGCCTCTATCTCCCATATGACAGCCCTTTAGATATTTGAAGATGGCTATCAGATCTCCTCTCAGTCTCCTCTTTTCCAGGCTAAACATACCCAACTCCCTCAACCATTCCTTATAAGGCTTGGTTTCCAGACCCTTGATCACCTTGGTTGCCCTCCTCTGCACACACATTTCTGTTGTCAATATCCTCATTAAATTGCAGTGCCCATATCTGGACACAGTACTTCAGGTGTGGTCTGACCAAGACAGAATAGCGCAATACTATTACTTCCCTTGAACAAAACATTATACCATATTTTTCGCCCTATAGGACGCACTTTTTCCCCTCCAAAAATGAAGGGGAAATGTGTGTGCGTCCTATGGGGCGAATGCAGGCTTTCACTGAAGCCTGGAAAGCGAGAGGGTCGGTGCGCACAGACCCCTCTCGCTCTCCAGGCTTCAGGAGAGCCCCAGCGCCAGCCCCACAAGGTCGGGGGACAGAGGGAGGTGGAACGCCGCCATCCCGCTGTCTCCCGAAGTGGTTTGGAGGCTGATGGCGGGGAGACCCCGCCGCCAGCCCCGCAAGCTCTGGGGACAGCTGGGAGACGCAGCGCGTCTTCCTGCTGTCCCTGGACCTGATCTGAAGGCGGGCGGCAGGGAGAAGAGCGCTTCTCGCCGCTGCCTGCCCCGCAAGCTCCAGGGACAGCTGGGAGGTGCAGCGCATCTCCCCGCTGTCCCCGGACCTGATCTCAAGGCGGCGGCAGGGAGAAGAGCGCTTCTCCCTGCTGCCTGCCCCGCAAGCTCCGGGGACAGCTGGGAGACGCAGCGCGTCTTCCTGCTGTCCCCGGACCTGATCTGAAGGCAGGTGGCGGGGAGAAGAGCGCTTCTCCCCGCTGCCTGCCCCGCAAGCTCCGGGGACAGCTGGGAGACGCAGCGCGTCTTCCTGCTGTCCCCGGACCTGATCTGAAGGCGGGCGGCGGGGAGAAGAGCGCTTCTCCCCGCTGCCTGCCCCGCAAGCTCCGGGGACAGCTGGGAGGCGCAGCGCGTCTCCCTGCTGTCCCCGGACCTGATCTCAAGGCGGCGGCAGGGAGAAGAGCGCTTCTCCCCGCTGCCTGCCCCGCAAGCTCCGGGGACAGCTGGGAGGCGCAGCGCGTCTCCCCGCTGTCCCTGGACCTGATCTCAAGGCAGACTGCAGGGAGAAGAGCGCTTCTCCCCGCTGCCGGCCCCACAAGCGCCTGGGGGGGAAATAAAATTTTTTTTCTTTATTTCCCCCCCAAAAAACTTGATGCGTCCTATGGGCCGGTGCGTCCTATGGGGCGAAAAATACGGTACTTCTGTTGATGCAGCCTATAATTGAATATCCCTCTCTTTTGTAATACACAGGTAAATATCCCTAAGCACATTGTTATATCAAAAAATAGTAATATATAAAAAACCTGGTAGGTATCATGTAAGTGGTGCAAATTTTGATCTAGTAGGCAAGGTTATCTTGACTTGACCTGTACTGCTGCAGTTTTCAAAAAGGCAATGACCCCACTTAGGCTGTAATCTTTAAGCCCCATTCAAGTATGGCTGGTACCAGCCAAATACTTGAAGAATTGTATATTTTTCCTGCAGCATCTAAATCATTGATGTTAATGTATATGGATTACTTAATTCCTCCCTCTACTTTTGCATTCTGATTTAAACACATTTGGCTTCTACAAATATGGATGGCACTGACCTATTTTATCACTATTTATTTAAAGCCTAATTCCAGCCTTGTCACACAAACAATAATCTTTTGCATCGTGCAAATTCTCCATTTGTAATAAAAAATGCCCTGCAAAACTAGATAATTTGCAAATGATATCATGTCTAAATCCATCTCCTGTGACAACTGAGTCGTTTGCATCTCAGCAGAATTAAAAGTGACACTAAAAGCATGGGATGATTTAAGGGAAATGACATGGAAAGGGGATACTGTATACCGTAGTTTAATAGATGATAAGGAAAAGGAAAAACAGCACATGGTCACACCTTTCTGATTCATTGGAAAGGCTCTGCTTATGAAGGAAGGGGGTACCCAAACCTGACTGTGCAGTCACCCGAACCAGGCCCCCAAATTCCCAAATTCTTTTTCCGAGGATCCATTAGCTAAAACGCTAAAAAGGAACAGGATATTCAGTTCAGAAAGTGTAAAGTACTAGATACTAATATCTGTTCCCTATAAAAACCATGCTATAGATCAGGGGTCAGTAACCTTTTTCAGCAATGGACCAGTCCACCATCCCTCAGACCATGTGGTGGGCCAGACTATATTTTTTGGGGGTGGGGAAATGAATGAATTCCTATGCCCCACAAATAACCCAGAGATACATTTTAAATAAAAGCACACATTCTACTCATGTAAAAACACGCTGATTCCCAGACCATCCATGGGCCAGAATGAGAAGGCGATTGGGCCGCATCCAGCCCACGGGCCTTAGGTTGCCTACCCCTGCTACAGAGTTCACAATGCAGCAGCAAAACAAACATCAGTCGCATGTCAATGACAATTCAGGAACAGACAACAGTTCATTTCGGCCTTCTGGTGCTAAGTCCAAATGATGTCAGAGCGAGGTGAAACACAGGACACCCAAACGGTGCTACTATCTTGCTCTGCTACTGCCCTCTACTGAGTTATTTCCAATGTAGCACCAGTTGCAGTTCTCAGAATAATCAATAAATAATACTAAGTGCCTGATTTTTTTCTACACCTTGTACACATATTAAAAGGGAAGGCAGACCCTGTCCATAGGACCACCATTTAATAGATATGACACAAGAGGAAGATTGGGGGGGAGAGGAAAGCAAGTGTTGACTTTCTGGGCAATAGATGGGGTCAGGTTGGCCTCCCCTTTGTCATTATGTTCTTGTTCTTTCTAGCTGGGGGGGGGGACCTGTCACCTGTATCTGCTCCATCTTTTGCCATTGAATGCTGCCAGGTAGGTCTCCTCTTGCTGCAAGAAATACAGCTTCCCATCCCAGCATAGCTGTCAATGTTTCCCTTTTTTAAAGGGAAATTCCCTTATTCTGAATAGGATTCCTCGCAAGAAAAGGGAAAAGTTGACAGCTATGTATCCCAGTAACTCTTGGTCAGTTAACTGTAGATAGAATTTGTGGAGCTGACTATTCTGCATGCTTGATAACTATTTGCCAAGCCACCTGCATGAAATATTTCAAAGAAAGAATGAGTTGGTGCTGCTTTCACTCTGGTTTAAATATCCCCCAAAGTTGATCACACAAACAGCCACGTAAAGGTAGCATGGGGTGCTTTGCAGTTAAAATATTTCAGTTTCTTTTTGTTTTGTTCTACTTTATTTCCTTTGATGTATTTGTCACACTTATTCTTGAAAGCTTAAAGCTGGAAAAGATATATATTCGTTTTTCCTCATAGCTTCCTAAGCACCAATAACTTGCTTTTCATAAAAGGAGACTCAAGAAGATCAAGATTTCAGCATGAGAGAAATGTACAGTGAGTTTCAGGAAGTCAGTCTCGATACTACCCTGGCTTCCCTCCCAGCTGGCGATCCTCTATCTTTGAGGGTAGGCTATATAAGAGGCAGGCTGCCAAGCTACTTCCTTTGTCAAGTTAATGGCTTTGGCTGCCTACTTAGGCGCCATGATTTAACATATCCAAAGATGTTGCTCTGTTGCCATAGTGACAAATGGGTGGGCCTTTTCCCACCTCACCTGGCTGGATGCCATGTCATTCTAGAATGAAGAACAATAGGTCAAGGGGGCTGGGTGTGGAAGATTGTGTGAGAGAGTGGGTCTGATGCTGGAAGCTGATGGGACAGAGACATGCCTTGCTCTGTGCTGGATCCAAAGCTGAGTTTGAGGAAGCAAGATTGCTGGAGCATTAATGCTGCAAGCGCCTCCATTGTATGCTCAGGTTGTATATACTGTCTGTGTAAATAAAACCATATATATTGTAAATACACCACAATCTCCACTGATCCTCATTCCAAGGGAACCAAACCCTGCATAAAGCACAGACCTCCCCAGAATCTGTTGGTGGTTGGAGATTGAAGTAGCATGTAGCAAAATGCTGTAACTGGAAAACGTACATAAAGAAAATTCAGAAAGCTTATTTTACATTTTGCCCATTCTTCATTTCAGATTAGCTTGGAAATTTCCTCTCTTAGTCTGGTACAGGCATCCCCAAACTCGGCCCTCCAGATGTTTTGGGACTACAATTCCCATCATCCCTGACCACTGGTCCTGTTGGCTAGGGATGAGGGGAGTTGTAGTCCCAAAACATCTGGAGGGCCGAGTTTGAGGATGCCTGGTCTGGTAGACTATCAGTAACCTGAGTTGTGTGGCATGTGCAAGAGGGCAGTCCCTGGAATAGAGGAGGAAATGGGGCATACCAGCCCCATGTATGGGTTAAGAATTTATTGATAACAGGAAGCAAATGGGGTTGGCATGGCATAGAGCAAGGATCTGAATCTGAACAACCCACCTGCTGGGCACACCCGTGGTAGCTGCCATCTTGGTTCATGCCGTGCATCAGGGAACCAACTGACAACTATAGGTGAGTGGCATTAGGGTCACCCCACTGAGCTAAGGCTATGGCCTGATATGTTACCCTCCGCAGACCCCCACATGGGGTCCCTTGCCATATCCCAATGCCATATCCCACCACAACAGCCAGGCTATGAAGCTGACCAGCTCACCAGTGCTTCTGCCACAACCAAGTGACAGACTGGAATGGTTTATCCTTATTTATCTATTTTGATTCAGTGGCTTGTTGGAGGATAATTATAGCGCTTAGTGTAAGGAAAGTCACTTATTAATTTTCTATCTTTATATTTAAAACTTTTTCTGCTTTGTAATATACCATTATATCTGACTTCTATGCAGTTCCCTTTCCTTTCTTCTCATTTCTATTGCCTCCTTGCCTCCTTTGCATGCCATTCCTGCCGGCTAACTTCATAGGTTTTCTCTCCACGAACAAAACTAATGGACAACTTCCTTTTTTGCTCCTGGAAAACTGCCTTGTTAGTGGCTCATGCACGTCCACAACCACTGAGGGACGGTGATGCTTTAGTCCAACAGAGAATCCCACTCAATGATGCAATAAAAGCACATTAATGAGGTGCTAACAGGACAGTTTCCCAAGGGTATAACAAACTGCCCATTAACTTCTGTTTATGGAGCAAGGTCAAAGTCCAACCCCATAAAGGGAATGCCTCACAAATTTCACAACAGATTGCTTAGGTTGTTCATATATGCCAGTAGTACAACTGTTACTTCTTCGTAAATAAAAGTCTCTTTGATTTACTGGTCTTTTAACACCGAGTCCAACACAGAGATGCGCCCCTTTAAGTAAAAGTATCTTACATCTGAGCTGCATGATGAAAAAAATGTTTTCCAGAAGAGCAAAAGAGCAGGAAGGAAAGTCTCAGAAGAAGAGAGATTAAAGGTGCAAATGCAGACACACCCTGAAGATTATTTGAGCCTGTATCAAAGGTCCCATTTTTCTACTTCTCACTAATACATTTGAGGATAAATAGTGACTCCAGAGTCTAAAGAATGTCAGAAGGTTTAGCAACTATCAGTAATCCATCTGGTAGAATACACCCAAGGCAAGCAGCTGGGTCATTGGGATTTGCATGGTTTAAATTTCCAGGGCTGGACAATGAGGGTAATTAAGAAAACAGAGCCTAAGGTTAGTTTGCAGTGAATCAAGCTGCATGTAGGTAAACGGAGAGCAACAATGCCAGGCCCCAAAGGCACAGGCTGATGGAAGTGAAGCAGTTAATTCCTCACTTACTGGCAGCATGTCGTTCACATAATGTCAAAGACCAGCTGAACTGAGTCAGGTAGAGTTATACAAAGCTATCAGCTAAGCAGCATCCAGAGTAGGGATGGGTGAATCTGTCAGTTCTGGATTCTCATCTTCCCAGTCTTAATTTCAGCTCTCCATGTTTCCACATCAGTTTGTGATTTTTCTTTTCTTTACAAAAAGAAAAGTGTGAATTTTTTAGTGTGATTTTTTCCTTATATGCACAACTATGCAAGCAATTTTGTCAAATATATACAATTTTGCAAAGCAGCTTCCCCAGATTTATTTTGTATGTAACTTTCACTAAGATATGCATCTTTCTGCACAATTCAAACTAGCATATGCAGGGTGGGGTTTTTTTTTATTAAAAATGCACTGCACTGCACTGCAAAATTCAGAAAAGTGCAAATTTCAAAGGATGGCAGTATTTTGGTTCATGCATTGTTTCAGAAAGTGCAAATTAAGTAGGTTCACATTTAAATGAGAGCTGAATCAAAGGTTTTCCTGGCACCTAGTCCCAAGGTACTACTTGTCTCATGTTTTGCTATATCTTCTGCTGTGTCTTCCTCTAGCACAAAATAATGTGGTGCAATGGGGCTGCCACTGGCCTATTCTACACACAGAGCCAAATGAAGAGGTCGAAACCTAAGGTGGAGTCATAGAATTGTAGAGTTGGAAGGGACCATGAGGGTCATCTAGTCCAACCCCCTTCAATGGAGGAATCTTTTGCCCAACATGGAGCTCAAACTCATGACCCTGAGCTTAAGAGTCAATGGAGCTGAGTAAACTCTTGGCTTTCTGATGGGGAATGTCAAGTCTGAATGTTTTCCTAGTCCGTTTCATGCATTATCACCCAAAGAGAAAACATGGATAGAAGAGGGCTGTGCAGATGCACCTATAGCTCCACTCCTAAGCCACATAACTCCACCCCAGAGCCACATAATTCCTTCAGCTCTTTGCGCTTTTGGATAGCTGAACCCACAGAGAAACTTGGAAGCCTCTGATCCATCTTGAGACATCTCCATCGATTGTATGGAGCATATCTTACTGCATTGTGGGAAGTACAAGCAAGCAAGGGACCAACTGATCAAACTCCTACTGTCAAATCTGCTGGGAAAATCTGAAGCCTCCCATATTAAATATATTTTGGAGGACAGGTCTAACGATATTACACTGGCCATGGCAAAGTTTCTTTCAGAAGTTAAAAGAAACAAAGATCATCATGCTTGAGACATAACAAAATGACCACCTCAGTTTCTCCCTCTTTTGTGGTTGGCTGTCTTAACTGTATTTTGTTCTGAAATTGTTCTATGGGTCTTTGGACCGCAATAAAGATTTATTATTATTACAGTGGTACCTCAGGTTAAGTACTTAATTCGTTCTGGAGGTCCGTTCTTAACCTGAAACTGTTCTTAACCTGAAGCACCACTTTAGCTAATGGGGTCTCCTGCTGCTGCCGTGCCACCAGAGCATGATTTCTATTCTCATCCTGAAGCAAAGTTCTTAACCCGAGGTACTATTTCTGGGTTAGCGGAGTCTGTAACCTGAAGTGTATGTAACCTGAAGCGTATGTAACCTGAGGCACCACTGTACTTGAGACATCTTGCTCTTGGCATGCTGTGACTTGGAAAATGAGAACCTTCTCCAAATCACCCTAGTTTTAACAGTTGGTTCACCATAATAAATATTTGATTGGTGATTCACTCCATACACACAGAGCAGTTGCACACCCCTAATAAATGCAAAGAATAAACAAACAAGCACCACGATGGACTCAGAGAGCAGGAATTTAAGTTCTCTATCCCCCTCGTCAAGTGTTCTAAAGAATTGTGCTGGTCTTATAGTGGGGAGAGGGTATGCATGCAATCCCCACCTCCAACATCCAATTGCAGATCAGTCCCTCTACCATCAATTGTGAGCCAAACATGGTGTCTGAGCATGGTGTCAACCACATTCAGCTGAACATGGCTAGAATCCTCCCCGTGAATCCTGAGTTAGAGTTGCACATGCATGCATGTGCATACACACCCCACTTCTGCAGAATTTGAGACCTGTTTTCTTTGTGAATGCTCAAAGAATACTTATTAGCATCTTGACACTGAATATCACTCTGGGATTGTTATACAAACTGTGCTAGGAAAACCCTGCAATAGAGGAGCCTGATATACAGCTGAACTGCAACCACTGAAGTCTGGTTAAAGGCTTGAATTATTACATTTTAAAAGTCAGTTATGGTGTGCCACTCCCTAGATGACTTCAAGCTTCCCTGCTGTCCTATTAAACCACCTATTGGTTCTTAGCCACATCTGAGTGTGATTGCTGGAAGGAACCCAGCAGTGCTTGTATATAGGTTGCCAATGTTGGGATACTGCCAGGGAGACAAAGGCCATCATGCCTCCACCTCGATTCCAGATGATCCATCGATCTCCCGTAGATACAGTATCAGTCAATTAGCGACACGAGCCTCAGAAATAGCTTACCACATTCCAGGGCTCGTGCATGCCCTTTCAGCAGAGTTTCCAAAACGAAAGATGCACTCAGTAAGAGCTGTTCGACAGTGGAATTTGCTGCCAAGGAGTGTGGTGGAGTCTCCTTCTTTGGAGGTCTTTAAGCAGAGGCTTGACAACCATATGTCAGGAGTGCTCTGATGGTGTTTCCTGCTTGGCAGGGGGTTGGACTCGATGGCCCTTGTGGTCTCTTCCAACTCTATGATTCTATGATTCTATGATTCTCAGGAGAGCATATTTACAACTTTATTCAGCATTGGTCAGAACAAAGAAAAAACATGATTGCCTGCCTGTGTGTCGAGGCACAGAGTGAAAACGAAAGCTATATACAAAAGAGAAACTTCCTGTAAGCCGGAAGTACGCAGACTTTGTGACTCACAACAGCCTGCTCCCTTTTAAGGAGGAACGGAAATATCCTAACAGCCAACAGTGGAGCACCTTTAGCAATTGCCTCCAGTCCTGGTTGCATGGATATGCTATGGATTTATATTCTCATCACACTGATTTAGGCCCTGTAGGTGCCAGCACTTAATGTGGAGTTACTTACTCTTACAGAAAAAAAACCCATATGGTATTCCTTTAATTTCACTACCTTCTTAAAATTGGGTAATTTCACTACCCAATCTTAAACAACTCCTCACCCACAATAATACAGCAACCAGACTTAACATGGACACTGGTACCAGAGCCTGCAATAAACCCAGATGCCAAATTTACTCCCACATACACCCAGACAACACTATCGCTGGACCCAACAACATCAAACATACCATCTCAGGACTATTTAATTGCTCATCTTCTAACATTGTGTATGCCATCAAATGCCAGCAGTGCCCTTCAGCGATCTATATTGGACAAACAGGCCAAACCCTATGCCAAAGGATAAATGGACATAAATCTGACATCAGGAATCACAAGACAGAGAAGCCAGTAAGAGAACACTTCAATCTCCCAGGGCATTCAATACAGGATCTCAAAGCAGCTGTCCTATTACAAAATAATTTCAGAAATAGACTTGAAAGAGAAGTTGTTGAATTACAACTTTTTACTAAACTGAAAACTATGGAGAGACCTGGTCTGAATAGAGATACTTGTCTCATTACATATGCTAAAGCTATTTTTGGTCATCTGCATGAGGAGATTTCACCCCTCCCATATCCAAGAATCTCCTGATGAGTCTGGTGATTTTCCAGAGAGGAGGGGCGGTGTTCTGCTCTCTACTTATTCTGCTCCAGCACCACATCAAAGAGCCAGTCAGTGTCGGAGAGAGAGACTGAGTGTTAGAGATCGTGTGTATATATAAGGTTGCTGCTAAGAGCAGCTGCAGACACTCAGTGCAGTTTAGCATTCATTTATGCTTAGACCTCATTTAGCTCTGTATATAGTTGTGTATTATAGTTGTAGATAGAATAAAGAAGATATTCTACAGAGCTGCTCTCCGAGTCGTTTATGCTCTGCTGGACTCTGCTATACTCTGCTGTGCGACGACTGTCTTCTTGTGGAAGTGAATCCGGTGCTCACAACTCTAAGCTGTGAGTCCACAGCACTTTGACCTGTTCCTGTGCAGAAGGTGGTCTCTGGAAGTGCTACCCAGCTCGCCTAGCCCAGTTGGGGCTGAAGTGAATGAGTCCAGTTGGTGGCACTGGCTCAAGGGCGATGCTGATACTATCCCTTGCTTTTTCCTGTAGGACTAATTGCAGTCGTTAACAGTCAACAGTTTACCATACCCACTGAGTCAATCACCCATCTCCTACTACCCTTCTAAGAAAAACCCCACCCCGCCCTCCCACTATATATAAGGGTCTGGTGACTTCTGTTTCAGTGTATCTGAAGAAGTGTGCATGCACACGGAAACTTATATCCAGAACAAACTTAGTTGGTCTCTAAGGTGTTACTGGACAATTTGTTACTTATTTTGACTGTGTCAGACCAACACGGCTACCTACCTGAATGGATGTTAATGGATCTGTGCATGTATCTATTAAAAAGAGCTCCTTACAGAGCAGCAGGATATAAATAACATGAGAGATGCTTTGACTTGTGACAAATGCTCTCACACAGAAGCAAATGGGCAACACTCTCTTTCACTGTTACCCTTAGAGGAGCATCAAAAAGTGACGTGTAGATTATTAGCTCAGATAACTTTGACACCAAAGGAATTGGCAGCATAGGGAAAACAAGGAAGAATAAGCAAAGTGACTACTAAAAAGTGACTTTCTGGATCACACAGACAGAAACCGGGTAATATGAAGATTCAAGATTTGTAAGCATTTCCCCAGCTGGCTTTTCCATATAGCAAAGTATCAAAAGTTATTCAAAGTGACTGAGATTTTAGGGATGGGGGACCTCAGGCCACACTACTTAGGCCACACCCCCTCCACTGACTCTTCTTTGCACCCTCCCTGAGTACTTCTGCCTGCCTTGAATGAGCCCTTGAGTTCTGCTATTGCTTCTTGCTTACCTGGGTGGAAGATGAAGAAAGGTATGTGCAAAAACAAACCTGTTATGCAAAGATAAAATTAAAATGTGTTGCTCAACCTACTTCTGCTTCCAGAAGGTTGCCGAAAAGGGCATGGAAAGGGGCTGAAAGAGTTTTGGACTTGCATAACTGCAGCACTGGAAAGAACCAAGTGGGTCTACTAGAGCAATGCAAGGCACTGGAAAGGACATCCTGTTTCAAAGCTGCCCATGACAACATGATACAGTTTTCCAGTAGGTAACAGAAGACATTCCAGAGCCTCCTTGAGCAGTTTTTCCCAGTTGTAAACACTGGGAGCAGGTCCCACTGAACTCATATTGACTTTGCTCCTGCTCCTTCCACCTGCAATCTGCTCACTCCATGAAACTCTGCTCCAGAGGGTTTGAGGACCTTCCAGAGCATCATGAAAAGCAGGGCAGGGTGGAGGAACAAGAATTGCCTCTCGCCTTCTGCCAATGGGATCTTCTCCTGGATCTCAGTACCATCTGTGAGCAGGAGACCAGCTGTTCACAGAAGGCTAGTTAGGATCCAAGTTGATGGGACTTACTTCAGAGTAGATATACATTGGATTGTGCACTGAATTTTTCAATTTTGGGGGGGGGGGACCAACCAATTGGACATTCTAAAGTTTAATTGCTATTTATTGCCTATTGTACCTTGCTCTGTTCTTTCTAACATGCTTTTATGTATTTAAGATTTGTTTGGCTTAAAAAAAAAAAAAAAGATGTAACAAAACCAATTTCTCCTCTTTTGTTCCTCTTTCACTTTTTCTTTTGTTTGGGCTTGGATCCAGGCAAAGAATATATGGGCTGGCAGTTTTAGGGAGCATTTGTTAGTTTAAAAAACCTCTTTTTTTATTCATCATGGATTGAATTCATTCTATATATAAGAACTACTTTCCCTACAAAAATACTGTGCCAGCTTTTGGCTTGAGCATAGCCTAATAATATTTCTGGTTATGATATCCATGCCAACATAATTAAATGCTATTTTATAGCTGGACTGTAATAACATTCCTTCAGCCAGATAATGAAATGGCTGCTCATCTGACACATGATTTCTTTTTCTTTGAAGTTTTAATCTCATATTTAGGAGTTGGCATGGGATAACTTCCTTCTAATCTGACAGATAATAGTCATTAACTTGTGACTAGTTGACTGCACTGCTACTGTTCTGGTGTGGAGCTGCTTGCAAGCCTCTCCACTTTCTATTAAGGGCTCTTAAACTGCGGGGTCAAAAGGGGAGGAAACAGCTTAAGGAACGTAAGAGCATAAGAAGCGCCTGCTGGATCAGGTCAGTTGTCCTTCTCGTTCAGCATCCGATTCTCACAGAGGCCACCCAGATGCCTGTGGAAAACCCACAAGCAGGACCTGAGATCACTCTCCCCTCCTGTAGTAATCAGAAGAATTACAGCCTCTGACCATGGAGGGAAAGCATAGCATCATGACTAGTAGCCACCGATAACCTTCATCATGTGATAGCCTTGATCACGTGTAACTTACCCACTCCAAAGAAACTGAAATAGGCGTAAGCTGGCAACCCAAAAACTACATGTTTAAAACAAACTGTGGAAGATTCTCTCCTCTATGTTGGGCTTGAGCGTGATGCAGGATGGTGTGATCTTAAGGGAATTCAGTTTGTGTTTTATGTGTTCCAGTTTCACAGAGTTTGGCGCAGTTCCTGTCCAGATTTTACATGAAGTGCAGGATATCTAGAGGTTAGATCCTGTGGAAGTTGAAGGGACATATTTCTGCTGAGCTTTCTTCATCCTTAATGTGTATTAGTTTGTTGTAAATGAATAGATCTAGTCACCATTTTTTGTGTACAGAGTACATCTTACAGACGTGTCTGAGCAGAAGAACGATAGGTAGAGATAAGCTGTCCTCTCACGTACTTTTTCAGCTCAAAACTGCACTGCACAGATGCCCTATCTCTCTGCCTTTTTGTTTCTCTCTGTCTCTCACACACAGTTAGAGTAATTTTGATCTAAAATATAAGATGAGGAACAAGATGGTTTACCTTTCCCTGTGAATCCCTTTTCTGTACAGTTATCTCCTGCCCTACAGTTGCTCTGGATTAAAACACACATACAAAAACAAAATATTATTATTTTGCAGAACTCTGGGCAGCTAGTTTAAGGAAAAAAAGAATAATAAGTTTATCTATAGTGCCAATAATTTTCAAAGTAAAGAGCAATAACCATATATTTACTCCACCAGAAAATGTGAATATTAAACATTCAGCCTTTTTAAACAGGTTCATATGTTTACCTAAGGCACGGTTTAGATTATGGAAGGTATGTATTGTCTGGTGGGTCATTTACTTTACAAGATCCTACAACTAGAACACCACATTTCCCTCCTTAGCAACTGTATCGAAGGCTTCTGTTAGCTGTCACACTCCTGTACATTGTAACCTTCACAGAGGTCTGACTAATTAGATACAGTTTTACCTCATGTTTCATGTAAAGCTGAGATATTTAACCATAGTGCAAACTAATTATCATGCGATAGTCTCATTGCTCATATATAACCATGCATTACTGCGAACGCCTATCTTTTACATTTAATAATAATAAATAATACATTTTTAAAATATATTATCAAGAACAACCTGCTGCAATTTTGGGCTTGCTTCCTTCACACATGGCAGGGGCAGACTAAACACTTTTCCTTTCAGTTTTCGCTAACTGTAGTTTCCTGCACAAATGTGGTTTAATCAGTCTGAAACAGGAAGGAAGGAAGGGCAGACCTGCAAGCCTGAAGCTCACTGTATCTCAAATGTGAAGGGTTAATAATAATAATAATAATAATAAACAGGAATAGAGAAGAATGACACCACTCACCTGCTCTCTGTAATGGTGCATTTAGCACCTTAATAAGCTGCTACCTCATTACAGTAGTTTGCAGTGAGAACCATTCTGGATCCTGCTACCACAGAATTTGAGAAAATATCTTTCAGGTTTGAGGAAGTGCAAGTAGATAAATAGGTACTGCTGTGGCGGGAAGTTAAGCATAATTTCCGTGCGTTCTGGCACTCGTCACAGTGTCCCATTGCACCAGAACTGTTTTAGTCATGCTGGCCACATGATCTGGAAAGTTGTCTGTGGACAAAGGCCGGCTCCCTCGTCCTGAAGTGAGATAAGCACTGCACCCCATAGTCACCTTTGACTGGACTTAACCATCCAGGAGTCAGTTACCTTACATTTATTTACCTACTTCTCCCCCAGTTTCCCAATTAAAAAAAAAGCATAATGATTAAGTACAAAATTGATATTTATCATAACGAGACTCAATGTTGCTTACTGTCTCTGTCTCAACAAGATCACGAAATAGATAATAAACACACACAAAAGCTCCTCCAACTAAGAAACACCCCTTGTTGCTTCACTGGCCTTCAGGCAAATAGCTCTGACCATGCTCTGAACCAATGTGTGATTCTGATAGGCTAATGCTACCTTATACAGATGTTTATGAAGCAGCCCTGACTCCTCCCATATATGCTGGACAGGTCTCATGACAACACATGGAGTAAGAGCTTTCCAATCAGGGCTGACTTCCTGGCAACCCAAACAGTCACATGATTTTTCTGCTTTAGAGATATATGGGAGGGAGATTGATAGAAATGCCTCTGTAAATTCAAGCAAGTATGAAACGTATGGGATGGGAGAAAGTGTGTGGCTTTGAGATTCTGAGGAAGATTTTTTAAAAAGAAAGAAAGAAAGAAAGAAAGAAAGAAAGAAAGAAAGAAAGAAAGAAAGAAAGAAAGAAAGCTTGACATTTGAAATTGGAGGGCTGTGCCCTAGTAGTCCCAGTGAACTAGCCTCCACTGTCTGGACCCATTCATTGGTATAAGTAACTTAAACAGCTCAGACTAGCAGAGGCATGATGTATTTGCATCCAAACACCTTTTCTTTCTCTCTGATGCTTTCTTGAAACCTCCACTGTATTCCTGCCAAATGCCTGTGGATGCAAGAGAGATACCAACATACTGTATGTCCTTTTCTTTCCTCTTCCTCTAATTGTCACTTTGCACCCTTACAAATTAAAGCAAAAATCCTATAAAATCAAGAAACTGCATATGGAAAAAGTCGTTTGGCAAATTGTCTGGATTACATGAGATGTTATACTTGCATGCAGAGTGGGTAGTTTGCTTCCCGTATCTGACTTTGTTGGTGGTTTTTATGATACTACATAACATTTTACTATGCAAATCCTTTCTGAAATGACAGGAATGACTGCACCATTGATTTCAAAGAGGTGCTTTGTTGTACAAGGAATATTTGTTTAATGGAGTGTCTTATTTCATAAATACATTCATTCTGGGCATAAGTGGTACATCAAATTCATTATGTGGTATTTTTATTATGCCATTTCTGCCCACAAACTGAGTAGGGTAGCAATTAGACGGCTCCTTGTGCAACACCATTTTCTGCAATATTTTGTGTATGCAACATGTTTGATGATGGCTCCCCCCCCCCCCACAATAATATTGCTGTATGCCACACCAATCCCTGAGTGGGACAAGATTCCAGAAGTTCCAAAGGGTTCATATTTCCTTTTGGAAATGTGGAACAGCAGGGACTGTGGTGTCTTTAGGATATATGGTTTATTTGCACATACATACAACCTGAGCCTATGATGGAGAAGGTCACAGTATTAATATCCCAAAGGAGTCTTGTTTCTCCCATAGCTTCAGCCTTGGATTCAAACAGAAATCAAACATGGTTCACAAATATTCTCTGGCTCTCTCCAGTTTACTTGCTTTGCCTCTAGGTCACATCACTGCCACCTCTGCTCTTGAGGGAGAAGGTTCTACCCATTTGCCATTTTGCAACAAGCCCCTTAATCTCCCATCACCTCACCAGGAAACTAAGTTGGCTACTTTCAGTATTAGAAGGCTTGATTAACTGTTAACATTTGCTGAATCCAGGGATTAGAGGGGTCTGGAATATAGCTTAGTACCCCAAACTCATAGCAATATAATCTTTTTATTTATTTAATTGTGTCTGATTTTCAAGCCGCAGTGCAATAATTCCAAGACTGTAATGAAATTCCTATGTAACATGATATTCCTCAAATGGAGCTACCAGACAGCATCATACTTTCCTCAAGTCAAAGCAAATGTTAGCTGCAGTATTTGTTTATTGCGAGAGCAAAATGGTAGTGGCATTCCTCTGATATCTTCTCTGTTCTAAGACTATATTTTAGAGTTGACTGTTTGGCTTCTCTTCTGGTTGTTTTAAGGCATTTTGTGATCAGTTGTGTGTGTGTTTTAAAATTGCGAACAAATTCATGAACCATTTGGTTAAAAAGGCAGGATACAACAAAGTAGTACATAAATGCCTAGACTTGGCATTTACTGTAAGTCTCCAAGCAGAATCAAGGTGCAGGACTTAGATCGTTGCTCAACGCATGCTGTGCAACTGGGTACTCATTTAATGCTATTTGCAATTTTAAAACACTTGCACCTTCATTCATTGGATCTTTGCCTGTAAAGGAATGAAATAAAATTGTAATTTTGTTACATACAGTACTCATAGTTTCAATATACATATTAGCTGTGAGGATACAATTGCACTCTGTTGAGAGAGAGAAAAGAGCCCATTCTGGATCATGTGTAACAACTGGATAGCAGTGGCACAATTGTTTGCATGGGGGGGGGGGGGGGAATCACCCGGAAAGGCTCTCAGGATTTTGGCACCCACAGAATGAACAACATCTATGATAGATCTCAGGAAGTAATATGTTCTTGCAATTTAAGGCTGGAATTTAAATGCTTGTATTTAAGTTCTGCAGAATGCTTTGTCATGAGACTGATGGGGTGTGTAGGCACTAGGCAGGAGGCAGTCCCTTCCAGATGATCGGCTTATGCTGCACAAAGCAGGGCAGATCAAAATGGATGTCAAAGATCCTTACAATATGCAAAGGAGCTGCTACTTTGCATTAATTACTTTGGCATGTCACTTCTAATCTGAAGCAATTAAAGACCAAGGGAATGCAGGAGACGGTTTCATGTCACATTTTGCTTCCTCGTGCAAGTTCTATATTACGATGACTGAAAAGGAGAAAGTAATAGGATTTCCAGCAAAGCATATTGGTCTAATTTTCTTTCTATGTTTAGGCCATGATGGGGGGGGGGGAATCTTTAGGAGTCTGCAATATGCACATCAGTCTCTTTTTGCCCTGGCAGTAGTTCCTCATGCTTTTATCTAATGGTTTTGCTGGGGGGGGGGGGGTTGCCCAACTTTCAGTGGTGACTTTCCAGGAGTTGTGGGAGGCACTGTTGGTGAGAGGGACTGCAAGATCTCCATTTGTGCATACCGAGTTTGATTGGGTGAAACAGCCTGAATTCTGCATTCTAAAAAGGGGAGTTCTGCAAACTATATAAGTTGTGAAATATATATATTCCACACTTTCTACTATTTGGGGGAGGGCAGTGAACATTTCCTCAGGTTTTGCTTGTGTTTGTGTATGCATTTTTAGGAGCTCTTACCATTGGCATTTTGTTTGTCAGCATGAATTGCCCACTGGGCATCAAGCATATCTTCAAAGCCATAAGGGCTAGAAACTTGATGGTCCCACTTTTTAAAATGAAAGCTGAGATTCTCAGGAAGTGGCATTTGGTGACTGCTTGCTTTGCATTCACATGGAATTGCAGTATATCAGGACCTTCTCTGGGTCCCCCAGCCTCAAGAAGTGAGTTGAGTGGCTGCTAGAGAGATGGCCTTTTTGGTGGTGGCAGCCCACTTATGGAAGAGAGGTTTGCCATATTGCTCTTCAGGGTTCAATATGCTTCAGTTGTTGCATCAAGCTGCCCCTTGCTGTGTTTTGTGCTAGTTTTAATGTCTTTGCTTTATATTTATTTCGCTGTCGTTATGTATTTTTAAGAGGTTTTTTATTGCAAATTGAATTTTATTTTCTATTCAAACCTCACACAGAACTTGGTTGAATGGGCAGTATATGGATTTTATAAGTAAATAAAACAAAAAAACGTTTCTATGAGGCTTCGATGTGCCTGGAGCTCTGCATTAACAGAAGTTGTTCCTTTCATTTTCAGGGGAAAGACGGTGCACTTGCGTACAGAGATCTGCCCCTGACATGCTTCCACAGACTACCATGTGCACATCAGAGAACATGCATTTATATGTCTCCATACTTCTCCGCTATTTAGGGAAAATACAAGGGAAGGAGTGGGGGGTCTGACAGATTTCCTTTCCCTTTTATATTAAAATATGGTTGACTTCTTTAAAAAATATATAGAAACCTCAAGCTTTCTAAGAATCATTAAATATTTAAAGTTCAGTTAGTTAAAAGTAAGGGGGATCACGAATCTAAGCCGTTTAATCCTTTTATCTGCTCTGACATGAACTCCAGCACTTGATGGGAGAAACCCTGGGATACTTGCTGATGATGCATCCGTCAGCTTTCCTTTCCAATATAAAAAGCACAGTAAGTACAGCTAATTTTTCAAACTGACAGTGACTTTTGGAAAATAATAATAATTTGAACAATGGGGGGGGTGTGTAAAAATATGATTGCATTCCAAAGGACCGGGAGACTTCTAAATTGGACTTGCATTCAGAGAACAGATTGAATGAGGAAATTTCTTCAGCATATATTCTTCATCTGTGGCCTTGTTGGTGTTTGAGTGGAGGATTATTATTTTTTTAAGCCATAGGAGAAACAAATTAGGCCTTTTATAGAAGAAAATGGGGCCATTTCATTTGTTGTTTATTGTTTTGAACACCCTAGCAAACAAAGCAAAAAAGAAAAAAGGATCTCAATATTTCTGGGTAGGTGTGCATTTTAAATAGCTGTGCAGAAGCATGTCATCTGCATCTAAACATGTGAATTGTCAAGGAATCAGACATCACTAAAAAGCTCTATTAATTCATTGCTTGTTGATTTCAATGAATTGGTTCTTGCATCAGTGGGCAGAGGGAAGTATCTTTTGTGAAGGGAACATATCTGTAATATATCCCCCCACCAAAAAAAAAGTAAAAAAAGTTGCTTGGTCTCTCCTTTTCCTTACCCACAGCTAGAATAACACAACTAGATGTTCAGGAACTCATAGAATGCCTGAGTGTTAAGTAAGGTGTTGATGGACATTGTAGGAATGATCGCTGGGAGCGGAGCACACTCCCCGCCAGCAGGCAGCCTCAGCTGCCTGAACGCGTGACCTTGGTGTGCAGGGCACACTCCCCCTCACAGATAAAGCCACAGCTGTCTGAACATCTTGCCCTCTGTCTAACCTTTTGCGGTCTCAGTAGTCTGCGGTGTCCTGTCTGTAACCTTTGTCTCTGAGACCTTTGTCTCCTTCGTCATACGCTGTGCAAGGGGAAAATGAAGCAGTGGAAACAGGTGCCAAAATAGCTTTGTACCACCCCACGATCTTGGGACTGGAAGATGTGTAAAGGTCACAGCCCAAAATGTATCTGCCTGGGTTTGCATATTGTGTCAATAAAAGGAGCCTCCACAGAGCTGGCTGGCAGCTTGCTTGCAGCTCACCTGTGTGCAGCTCACCTGCATTATCAAGTCCTGCCTCATGTCCTTCACTTCAGGACATCATCATACCAAAATCTCAGGAGAAGAAAAGCTTCCCTCCCTCCCTAACGACTTGACTTACTTCCTACTTTGGATGCATAACTTTGCTGTGTCATGCTCATGGTAACAAGTGCTAGCTGACAACAATGTAATATGCACAGATGGGAGTGCAGCTTGTATGTAATCTTCCATCAAGTTGTGTGTCAGTTTCTCCCCTCCTCACCACCAGTGAATTTCTGAAATAGCCCTGTATACTAGGATATAGGATTCCTGAAAGAAGAATGGACTGTGACTTTACCTACTGGTTTAACTGTTGAGTGAATGATAAGTCTAAAATCTCTGGTTGTCCTCTTTGCTGTGCTCATTCATTTCTGGAGCTCAGCTTTCTGTCAATACAACTGCTGGTGCAATTTTGAGCTGCTAGGGAAATAGGAATTTGCCTGTGAAGGCACAACCCTACCATGGAGATGCAATTAAAGGTGGCAGATTTCTACAAGGGTGTCAGGGTAGTGACTGCCAGACAACTACATTGCACACGGATTTCCTAGACAAATTACTCTAGGGTGGCACCTTCATGCCTATCATGGTAAAGGAAGTGCCAGCAAGGGTATGGGGCATGAATGAGGTATAGTTGGTTGGATGGCAGAAGCAGTGGCTTAGCTTCTCACCTTAGACCAGCCTTGACCAATCTCAAGCCTCTCATCTGTTTTGGACTCCATCTCCCATCATCCCTGACCATTGGCCATGCTAGCTGGGACTAATGGGAACTGGAGTCCAACAACATCTGGAAGACTCCAAGTTGCATTCAACAATGGAATAGGCCAAGCCTGATCCTATGTATTTGTGATATGTAAGCCAGCCAGTGGATTTCAACATAATAAGAACACAAAATTATACAAATGTGTACAACTGAAAAGTGTATTGAGTTTCAGGGCTCAGACTTTTAATATTTGAGTTAATAATTCAAAATATGACTTAAGAGTAATGTGGTACAACTGCAGCGTACAGTAAATTAAAAATCACATGCTAAATGAGCAAAAGTTTATTGTATGGACTTTATTTCCATCTTAAAGTTAACTTCATATATTTACATTTAGCTCCAGGGAAACTATGCATCACAGCCTTCTCATTAGAAGAATGTAATAGGAAACCGGAAGATAAGGCTACTAACCATGAAGACTATGTTCTCCACCCCTGTATGGTTCTGTATGGAATCAGAAGTAGAGAGAGCACTGTTGTCTTTTCATTAGGCATCTGGTTGGCCACTGTGAGAACAGGATGTTGAACAAGATGGGCCACTGGTCTGATCCCACATGCTCTTCTTATGTTTTTTAAACTCCACAGATAGAACTGAAGCCACTCAGCAATGATTTCTGCAATTCTGGCAGTGCTCTGATTGGTCTCTAGTGGTACTGTGGCTGTGCTTGATTAGACCATTTCATATATTACATTCTCCCCCAAATGCCACCTAGAAGGATGCTTGGGATGCTTTGCTTGAAGCTCTGTGAACTAGAATTAAGTCAGTCAGCTATCGCCAATCAGCTGCCCCCTGGATGTTGTTGGAGTACAACTTCCAACATTTCTGGCCAGTGGCCATGTTGGTTGGGGCTGATGAGAGTCCCACCACATCTGGAGAACATGTTGGGGAAAGCTGTCCTAGGAATTCAGTCTCATTAAACTTGATGTGAGTTAAGCTCTCCCCACACATTAGACACATGTGATGCCTGGAGAGCAGCCTGTTTGACTGGCCCCACAATTACTGCCATTTGCCTAAGCTAGTCCTGCCCCCAGCCTCCATGTGTTGTGTGTGGATGTCAGAAGCGGAGCCCCTATGCAAAAGTAGCTGCTCATACGCAGATGTTCCATGCAATTGGGAGCCCAGTTGCACCGGCATCCTGGTCACATGAAGCCCTTATGCCAGAGCAGATGCTCACAAACAGGGTCTCCTTCTTCGGTTGTCTGCACTCAGCAAACAGATATTATGTGGGCAGAGCTAGCCTGGGCTTACAAGCTTGGTGGGCAATGCTACCAGTGTGTCCTTTCTTCCCACTCAATGCATGAGCAACACGTGAAATGTGATTTTCCATCACTATAATTATGCTTACAGTTGAAATGCAAGACATGCAAATGTAGTATCTATTCATTTCCCCAAGCTTGCTTTGTGTAAGCAGATCACACACCCACACCCACACACCGACACCATAAACACTAAATAGAATATTTGAAGGTCATTTACTCATTAAATTAAATTTTAACACATCTATTTGAAACTGGGAAGGTGGCTAATTCTCTAGTTATTATTATTCTCTCTCTTGGCATAATTAGCCTATACTAAATCCAAAGTTGTTTTGATGATGAGTTTAAACTACAGAATGATTGTCTTTAGCTTTCTGCATTCACCTGCCTATTGATAGAGGGCAGGCAATATTAATCCACACCATACATTTAAAGCATGGTCAACAAACATTTAAAGCACACTTAAAGCTCCCCTCCCCCCCAAAAAAATACCTGGGAACTGCAGCTTATTGAGGTGCTGGAAATGATAGCTCTGTGAAAAAGAAACTACAGTTCCCATGATTCTTTATGAGAAGCCATGTTTTAAATTGTGTTGAATATGCTTTAGTGGTATAATGTGGATTTGCCCAAAGGAAGGAGACTTGAAAGTTCAGGGCCACCATGTATATTTTTCAAATCCAATGCTTCTGAAAAGCATTCTCATCCCCTCCCCCCCCCAAAATGTTTTGGCAGACACAGCCATGAATTTTGAGTCATTCAAACTCCTAAAGGTTCAGCTTTGGGAATGGATCTGCTACTTGAGTCCTGCTTCTTTCAGTTAGAAAACATCAATCATCCATGTAGATTTTCTGCTTGGAAACTTGAGCTTCAGTCTTGAAGATAAAAACAGTTGCACTTAAGCTGATGCCTTAAGAACACTTACAGGTTTAAGTGAATTACTTCCAAATACCATGTTTAGAATTGCAGTCTCTTAGAACTTTATTAGCTATCAAGACTGCACAGCTACCAAGTTAAATGCAGACCGTCAGCCTTGTATGGTGGTCTGTTAGGAGCTGGACAACCTCTTCATTTTGCAGGCCCAGGCAACAAATTGTTTATGATGCTTCTGGAGGCAAGCCCAGCCCTACCATTAGATAGAGGGAGGTGGCTGATGGGTGGGTGGTGTCAGCAATGTGTTGGAGCATAGAACAGAGCTGTTGTCCTACATGTCAGGCCACAAAAAGTCCAGGGTCAGTCCTGCCTAGAGAGGACAGCTGTATCTGGCATTGGGGTTTTATTTGACTTCACATGCCACAAGTTGGCACTTCATTGTAATGATCATTGGCTGCAACCATTAAAAATCTGAGTGAATGAGATTTCAGATGTGATGTAACACGAAACATGATTTGGTGTTACAAGGATAAGCAAGTATGAGCCTCTTACTACTTTTTCTCTTTCCTTCTTCCTTCAAGCTTTAGATCACAGTTTCTGGAGATAACGGCATAGTGCAATTTGATCTAATTTCACTTAGCTTAAGCAAATAATGATCACACCATGGTTTCAGAACCTAGTTTGGTAACTAAGTGCTGTTAAAGCAAACTGCAATTCTCCTTATTCAGGCATATTCTCAAAACCACACCCAGAAGCTTAAAACTTCCTCCTCTTACGCACAATGAAGGAGGGAAGGGGGGGGAGCAAAAACCAACCGAAAGCCTTTCTGTGGCATGTTCTTGTCACAACCAACCACGTAACGTAACGTCAACACTTTTTAGTTGGAAGTGCATCATCAAAGAATTACATTTTTCAGCCATATCTGACTAGAAGTGAAATTTATTTCTGTTCGTTCAAATATAGCTTGCCCTTCACATTTTATCAAGGTGTGCTTGCTGTCTTTTAAACTATGCCTCAGAGAGATTAATATCCTAGCAACTGCAGCTATGTTAGAAATAACTATAATAAAGCAGCACTTTAAAAATACATGGCTCCTTACAAAGATGAATGGGCTTTACAGTATGGTAAACTGCCATAGCTCATTTGGACAGGGAAGCAGTTAGGACTTCTTATTCCAATGCGTACATGCATTTGCAACTTCATTCCTGAGAACCTTTGCTCTGTTCATGTATTACTCACTGAAAAATGTGTTGAGCAAGGAGTGAATGGGGCCACCTTCATGTTGCATCTCCCCTCGTTCCCAAATAAGCTTATGTTGTGTGAGGTTGTGTGAGCGGAAAGCCCAGGTTGAGAGCTCCTTATGGACCCCTGGTCCAGTGAGCTCTGTACTGTCTACACTGACTGGCAGTGACTCTGTGGGGTTTCAGGCAGAAGTCTCTTCCAGCCCTACCTGTAGATACCTAGAATTGAACTTGGGACCTTTCACACACAAGGCAAGAGTCTTGATTGTGTGGACCTACTACTTGGAAACTTAGGATTCCCTATTCACAGAGTTTTCAACACTTCATAATAAATGTTTCATCTTCTTAGGAGCATGGGTTCGAAGCAGCACAGAGGAAAATTTGTGCTCTGGAGAGGCAGAACTAGCATGTTAATTTAAAAATCCTGACCAGAGCCTTCTGCGTCCTCCACAGTTGAGCGGGAAGAGTACACCATATGCAGTATCTTTTGAGAGGACAAATTCCACACAGGTGAATTTCTAGGAGTTTGAGACTTTTGGTTCAGGTGGCTTTTCTGTAAGGAAAGAAAGAAAGTCATAGGAGCCTTTGAGTTGGCAAATAAGCTAAATGAGATGTCAATTTGTTTGGCTTTCTAATCATCTGAATTAAGTCAATGACTGCTTGTCAGCCTCTGTTCTTAAATGCGCAAAAATAAGTCTGGAAATGGGCAAGAACCCAATGCCTGTGCATTGTTGGACTGCCAGATCCAATAACTTATAATTTTCTCACCATTAAGGGAAATAGGCTGTCCTTAAATTAATCCTATTTCCCACTAAATAAATAGTTAGAGGGGGAAATCACTTAATATTGTTTCCAAAAGAATTAGGATTCTTCTAAATTACTCAGAAGTAGGTTGCTGGGTTCCAAAATTCTGTAATATCAGCTAAGTTTTATCTGTTTATTGTACTGATCTCTGCTTCGTTCATTTTTGAAAAAATTGAAGCAGTTCACATTGGGCTCTTGGTAATAATTCACCCATCCAGACAGTAGCTTGCATTTGTCCTATTTATTTATTTATTTGTTTCATTTTATTAATTGCTTCTCATGAGGCATCCCAAAGCAATTTACAATATAGTAAAAGCATACTCAGAACAACTGCATCTAAAAAAACTTAGGAGAATGTAAGTTGAGTGGTTATGTGCCAGACCTCATGGAGAATGTATATATAAACCTTCCATGTAGAGGGAATTGTGCACATTTTTCAGTCAACACACATAATCTCCAACAGGTCTTGGGAACTGTGCATTTATCAGCTGAATTTTGTACACTCTCTGCCCATCATGCATAATCTGCAACAGGCTTTGGAGAAATTAGCATATATTGGCTGGTTATTTTTTTAAAATTCTCCTACCACCCGTGGGGATGCAGGTGGGACACCATGGTCTAAACCAGTGAGCCTAGGGCTTGTTGATCAGAAGGTTGGCGGTTTTAATCCCCACAACGGGGTGAGCTCCCATTGCTCAGTCCCAGTTCCTGCCAACCTAGCAGTTCAAAAGCACATCAAAGTGCAAATAGGTAAATAGGTACTGCTCCGGTGGGAAGGTAAACAGCGTTTCCATGCACTGCTCTGGTTTCACCAGAAGCGCCTTAGTCATGCTGGCCACATGACCCGGAAAAACTGTCTGCAGACAAACATCGGCTCCCTCAGCTAGTAAAGCAAGATGAGCGCCGCAACCCCAGAGTCATTCGCGACTGGACTTAACTGTCAGGGGTCCTTTACCTTTTTTTACCATTATGGATAGTATCCAACAGGCCTTGGGGAATGTGCATTTCTCAACTGCATTTTGTACATTCCCTGGGCACTATAAACTTGCTTCAAGCAGTATGCATAGTCTCTGAAAGACATGCCTCTTTTTGTCCAGAAGTGTGCAATCTATACCCTAACAAACCTTTCCACTGATCAGTCAAGCAGCAGGTGCAGGGTGAGGGGACCTCCAGAGAAGATTCAGCATCCCCATTTTCACCACTTTCAACTGTTTGAGCAGAACAAGGGGGATTTCAGGGACATAAAAGCTTTAATTCTTCCCTCCCTCTCCCAAAATCAGGGTGTCACCCGGTAGTGGAGGGTGTTGCAGGGTGCCACCAATCACCTGTCTTTCGGTCAATCTTATTGCTTCTTTTTACTGGGAGGTAGAAGGGGGTGGGCAAGATGGCAGAGAGGTCAGCATGGTGTAAACACACTGGCAGAGCCAACCCAGTACTCCTGCTAGTGTGTTTGCACCATGCAGTCTGCTACTGGTGCTACCACTGAGAAGGATCTAGTAATTTAGCTGGAGTGGAAGTGGCAGGAACTGCTACCACCATAAACCCCTTTTCACTCATGTCTCTGCCATGCTGTGGTTTTTCATGCCACATGCTACATATATTGATGCTGGCTGATAAAATTGCTGGTGTATTGATTCATAGTCCTGGATTGGCAGGATGTCTTTAGCTCCTTTAAGCTGGGCTATAAACCAAGAAGAGTACAGCATTTGCATGTGGCGGATCTCACAACGGATGCTGGAAAAATTGATTAATTTTGACTTCAAAAACAAGCTACTTGTTTTTATGTTGTGAACTGCCCTGTGATCTTTGGGTGAAGGGAGGTATAGAATGTTGATTAATAATAAAGAATAATATGTTATTTTCATATCATTTCTACATATGCTGAGAGCATAGCACTCAGGACACTAACTCCATCATCTGCACTCTTAAGAGGCTTTTTGCAGACCTTCCTAAGTTTTCTTTCAAAGAAGTAATACGAAATGCAAATGAAGAGATCTCCATGGATTTATCCTCTATTTAATCCTGTAAGCTAATGTGGGTGATAGCAAGGCAGCAGATGCTATTTTTAGGGAAACAGCCTAAAGTTCTCATAAATTTTGAGAGATGTTATCAAACATTCTCAAACATCAGAGGGATGCGCAAGTAAGACTAATATCAGGCAAGGATTCAAGGAGTAGCACGTGTCTAACTGATATTAATGGCTTAGGAGCCTCTTGCCAGTCTGCAATGAAACCAACCAGAGAGGCTTAATCTTTGCATGGATGTCACTACAATTGTATCTAGTCCAAAGCATTTTGCTTCAGCTAACCTCTTCCTTGCTGCTATGAATTCCTGCACTTACATCTCCCCTGAAGTGGGAATAAAAAATATTATAACTCTTTTGTTCCCGGTATCTTGGCTACAAAAAGCATCATTTTGAGCACACTCTAGTGCAGCCTTCACCAGCCTGATGTCCTTCAGCTCTTTTGGACCTCAACTCCCATCAGTCCTAGTCAGCACAGCAGCACTTGCTGGGTCTGATGGGAGTTGTAGTCCAAAACAACTGGACAGCACCAAGCTGGCATGTGCTGCTCTTGCCTCTGCCACTGCTTCACTACCACAAATAATATCATGGCAAGTGGGAGAAAATTCTGGCCTCGTTCATAATGGAGCTGCAGTTGCACCAGTACTTGCTTATCGTCTTCCTTTTTCATTTTGCATCTATATGTCTATTCAGTGGCAAACCTGGGAGCAGAGCATCCCTTCCTTTAGGATTCACCTTCTGATCCCCTAAATCCCACAGAAGCTATGGACTCTTCTTATCCTAGAGTCTGTCTGGGACATTTATTTTTCCCTAACCCACTTGCCTGCTCAGCAGTGGCTTGTGTGTACACACACACACACACAACCGCAGGTCATCCATTAAATTTGATACATAATGGTCTCTCCACTGTAGTTTTCAATGTCCACATCTGTCTTGCACAATGCACACCTGTTGTTCTAAACTTTTCATTTCTCACCTGGTCCTTGCTTGCTTGTTTGTTCATACATAGTTGTTGACACCCACATTGCCTTGCAAGTTCTATATTTTGCAGCCTGCTAGAGTAAGGCTTCTTTTTTTCCTGAGAAGGTGCAATACTCAAGCAGTACATGATATTTATGTGGAACTATACATGGTTGAGCATGCAATCTTAAGAAGCACACTTAACTAGGGAGTAAATCTCATTGTGTTCAACAGAAGGGGTTTTGCCCAAGCACTCTTGCATAATGAAAGCTTTGTGATGGTGTTCCAGAGATTGGTCCAGGATCCCATACAATGTTGGGCCCCTTCATATTGCTGCTGAATGTACAGACAGCAGGGTGTGCATTATATTACAGATATTAATATTGTGCAGCTTGAAGCAACTGGATGCATAAAAACTGACTCCTTTTGGAATAAAACATAGTCCAGGCCCATAAGTATTTGATTCAAAACTTTACTTGCAGAACTTTCTTCAAAACAGAACAAAAAACAAGTGATACATCCAAAATAGTTGCATAAAGTATCTTGTGCACCTCCTGCACAAACTCAGCATCTTATAAGAAATAATTTTACTTCTTCCAGAATTCAAAACTGTGGCTGAATCTACAGATATTTAAAAAAACACTGTGAAAATGCTTTTTAAAAAAGTTTTAAAAAATAAAAATATGGAATTTGCCATTAGCTCACCAGCACTATCTAGTGTCACATTTGTATAATGCACTTAAAACACACTTAAAATGTTACATTTGCAGTTCTGGGTCTCTTTCTCATTCCAGCCTACATTAGCCTGCAGTTCCTGCAGAGCCCTTGTCACAACCTTTGTTATTTCTGTGGTGTCCATGGAGTGACTAACTGACAACTCCCTTCAAAATGGTGATTTACATTTTAATATCTTACTCATGTGATCTAAGGTTAAACACTCACAAGTTTAGAGCAGAGAACTTTCTCAGTTAATCATGTACTCAGTTAGATCTCAGAAAACTCTTAGTTTCCTGCCATGGAATATCCCCAGTGTTAGCAATACACATTCAGGTATTCTCCATTTCAGTGTCAATTAACCAGTTATTCTTAGCACATTATGCATTGCTGGCAAGGGCACAGCTAGCCAGTGCAACCTCACAACACAATCATACATGCTTTCAATATGTGAGAGGGTTCCTATAAATCCTCCCATATAGACGTCACCTTTGTGCATATGTTCTGTTGCTGAACTGAAAAAAGCATGCATAGACTAGATGTGGATGCACATCTTAAAATGCATTTGAAATATGATATGCATTTCAGTGTTTGGCATCAGATGTAACATGATGTAACATGTCATTAATGTGACATGGTGTGGACAACAGTGCACATTTTCATCCCCACTGCAGTGGGGATGGGAATTTAGTAAACCTAACCATAGCTCAGGCTGCAGATGTACACCTGGATCAACACCAATATTTCTTACTTATCATCCCTTTGTAATATCTAATGTATTTCCCTTGTTTTGCCATTCCAAACTGGTATCTTTCATATTAAAGTTTTTTTGTAGTTTTGCAGGCAATTGTTATATATTTGAATTGAGCTGTTAGATTGAAACCATTTAGCTTTCAGTTTGTGTTCCTTCCCTATCACTGCTGCCACAAAAATAGTCAAAAATAATAATCAGGAAATTCAAAGTTCTCTTCACAATCCTGTTCAAATTCTATTAAGTTCTTTACAGCTTTGAAGAAATACACAGATTTACAGACTGAAGAAATACACTCTTGTTTTTGTTCTTGTAAATCAAAATGATATACGATGCAATGTGTTTTCATATTAGGAAGTGGAGAGATATTATTTCCTGTATTGTTTCCTGCAAATCATTTTGCTGTGTTTGTACATGCGTAGGCTATAAAACATATTGGCACCCCATGCAGAGATAGGATTAGGAACAGACCCTTAGATTGTTGACGGGGCATTTTTAGGTCGGGAGCCTTCAGCCAAATCACCTAAAAACATATTCTATATTATTACTATACATCTTTATCTAGGGATGTTTTGTTTTTCTGGGACCTTCATTGGAGTCTATTCATCTTGCTCTTTGAAATGGCAAAGTTGAGCACCTTGGTTAGTATAAAAACTATGACATTTTTTAGCTTATCTTATAAAGCTAGTTTGTCTAGTCCCTTATATTAAGGTAAATGAGGTAAATGAGTCAGAGGAGATGGAGAGGAAACCAATTTTCCTCCCCATCTGCACCACACACTCTGCATACTACTAGTGAATGGGTTCCACAGGGGAGAGCAGTCAGTGGGAAAGAGGTTGACTTCTGGTTCTCACTGGTGAACCAGCAATTAGAGTCATTGGTGGTTAACAATGGAATCATCTGGTGTAACCAGAAAACATCAAAATATGTTTGTATGTGACGTCTTGTTTAATCTATTTAAGCAGCAGTGGAAGATTAAATTTAAACAATTAATCCAAATTGCAGAGAATTTGTAATCTGAGATAACATATGGATCTGTCTTAGAGATGGGAAGGCCTGGGGGTGGGGAATGAAAAAATTGGGTAAAAAACCAGGGGTTTTTCCGTTTCCCCCCCAAAGCCATTTTTTCTGGGAATTTTTTTTAAAAAGTGTGTGGAATATACAAACCATATCAAACTGTCCCCCCCCCCATTTTTCCAGAAAAAAACAGCTTGGGGGGGAAGGGGGGAACCTGGTTCCACCCTCCACCCCCAATTTTCCCAGTTCCCCCCCTAAACCTTCCCATCTCTGATCTGTTTTAACAAAATTTTATTTTAAATAAGCCACAGTCATGCTCAGGAAACTGTGATTAGCTTAGTGAGAATAAGCCATGGTTTAAAACAGCTGTTTGAGCTTTCCCCCTCATCCAACCAGAGTTTAACAAACTATATCTTTGAGCATCATTGGGAACTGGGGTTAGTTTAAACCTCAAAAGCAGAAGCTTGATTTCTTCAACACTGCAAATGACAGAGAGAAGCATACAAGCCCAATACTTCCCATGGCTCACTCTCATTTTTGTAAACCACGGTTTGCTGTTATATCTGAACTGACCCTCTATACTTGCAGTTGCTAGTTAGGAATACTGGTGCAATGAAAAACTGTCATTCACCAGCGGCACAGAAATATGATGCAACTCCGATACACCGTTTAATAGCAAATATTCATGTTGGCAACCATTTTTGCAGAAAAGGCTTTCCAAAAGAATGTCTTCTTCATTCTCTTGCATTTTGTGTTAAGTTTTATCCCTACCATTTTAGCGAATCCTTTCCAGAGTCCATATGGTAGTCCATCTGTCTTCAGCCTCAAGAGTTCAATCCATAGATAATGATATATGCAGAAATATTAAAGAATAACAAATTGGTTACCATGTAAACATTCAATAATACATTATATGGTCTATTTACTTTTGAAATGAGGAGTAAGGAAATTGAAAGTGGGTAGACAGGGTGCTAATATTTCATGTCATTTAATGAAATAAATATGTAGGTCAGATGAATTACTCTTAAGTGCCTGGGATAGTTTTTTCCCCTCTGGCCTTTTGAAGAACAGCTGTTAGGTATTCAGCTTTTCATGCAGAGGCTTTCAGAACAGTAGAAAGGTCAGCATTGCATAGTACAAGCCAATTATTTTCCAGACATAACAAATGAAACTGCGTGAAAATAGTAAACTCTGAGTCTGGTAACTTGAAATTGGGAACAGGTGACAGTTCTTTCCCGCTGCCATCGTTACAAGAGTCTCAGAGTTTCTTTTTTTCTAAAGTAATCAAAAATATTCACATACTCCTGTATAATAATGCTGCCTCTGGGATTAGACACACACAATTCAATTAACTAGCACTTCATAGATTTGTGGTACGGGTGTGCACTGACCACAAGATTTGCTCCAGACCCCATTTTGGTCCTTCGGATTACAGTCCACAGTGATCTGGAAAATTTCAGAGACTGCCCAAGTCATTTTGTGGTTTGAGGCTAAGTTCACTTACAGGAAAACAAAGCTTTGTTTGAAATTTAACGATGGCTATAGCTTTCCCCCACTTTATACAGGCATCATAGCCTCTCCAGAGTGGATTAAATGTTTGAAGTGGGGGGGATGCAGGCATCATAAACCCTTGAGTGGGTTATGCTTGCTAAATTATAGGTCCAGAGATTTTTGTTCTAGGCATAATAATAATAATAATAATAATAATAATAATAATAATAAAATAATAATAGATTGTTTCAGAGGAGATGAATCCTGCCAAATATCAAAAGGATAGTGGCAGTGATTGTCCTGTGATAGAAGGCTTTGCGTTTACAGGTCTACCATGGACAAGCCCAGAATTCTTTTGAAGCTCTCCACTTCAGCTTGGGATCTGTGATTCATCTGAAGTCACTGCACACCTCTAATATGATGTTATTAGCCCAAACTGGTAAATAGCCACTTGCCTGGTTGCTTTTTATGAATAAAAATGGTGTCCAAGAGAATCAGAGAAAGCATTTGTTAAGTTGGAAAGAAGTTTTGTTTCATTTTAGAGATGTGTTTAATGTTTAATCTGGCCCTTACAATGGGTGTAAAGGTTTAAGTTATGTTGAAGCCTGTTCTATCCCTCTTATTGTACAGTGGGTGCTCAGGTTGCGAATGTGATCTGTGCGGGATGCACGTTCGCAACCCACAGTGTCCGCAACCCGCAGTGGCGCATCTGCGCACGCGTGGGTTGCAATTTGGCGCTTCTGCACATGCGCAAAGCGCAATTTAGCGCTTCTGCGCATGTGCAACTGCTGAAACCCGGAAGTAACCCAAAGAAACACAACCTGAAGCATCTGTAACATGAGGTATGACTGTATATATATTTAGTATATATTGATTTTAAGAATTTTAAAGTGTATTTTTATTGCAGATTTCAAATGACTGGTTTTAATTTTGTGAGCTGCTTTGGGGGCTAGTTTGTGTCAAAGCCTATAGTTAATTTTGTTGTTAGTTCAGTGTAAATATTAATATTTTTATACTGTAGATAAATATTTTAAAACTTGTGCTCTCCCACCTTGAAGTTATATTTTCAGTTATATTTTCACCAGCAATGTGTTTTTAACAGAGAGGAGCTGGCGCGGCTGGCATACATCATACGAAAGGTGACTGGCTTCTTTGGTGTGTGGACTGAATTCCAAGTGTGCTTGCCTGTGACTTAAGACACAATTCACTCCAGTTAGAAATTATAATAGTTTTGAAGATGAAATCCAGATCAGCTCTCAGCACTGAAACAAAACCCCATTACCCTAATTTATGATATTATTAACTTATTCCATCAGGCTCCTGCTTTCATTAAAGCAATGTGGTTTTTGGTAAGGCTTAATGTTACTCTTTAAGCTTGCTATTAAATACTTGCTTTCTCTAAAGCACATACTTAATTAGAAGGCTCTATTAATACAGGCAACACATTCCCCACCCCCCACAATTCTTCTGATTTCTGCAGCCAAAACTTAACATTAACACAAAGCAAATGATGTTGCTTCTCAACAACCTTACAGAGAAAGCCTAAATTTTGGACTTAATTTATTTTTCTGCTTGAATGATGGATGTCATTTTGACTGCAGGCTAGATTTCTCCATTAGCTTGCCTTTCTGCAGCTGTAAATAAAATCCTCAGCAAGTAAAGAAACCTATGACATGTTGAAATGAAAACTAATATAGTGACAAAACTCCTTGATTATGTACCAGGCAGAAAACATCTGCCCTAAGCAGCGTCAGGGTGGGGTGCAATGCCCAGCCATTCAGCAATCTATGGTACTGTGAACAGAGAGAGGACTTCACCAGATATACGAATGAAGGTTGTTTATTTATTATAACAATAATTCTGAGCATTTACATAGTGCATTTCAAGTGTTGAAAACTCAAATATTCACATCATGATGGTGTTGCCCTGAAGGTGTTGTTGGAATCTAGCTTCCGCCATTCCTGACTATTGGCCATGCTGGCTGGGAATTATGGGAATCCCACAATATAAGGTGAACACCAGGTTCTTCTCCCCTACCAAGAAACCTATAAGAGAGGCAAGTATAGTTTTCCATATTTGTGCCCTGCAATCAAGAGCAGAGTGTGGATGGGAGAAGAGAACACACAAGATACAGGATACCTTTTAGTGGATACAGTTTCACAGAAGCAAGGGGTCCATGGCAAGCATTCTTAATTCTGACATGTGCTATCACAAATGCTTCATCCTGCCCACCTGCTGGGCCATGTTGAGAAGATGGAAGCAGGCTACAACTGCCAGCAACTTACACCATTCCCACAACTGTGGCCCATCCACTTGAGGCAAAGCAGTGGTGCTGTCCCTTGAGGTGGGTTGGCTCATCCTGATACCCTCAAGGTCCCTCCAGTTCCAATATCCCTCTCCCTCTTGATTAAAGGTCCTGTCTGTTGTTTGTTAAGGTTCTTGTGAGTCGCTAGATCACCCCTATTTCTCTCACAAGGCTATAATTTCCAGAGTGATTTAACAATCAATCCCTCTTCCCAGGGAACTCTGGGAGCTGTAGTTCTGTGAGAGGAATAGGAATCTTCTAGCAGATCTCAGGACCCTTAACAAATGATAGTTCTCAGGAAATTTTTTAGGGGGAAGCCATGACTGTTTAAAGTGGTATGGGACTGCTTTAAATCTACAGTGCAGCTGGGGTCTAAAAATTCACCTTTATTTTAGTAGTTGTGTTGTTGTGAATGTAGAAATTAGTAGATATTGGGAGAAGCTGACCTGTCTTACTGTTACTTTTTGGATTTCTAATTGTAAGTGGTTTCAAGCATCTCCATTGATGGAAACAGAAGGTTATATAACAGAAGGTTATATATATTAATCAACACATAAATAAATTCTACTTTTAAAATGCATTACATAGTTTTCTTCGAGTTTTATATGGAGCAGAGAGATTCTTACAAGGGATTTGCCCGCCGCCCCCTCCATATTTGACTAGAAATAGCTCAGTGGAGTCCTGGAAATGGGTGGGCGTGTTGCGTCTCCTCCCTTGATATAATAACTATGGGTTTCCTATCCCCCCCCCAAAGACCCCAATCCCCACATGCTGTCTGATGATCACACCATTCAGCCAATTTCAAACACACTCAGTGAGAGATTTTCCTGGATGGATTTTGACAGCGTGTCCAAACAATCTCTTAAAGTAACAATGCTAAATAAATAGTGTAGTGCCTGGTCACTCTTCCATGCTCAGTTCTCTCTGCATCTCCCCTCTAATCACATCAAAAACCCCTCTGGGTTTGGGAGGATGAAGTGAATACAGACCTCAGAGGTTTTATGCCTGTTTGCCCAGGTCTATCAGACTCAGTTGCCAATGCTCAGTGATTTGTAAATGAAGATGCCAGGTCAGGTTACATTTGCCTTTGCACTTCTTCAGGTGGCATCTTCATGACAGCACTCCAAAATCTATCATCTCTCCCAGACTGGGCTGCACTCTCCCTGAAGGACAAGGGCTGTTAGAGAGTCATTTGCTTGCTTTAGGAGAAGCTGATTTCTTGTTTTAGGTTTGTAGAGACACTTATTGGGAACACAGAAAGCTGCCTTATACTGCGGGCTTGTCCACACTCCTATTCGTCCCATGCCTAGGAAGCATGGGTCTGTGCAGTTTTCCCCATGTCCTGCTCTTTTCCCAGGGAAAACCCAGCTCTAAATCAGAGCAAACATCAAGCCAGAGAAAACCTGAATTGCCATTGCTCCAACTAAATAGTGGTTTTTCCCAGGGGGAAGCAGGAGGAAGTATAGATAAGCCCTGAGTCAGATCACTGATCCACCTAGCCCAGTTCGGTCTATTTTGAATGGCAGCAACTCTCTGGATGTCTGGTTGAGGTCTTCTGCATCTCATGATCTGTTTAATTGGAGATGAGTATAAAACCTTCAGTTTTTGCATGCAAAGCAAATGTTCTTCCATAGGGCTATGGCTCTTCCCCTTACAGGAGAAAGGTCACTGCAACCTGTATACCTTGCTATGCACCTAGAAGTTGTTGCTAGGTTGCTGTTGATGGATCAATAGTTAGCCCATTGCTAAAGCCATCAGAGAGAGAGGAAGAGGAAGCAGCAGGCAGGTACCCTTCATTGTACCTAGATACAGCTCCAGCTGTATCCTCTCCCCCTCCACCTATCAACTGACATGATTAAGGCCACCAAAATCAGCAGCAGAATAAGCCCTTCTATTGTCCTTAGATCCAACTCCATGACCTGCTGAATTATCTCCTACTAGACTAAGAACTGGTGCCTGAGATGGCTGCTTTTCTCCTCTCTCCCAAACCCCTTTCCTCTTGGGCTGGCTGTACAGAATCAGGAAGAATCCAAATGCTTGGCACAGACCCATCCTTCCCCTTTACCAATGTTTTGGTGGATGTTTCCAGGCAGTTTGCTATTGGAGCTGAATTGGCTGCTGTTATGCTAAATTCAGCCATAAGGCCTACCACCTCCTAGTCCTCAGTAACAAAGACAGCAAAATGATTCACTGGGAATCTTGAGGGTAAGTCCATTTGCACCTTTATCACCTCAGAAGCGGATTTTTGTTGTGCTCCAACCACACTTCACTGTCTAATTATTGCTTCCCTCACTTTTCAATCTGTTACCCATGCCACCTTGGAAGAATTGAAGTATTATTTACATTATTTATCTCTTTCTCCAACCTGACCAGGCTCCCTATATCTGTCTGGCTCTAATCAGCCTCCTATCCCCCCTTTTCTGACATTAACCATCTCCTCTCCAACTTTCCTATATCACCTGCTTGCTGTTCTGTTTTGCTCATTTCCCCCACATTTCTGTGTTCTGCATGGTTTTAACCACAAAGTTGCTGGTCGAGTTTAAATACTGCAGGCATGTCCAAAGTCCGTTGGGGGGGCCCTTATCCAACCTGGTCAGTTTAATCCAGCCCCTTAGGTAAAATCCTAAAAAAAAGCTCAACAACACTCGATTTAACACTCGATTGGGAGCCGCCCAGAGTGGCTGGGGAAACTCAGCCAGATGGGCGGGGTATAAATAATAAATTATTATTATATTATTATTATTATTATTATTGTTGTTGTTCAACCCTCACACATGTTCACTTCATCAAATCTGGCCCTCTTTGAAAAAAGTTTGGACACCCCTGAAAGCATAGATACTTTCTCTGCCTCTGTAATAAACCATGTATTTATGCACCCCAAACCCTAGCTCTGCTTTTCCCCCAACTTGTGCTGCAGTTCTTACTGCTGTACACAGTGACTTTTTGTTAAAGATCTCTGCATGTGTACGTCTGTGTATTGCTATACACATATAGATGAGAGCGCATGGTACCAGGGGCTTCTGCCAGATCCTAGAGACCTTCAGCTAGTGGAACTGAAGAATAGGATTGCACACTTAATTGCAGCGTAAGTGGAGGAGATGATACCAAAGCCACTGAGTAATGAGGTCAGAAAATGAGGGTTGCTCATGCAGTCAGTTCTCATAAATAAGATTAGAACTAGAAGGAAGCATGAAAAAATTGAATGTAATGGCTTGATTTTAACGTGCATGGTAACAGACATGGAAAGAGATTGTGGAGTGTGTAATATTTTGTAGTGCAGGAAGCACAAAGTAAACCTAAGCGTTAAACCTTGCTCTTCAAAGCCCCAGCACAATCAGTACATCATTTCCTATACTGATCCTAATGACACTGAAATGTGTCTGTGTTTGTGTGTGTCGCCATAGCATGTGCACAGCAATATTTATGTTTTGATAAACATAGATCAGCTCATTCCATTCACCTGAAATTATGTTAAGCTCTTGCACACAGAAAAGTGTTGATCAAGATTATACATCATTCTCTATTTATAGCTGAAAAGCTTTTTTTAAAAAGTGCTATTTTATTTTACCAAAATATGTACATTCAACATTCCTGATGCTTAGCTCCATTTCTTAAAATGGAGCCCGAATTTTTATTTTTAAGCACTGGTTATATTTATGGGATCTGGGTCAAACCGAATGTTAAAATGAATTAAATCAAAGAGGATCGTAATTGGAATAAAGAAGATTCTGCCAGCTCCAGTGACCTCACATGTTGCATGGAAATCAACAGAGCATTGGTTGTCTGGTGCAGCTGTGGTTGCTATGGCGATGCAATCATAGGAGTATTCCATCTGCCGAGGTAGGGACAGCTCGGAAACCCCCTCGCAGGTCTGGAAATAGGAACGCAGTAAACAAATGACTCATCTGATTATGAAGGCAGATTTTGAGGTGCAGCTCTTTTGACCAATCCAGTTATGCTAATAATAAGGTTTAAAAAGATCCTTGTTTCTGAAATGGAGGGCTTGGTCACCATTTTTTAATTTTTTTTTTTTTTAAGGATTTCAAAATGTCAGCGGTTTAGACAAAGACTGAATGGCTGCATGCATGTGCGTGCAAAGCCTAGAAGGTGCCCCTTGGTGCACTCTTCAACATTTCACATTTCGTTGGTCAAATTCCCAGTTGTGGGATTTTGATGATAAAGGATATTAAGCTCAAAACATGCTCAGAGCGGCTGCAAGCAAATACGTCAGACATAAAGATGCCCCTGGCTTTAGGTTTCTTAGTTTCCAGAATTAATTCTCGTTTAACTATTTGTGCTCAGTATCTTTGACAATATTGCAATGTGTGATTATGTACAATTTTGCATGTTTATAACTCACTCGTTGGTATCAAGCCTTCAGCTACAGCACACCTGGCCTGACCCTCTTCAGCATCACTAGGGGCTTTCTGTCTTTAGCAGACCCTCACTTGTCTACCTGTGTTGTGAGAGCAATTGTCAGGGATGGGGTGGGGTGGGGGAACAGACCAGACTGGACATTTTATACAATTGTCTTCGCGCTTGTGGCTCATGACTCTCCAGCGCAAAAAAAGGTGGCTGCCTTTCTCCCACACTTCTGAGTTTGTGCAATTGAGGCTGCATACACACTAATCTGTTTGTAGCACAAATAAGTATTAAAAAAGAAAAGAAAACTGAAATGGTTCATGCTTTTCCTCAACAAGCTGCTTTCAGTTGTTTCTAGATCCTGCTGTACGCAAGGATGGGTGCGGTAACTTGATATGCATTTGAAAACTTACCCATGCCCTAGGTGTATGGAGGAGAAATTCACGATTGTGATATTGGTATCTAAAAAATTTAGTATAAACACCGACAACTGGGAAACACTGGCCTGTGAGTGCTCCAGTTGGAGAACAGCCTTTACCAAAGATGTCATGGGCTTTGAAGACACTCGAACTCAGAACACAAGGGAAGAAGAAGAAGAGTTTGGATTTGATATCCCGCTTTATCACTACCCTAAGGAGTCTCAAAGCGGCTAACAATCTCCATTCCCCTCCTCCCCCACAACAGACACTCTGTGAGGTGAGTGAGGCTGAGAGACTTCAGAGAAGTGTGACTGGCCCAAGGTCACCCAGCAGCTGCATGTGGAGGAGCGGGGACACGAACCCAGTTCACCAGATTACGAGTCCACCGCTCTTAACCACTACACCAGGAAGGCACACTTGGCAAATCCACACTGTGATTAACTCTCGCCCGGGAACCAATGTCCCCACTGTGGAAGGACGTGTGGGTCCAGAATTGACCTCCACGGTCATTTACATTGTTAAAACCATGTTTATGAAAGACAATCTTACACGGCTACAACTGATCGCCAAAGAAGAAGATACACCCACCCAATATTATTGGACAAATGTCCGCACACACACACTTGCTGGGCCCACTGACATCTGTTTTCAAATGGACACACTGGGGTGTAATGAAGAATCAATCAGCAATGAGCTTTTATTTTCAGAATGAAACCAGTTTCTCAGGAAGTGCTTTTTAGGAACAAAAGGTAAGCAACAGATCTAGACTGCAGGGGAGGCCACATAGAAAAGTCAAGTACTGGGTCTCCATTGATTTTAGAATAAAATGCCATGTATGGTAGAACAGTAACCATAGTTTACAGCACAGTCTAGCATGCATGAAGTTATTTTATTTTCCCTCTCTCCCCCTTCCGATAAATTCCTATGAATTCTAATTGTTATTGATACAAAATATATTTTACTTAATGTCACCAGTCTAATCAATACATGTTACTATACATCATTTTATATCTGCAATAATTTTGGGATATACATTTTGACACAACTTTGTTAATATTCAGTGGTACCTCGGGTTAAGAACTTAATTCGTTCTGGAGGTCCGTTCTTAACCTGAAACTGTTCTTAACCTGAGGTACCACTTTAGCTAATGGGGCCTCCTGCTGCTGCCGCGCTGCCGAAGCACGATTTCTGTTCCCATCCTGAAGCAAAGTGCTTAACCCAAGGTAATATTTCTGGGTTAGCAGAGTCTGTAACCTGAAGCATCTGTAACCTGAAGCGTCTGTAACCTGAATTGTCTGTAACCAAAGATACCACTGTATTCAGAAGTGTTTGAGTGTTTATTTTGTTGTTGTTGTTTTTATGTAATGGTTGCAACTCATATTCTCTAACGTAAACAAAGATATATTTCAATGCAACCATGTTAAACAGTTTAAAGATGAAAATGAACAAAAACTATTTCATAAAGAGAGAATAAAACGTCCTGTGAGCGCAGCCCAAATCTATGGATGCAGATTGATGGGAATGAATATTGCATACTGCACAAACAGAAGCTGATGGTCTGCAGAAGCATGAAGTGAATCTGGTTAGTAGCAAAAGGACACTTTATAGTCCCTGTCCCTTTTTTAAAAAGAATCTAGCCGACAGCTCTTCTCTTCCTCACTTGGCATGCTCTCTCTGAGTGCCCGCCTTTACTGCTTTCAAACTTCAGGCTCGGTAAGAGCTAGAGAAAAATCTGGTGGTGACTGGAGTTCCTTTGCAAGTAGAGCATTCATGCAGACACTTTGATAGGAGTGCAGGTAGAGATGGGAGAGAAAAGTTCCAGAGTCAAAGCTGAACTTCCATTTCAGTGCTCCTATTTTTGTGGAGGGAGGAGCGGCTATCCTTAAACAGGAGGTCCATTCCATCCTATCTGATGGTAGATCTAGGGATGCCCTCCCAACAGGTCTCCAAGCTAGCCTACATTGTGGAATGTGAAACTGGTAATCAGGAAATTAGACTGAATGGTTTGAAGTACCAAAATACACGTTACAGGGAGGTGTGGGCACAGCTGAACCACTTCCCTTTGTCACACCCACAACCTCCAACGAACTGAATCAGATTGGCGGCTGCTGGCAGGGTGGAGAACCACAAAAAAAGGCAAGATGACATTACTTTCTGCATTCCCCCACCCCCAACAAACATGGCTGGTGACCAGAGGTAGGGTCTTTTCTGTGGTGGCATCCTGTCTTTTGCAAATCCTTCCCCAGAGAGGTTTTCTTTTCTTTTTGTCCGGCTTTTAGTTATTGTTATGTTGTTGTTGTTTTAACCATCCTGGCCCTAGGTTTATGTGGTTTGAAAAACTGTGGTTTTTGTTAAGCTGTATTATTATTTTGACTGGGAGGATTCTTAACTGGCTGCTTTAATCATTATCCATCCTGTTGTCTGGATGAAATACAGGGCCAGATTTATAAGGAAAGGAGGAAATCATGAAGTTCTCTGGCTAAGCAGCGTAATTCCCTCCACTTCACTATATTTCTCTTGAGAAAGCCTGGTTGCAGTACATTGGCTTCTAGAAAGAAAGCAGTGTAATCTATGGTGGAATAAAAGGGTGAGGGTTTTTTTGAGGGGGGGGAGAGAGGGGTTACCTAAATCTGTATGCATCAAAAGAAAGTGCAGTGGTTACCTTTTCAAGCAGGCTTTGTTTAATAAAGGTAAATCCAAAATAAAATATGTTGAGGGACTTGCTGAAATCGTCTTGCAGGACAACTCAAATGAAACTTGAAGCTTCTGGTATCAAGAAACCTTTCACACAGAACTTCATAGGACTTAGCCGCTTGTTAGACAAATTCAGAGGCTGTTAAAAACAAATGAAGGATCAACATCGGAATGTTTTATTGGAATTACCTGAACTAAATAATGAATGCAGCACTATGTGAGATCATCGCTCCTCAACCTCCAGAGCATGGGAAGTCACCCAAAGACTTATAATTTGGCATAAAATTTGGACTATTTGATCGTATTATAATTTGGAATGGTTTTAATGTGGCTTAATTTGGATTGTTAAAACGGAAAACTTAATAAAAAAATTTTTTAAAAAAAAAATGGAAATTTGAAGCTTCTGAGCTCTCTATTTATACAAGCTGAATAGAGTGATTCCTCCCTCCCCCAGCTACTATTGTCAAATAAGAAAATGCTGCAGGGAACTGATAAATAATAATTCAGACTGCCTGTCATTTAACTACAGGAGGTTCAAAGACATCAAAGCCCACATGTCACACCAAGAGTCAGAGAGCACCGAGAGAGCTTTCGTGAAGTCTAGACTGAGGGGGGTGGTATGGAAAAACACCTACGTCTCGTGCATCTTCTTATTTTTGTTTGCTACATGCTGCATCATAAGCATTGCATTTGAGTGACACCAGACAATGAGAAGAGGGGAAATGAAATTAAGTGGAATTCCAGATAGATTTCCCGAGGATGTCTAAAACAGCCCAGAGGTACGTTGGATATATGAAGACCGACGGCAACATATTGCAAGCTGTCAGAAAGTTAACATTTCAACCAAGCAAGAATGTATGAGATAAACAGACTAGAGATTAGGGGGCTGTAGGACAGCAGAATGGCCCAAAATATTGAATGTTCCAGAGAGGAGCCTTTTGCAGGCAGCCATAAATTTCTGATCTTAAAAGAAAAAGCCATCTCTCCTTGTATTGCACATCTTAGCCTTCTTCAGGTCTGAACATGCAAAGGCACAAGCAGGAACATGAGAACTGAGGTCCACTTCCTTAGTGATGCTGCACATGCCAGGTGTACTTCTTGGCCAATGAATGACTGGCGTTAGCCTAGAGGGGGCTGTCTGACTTGTGCATAGGGCTTCCAGCACAGTGACAGGAACCCTGCTCAATCAGGTGTCAAATGGAGAGCAGAATTTCCAAACATGGGAAATCAGTTGCTTAGCAACTAAGTCAGTACGTTGAATCAAAGCCACATGCATCTCCTTCAATGTCCTTTGGGCCAAAATTTAACCAAGCACCAAGTGTTCTAACAGATGGGGGACACACAAAGATTGTGCCTCTTGCTCTCTGTACGCTTCTTCCAAGTCTGCACCTCTCCATTAGAATCTACTTCAAAATACATTAGCTGCCAATCTTCCATTTTTGCTACTCCCTGTGTCTCATGCTAACTTCTTGTAAAACACTTCAATACTGTACCAGTATGGGAAGAGGGAATCATAGTAAGCCTGAATTGTTCCCAGCAGGACAAGCACTTAGCCAAAAGGTCCCTTAGTCAAAATTCAAACATCTTAGAACATCTTTAGACTTTCTGTTTTCAAATAACCTTTTGCAAGTTTCTTTCTTTCTCTTTCTTTCTTTCTTTCTTTCTTTCTTTCTTTCTTTCTTTTTTCCTATTTGAGATTTAAATGAATTTGTGGGGTAGCTCCAATCTCCCATAGGGAGTGCCCTTTTTATAGATATGTGATGTAAGTTGTTCTGCCCACAATAATTGTTGCTATAGCTGGATGGCGGCTTCCAGACTCCAGTGGAGAGGGGAGAGTTCCGTTCATGATCTCCAGTAAGAAACACCAGGGGAAAGGGAAGAAAACCAGCTTGTACTCTAAATCCATGCAAACTGCGTGCTCTAAACTTTCAATGCTGCTTGGACATCATGCCTCATTTTCAAAATGTAGCCAGTCATCCTTCCAAGGTTACACAGTCCAGAGTCATATTGGTGGCAATGGGCAGTGCTGGCTTTCTGGGGTTGTGCCCAGTTGTCTCTCTAGCTCAGCCTTCCCTGACGTTTATTTCCCCAGTTATTGTTGGATTCCAGTCCCCATCACTCCCAACCAGTGTGGCCAATGGTCAAGAATGATGGTAGCTGTAGACCTACAACATCTGGGGACTAGGTTAGGGGAGGTAGCTCTCACTGATTACATCAGAACTTGACTGAGCTAAAGAACATCCAGCGCTAGGATGATCATATGAAGCAGAGAAAAAAACTATCGTATTGGCCTGAATATAAGCCTCACTTTTCCCCCAAATTCCAACCGTGAAAAGTTAAAGTTAAAGTGCAGCTTATATTCACGACCTTACAGTATGCAGCCAGGAGTGCAGGGCAAACAGCGCCCCCGCCCCGTGTGTAGTCCCCCGTTCTCTCCCCAGGAAGGGAGAGAGGGAGGAAGGGGAAAGGCCACCAACAATGCAGTGTGGCTCTCCCCCCCCCCCCCCAGTATGCAGCTAGGAGCAGCAAGGAATGGAGCGGCTTATATTCAGGTATTTTTTATTCCCCCCCCCCCTCCAATTTTAAAGGTGCGGCTTATATCTGGGTGCAGCTTATATTAGGGCCAATACAGTAGTTGGACATTTTTACCTCTGAGGAGGCTCTATTAATCCATTATCATTTATCATCATTAATATAGAGGCATTTATACTGAAAGAAGACTGAAAGAACTAGATCATCTGCTGCCTGTTTCACATCAGTTAAGAAGGTCTAGTCTGTGGCCACACACTTAACTAAGCTAAAACTTTTAGCACAACCGCATTCACTAGTTAGGTTTGCAAATCTAAACATAGACACGGATCTCAACAATTAAATGCATCTGCTTTGTTAATAAGCATACAAAAAGGGCATGCAATAAATGTTATGCAAAAATATACAATTACACCAATGAATACCTTACCATATCATACATATTTATTCAAAATAAATCTGCCCATAACTAATGTCTTTTGGAGAGTGTATTGTAGAAGCCAGGCAAACCTGTTGACTTGAAATGTGAAATAGTAACAAAAACAGTTGGGTGTATTCCTTCAGTCTTTAGTTCTTTAAAATCATGATTCTTGAAAACCACCTTGAGGTCTACCTGTATTGGTGGAAATGGAAAGACGCTTTGGTCTCATCACATTTGTCTCCCTCTCAGTTTTATTGACTGAGTCTGGCAGAATGCCAAAAGTGATTGGGCTGAGTGTGGGGAAGGTTCATTGTGTGCTTTCAGACAATTAGATTATTTTAAAAGCTCTTTGCCAAGGGAAAGCATGGCAAGGAGGCTTTCCAGTTACAGCGATAACGAAAATAGTTACAGGCAAAATGTCATTTGAAAGGGAAGGAGAAGAAAAGCAGGGCAAAAGGATGAAATGTTGTCCTTCACTTGCTGTCTCTTTCTCTCAGTCTTCCCCATTGCACTCCAATTTCATGAAGCTGGCTCTGGAGATGGAGATGGTCAATGCTTCAATTGCCCCATTTCTTGATCAGAAAGGTGGGTCACTTATCTGCTTCAGTGGTTTGGAGCCTGAAGGTGTGTGGTGTGTGTGTGAGAGAGAGCTTGTTCTCTATTTCTCTTCAGCCTAAATTATAGGTGCTGGGTGGAATTCATTCTGTTGTTTAGTTGTTTAGTCATGTCCGACTCTTCGTGACCCCATGGACCAGAGCACGCCAGGCACTCCTGTCTTCCACTGCCTCCTGCAGTTTGGTCAAACTCATGCTGGTGGCTTCGAGAACACTATCCAACCATCTTGTCCTCTGTCATCCCCTTCTCCTTGTGCCCTCCATCTTTCCCAACATCAGGGTCTTTTCCAGGGAGTCTTCTCTTCTCATGAGGAGGCCAAAGTATTGGAGCCTCAGCTTCACGATCTGTCCTTCCAGTGAGCACTCAGGGCTGATTTCCTTAAGAATGGATCGGTTTGATCTTCTTGCAGTCCATGGGACTCTCAAGAGTCTCCTCCAGCACCATAATTCAAAAGCATCAATTCTTCAGCGATCAGCCTTCTTTATGGTCCAGCTTTCACTTCCATACAGTTCATTCAGTTTGCATTTAAAGCTGAAACCACCTGATTCACATTTTCCAAAACATTATGTAAATATAGCCATCCTTCAAACTTCTCTGAATTTTGCAGTGCTGTTCCCCAGGCAAGCAATACGTATAAAAATGCATATACTATATTAAGCTGTGCATGCAAATGCAAATATCAGTAAGAATTGCATACACAGCTGCATCAGGGGAAATTGCTTTTGAAAAATATGTGTATTAGGCAAAATATCATAGAAAATGTGCGTATGGGGAAAAAATTGCACTAAAATTGATGGATTTTCACAGATACTTCCCAAAATTGCAAACTGATCTGAATTTAAGATTGGGTAAACAGGGAAGTGAGAGAAACTGAAACTGGCAGATTCGCCCTGAATTCCATCATATCTTGCCTTGGGCTAAAGGACTGAAAACAGTAATACACATATACACAGGTATTTGCTTTCCATACTTTACAAGTGTGTGGTAGGAAACTGTGGTGTACATGCAGCAATTGTGTTTCCAATGCAGAGCATGCAGTTTCCTGAAGACCATCTGCTCTGATATATTTCTTCAGACAAAGCATCTTCCTGTGACACGTTAAGTGGCAGGAGAATGAATAGGCAAACCTAAGAGTTTGCCTATACTTGAAAGAGCCCTAACCTGGAAAGGGAGTGAGGCTCACCTGATGTCTCTGAACAAGACAGGCATACTGGGGCTCTGAAGGTACTTGGGACTCACAAGAAAATAAGAGGAATCTTCACAGTATATATTAGGCGAAATGGCATGCCAAAATCAAAATAAATTTGAACCTGATGATATTTCATGTGGACTTTAAAAAGAGTAGCAAGCAGGTGTCAACAGGTGAAGAACTGAACTTTAGATTGGAAAAATGAGAAGCTGAGAGAAGCCAAAACCAACAGATTCATCCATCCCTAATAAGCAGAGTTGCCTAATTGTTTAGGTACCCTTAATTCTTAGGCATATTCTACCAAAAACCAGTGTGGTGTAGTGATTAAGAGCGGTGGATTCAGAATCTGGTGAACCGGGTTCGCTTCCCCGCTCCTCCACATGCAGCTGCTGGATGACCCTGGGCTAGTCACACTTCTCTGAAGTCTCTCAGCCCCACTCACCTCACAGAGTGTTTGTTGTGGGGGAGGAAGGGAAAGGCGAATGTTAGCCGCTTTGAGACACCTTAGGGTAGTGATAAAGCAGGATATCAAATCCAAACTCTTCTTCAAAATGGAAGTTTTGTAACCCCACTACAGGCCATAGCAAGAAATCACCTAGCCCAGAGTTTTGCCAACCCAAATTAAATTTGTTTTCTATTGCTTATGTATCAGGGGGTGACCCCCACTTGGATGACTGAGTATTTGGATGCTGAGTTTAATGGTCGATTTATTCAAACTAGTCTTCCGCAGCCAATAGGGAGAATGGGAAGCAGGGATGGTGAGCAGGTATGGCCCGGAAAGAGGCCCCAAAACCAGAGGGAGAGGCTTGGAGGAACACGTCTGGGTCTCAGCCTAAGGCTCCTCAGCCCTTTGTTGGGGGAAAAAGTGCACTGTATCATGTCACTTAGTGGGTAGGGTTGCTACTTTTTGCATGAAGGTCCAAAAGCTAATAAAGATGATGATGATGAAAGTGTGGCAAATATATAGAGAAAAATAACAGCTAAATTCCCTGACTTGCTTGTGTCTCTGCTGAAATATAACTTCCTGTTGGCCCAGTTAGCTCTAGAGTGAGTTTACAAAGAATTAAAATTGCCAGTTGTTTTTTGTGCTTTTCTGATGTATGAAGCTCACCGAGAAAAATTAATGAACTGAATTAAGCTACAGAATTACATTCAGAAATGTTTCTTTAGTGGGGTGGGGTGCTATTTAGTAAGTGGGTTTAATTAAAACAAATAGAGGGTGGCATTCTCTATGTTCCACACAGCAAGACCCAAATATTTATTTGAATCTAAAAATAGCCATTTCATTAAGGAATTAATGATCAAACGGATTATATTATTACTTTAGCCTGCTTAATATGTAGTTTACTGGAAGCAAAACCACAGGCAAAAGCCATTTCTTAAGCAGCTGCATTGTGTTAAGTTGCAAGCTGTTTATATCATTATGGTAGCTCCAGCACCAACCCAGACCGTGGTGCTGTAGTATTGGGGAAAGCTATATGATTTAGAGTCTAGCTCACTCCACAGTTTACTTCTTAAAAGAACAAGCTAGACCAGTCAATTGGTGAAACGGGCATTGTGTTGAATTTTCTGCTGCTGGCAGTCTTCTGTTTTCACTTGTCAATCATGTTCAGTCCAGTAAGCAATGATGAAGTTTATCGTGTGCATCAAGTCAGCAGAAAATTCAGTATATTTTGCCTTATAGGCCAATCCTGTTCTCCACTGCTCTGAGTTCATGATGCATCATGGCATCTGGCAAAAGGATCCAGGGCTATTCAACTTGCTTCCATTCTAAGGCATGACTCTATCCAATCATATTGTTGAGAAAAATCTGTATCCACTGTCTGTGTGACATTCACAAAACCACTGTGGAACTGCTATTAGTCTATCCCCAGCAGCATAACTTTGCACTGGTTATCAAATGGACAGGCAAATGTTGGGGGAATATGGAAGAAGGAATAGCAGAAAAGAAACTTGAAAGTAAATGACAAAGCTCTGGACAATGTCCCTCCTCCCCTGGTTGAAATTGCCCCAACTAACAAATATTGGGACCTGGGTGGCACTGTGGGTTAAACCACAGAGCCTAGGACTTGCCGATCAGAAGGTTGGCAGTTCAAATCCCCGCGACGGGGTGAGCTCCCGTTGCTCGGTCCCTGCTCCTGCCAACCTAGCAGTTCGAAAGCACATCAAAGTGCAAGTAGATAAATAGGTACTGCTCCGGTGGGAAGGTAAACGGCGTTTCCGTGCGTTTGCCATGTCAGGCTTTGTCATGCTGGCCACATGACCCGGAAGCTGTCTGCGGACAAACGCCGGCTCCCTTGGCCTATAGAGCGAGATGAGCACCGCAACCCCAGGGTCGGCCATGACTAGACCTAATGGTCAGGGGTCCCTTTACCTTTACCAAATATTGGGGCGACTCAAATGGGTTCAGTTCCTAGGAGTTGGTGCCCCTGCCCTGAACTATGCCAGCTGGTCATTATAGGAATAACTGTTTAAGAATTTGTGCCTGAGTTTGATTTCCAACTCCCTCTTCCTTCCCTGTCCCTTTTACCTGTGTTGCGTGTTGCGCTGTGGTTATTTTGGTTGCAAACCTGAGGGCAGGGATTGCGTTGTTTTAACTGATCAAATGTAAGCCCCCTGGAAACCTTTTTGGCTGAAAAGTATTTTTTTTTTGCACGCACACACACACACACACACACACACTTGCTCCAAAAGAGCCCTTTGAAGTAAGACCAGGTCATTCCTGTGTTCTCATAAGGATCTATCACATGTATCCAACAAAATGTTAAATAAAGTGCCAAAATTTGTTGTGAAAGCGTTTTGGGGAGTGAAACATAAGACATTGATGGAAGCTGGCAGGAAGCCTGGAAAGCAAAGAAAAGTAGCAAGCAGAAAAAAATATGGATGTGGAAATCAGGTTGGAAACTACAACAAAGTGGTATTCTGTACTCTTTCTCATGGTCAAAGCAGTGATTTGTGAGAAGAGGAACTAGAATACCGTTCTATGCAATGCTAAACCATGGTCTGGTGTTACAGGGAGGAGCAACATTGACCTTTTGGCTCCCCCCCTTTGCCCTGCCCTTTCCCCTTCCAGTGAAACTGCAGAGAGTTTGGAAACTTCTGCTTCCATTTTAAATTGAACATTAAAACAAACCCGTTTGCTACCACAAGGACCCTGGCGCTTGCGTTAGGAGAACGCTGGGTACAGAGCAGAGAGTTTGCCGCCACTTAAAACCTGGCTATTTATAAAGCAGCATATGTTTGTTTCGTTTTGTTTTAGCAGTGCTTGATTTATTTGTTTTGTTTTGTTTGAAGAGACACATTTAATTGGACAGCCTTGTGTACATACCACCGGAAGGAATCGGTGACAAGCACTCATATGTCTACTCTGAAAGAAGAATCACTTGATACTTTGTTTGGAGTTTCTCCTCAACAATGAGCGTCCCTGTAGTGGAATACAAATGAAGTTGTACAGCTGGTCACTCTGCAAAGCCTATTAGAGTAAGCTTCATTAGCTCTTTTGTACAGTTTCACTAGGGGCTAAGCAGCGCTCTTTTCTGTCTTTGTCACTGTTAACGCATGTCTATGCAATCTAAATATAGGAACCTATAGATGCGCAGTTTATTGCCAAGGCGCAGCTGTGAAGTTACTGCGTACAACCAAATTAGAGGAAAGGAACAATTGTAGGGATCAGAGACCTCGCTAAAAGCTATTAGAAGCTTTGACTAAATGGGATATTGCGTCTTCTTCCTCTCTCTTTTTTTCCTTCTGCATGCCAATATATCATCAATGAAGAAAACAAGCTTCATTATCAAAGTAATAATTAGGTTTTTGCTGCCAATTTTTGCTTTTTCTTTGTACCACTCGATATTTTGTATGGGGGGGGGACTCCCACAGATGACTATGTCTCCTTTCTTCCTTTTTTCATCCTTGCCTCCTAAATTGGCTGGATTCAGCAATTACAGTTTCAGGCTATTTGTGTTTGTCAAGCAAGCAAGCTTCCACTACACAGCTAGCTACTTGTGCATGCACCTAAACAGCTTGAGTCCTGTCTTAGAACCATTTTTATCATCATCCTGTACATCTTTCTGTACAGTAAGAGCTGTTGGACAGTGGAATGGACTCCATCGCAAGGTGGTGGGCTCACCTTCCTTGGAGGTTTGGAAGCAGAGGTTTGTTGTCCATCTGTCCTGGATGCTTTACTTGAGATTCCTGCACTGGATCCCAGTGGAGTACAGAGTCAGATTTAAGGTGCTGGTTTTGACCTTTAAAGCCCTAAGCGGCCTAGGACCCTCGTACCTACAGGACCGCCTCTCCTGGTATGCCCCGGAGGACCTTAAGGTCCATAAATGACAACATTTTGGAGGTCCCAAGTCGCAAGGTGGTTAGATTGGTCTCAACTAGGGCCAGGGTCTTTTCAGTACTGGCCCTGACTTGGTAGAACGCTCTGTCACAAGAGACCAGGGCCCTGCGGGACTTGACATCTTTCCGCAGGGCCTGCAAGAAAGAGCTGTTCCGCCTGGCCTTTGGTTTAGACTCAGTCTGACCCTTATGTTTCCCTCCCCTTATGGTTTTGATCTATGGGCTACTTTTAAAATGAGGCTGCATTTTAACCTGTATTTTAAATTGGTGTTTTTTCCCCTATTATGTTTTTACTGTGATTTTACTGGTGTTAGCTACCCTGAGCCCAGCTCTGGCCGGGGAGGGCGGGGTATAAATAAAATTTATTATTATCATCATCATCATCATCATTATCATTATTATTATTGCAGGGGTTGGACTAGATGACCCTTGGAGTCCCTTCCATCTCTACAGTTCTATGATTCTATTATCTCTACTCAGTTGTTAGCATTGTTGAGTTCAATGCAACTTACTCCCAAGTAATTGTGTAATGGATTTTGGCCAAAATCGGACAAAACCTCTAAATGTAATTCTGGTAACTTTCATATTCTCCTATAATATCATAAGGTATGTATGTATTCCTATGAGGCGTATGTGTATCCTTTGACATTTAAAACACATTTGCTGTGCTATGGAAGGATCTAATGTTACATATTTGCTTTTGGACTGACTTTCTGTATGCAGTTTGTCAAAGAACCATCATTGGTTGTGCACTCTCATTTCATTAATAGTTATTTCCACTCGAATTTAGCTCTCTACTGCAACCTGCTGATATATCAAAGAATCACACATTTAAAAGCAGGTTTCCATTCACCAGCATTTTCTGAAACACAATAGTTATGAAAGAGTTCAAAGTCTCTGAGCTGAAGACAGATTATGTTGGTTGAAATCAATGGGGTGAGTTAGTCGTGATTGAAATTAAGTCCCAATGATTTCAGTGTAAATTAAGTGCAACTATCTTAGAATCTGATGTTGCTTCAGTGTGGGGAAGGAGTCTGCCCCACCCTGGAAGCCAACCTTGACAGGCCACCTGACAGTTATCTGCCATCATATTGTAGTCAGGTGATTGACAGGTGTGTTGTTCTGCCCTTGGTGGTGGACAGACATACTACTCAAGACATGCTAGGTTTTTCCTGCATCATTTCCTTAATTCTTCTGCACATTTTCTTGGATATAAGGCTTACCGAACTCATGGGACTTCCTTCTGATTGTTTGCTTATTAAATTTATATCCTGTCCTTCCTCACAAAGGAACCCAGGATGGCAAATAGCAGGCAATAAAACAACAAAAAACATCTTTTTGAAAGCATCTTAAAAACAATGCAGCTAGGAGAAATAGAGCTTGTTCTAGCCGGTCAAAAATGATTGTGTCATCCTAAATTCTGCTTTGCAGGAAAATGAAATTATGCATCCTTTAATTGCCAAGCAATCAGGTGTACTTCACAGCTAGCGTCACAGGAAGAAGGAAGCACCTCTTAAACACTTCAGACTAAATGAAAATTACTTAACTAATAAGATGCAGGAGATTTTGCAGATCTGTTGAAGAATGGCAGATATTTATTCATAAAGAGAAAGGCATGGGGGTGGATGGGGGGGCACAGACAGGTCCATGCAAACCTACCCTTTCAAATTACAATAAGAGTTTTCATGTCTCAGAAGTGTTGAGCTGATTCAGTTTTTCTCTGCTGCGTTTCCATCATAACATGTGTGGACTCTTGCGCCGTATCCGTCTATGCTGTTGTGCTCTTGATTTTGTGGTATTAGTGTGTGGTGAGGATTTAGTACCAGAAATGAGCTCACAGCCCTTTCATGCAGACATCCACTCTTAGTCTCCCCCTGCCCCCAGGTATCTTCACTTTAGCAACCTAGTTTAGAACATATATTCTTGTTGCAATGGTCTGAAAATCAGGAAGCACAATTCTGGCAAATATACTTCGAATCACTCAGGAATCAGTTTGTAAACTGGGAAACAGAAACTTGTAGTTCTACTGTGTCACCCAGAGATTACATGGACTGAGCCTACAATAAACCATGGCCTACCCTCCATTTGTCAGAAACTGCAGACAAACATAACTATGCATGAGTGACAGTTAGTACGTGAAGGGGTTAAGACCAGAGAGTTCTGTTCCTAGACTTAGCTTGTGTTGCTTCCTGTTCCTTACATTCTCTTTGCACCATATAATTGACCAGACTGCATGCGGAAAGCTATCTTTCTGTATTTTGTACCCAAGAGTATTTTACCTGTGTTCTCCTTCCTGCTGCATGGAACAATGCATGAATCAGAACTTTGGATTTAGTAAGTAAAGCTTTTAAACTTATTTAAGAGGGTGTGGTCTCTTCATTGCTAGATGGGTAGAGAAAGGGGGGCAAGAGCATTAAAGCAGACTAAATGGATTATGCAAAAGGGTTTAAGAACCTATATTCCATGCTATACTGCTTGTTAACTCAGAGTTTTAAATTCTGCTAAGGTGTCTCTCTCTCGCTGGAGAGTGTGCAAACCCCATGTTTTGATTCCAGGCGTTCAGCCAATACTTTTGTTAATTACCTACACATGGATCAGATCTTTTCCCACCTCCACACTATTAACCACAACTTTAGGCAGCTTGCTCACACAACTCATTCCAGTGTTATTGTTCTGGGGCTGTCTAGTCTTTCCTCAGTTTCTTGACCAGTTTTTCTGCTTTTTTCACTCATATCCACACAAAACATGGCTTCCCCCAAATAATCATTGGAACTGTAATTTATCCATCACAGGGCTAGTGTCATGGGCCAGGAGTCAGCTTCACCTGTTGAACAGCAGCCTGAAGGGAGAGAAGGCAGAGTGACTCCACCTGCAGCTGATCAACCTTCAGGTAGCCAGAGGAAAAGACTCTGATGAGAAGCAGCTGGCTTCAGCCTTCTTAAGCAGAGCTTCCAGTGGTGGTCAGATGCTGATAACAATGCTTGCAGTTCCTGGCCTTACTTTGCTGCTTCCTGTTCATCTTGACCCCATGATCATCAGATTCCCTGACCCCTGGACCGTCTGACCACATGGATTGTTGTTTGTCCGACCCTAGGGCTGGACCTGACTTTGGATGCTGACTCTGCCTCCAGGCAAGTACCGGTATACCTCAGAGACTCTTCTAGTTGGCTGGCCTCCCCTTCCACTGAGTTCTGCATGTGATTGCTCAGCAATGAGACTATGACAGCTACAAGACCCAGCACCTTTAACAAACTACAGTTCCCAGAATTCTTTGAGGGAAGCCATGTGCTTAGTGTGCGTCATCTTCAGTTCTCTTGAATGCCAAGGATGGCAACCCTACAGATTTGTGCCCACTCTTCTATTACGTTAGCAAATGGATTGAAATTGAGTAGAAAGGCTAAGAGTAACATAGAAGCCCTAGTGGGCACTGTCAACAGAACCATTTTAACCAATCAGCTCCCCCTCCCCCACCACCTCCCTTAAGGGTCATATTCGTATTTAAATCTGTCAAGCAAAAATTACCAAGCAGGACATATTGTCAGGAAATGGTTTAAGGGCTATCTGTCACCCGCTGTTGCTGAATTAAAATGAACAGAGTTCACTCATTTCACAGAGTGCATTGGTAACTCAAACACTTACAGAGATTGGGATCGTAAGGAACTAATTTATGCAGCAGAATTTTCACCAGAGGAGGCCAGAATGCACACATACTTCAGGCCTACTCAAACCCAGGGATTTATTCTTGGGATATGGTATTTGTTTAATTCATAATTACAAAAGCAGGGGGTGTCAACATCTGCTTCTGCAAGTTGAATGTATTAACAGCTCAGCAGTGAGTGATTTTACTTCTGAGGCTAATGCAGATGTTGCTTTGAAAACTCATGGCACAGAGTGAAATAATTGTAGCAGGCTGACATGGCAACCACAGCCACACATATACAGCAAGATCAGTAGTATATTATTTGGGCAGTAATTATATTGGAAGAATGTGAATGCCCATCACACACACAGAGAGAGAGAGAGAGAGAGAGAGAGCGCTGAAAAGATGGGGGTATGTAAAATAAGAGTTTCGAAATGACAAGAGTGCTGAAGGGAGAACAAAGCTGTGGTCAGCAGAAGTCAAGACAAATAGTGCACCATATACAATGGAATGCCTTTAAACAATCTGGGCTGCAATCCTGAGATCTCTGGGAAGTCATCCCATGGGACAACAGGATAGAGCATGGGTAGGCAAACTAAGGCCCGGATCCAGCCCAATCGCCTTCTAAATCCAGCCCACGGACGGTCCGGGAATCAGCGTGTTTTTACATGAGTAGAATGTGTGCTTTTATTTAAAATGCACCTCTGGTTTATTTGCGGGGCATAGGAATTCGTTCATTTCCCCCCCCAAAAAATATAGTCCAGACCCCCCACAAGGTCTGAGGGATAGTGGACCAGCCCCCTGCTGAAAAAGTTTGCTGACCCCTGGGATAGAGCATATCTCCCCCTGTCAAGCAGAGCAGAAGATCTGCATTTTCCTTGCAGCCACAGAAGTATCTACAGCAGACCCGCCTCCACTGCCGACAGCACAGAAGACGAAAAGGAGGCATTCTGGGGTAGGGAAGGGTTCCCCTGATGTCCACAGAATGGGGAGGGTGGTAGCTAGACCTGGAGCTGGTGTGCTTGTTTCCCCTCCTTTTGGGACACACACAAAAACCTTCTGCCCTGCTGCCATAAGCCCAGCATGACTTTGGATTTGGTGCGTTCTTCAGTTCCTCTCTCCCATACTTTCAGATGACTCCGCTCATCTTTCTCGTTACAGAATTGTATTCAGCATTCTATTCAGCAATCTTTTCATTGTGTTACCTGAGGTGCAACAAAGGAAGGGCCTTGATGCAGAAGGCAATTGTTGCAATTCAGAGCACCAGGTTCTTGGCCATGATGGAAGCACAAAGGCTGTTCTCGGATACATTAATTTACTACTGTTTGTTCCAATATGTTCAAACCCTGCTTTTCAGCCCAGATGGGCTCTCAAATCAGCTTACAATTTAAATTCATATAGCGGTACACAATATCATTAAAGTTGTGTTGATGCAATGACAGAGGTGTACCTAGGGTCCCCTTTGCACCCTTAGCTGTATCGGGCCCCCACCCCACCCAATGCTGGGGGGAAACCCACTTTACCGTAGTAGCCTCAATAGAAATTACATTTTACACAATGAAAAGCAATGAGAAACCTAGATAGCATCTTAAAAAGCAGAGACATCACCTTGCCAACAAAGGTCCGTATAGTTAAAACTATGGTTTCCCCAGTAGTGATGTGTGGAAGTGAGAGCCGGACCATAAAGAAGGCTGATCGGCGAAGAATTGATGCTTTTGAATTATGGTGCTGGAGGAGACTCTTGAGAGTCCCATGGACTGCAAGAAGATCAAACCTCTCCATTCTGAAGGAAATCAGCCCTGAGGGCTCACTGGAAGGACAGATCGTGAAGCTGAGGCTCCAATACTTTGGCCACCTCATGAGAAGAGAAGACTCCCTGGAAAAGACCCTGATGTTGGGAAAGATGGAGGGCACAAGGAGAAGGGGATGACAGAGGACGAGATGGCTGGACAGTGTTCTCGAAGCTGCCAGCATGAGTTTGACCAAACTGCGGGAGGCAGTGGAAGACAGGAGTGCCTGGCGTGCTCTGGTCCATGGGGTCACGAAGAGTCAGACACGACTGAACGACTAAACAACAACAACAAAGTCCTCAAAGCGTCTGGAGCGGGGGCAAGGTGGAAAAATTGCACGTCAATGTGCCATGGTACAAGAAGGATGGGAAACTTCTCCTGCATGTGATCTTGCCATGACACCAGTGGTGCATCACTGCTCACATATATGTCATAAACTCCATAGTCTGATAGGTGATGGGGGGGGGGCTGGCCTGCACCCTTGGTGGGAGCTGATTTCGCCAAGCACAGGTACAACTCTGTGTGAGAAGCAGCTTATTCTAGTCCTTGGAAATCAGTAATACAACACAGGTTAAGCAGACAGGTAAGCAGTGCCACCCTGCCCTGGGGCACTGTCCTCGACTATTTATGCCCCTTGCGTGTGGCACTCTGGCTCATTTAGTCCTGGACCAGTGCTACATGGTTCCGCTTGTATCTCTGATGGAATGCATGCAAGTAGCAGCTAAGGGTGGAAAGATCTGTTGACCTTCGTTCTCTAAGTTTCTCATTTTCCCAATCTTAAATCTACCATTTCTGCAGGACTCTTCCATTTGGTTTTTTGGTTTTATAATCCTCATGAAAATTATTCAGCATATTACCATGAATGTCTCCTGCTGAAACATTTTTTAATGCATAGTTGATTAACCTACACATTTTTAAAAGTAATTCCTCATAATAAGTTTTAGGTTGTTATTTTCACCAAAATGCAAACTTTAGAAGGCAGCCCTGTATCGGGAAGTTTTTAATGCTTGATGTTTTATTATCTTTTTATATGTGCTGTAAACCGCCCACAATGGATGGGGAAACCCAGCCAGACAGGTGGGGCAGGTGGCACTGTGGTCTAAGCCACTGAGCCTCTTGGGCTTGCCGATCGGAAGGTCAGCGGTGCGAATCCCCTCTACGGGGTGAGCTCCCGTTGCTCTATCCCAGCTCCTGCCAACCTAGCAGTTCAAAAGCACACCAGTGCAAGTAGATAAATAGGTACCACTGAGGCGGTAAGGTAAACTGCATTTCCATGCACTCTGGCTTCTGTCATGGTGTTTCATTGTGCCAGAAGCGGTTGCGTCATGCTGGCCACATGACCCGGAAAGCTGTCTGTGGACAAATGGCGGGCCCCTCGGCCTGAAAGCAAGATGAGGGCCACAACCCCATAGTCACCTTTGACTGGACTTAACCGTCCAGGGGTCCTTTACTTTCACCTTTACCTTAAATATTATTATCATTATCATTATCATTATTATTATTATTATTATTATTATTTAACCTAACATATGTATTTGTTTAAACATTTGTTGGTTGGAGAACTGGGTAACTGCAAATTTTTAAGACTGGCTGTTTTTTCAGTTCTTTTGGAAAGTGTGGCTTTGGTAGATAAATCTTTAAATATGAACTGAATGCAATTTCTCTCCTATCCCTGCTGGTGAAAAATAGTGATTTGGCCAAAAGTTCATGACATTTACTCAGTGATTCAAGGAGATACAGTTTTGTGAAATCATCCCTCCCCCACCCCCAAACTTTGTTTCTTCAAATAATTTCCTTTATTCTTCAGCACGTTTCCTTGGAAGTAAATCCCACTGAACACATAGGGCTTATTCTGTTTCATTTGTTAGTTTATTAAACTTAAATCCCGTCCTTTCTCCAAAAGCAGCCCAGGGTGGCGAATAACAGGTGACAAGACAACAAAAACATCTTAATAACATCAGGGAAACTATTCCAATACAGGTGCAGACTGGGAAAGAGCTCTACTTAAAAGGCCCTAGACTTGTGAGACTACAGTACTAACCAAGTGAAAAGCTGAACATCCAGAATTTAAGTATCGTTACCAAGCCAAGGAAGGTAAAGGAAAGTTCAAAAAGTATAAAAATGTGCGTGCAGTTGCTAGTAAACAGAAAAAGTCTGACGGTGCCAGGCACAAGTTTGCCTCAGGTTGTAAGCAGTTTGTATACGATGTGTGGACTACCTCAAAATGGGGTAGGGTCTTGTATTTATTCTATTATAAGTGAATAGCTTCACTATGATACTTAAGATCCAGAGCAGCAGCTTAATCATGAAACGGACCTGCCACAGATCCTAAGCCAAAACAACTCAGGCAGCTACTGGGCGCTTTGCCAAGCAGACAGATGCTGAGGCTTTTGTTCCCACAATCTGGTGTCTGCCACTGAAGTCTAGAGGATAAATTTTCCAAAGCTCCATAACAATATAGCAGGAACGTCAGGACCTCAGGTTTAAACGTCAGCACTTTGGCTTTCCTTTTTATTTTTGGTGATTGATGCGTATGAAGGCGAGACTGTTTTCTTGGAAAGAATGTGATTTGGACTACTAAAAAAGACAAAAACCAAGACTCTGCAAGCAGGACCTGTGTACAACAACATCCTGCCAACTTGTAATTCCAAGTAACTGTAATTCCGAACAGAGCAGAGCCATTATGACTAGTAGGCATCATGACTAGTAGCCTTTTCCTTCATGCATTTGCCCATTCCTCATTTAAAGCCATCCAAGTTGGTCACCATCACTATCTTTTATGGGAGCAAGCCCCATAGTTTTATTATGTTCTTTCAAGTGGGATAGCTCAGTTGGTACAGCATGAGACTCATAGGTGGAATCTACACACATATAAAAAACGTTCTGAAAATGCTTTTCAAAAACCATTTGTAAAAAAAAAAAAGTACGTTGAATTTTCCATAAGGCTCACCATCGCCATCTAGTGTCACATTGTATATTGTGCTTAAAACAAAATTAAAACGTATTATTTGCAGCTGTATAGCTGAGCCCTTAGGGACTCGGGTGGCGCTGTGGTCTAAACCACAGAGCCTAGGGCTTGCCGATCAGAAGGTCGGCGGTTCGAATCCCCGCGACAGGGTGAGCTCCCGTTGTTCGGTCCCAGCTCCTGCTCACCTAGCAGTTTGAAAACACGTCAAGTGCAAGTAGATAAATAGGTACCACTCTGGCAGGAAGGTAAACGGCGTTTCCGTGCACTACTCTGGTTTGCCAGAAGCGGCTTTTTCCTGCTGGCCACATGACCCAGAAGCTGTATGCCAGCTCCCTCGGCCAATAAAGCAAGATGAGCACCGCAAGCCCAGAGTTGTCCACGACTGGACCTAATGGTCAGGGGTACCTTCACCTTTACCTTTATAGCTGAGCCCTTAATCTCAGGGTTGTGGGTTTGAGCCCCACATTGGGTGAAAGATTCCTGCATTGCAGGGGATTGGACTAGATAATCCTCGTGGTCGCTTCCAACTCTAGAATTCAGTAATTCTGTGATCCCCCCCCCCCCCAGCATTCAGCTTAATCGAATGGCCCTGAGTTCTGTTATTATGAGAAAAACTCCCCTCTATCTGTTTTCTTCAAAGAAAAAGGTGTGAGTTTCCCCCAAATAGCTCTGATTGCAATTAGATAACAACCATGAATTCACAATTTCAGACCAACAGCTGCAGCATGGGTAGACTATACACAACATTTTCTAGCCAGTACTTTATACAGCTGCGTTTGAATGTTAGTGCTGATTCATGGAAGGTTTCTTCAAAGAATGCTGGGAGTTGTAGTTTGTTAGTTATTTCAGCAATGGAACGGTCTCCCTGGGGAGGTTGTGGGCTCTCCATCCTTGGAGGTTTTGAAGCAGAGGTTGGATGGCCATCTGTCCTGGATTCCTTAGTTGAGATTCCTGCATTGCAGGGGGTGGGACTAAATGACCCTTGGGGTCCCTTCCAAATCTACAATTCTATGATTCTATGATGTTTCACATGTATGGCCATCACTTGATGTTTCATCTGAACAAAACTGAACATATGAAAGACCTCAATGGTGGGGGGGAAATACTGTATCTGATAAGACAAAGTAGTTTGAAATTCATGAATGGTAACTGATCAGCGAAGGCCACTATTTCACTCATTAAAATTTCTTTCAGGGCTATGGCCATCATAAAAATCCATATGTAAGCTTACCCTTATTTAAACAGAAAAATGTGATTAAGGAATCTCCAGATAATTACAGTAATCAATAGCAAACATCACAGGTGGGTTGTTGTTGTTTTTGCCGAAAAGGTTGAATGGATTATTGTTATGACTTGGATGCATGCATGGAAAGCTACATCTTTTAATTGTCAAAAGGAATTATATATGAAACAAGTCAACCGAACTGAAATAGGTTTTATTTCTTTATGAGACAGTGGTGATTGTACATGAGCAAAGTTTCCTAATGAATAGTCCAGCACATTCTCATTCTCATTCTCTCTCTCTTTCTTTCTTTCTCTCTCTCTTGTTTGTGTGTGTGTATGTTGTTTTGTATTATAAAACCATTCATGGAATTAGCCACTAGAGGGAGGCAGGAATACATAAATTCACAAACAGTTCCAGAGCTAGTAAAGGAGGCTATTCACACGACAAAGATTTGTTCAGTTTGAAAATATTGTGAATAGCAATAAGAGGGGGAGATTAATTACTTGGGGGGGGGACGTGGGTGGCACTGTGGGTTAAACCACAGAGCCTAGGACTTGCCGATCAGAAGGTTGGCAGTTCGAATCCCCACGATGGGGTGAGCTCCCGTTGCTCGGTCCCTGCTCCTGCCAACTAGCAGTTTGAAAGCACATCAAAGTGCAAGTAGATAAATAGGTACCACTCCAGCGGGAAGGTAAACAGCGTTTCCGTGCGCTGCTCTGGTTCACCAGAACCGGCTTAGTCATGCTGGCCACATGACCTGGAAGCTGTACGCCAGCTCCCTCGGCCAATAAAGCCAGGTGAGCACCGCAACCCCAGAGTCAGCCACGACTGGACCTAATGGTCAGGGGTCCCTTTACCTTTATTGTGCAGGGGAGAAGTGATATTTTGCATAAATGTTTTTTGATAAAAGATGCCTTGATAAGTTTTTTTTCCCAAGCCAATAAATATGTGAAAAGTTGAAGGTTTGATCTCTATGTCCCATAATTAGCAAACATAAAAATATAGAGAAACTAAAGCATTTATCACACCAAGAGAGTCAATTAACTTTTTTGCTCTTAAAGCATAAGGGTGTCAAGAGAGGAACATGGGAAGTTGCCTTAAACAGAGTCAGATATCTAGCCTAATATTGTCAGTGCTGATTTGGCAGCACCTCTCCAGGGTTTCAGGATGGAATCTTTCCCAGTCCTTCGTAAAGAGGTGAAGGATTGAACCGGGGTCTTTTACAATGGAAATGATGTGCTCCACCACTCAGCAATTTGTTTTGCTTCATGGAGCCTTGTCAGCTGTGAAAACAAACGAATTTTCAAAAGCTTGTATCTTTGCTGCAACTGGACCATAAAGAAGGCTGATCACCGAAGAATTGATGCTTTTGAATTGTGGTGCTGGAGGAGACTCTTGAGAGTCCCATGGACTGCAAGAAGATCAAATCTCTCCATTCTGAAGGAAATCAGCCCTGAGGGCTCACTGGAAGGACAGATCCTGAAGCTGAGGCTCCAATACTTTGGCCACCTAATGAGAAGAGAAGACTCCCTGGAAAAGACCCTGATGTTGGGAGAGATGGAGGGCACAAGGAGAAGGGGATGACAGAGGACGAGATGGTTGGACAGTGTTCTCGAAGCTACCAGCATGAGTTTGACCAAACTGCGGGAGGCAGTGGAAGACAGGAGTGCCTGGCGTGCTCTGGTCCATGGGGTCATGAAGAGTCAGACACCACTAAACGACTAAACAACAACAACAACAACATATGTTTGCCTGGGAAACTCTGCCTTGTGCATTGGACTGCCACGGACTTTGAAAATGTTACAGATCAAGGGAACTGGTAATCGGGGTTATTTAAAACAAAATTAGATATCACCCAGTATGGTTTGAAAACAGCCACAATATATTTAAGTTGAATGTGTATGTGGTAGAACATCCTCAGCTGCATTCTGTGTTGTGGGTCTGTTCCATCTTCAGACCATACTATTTATCATTTCATGTTCCAGCCCTTCCCTTCCCTTCGTTGTTTCACACAGGAGATATTAGTGTCAGGGACACTAGCAGTTTATGGAGCTCCTCTTTCCCTCTCCTCTTTGGGCAATGGAGGGCAAAAGAGATGTCCTGGAAGCCCTAACATTACTGGATTGAAATGTCCAAGCCATTGATGCTTGTCAATATAGCCAAACAATTTGACTATGTACACGCTCTTGTTTATTCTGCATCTAATGCGTCCTACCGCTGGTTTGAAAAGCGGTGCACACACAATCTATATCTATCCTCTTATCAAATACAGTGGTACCTTGGGTTACATACGCTTCAGATTACAGACTCCGCTAACCCAGAAATAGTGCTTCAGGTTAAGAACTTTGCTTCAGGATGAGAACAGAAATCGGGAGGCGTCAGCATGGCAGCAGTGGGAGGCCCCATTAGCTAAAATGGTACTTCAGGTTAAGAACAGTTTCAGGTTAAGAACAGACCTCCTGAATGAATTAAGTACGTAACCGGAGGTACCACTGTGCTTTTTGATGCATTTCCCACAAAAACAGCTTTGATCCACATTGAAGGGGGGTGACCTAGCTGTATTTTAAGTTAGCAAGGAGCCTTAGAGTGGATCTACACACGGGGTGTGGGGGGTGGGTGGGAGACGCTATAAATAAGTCAGGAAAAAAAAAGCTATGTCAAATATATTCCAAAAATATTTTGCTCTCCAGTGCCACCTGGTGTTGCATGTTTATAACACATTCAAAGCACTGGTGTGTTTTTTTTTATTAATGTAGCTGAGTCCTTAGTCTCTGTAATGTGGGGGTGAGGGAGGCAGTAGGTCAGCAACAATTCCCCCCGCGCGCGCAGCCACCGCAGCCTTAGGAACCTTTTAGTAAGGTCCAGTCATTACTTTGTGGCACACAGCCTGGCAACTCAGATCATTTGAGTTTGTCTGCAAATATTTCTAGTTCTTACAAAGGCACTGGGGTGGGTGGGAAGCTTCACCATTACAGTGGGAACGAGCTGGAGGTCTGGCACAAACAGCTGTTTATGCAAAGAAGGGTTATTTATAGATTAGAAAACAAATTAAGGAATCCGGAGGGATTTGGAAGGCATGATTGAATTGAATCGGAAGGAAATAGCTGGTTATAAGATTCTAGTTTGTGAGAACAGGCATAAAATGCATGGACATTGGTGTTGCCGAAAGATTGTTCTGCCTCTACCCTAAACCTTAGATAAACTGTATGTGACAGCAGAAGTTTTCTGTGTTTTCAGCACAGAACTGTCCCTGTGACACAGAAGTATAGCATCATCTTCTGCTATCCTCGTTGCATTCCCTCTTCCCAAGTGGTTCGCGCCTAGCTGTAGTCTTAGCTAGTTTACAGGAGAGAATTGGTTAGTGAGAGAAATTGCTGGAGGGGAAGCATGGGCAGAGTTCTTCCCTTTCACCACCTCCAGAATGTTCCTTTTGGTTCTTAAAAACAAAACTTGCTCTCTTTATGTGACTGGTTCAGCTGCATGCTAAACACGCTATTGGTAGTAGCTAATGTGTTGAAATTTTTATTTGTATTTTTTTTATTTTGCCATTCTCCATCAGTAACTGAGAAAATGAATTTTCATTGGAAATGATCTAAGGGGAGTTAAAACGTTGGTGAAATTCTCATGAGTGAGGTGCTACACTTACTGTACTTTTGTGGTGGCGAAGAGGTGTCTGTGAATGTCCTTTATTTAAACCTACAAATCATCTCACCAGTGGAATGCACTCTGCAGCCATCCCAGGTGCCAGCTGTCCAGTTAAAGCCCAGGGGTGTTTCTGAGTCTATTTTCTTTCAGTCTGCAAATCATGTCACCAGTGGTTTGCACTTTGCAGCCTCCCCGGGTGCCTGCTCCTCGATTAAAGCCCAGGGGAGGACAACAGGAGGCAACTCCTCCCATGCAGCTATTTCAGACCTTTTCAAACAGGCAGCTGGGGAGGCTGCAGAACACTGGAAAAATGCTTGGTGGAAAGAAAAGCACACCACCTTTGGCCACCTTGCAGCAATAAGGTAAGCTCACAAATCTACACCCACAAAATCCCCAGTGCTATGAAAATGTGGCAGAAAAAGAAAATTTTGTGGAATTATTAGACAGGGCTGTGATAAAATCTATCTGTGGCCACTGAGGTGGTTTACTAAGCAAACCCACCAGCAGCCACAGAATGACAACAGATCAGGGAAGGAGAGTTTTTTTGCCTGTACTGGAGAGGTGGTGGTGGAGGCACTGGAGAATGCATTTTTCTTTTAGCTGCTCATCCAGGACTCATGGAGGTTTCCCATGCAATTGCCAGCCTTGGAAGATCAGAAATTGTGCAGGGTGCCTCCATGAGTACAGGAGGTCCCCCGATTCAGAAGTTTGCTCTCCACTTTTTGAATATGTTGGGGAAAGTGTTGGGGTTGGCGGAGAAGTTCTATGTACTTGTCCCTGTTCATGAGTTAGTTTTATACATGACTGTAACACCTGGCAAAGGCTTTAGAATGAGTCCAACTAAGTCATTGCATGTGTGTGCCAACTTCCGTGAGTTTAAGGGAATTTCCCCTCCCTCTCCTCCCTTCCTCCATATACTCTCCAGATCTGCTCTTGAGGTTCCCCGAACCCTCTAGAAAAGATGGGGTCAATGGGAGGGGGTTAAATAGGGGAGGGGAATGTCGGTGCTTATGGAGCTTGTTCTGCTTCCGGAGTGATTTTGTTAGATACAGCCCTGTCTCTTCACATGATTGTCATGTGAGAAGGGGAAGGTTTCTTCTTGAAGGAATGCCTGCTATCTTTTGAAGCGCATGATCCTGATTTAGTTGTTGCAGCACAAACATCAGGGGAACAACTTGGATGCAAAACAATCAAAGTTTAATTAATCCCAATAGTCCATTTTTTCTGTAGCTGTATTTTTTTATAGCTACATCCACGTTTCTCAGAAAGGGCTGTAGCTCAGTGGTAGAGCAACTGCTGAAAGTCCCAGGTATCTCCTGGTAGGGCTGGGAATATTGCCTGCCTGAAACCCTGGAGATCTACTGTCAGTCAATGTAGATGGACTAATGGTCTGACTTGGTGTACTGCAGTTTGAATGGCCGTATTTATAATTTCTTATTAATGCACCAAGGAGCTCTACCACATGCTGTGTTTGTTAAGTGTAGAACTGTTTGCTCCTGCAGGCAATACTATGCCACCTTCTTGTGTTTTTAGATTTTCATCTCATAATTCTCTCCTGCCTGTCAAAATAATATAAAATAACTGGGGAGTGGGGAGAAGGGCAACCCTCCAATGGATAAGTCTATTCATCTGAGAACAACTCATTTGCTGGCATTATTAAAATATCTGTAGGTGCCCCGCATCTTTATTCTGGATCATATCACATCTACCAAAGGCTTAAGGATCTCGTGTGTGATGCAAAGGAGCAGTTTCTGATTTTGCTACCCTGTGTAATCCACTTGCTCTGTCTGCCTCATTAATTTGCTTCATGAGAGCCAGCAAGCAGAGTTTGACCTCAAGCTGACTCTCAGTGCAAAATGGTTAAAAGGTTGGTTATAAAGCATAAATGTTCGTGGTAAAGAATAAAGAGGGGAAAGCGGCTCCTTAATCAATATCCTTCCATTTTTGGAATAACCCCAAGCCACAGATTGCTGTATGCAAACCACAACTGGTTTTGCCAAAGCAATACAGATATTAGCTCTGATAATTTATATTGGTCCAGGGACATAATAGACCCAAGATGAATGAATCAATTTACTTTCTGCCTGCCTGTCTGCCATCAGATTTTTAAACCTCACATGTGTTACAAAAGCTTGTGTCCTCTTTGAATAATGTGCAGTACTTAAATTCTTCCCATGGAAGCAAGCATGTTTTTGTTTGTGAAAAGAATGCTGAATTTAAGTTAATATATGCATAAGGAGAATGTCTGTAATTACATGTGGTCTTAAATACCAATGAATGTTATTTTAAAGGAGCTCTTCCTTAGATCTGATGAAATAAAGGATTTTGAAGAATCCAAGACTATTTTTTGAAAAACCTGACTATTCATTTTTCATATAGTTGCTATTAAGGGCTTTCTCCCCTTTTCTTTTATACATATGTTTGAAACAGATTTTAGTCAGGAAATAGCACACAGTTTACTTATCGAACCTTTACTATTAGCTGTGGCAAGTACAACAGAGTTCTAGAGAGAATTACCGTATTTTTCCATCTATAAGATGCCCGCGTATAGGCCACACACAAATTTTGGACATTATTTTTTAGGGGAAAAACCTAGTCTTATACATGAAAAAATATGGTATATGGTATAGGAAGGTGACTTTGGCAAAAATATATATCTTACAGACATTTTCTGCATACATTCTTAACATGTAGTTCAGGCCCCAAATATATGTGGCATGCACTTGCATGCATCTTTCCCCTGCATTAAAAAGCAGGTTCAAAATGCTGTCAATCTGAGAAGAATGACAGGAAGAATAAAGAGGACACTACTTCACCCTTTCCCCATATTACCTTCCCCATATCCACTGTGAGCAGCGTAGTGGGTCAGAGGAAAAATTCAGGATAATAATGACTGAAAGGAAGAAAATTGTTCCCTCCCTACCTCCCTGCCCACCACTTCCACTCATACACTTAAGGCTATTTTTGTTTTGTTTGTTTGTTAAACTTCCCAGAACTCACCATACTCCATAAATCTTTTCACCCATAAAACATTTCATTCTAATGCTGTGTGAAGTTTCAGTCTCGGTCAAACTGACAAGTTTCACATCTCCCACACACAAGCTGAACTGCAAACATTCTGAAACATCTATATTCCCTGAACAGTTGGAGTATTTGTGAACATTCCATGCAATTGCATCATCTCAGCCAATCCGTGTCAGAGGCATTGCACACACAATACAACAAAAATCATCTGACCATGTATAAAACATCAATCTCCTCCTCCCTTGCCTAAATTTGAAACAGCCTTTTCCCAGGCCAGGGCAGAACAACAAATCCAGTATATGATCTGTCTCATCTGTTGGATCTGGGAAAGCAATATGGTTGTCATAGCAGCTATGAAGTCCTGAACACACCTTTCAAATGTCCCTTTTGCATAGATTTTTAAGTCCCAAAATGCAATTATGTTGTACTCAATACGAGATAAAGCCAGAAACTATCTCTGAGGTGGCTGGTCTGTGAAAGAATAATAATTCTATGCTAGATTCTCAACATGAGCTACAGACAGTGGAAACTGATGGTGGTCTGCTCCAGGAGAGCAGGAACATATTGTTCAATTGCTTCAATCTGAAAGAAGTGAGAACAGCATTACCCAGCAAGAAACATATTGAAAAGGCAGATCGCAGATGGTATAATCTGGAACATCACAAACCAACATGTTGTTTGTGTTCTGTCTATACCACACAGTGATGCATAACCTTAGAGTGATAATTCTAATATTAAAACCATCCTGAACAATCTTTCAAGAGAAAGAAAGAAAAGAGAGGAAAAAACCCATTGGTGGTTCTAGAAGGAACAGTTATTTGAATTGCTCCTAGGAAAAGAAGCTTAAGCAGAATTTTATTTTTTCATCATCGTTACTTAGGAGGAGTATTTTGCAGTTCAGCTTTTCATGAAAAGGATCCCATCAACTCCTACAAAAAATAGGTGTCATGGAAAGGAGGAGGAAAGTATTTCCAAAAAGAAAAAAGGTGATATGTTTTCTGTCAATGTTTGCCATTACTTTGAGCTAGAAATGGTGATTTTTCTAGTGTTCAAAGCAAGTCTAAACATGGGTAATCATCGCCTTGAAGATAACTAAACTTATCTAGGAAGAGATGTATACTGAAGTCTGTATATGCTGTGCATCCCATAAAGGAAAAAGCAGCATAGGAATAGGCTCTGGTTCAGGCATAGGCCAACTCTGGCCCTCCAGATGTTTGGGACTACAATTCCCATCACCCCTGACCACTGGTCCTGTTAGCTAGGGATGATGGGAATTGTAATCCCAAACATCTGGAGGGCCAGAGTTGGCCTATGCCTGCTCTAAAAAGGTAAAGGTAAAGGACCTCTGGCAGTTAAGTCCAGTCACAGCCTGCTCTAGTTGATGACAAAACAAGAACTAAGAGCAATTCCTGACAAGCAACCCCTGTTTCATAACAAAACAAATGATGACAACAAAAATAAGTTAAAGATGTGTGGTAAGGAGGGCAAAGTTCAGTTTCTTTACATTCCCGTCTTGAATGATCTGTTTTTGACTAACAAAACAAGATGGGAATGTAGAGCAACTGAACTTCCCCCATGTACTTTTGTAATGAAATCAAACTGTTTCCGACTTTGTGACTTACTGGAAAACTGTCAACTTCATTTCCAAAATGGTAAAATCATTCATTTGGATGAACTCCTCCAGCTGCCAACCCAACACTTTTGTGACACCCACAGACAGGGCAAGAAGGGAATAGCCGCCTCTTGCTTTTCCTACCAGCATGTAGTCATCACAATTTGTAACCATTTGACAGACAGGAATTTGTCAATACCCATTTTAAATCCAACACAATTTGATTCAAATTATCTTATTGGTACACCACACACTAGTTGTTGTTGTTGTTTAGTCGTTTAGTTGTGTCCGACTCTTCGTGACCTCACAAACTAGTGGGATAGACTAATACAGTGGTACCTCAGGTTACATACGCTTCATGTTACAGACTCAGCTAACCCAGAAATAGTACCTCAGGTTAAGAACTTCACTTCAGGATGAGAACAGAAATCGTGCTCCAGTGGCGCAACGGCAGCAGGAGGCCCCATTAGCTAAAGTGGTGCTTCAGGTTAAGAACAGTTTCAGGTTAAGAATGGACCTCTGGAACGAATTAAGTACTTAACCCGAGGTACCACTGTATGGGCATAGGTATACAGGTAACTCCCGTTTTGCATGAGTTCAAAGAACGTATGGCTGTGCATACACAGGATGGTTTTGGACCCAGAAGAGGGTGTGAAAGGGGTGGAATGGGGCCAGCTTATTCATGCTCTGCCAGCACACACGGCAACCCAGAACATAACCCCTGCACAGTACAGGGGTTGCCTGTTCTAACATTGTTACTATGCCATTTGGTGCGTGGATTCCGACAATTATTATTATTTTGCCTCGTGTCGGAGTCACTTGATAGTATCGATGCCTGTAAATACTGGTCAGCTATCACATTTTCAGTCTGCATGTAAGAAATATACTCCTAAAGTTCTGGTCCTTGTATCTGGGAGAAATGTCAAGGAACACATATTAACATCTCAATGGCAATGGCTTTTCCTTCACATGTACATACTACCCTGATTCCACCACATTCACTAGATAATCCAAGCAACATAGGGTGTAGCCTCAGAGAGCCCTGAGGCTCACTGCTCTGTGCCCAGACACTGCCTTTTAAAATTAATGCAAACTAAGCTAGAATAGCTGGAGAGAGTCCTGCAATAAGCTGACGCTGATTTTAAATTTCAAAGCCTTGGCATTCAATAACATAGCCCTTGGGCAACTAAACCTGTGTTTTCCATCTCTTCACTTTCCTAAGTGCCCAAAGCAGAAGAGATTATGCATTCGTGTTCTAGCTTCAGACAGGCACCTTGCTGTCATTCAAGCAGAGATGGGTGTGACAAACAAGGCAGCCACAATGGCACGCATTCCTTTCTTTCCTGAATATATATATATATATATATATATATATATATATATAATTCCTCAAGCCTATATAAAAATTCCAGTTAAGTGAGAGAAGAGAATGCCACCCAAAAATCTCATTTCTGCCTTTAGTTTCCTTGGTTATGAATTGAGAGCACAAGCACTAGTGGAATAAGTTGCTGTTTCCTCTCTTCTAGATGGATGCATGCCATTGATGAAATGGAAGAAAAGGACAGATGTTTGCTGCTGCTGCTGCAGAATTTGTTCCATGCTGCCACCAGATTTCAGGTTTGGATTACCTTTTCATAAATATGAGATATATTTATGGTTGTAAAAATGACCAGAAAACCACAGAAATTTAACTAAAATGATGTGACATGCCTTCCTGGACATGCTATTTGTATATTTATTCAAAATTATACCGCTTTACCAAATACCCTGGACAGAAATTCATTTGGAGGGTGGTGGAAGAAAATATTTAAGTTCATATGTTACCAGTTGTGGTGTGGTAACACTCATTCTGCTCCACTCATGATTGAAGGAAGTGATCATGGGGTGGTGTTGCTGTTAAGTCTCAAGACAAGATTACCAGCTTCCAGAGTGGGAAGTAACCATGCTGTCAACTCTGCCCATGATACCCACTTCCTGAAATGTTTTTTGAACTGTGTAAAAGCAGCCACACTGCAGTGTGGGTAACACAGGATCTGAGCCTTTTTTGCAGCCATTGTTTGTAGAACCGGATGTCTGGCAGAATCACTTATCTGCATTAAGTGTGTGAGGATCATTGCATCACTGTATCTGATGATGCTGATCTAGGAGTAATAATAATATAATAATAGTTTATTATTTATACCTAGCCCATCCTATGAGGGCCTGTGGCTTGATTAATGCCTTCTGTCCCCGTATGGGACAGCTGCATATTCCTGCATTGCAGGGGGTTGGGGTTTGGACTAGATGACTACTTTTAGAAGACATCTGAAGGCAGCCCTGTATCCAGAAGTTTTTAAAGTTTGACATTTTATTGTGTTTTCATGTTTTGTTGGAACCTGCCCAGAGTGGCTGGGGAAACCTGGCCAGATGGGCGGGGTACAAATAATAAAATGATGATGATCCTTAGCAGGGCTGGATTTAGGTTTGATAAGCCCTAAGTTACGGAAGGTAATGGGGCCCTTTATATGTCCAGCTGTCCTTTGTCAGCATCAAATTGTTGCTGTTTTTTGTGTTGAATATATGCTGTATGGTAAGTTGTGGACTTAATATGTATCTAAAGCCATTTGCACATAACAAAATACGTATTTTATCTAAGTAATTGTTGAAAAGTCCACGCAGAATGCAAAGCCCAAGCAGAATGTAGGCACCCTATATATAGAAATGAGCAAACCAGTGATATTTTAGGGAGCAGGCTAGCAGGCGGGGCCCATTACTTACATCATAGGAGCCTACACAACACAAACACTGTTGCTATTTGTAGGTTTTATTTTTTTGTTTTTTATCTTATATTTTGGAAATGTACATCCAGGGTTTTTTTTTTCCCCTTTAATTTTTTTGGGGCCCCCAAGGGAGTGGGGCCTTAAGCTATAGCTTGTTTAGCTTATAAGCAAATCTGACACCGATCCTCAGGGTCTTTACCAACGGTACAGTTCTGGCACGCAGGGGTGCCAACTTGAATTAGTTGGGAGCAAGTAAGCTCCGCCCCTCATAATTGAACACAAGATGCAACCTGTGCACACAGCATCTGAACGGCAGTGCCCATCAACTTGGGGGCAGCGCCCCCCTTAAATATTTTGATGGGGGGCATAGCTGTCAACTTTTCCCTTTTCTTGCGAGGAATCCTATTCGGATTAAGGGAATTTCCCTTAAAAAAAGGGAAACGTTGACAGCTGGGGGTGGGGGGCGCTACGAAGGGACCTCGGCCCCTAGGAATGGCTCCTATGCCAGCATGTGGGTTATTTCACAGGTAGCAAGGCAGTCCTGCGGAGTGTGGGACCTCCCTCTTGCTTATTCTAGGGGGCATCTGCCCCGAGGCCCCCGCTGTTTCCAGTAGCGAAGTAGGAGCCCTGACAGCCTCGGCCTGTTGCGGGGAGCGGCGAGGAGGCGCTGACTAGACCCCGCTCAGGCCAAGGCAGCCGTGTGACAGAGAGAGAGAGAGAGAGGCGGCTGGGCAGCTGGCGGGGAAGCTTTCCCGCCGGTCGTTCTGCAGAGTTGCCAACTTGGGCGCCTCCGTCTCCGCTCCGATGCCTCGCCTCGCGACGCTCCCCCCCCCCTCAAAAAAAGGAGAAAAGCGCCGCGGAGGTGAATGGGGGGGGCGCGCGCGTGTCACGCCTTCGAGCTGCAGAGGGGGAAAAGCGAGAAGAAGCAAGCAAGCAAGCCTCGAGTTCCGCTTCCTGAACGCGGCTGAGAGGCGGGAGTGCTGCCAGTCTGCGCCGCCGCCACCGCCGCCACCGCCGCCGGACTTTTCCTGCCAGCCGCTCTGACCCTCTCATGGCTGTGGAGAAAACGCGGAGATTCACCCGGAGCCTGCTGCGACCCAGCTTGGCGTCCGAGCACCGCCAGAGCGCAGCCGCCGCCGTCGCCAGCGTCGCCAGCCGCTGCCGGCTCCAGCTGAGGGTGAGTTCAGTTCGCCTCTTCTGGAGAGCGCGGGAAAGGCGCGAAGAAGCGTCGTCCCGTCTCCCCCCCCCCCCCCCGGGCGCCGCCAATGAACTCGCGCTGTCCCATCTCGCGCGCTGGCATCCCTTGGCAGGGCGCGCGTACCATGTGGCTTGGAAGGGGGGGACGGGACGTGGAAGCAGCGGCGCAAAGTGGGGGAGACGGAGGGAGCCCTAGCGCCTCCTGTGGCTCGCGGGGAGTCCCGGCGTTTACTGTCGCGACGAGGCGCGTCTGTCTTGGATCGGAAGGCCGTTGTTTCGTTGTGTCCCCTTCAATAGTATTGAGACTTGGCCCTGTGTATAGCGCTGTCGAGCGTTCAGAGCGCCTCCCGTTCGTTCTTTCAAACTTCTAAGCAAACTTTAATCTGGGATAGCTCAGCAGTGGAGCATGATACTCTTAATCTCAAGGTCGTGGGTTCGAGTCCCATGGGTGGTTGGGGGGGGGGACGGGACAAAAGATTCTTGCATTGCAGGGGTTGGACTAGATGTCCTTTTAGACCCCTCCCAACTTTACAATCCTATTATTCTATAAGGGAAATCAGTATTTTCCCCCGCACCCCTTTCATATTTGAGCTGGGAACTGGGGAGAAAAGCAGGGCTGAAGCTTTCAGACTTGAGGTTAGCCGAAAAAGTGACATGCAACAGCGTCAGATGCATGTCTATTGGGGTTTGATGCTGGGATTGCAGCCTTCCTTCCTAAATTCCCCACAGAAGCAAGATTCAAAGCAAGGGCTTCCTGCTCAAACAGCTCTCTTGCTGAGTAATACTATGCATGTGTGATCAGAAGCAAAGCCCACTGTGCTCAGTAGGTTTTACTCAGTAGGGTAAGTGTGCATAGGATTGCACCCTTAGGCATGGTGTTACAGCTGCTCTTTAATTAATAAGATTGTGGCAAAGGTCTTTCAAACGGCATGTTCTGGTGTGTTGCATAGGACCAGCATTCAAAACTCCCAGCGTTTTGGGATTTCATTAATGCAAACAGTTTCTGAGTTCTGGGCGCAGTACTGCCCAAAAGATTTCAGACTGAAACTGCCACTGCTGGAAGGAAAGAAGGACCTTTTTCTGCCTCCCCACTTCCAGCCACTCGCTGAAGACTGGAAAAGGGATCCTCATAAGAATATTAGTGGGGTGGGCAGGGGAAGTATGGCTTTGTTTTTTGCAGTCTTAAGATGAGGACTAGAACATGTGAAAAATGAACATAAGATTCATTCATTTTCAGCTTTGTATTCTTGTTATTAAAGAAAAAAGCGAGCCTAGACACTCCGTTGTGGTGCCCATAACCTAGGTTTAAGGTGCCATTTAGCTCCTAGCTTTCACATCGCAGAAACACTACGTAAGGCATGCTTGGCAAATCCACACCGTGATCAACTCCTGCTCAGAAACCAATGTCCCCACTGTGGAAGGACGTGTGGATCCAGAATTGGCCTCCACAGTCACTTACAGACTCATTGTCTTCCATAAACACCATTTTAACAATCTTACTCAGCTACGAGTGATCGCCAAAGAAGAGGAATAAGAAGAAGATATGACATCTGTCTCTTTGTGGCCATCCATGCCTATGTTGCTCCTGTTGGGCATTGGTGCTTTCAAATAGTAACAACTTCCTGGTGGGTTAGTCTGTTGCAGCTAAAACAGCCAAAGAGGCCTGTAGCTGCTTAAAGCATAACAAAATATATTGTGATACATAATAAATTTATGCCATTAGCATTCCTATACCAGAGTCCAATTTATCATGAAGTGGACTAGTCCATGAAACTGTATTCCATTATGAATTTTATGTTTGCAGGTTTCTTTATTGTTCTTGCTTTCTAACAGAGATCCCATCCAGCTACCCCGTTGCACAGAAAGTGTCATGACCTCCATTGTAAGGAGGGTTCCATTGTTTTTAAAGGGTTTGGGGGTTGTTACCCACCTGAAAAATCGCACAGTTTAATATAGACCACTGAGCTATTGATCCTGACTGTAACACTTGGGGGAAAGATCTGATGTGTCCTTGGTCTGCAATGAGCAAACATTGCCAAATTATTTCCTGTAATTTTTATGGACATGCGGCAGTACAGGAACATTGGTGCAAACTCTGTGTCTCTTGCATAAGAAGTGGGTGGATGAAGATGTTCCATTCATAAACTGCCTTCATTATGAGTTCATCACCGATTGGCAATGTTTCCCCATGAAAAAATTATGTCTTAACTAGGGAGAATTTTGAATGACCAAGCTGCCATGCGACAATGGCAAAAAACCTGTTTATTGCCATCTATGGCAAGTATGTATACATTATTATTCAGCGTAAGAATACCCTGCCCTTAACAACAGTTTTTGCTTTACATGTATGCAAAAAGCATAACTGGTTTTTCTGATATTGGCTGTTAGAACCATTGGGAGGAATTCAATGTAGTTTTAAGAAGACAGTTCCATCAGTTCCAGCATTTCAGCATACCAGATGGAACAATCTCCCCTCTCCTTCTTCCCCATGCACTATTCTAGGAGTTCCTCTGAAAGCCACCCCCCCCCCCAAGCCGATGTGAGGGGCAAATCAGGAGAATAGAGGGGTAAAAAGTAGAAGACCTTATATTGCCTTCTGCTGCCACGACTCATTCATTTATTGTGACAGGAACAAAGTTAAACCTTTAGAATCAACATTGCTCCTCTCCTCTACTCCAGACATGAGAAGGCATTTGGAAGCTTTTGCTTCTGATTAAATACAATTCAGTATTGCATTCAGAGCTAAACAGCGGTAAATCATCATGATGGGGTGTGGAAACAAGACAGCTTCATAATCCATAATTTGAAGTTCGCTTGTTGCAAGCAAACTGTAGTTCAGATTAACCTCCCCCCCTTTTTTGCATTCAGTTCACAAGCAGCTATGGTTAATCACAAGTGAAAGCTTCCAAATTCCATTCTGCAGCTGTGCCAAGGGAGAAGAAAAAGTGGGAAATATATGAGCCTGAGGCTTCACTAAGCTAATTCTTGTCATGATAAACCATGGTTGATTGTGACATCCAAAGACACTGTCAGTGTGGGCTCGAAACTGCATAATTTTTATTGTTAAAAATCTTAAGTTACTGTTGGCTAGAGTCCTACAGATCTGGAAAATGCTATATATTTCTTGGCTATTCACTCGGCCAAGGATTGTAGCCATGTGTGAACTTACAGAAGGAATTCCATCACCAAGTTCATTTTTATGTTGCACAGCAACAGATTTCTGGCAAAAGAGTTTCCAGCAGCAGCCATTTGGCAGTGAGAAATGCACCTTCTTGAGTAAGTAACACAAATTACTTAGGTTTGATACCTCAGAGTTATACAATGTATGTATTTGTATGTAACATTAAGCTAAACCATGACTTAGTGTAAATGAGTAAACATGCAGGTTGTGGGAGTGAAGAGCTAAGCCAGGGCTCAGCAAACTTTTTTCAGCAGTCCACTGTCCGTCAGACCTTGTGGGGGGTCAGAATATATTTTTTGGGGAAAAATGAACGAATTCCTATGCCCCACAAATAACCCAGAGACGCATTTTAAATAAAGTGACACATTCTACTCATGTAAAAACACACTGAGTCCTGGACCGTCCATGGGCTGGATTTAGAAGGCGATTGGGCTGGATCCGGCCCCCGGGCCTTAGTTTGCCTACCCATAAGCTAAGCCATAACATGGTTTAGCATCATGTCTGAATCTGAGCTTGTGGTTTGTCTCCCCCAGACAAGCCACAATCATTATCAAGAGCAAGCCTTAGTTACTGCTCATGGTTTGTCTGGTGTGAGATAAACAATAAACACCCACTTGGATGCAATGCAAAGCAAAACCATGGTTTCAGCCTGAATAGTGCTGTAGCAGCAGGACTTGAGGTGCAGCAGTCATAATCTTCACTCTGAGAACCTTAATGTGTGTTTGTTCATGGTCATGCTCGTGCTAAACCATGGTTTGGCTTAGTGTCACACGCAAACCAGGTAATTTCCTAAAAAGGTTCACCTTTGTTATTTCCAGGAACTGAAAATATATATGGTTATTTAACAAAGCAAAACAAAAAAAAAAACCACCCAGGGAAAAACATCTATTGTACAGTATTTTAAAACATAATCTGAAGGTTGCACCACACAAATTTACAAGTCTTGCAAGTCTCACTGAAGCTATTTAGCATTACATGCCTATTAATTCTGAAGTTTTAAGACAGGATATTTCTGGCATAGAAATAGGCTGGGTCTACACAGGCAGTGGAATGAAACAGGAATTAATGAACTGCATGATTTAAGCTTGCAGGACAAGAATTATATTTTTGAATGTCCCTTCTGAAAAATGTGTGGGCCAGGCCAAGGAAACATCCGTTGAATATATTAATCTACTTTCCTGTTTTGAAATTTTGTGGTTCGATCCATCATATGCCCAGTGACATGACCAAAAATGCAGATAGAATACAGAGGTCTTACTAGTTTGGAAAGCATCACATTTTGGATTAATTTTATGCCTGAATTGATCTTATTCAAATAAACCTATTTCAGATTAGATGTGAGGGGAGAGGGTGACCCACTCATGACTATTAACTGTTTCAAGGCAGGGGTTTGATTATTTTAAATTGAATTCAGTATATGTTTATTGTACAGTCCCAATGCATTATATTTTCTTTATCTCCAGTTCTCAGCTTTTTCAACAAGTGTATCTTGATGATGTGCACATAATCATTAAACCAAAAGCCTATCCATTTAGATGCCAAGTAGGTGTGCCTACTGATTTCTTCTTCTTCTAAACAACTGTTAAAGCTGTAGGATCCCAATTGTATTTTGCATCTGGCCATCAGTATCATAGCCAACACACTAACAACCCCTCCAATAAATTATTAGTTTATATGTAATAATTCATTAGTGGGAATATTGTATATTCTCCAGAATATACCATAACATTTAAAGATTGTTCTGTGTTCATTATTTTGATCTGCAGTTTTCAGTGGATGCAACGTAACTTTTTCTTTTCACCCACCCTCATTGTTGTTAATTGTGACTGGATCATGGGGCAACAGTAGCTTTTTAAAAAAAAGTTTGTGTGGCCTTTCTTGCAAATGCTACATATTTGTTAATGTTGAGACTTAGATTTATTCACAGCTTGCACCCCCGGCTGGTAGCGCTGACATGGTTTATATGGTTGTAGGTTGGATTTGTGCGATCTGCGGCCAACTGCCCCTAAAAAAAAGCTAAACAACTTTGGGGTACCCTCTCTCCAAAAAGCTCAAGAACTTCCCAAAAATTATAAGGGGGGGAGTTGACAAAGATATTTTCGCACCGGGTATCACCTGACCTTGCTACACCTCTGTCCAGACCATTTCAGTTAATGCTTAAAGCAGACCATGGACTGCTTGATGCAGAGCATTGCAATCAGTGAATGTATTCTAAAGGGTAAAGGTAAAGGGACCCCTGACCATTAGGTCGAGTCACGGACGACTCTGGGGTTGCGGTGCTCATCTCGCTTTACTGGCCGAGGGAGCCGGCGTACAGCTTCCGGGTCATGTGGCCAGCATGACTAAGCCGCTTCTGGCGAACCAGAGCAGTGCACGGAAACGCTGTTTACCTTCCCGCCAGAGCGGTACCTATTTATCTACTTGCACTTTGACGTGCTTTCGAACTGCTAGGTTGGCAGGAGCAGGGACCGAGCAATGGGAGCTCACCCTGTCATGGGGATTCAAACCGCCAACCTTCTGATCGGCAAGCCCTAGGCTCTGTGGTTTAACCCACAGCGCCACCCGCGTCCCGAATGTATTCTAAGCATGTGTAATACTGTGGCCTATTAAAGCCACAGTAAACTATGGAGGGTCATTTCTAGAAACAAAATGAATAGTCATGGAGGCTGCCAGAAGCTGAATTTGTGTAGCTGGTGCTCTGCACATTTGTGCTATCTGCCTGCAACAGATTATGCAGAACAGCAGCGGAAGATGTGGACACAGCTTGCCATGTGTAGTACCTGCCCCGTGTACACCTGATCAATGTGGGAAGTGAAGCATGATCCATGTGTGTTTACTCAGAAATAAGTCCTCTTGTATTCGAAGGTTCATATTCCCATATACGTGTGCACAGGACTGAAGCCTTAGCTTGCAATCCTGAATGCACTTACTATGGAGCAAGCTGCATTGAACACAGTGGAACTTGCTACTGTGTAAAGCATAGGATGCCACTGTCAGACTCCCAAGGTGCCACAGTGCTTTCCGTCTGTTCTCTTCATAGCAGGAAACAAAGCAGGCATTTGTGCTTAGTTCATTTCACCCAGCACCATTTCTGTGTAGCCTTCACTCACCATTCATTTTGGTACAGAAGCCCCACTGAAGTGAAGATTGTGCTGCAGCAGTGCTTGGTAGATTGCTCCCTGCATTTGTTTCAGTAAGCCTCTGCATTCTCTTCCTGATGAATACAGCTGCTGATGTTGAGTTATCTGCTAGGAAATTTCAAAATGGACAAAGAAAGTTGAAACCCATGTTTAATTTCACTCTGTGAGTAATTAGACACTGCGGCATTGCCACAGGATGTGGTTAGGAGAAACAATGGTTCAGCAATATTCTGACACAAATTTTGTGTGTGGGGGAGAGAGACAGAGAAAGACCAAATGGTCTGAAGCTTATGGTTGCAGTCCACTTTCACTGTAGTTGTCCTGTTTTGTCTAGTTAGATTCCCTTGAATAAATGGTGTGCAACCTACATTTAATGGGAGCAATTATTATTTTATTTGTACGGAATGGTTCACCCCACTTTAGAGTCAGAGCTTTGGATTTGAATAGACCCAGAATATTATAACTGATAGGTTAAGTGGTAGGGAATTGGCAGAAAATCCAAGAAGCATTCTTCTCTAGTGGAATTGGAATATACAATGTGTCCCCTGAAGAGCCAGGATTAAAATGTCAACAGATAGCAGATTTGCAAGAGCTACTCAGCCAACTTTAGTGACTTTCTCTCCTCTACTTTCTCCTCCTGATCTGTCCACAGGAGGTCTGTGGATCCAGCCAGTTATGGTACATGTATGTTAAGTAGGTTCTGGCTATATCAGGTTCCTACAAGTGTTCTTGTTGTTTGTTCTTGCTGTTGTTACCTACATAGTTCCATCACTGTACATGGCACTTTACAGAATACAAGAGAACAGGCTACTGGCCAATGGCTTTTCAATCTAAAATTCAACATGGGGGAAATAGAGAAAGGGAAGGGAAGTAGAGGCAGGGCTAAACAGGGAAGCAATATACATTAGTTTCAGTCACACATCCTTAGCCTTAGTTGCAGGCTGTGTTCTACTGGGCATGGGAACGAGTGCGTTGTGCCAAAGGCTTCATGGAAGAAGTGGGTTTTGAAAAGGTAACCCTAGGAAGCAATAGAGGTGCCATCTGTTAGCCATCACTATAAATAATGCAGATGGGTTTTAGAGAGAAAAGCAACTGGTAATACTCTACAGGATAATCTGAACAAAAACTTCCAAAAATTCTGCAAGAATATTTAGTCTGCGGTAAATCTCATCTTGTTAAACTGATCTTACTTACTGTAAGATAATTTCTCTCCCTGGAGAAATGTTGTGAAGAGGCTCACTTCTTAACATTTGTGTTATCATTCAATAGGCTCAGCCACCAACATATAGATATATCTCATAGCTACTGGAACGGTGGATTAGGAGGCAACCAGAAAAGGGCAGAGGCAAGAATGTGTTGCTTGCAAATTCCCTGGCTGCTGGACTCGCCCTCTAGGAGAGACCAAGACAAAGGGGCAGTTTATTCCTGCAGCTCTGTCCAACTAGCTTGACACCAGAGATGAATTTGTTCCTCGAAAGAGGAGGAGGTAGAAAAAGAGCAAGAAAGTCCAGCCAAAGGAATAAAGCATAACGGAGATGGGAGAAAGGAGAAAAGAAGTAGCAGAAAAAGAGAGAACAAAAATGAAATGGAAAAGGAGGAAAGAATCAAAGAAAGCAGCATCCAAGCTTGGACAGGTGGGTAGATGACTAACAAACTGACTCTTGAATTCTTGCAGATTCCAAGTTAACACACACACCCCTTAATTTAGGTGTGCTGCTATAAGCTGTTGTAATTTTTAAAGAAGGGACAAAGTTTTAAAGTAACAAAAAAAGAAAGAAAAAAGAAATCATTTGCTCTATGAATCATGCTGAATAGCAAGCATTTCAAAAGGTTTGCAAACTTCAAAACAAACAAACAAACAGCAAATTAGCTTTAGCTTTACAAAATTTGTTGTCCTGCTGTGGCAAAGTAGCAAGTTTGAAGTGGAAGAGCTGAAATAAGCAATTGGCAAATAGCTTGCAGTTGCAGGGGAGGAAATGGACTGATTATCATGAAAGATCAATTGAGCTGAGTCAGTCTTACAAAAGGAGGACTAATAAATTTGCTACAGGTGGCAATATATATGAACGTTGTAATATCTCTCAGACTGTGATTTTTAGTTTCTACCTTGTCACCTTCACTAATTCCTGATTAGTTCTGAGGATATGATTTTCTATTTCTTGTGTTTTGAACTTTGTTTGATGGTTGATGGACCGTAATAAACATTTGATTTATTGAATCATGCAAATCCCCAACTGCAGTGTGAAATAGTCAGGGTTGGCCCACCTGTGAGGCAGACTGAGGCAGCCACCTTGGGCAGCAGAGGCCCAAGAGGCAGGGCCCCCACAGGTGCCCTGCCCACCCTGCTGCCTCCTCTGATGGCAGAGAAGCGAAATTCTGTGAGATATTGCAAGAGCTCTGTGTCACTTTGTGGGCACTGCTGCACAATCCAAGGTAAGGGTGCCTTCAGCAGGGATAGTGGGGTGACTCTTTCCTGTTTTACCTCAGGACTGGAGATGTATACATTTCAATATCACAATGTGCAGTGTTTTCATAAAAAGATAACAGCTCTAAGTATGCCCACTGCAGACGTGCAACCATAGCATAAGATGGACAATTTCCCCAGTCTTTGCTGCCAGTTTGCCCCCGCCCCCCTTATAACGATAAGAAAAGAGGGAGCGGGAAGGAAACCAGTAGCATATCAAAATTAACCTATATAGGTATAGTATACTGTATACCTATAACTGGGTTAGCCAGTGTAGTGCCCCCCAGGAAATCAACCGCAACCCTCACCAGCTGTGGTCAGCATGGCCAATGATCAGGAATGATGAGAACTGTAGTCCAGCAACATCTGAAGGGACCCACATGGACTACCCCTCTTCTATAATACATCCTACACCTATCTATCCGGGACCGGAGATCTGCAGGAAAAGGTCTTCTGAAGCTCTGGCTAGTACCTGTGGTACATTGGGTGGTGGTGTGCTATAGGACCTTTTCTGAGGTGTCAGCTATGGAATACCCTCCCATCAGAAATGTGGCTGGCATGAGTTTTGATGGCAGCTGAAAACATCTCTTCACCGTATTGGCCCGAATATAAGCCACACCCAAATATAAACTGCACATTTAAAATTCAAGGGGGGGGGAGGGAGGAAAAAAGACAATACCTGAACATAAGCTGCTCCTTTAAAATTCACTCTCACACCTGTTCCGTTTTACCATATGTCTATTTCAGCAGTGATATCGTAAAAGCCAATTTTTGTAAGGTCGCGAATTTGAGCCACACTTTAACTTTTCACGGTTGGAATTTGGGGGGAAAGTGAGGCTTATATTCAGGCCAATACAGTATTTCAGAACAGTTGATAAGTCGTCTGTTTGTAATGGGGAAGTGTTTTGCGCTGTTTGCTTGGTATGTGTTGCAATACTGGCCTTAATTTGTTTATAATTTGTTTATTATAATTTCAACAATAATATTTATATGTATAAACCACCCTTATGATGATGTGCGGCATAGCAGTTTATTAGAAAACATATAAATAAAATAGGGAAGGCTGGTAGCCATGGAAGACTAGTGTCGAGTAGTCACAAATCAAGCTGAAAGTTAGTGTCCTATTGGTTAGTTAAAAAGTGTGTTTGACTTGATGCACACTGGCATAGGATTGTTCAAAACCCTCATTTCTTAAACACATTGTTATCACTCTTAAGTACAAAACTGATGGCTAACATTCACATTTATCTTTGGAAATAGCAACTGCGCACAGGTAGAAACAAAATTATATGCCATATATGGTGCATGTGCTCTTTGTGCTGTATCGTCATGGAATATAAAGTACATGGTGATTTCTATTGCTGAGTCCAAATACAGCTTGTTTAGCTTTCTTTTGTTATTGAGGGTAAGATAGACTGACTGGGAGCAAATATGAACTTGCATCGCTTTGACATGTTGACCTAAATTAAATGATGCAGATATAATGGTGTCTAATGAATGCAGCTAGCTTACAAGCACCAGCAAGAGAAAAACACCTATTTTCTAACTGGAGACAACTGATACCAGCATGGATGTGAAGAAAGGAAAATTAAATCTGATCAACAAAGGAATGCTTTTGCTGGTTTTATTTGTTGCTCTGCCTGTTTAGGTTTACATTATTACGAGTGTAGGTCTGTTACAGGGATGGCTTGCCTGTAGCCCACCAAATGATGTTGAACTCCAACTGCTATCAGCCCTAGCCATCATGGCCAATGACCAGGGATGGTGGGTGTTGTAATCTGGCAACATCTGGAGGGTGACAGGTTAGGTACCCCTGGTTTAAATGTTTCTTGAAAGTAATTTCCCCTTCAAGTGGGTTTCTCTCTGAACCTATACTGCTAGTTATAAATACAGTGAACCTCCACTCTCCCATGGAATTCTTCCATACTTAATCTAGGAGAAGAAAAAAAGAAAGGATATGGGTTTTATGAAAAAGCACATGCAAAAGGATAGTCAAAACCTTTGGTTAACCTATTTGGTATGAGAAGACCTTATCTGAAATCTAAAAAGTACATACTAACTGTAAATTTGAAATGTCAGGTTGAATCATTTTTTAATTACCCCAAGTACATTAATTTCTCTGTTTTTTGAATGAAAACCTTCCCAATGCCTGCTTTCCCTTGATTATTTCCAGCAGTAGCCATCTGTAGTATAACGTCTCATTCTGTTGAGAATGGGTCAGATTGGGGGGGGGGGACCATTTTATCAGGATCGGACCCACAGCAGGTGGCAAAGGATGAAAGACCCTAGCTCCCCAGATTGGGGCCTCTGTACCTGCTATTTAACTTTTAAAAGCCATTGACATAATTGATAATTGTATGAAGAGCATGAATTGTTATTTGCACTGGTGGATATCCAAATGAATACAGATACCAATGATCTGAAATAATTTTATCTTCTGCATACAACAGTCAGATAAACAATGCAAATGCAGTGGGACTTCAAAAGCTAGCAGGAGTCTTATGCTATCCACCTTTGCAGAAGCAGCATGACAACCAGATGGCTAAATTAAACATTATTACCTTTTGCTAAACAAAAAAGACTAAGCTAACACAAGCAAATCAGTCATGAGTAAACTCATGATCAAATATGGAGTGAAAAAAGAAGCTATGAAAAGGATGGCTTATAATTTCCTCTCTCGACATACGCTCTTATTGTTACTTTGTGTTCTGGCACCTACTTAAAGGGTCTGGACGGATTTCTGTTTCCACCCACCCTTGTTCTGGTGGGTTCAGTTTCATAAACGCAGAATGTCTATCATCTGTGAAGGTGAAATTTAACGGCATTTTGCTTTTATGCATGCCAGTTGGTATGCAGGGATGGTGACTATTTTCTCAACAATTGAACTTGCACTTGGGCGGAGCCCCATTAATTCAATCTACAGTCAGAAGAATAGGGTGGGTCCTGGTGTGTGAGAGTGAGTGAAGTGTCAAAGGCCAGGGTAAAGAATCACAGAGTTGGAAGGGACGCTGAGGATTATCTAGTTCAACTCCTTGCAATGCAGTTTTCAAGAGATACATCTTCAGCAGCTGCACCTTTGTAGGGAAGGAATTGTGCAGCTTAGGAGCTGCCACAGAGAGTGCTCCTTCCTAAACCACCACTTCCCAAACTTGCAAGGGCAGTGGTACTACCAAGATGGTCCCCCTCTGTTGATCTTAACTCCTGGGAGGGTCTGTAGGGCAAGAAGGACACATTCTTCCACTGTGTTCTCTGAAATTATTGGTCCTGTCTCTTGCTGTTGATCAGCATAACGGAACTGTAAGCACTTCATCCATTTTTCATGAAATGGTTATCTTTGCACTAACTAGTGACGCCATCATGTCATGTGGAGTTGACAGAAATGAAACTTAGGCTGGATGGCATGTATAAGATGGAACTGCCTTATTATGATATAACTCCTCACACCCACCTCTACTAGCTCTCACTCTGAAAACTGGTGCAGCAAAGCTGTCAGATGTAAAACTGAGACTCTGAAGTAGAAACTGTCAACAGCCAGCAAAGTACCCTAATTTGTTGAGGGGCTTGTCTCTATTTCCCCTAAATATGCAATAGGATGTATCAATTTTCCATCCACTTAAGTAGTTTTTAGCAATAATTGTTTTTTAAAATGTAATCATACAAACTTACACAAAGTAGTCAAAGCATACATAAGCTCACCCCAAAATAATGTCAAAATACTGGGGTATACAAGCAAATGGAAAAGAAGACTAGATTCAAAAATAATAATTTCTAAGTATTAGAAAAGCAGGTGTGAAAGAGATTATTCTGAAAAGATCACAACCACAACATTTTTGTGCTTCAAGAATATGCAGCAAATAATATTTAATCATAGAGTTAGAACCTGAAAGTGATCTAGTCCTTCTGTGGAGAGCATGTCAGACGGCAATGCATATTATACTTAAATTAGAATACCAGTCCATTGTGGATACCAGTTGTTGGGAATCACAACTGAGGAAAGTGGTGTTACACTCTGCTTATGGGTTTTCCATAGGCAACTGGTTTGCCGCTGCAAGAACAGGATGTTGGCCTAGATGTAGGTAAATCACATTCAATTAAAACTATTTGGAAATAAGATTTTTATGCCTGGAATTTAGACCAGAACTCTGATTCTGAAATGGTTTCTCCCAATAATACAATGGCATTTGTATTTACACCCCCTTTGAGGTGTGTGTGTGTCTTTTTTTTTACTTGTTTCTGCCTATAATTACCAGTGTAGCTTCTCTACTTAAAGCTCATGTGTTGATGTTCGGTTCCCTTAAACAGCACATTCTCTACCCGCTCGACCTCCTTAAGTGAACTATTGCCTGTTGTCAAACCTTGTCTTGTCTGTGTTTCTGCTGCTTAACCTACATTTCATCTAGTGAGAAAAAAAACCCATGTCTCTCAATGTGTATGGCACATTTTTTATGTGATTTGTGTCACAGTGTCAAATTGTGTTTATGCACTGTGAAATAAGAAAACAGCCCTTTTAGAATGATAGTGTTTAATTTTAAATAGTTCTATCTTCAGAAATGTATATGTGTACAATGGCTTATTTAAGAAGGTGGCTAAATGCCCAAGAGGTTATCTGCAAACCTCACCCAGTTATTAGGGGTGCTTGAAGAACCCATTCTTTGTGAATTCTGATTTGAATTTGCTTGATCTGCCCTTCCTTATTAATCTGTGGATAAGAACACAGCTTATCTTGCAGATTTTTCTCTTCTCTGAATTTTGTGGTGCAGTTCTCAGCTTAAAAAGCATAGCAAAAATGCATATATATCAACATCTAGCATAAATTGCATTTAGAAATTTGTATTTTGTGAGAAAATAGGATCAAAAATATGTACTTAAATACAAAAATTCAAGCAGTTTTTTGGGGGGGTGGCAGAATCACATATTAATGTGGGGAAGAGAGAGAGTAGATGTATGCAATTTATGTGACACTGACATGGGCCATGAACAAACTGAACCATCAGTCCCTAATTTGAATTTAGTTCAGCTATAGATACTCCTGATAATTAAACTGAATGTGACTTACTTCTGAGTAAACATGCTTAGGATTACAGAGCAAGTTCTATTAAATTCCAGCTAATTAAGTTCTCTCTTTGTTTGACAGGCACATTTATTTAAAAGTTATCAGAGACACAAGCTGACTCCCCAGTTGTGTTACATGGCCATTTATTTATGTTACATAGTCAACTGAGACAATTTTTCACAGATTAATTCATACTCTGCATATGCTGTGCATTTCAAGTATTATATACATTACCTTAGTATTAATTACAACAACCCCACATGATAGTATAGTATTATTATCACCTAGTGGTGATACTTATGCCTGAGGCCAGATTTGAAAAAGCCACTTGCTTCCTCTCACACTTAAGCACTATGATCTTTTAGGTCTTAGTGAATTAATATAATTGAAATCAATTGGATTTTTCTTGCATATACTTTTCCCCTACCCATTAATCTTAAGTACATAAAGATGCTATCCAGAGTAAACCCATTCAAATTAATGGATCTAACTTAATCATGTCCTTTAATTTCAGTGGCTCTGCTTTGAGTAAACCTTAGCTGAATGGCACACTCTCATATGAATCCTATCCCAGTCTCAGCTTTCTGATGAAGTATGGTTACTTTGAAAGCCTTTGCAGGGACAAGAGAAACAACGCATGTTAAAGCAAGATACAAAAACAAAGCCAGCTCAGAGCAAAGCATGGCAACAATGCCTGAGAACAGCAAAGTTTAGGTTTTCCTGCTAGGTGACCGAGTGACTTTAGATAGCTCGACAGGAAGTTGCTGCTGCTTTGAGGTGGCATGTTAAACTTTCTCAGAAATGTTATTGCCATGTGATGTTTTCACTGTTTGCAAATGCTGTGACTCACTTGCCACTATGAGGAAGAACTATTGACTTATGAAGGTGAAAGCATACTGTTGTGAGTCTGGGGGATTCCACTGTTGAATTAGCCGGGCAAGGGCCACAATGCCCATATGTACAGGTCTTTAGTATAAGAAAGGAAGTTGCTCTGTGCCAGAGGGCAAATGAGTGGCCGGGGCCGCCCTCCCTCAACTGGCTGGTTTAGTTGAACCAAAGAATGGTTCTTGTTGATGTTGCTGACTTAATGTTTTACTTTCTATAAGAAATATTCTCTAAGCATTCTGCCTTTAAATAATATATTCTCAGCAATCGCATCAGAAGCAAACTTGGAAGAGAGAGGGGGAAAGGACAGTGACAAACAATGCATCACAATGGCTTCAGATGTGCAAACTCATGCTTTATGCAGCTATTCCCTAGCAGTTGAGGAAATGATTGATTGGGGGGGGGGGAGCACTGATGTGGAGTGTGGCATTTGCCCACTCATTATGGAGATGTTGTACTGGGGGGGAGAGAGAAAGGGTTGATAGGCTGACCAATAAGAAAGCCCAGGGGTGGAGCCTAACTGTGTTTAAAGCTCAACACAGTTCTTGTTCAGTCGGTTTCTTGTGGGTGGGAGGCATAGGAGTCAGAGTGAGTTAGACACAGAGGGGAGACAGAGAGAGTGAATTGGATTAGTGTTTCAAAGTACAGTCATACCTTGGGTTACAAACGCTTCAGGTTGTGTGTTTTCGGGTTGTGCACCGCGCCGAACCCGGAAGTACCGGAACGGGTTACTTCCAGGTTTTGGCGCTCGCGCTTTGCGCATGCGCAGAAGCACCGAATCACAACCCGCATGTGTACAGACGCGGCGCTGTGGGTTGTGAACACTGCGGGTTGCGAACGTCCTCCTGCATGGATCACATTCGCAACCTGAGCGTTCACTGTATTTAAAACTTGTTTGCGTTGACAATAAACTGGAATCTTTGTTAATACATGACAACCTGACTGAGTCTGAATATATTACCGAGGAAACCGTGTTGGTGGCAGTGGAAGAGATAAGCCGTGGTGGTGCAGGGTCAATAGTCCATGGAACGACCGGGGGGCTCTGTGCGAACGCCACATGGAGCTTTTCTTCTGCCTGGGCTATCTGCCTGTAATAGTGATGATCCATTGTTCAAGGCAGGACTAAGTCCAAATGCTTGCTCCCTTGCCCTTCTCTCATTTAGCTTGTATTAAGTGGTCATCTGGAATTAAAAATTCCTAGTTTTTTAAATGCTAAAGAAAATTCAGTAGGCATATTTGCAATCTGGGAAGCTACTTACTTAAAATATTTCAGGGTGATCTAGCTGCCTTTCGAGGGTTACTCCCTAGAGGGTGCCATATGCTTACTAATTTCCTGCAGTTCCTCATTTGTCTGTTTGCTAACAGTAGTATTTTGAAGAAATTATGTCACTCTTTAACTGAGAGATATTGTGATTCTCTGTCCGTCTGATGCAAGAGGTTTTATTTTTCAAATGGATGCTGCTCCCCTTTCTAAAGAATGGAGTGTCTATGCACAACAACAGCAGTAACAACAACAGCAACACATTCACCCTCATCAACAGCAACTATATCTGCCCACCATTTGTAATAAGACAGTTCAAGGGATTCAGAATTATCTTTATATTGATTTCTCTCTTGATCCATTTCTTTTGAACAATGTATTGTCGGTTGGTTCCTGTGCTGCGACACTTTTTCACTTCAATACTGAAAAAGTTGTTCTTTTAGTGTGCACATTTTAAATTACTTTGTGTTTATCATACTCGACTTTGCTTTCTCGTTGCAGAGAGTAAGCGGGGTGCCGCGGGAATCTGTAATTGGTCCTGTTCCAATTTATGTATTCATCACTGACTGCTAGATATTTCTAGTTAACTACCACTTCTGTTTGCTCATTCCGTAAGTGCTCTGCTTCTTGAATAGTTCCTTTTGTCTCATCTGATCCAGCTTCTATTTTGTGTCACTTTATTGCACTAGATGGACCATTTCTCACAATGATAATGGTGGTTCTTATCCTTTCCCCCCGGGCTGTGAATGTGCTTTGAGTTTTCTTTCATTTGCATGTGTCTGTAACATAGCAGGAGTAGCTAGCTGCAACATATAGCAATGAATATCATATATTTAAAAAGTGCTCTTGAAGCACATTCAGAGTGCTACAGATCTCATTCTCAGAACTGCAAATCATCTGTCTTGGCCTCTAGTTCTTTGGCTCTCACGTATTCTTATGTGTTGAGGACTCCTATGTGGTGCAGTGGCTGGGAGAGTATTGGTCTAGGACCTGGGAGACCAGGGTTCAAATACCCACTCAGCCATGAAGCTCACTGGGTGACTTGGGGTCAGTCCATACTTCTCAGCCTAACCTACTGGGCAAGGTTGATGTGAACATTAGATGAGGAGAGGGCAATGGTGAAATATAAATGCAATAAATAAATAAATAAATAAATAAGATGCAATCCAGCTAATGTAAAAATGTTAGTTGTGGCATTGAGAACAATGGGCTAGGATGAATGTATGAGTAACTGATTTGAATCAAGGTGATTTTAATAGGTGTTTTTCCTTGGTGATTTAATATAGCAATTTAGACATATTGCTTTACAGAGGAATGGAGCTCATACGACTTAAGCATAAAGACTTTGGCCATACTACCAACTGACTGATTGACTAATTATTTCAATTTATACCTTGCCTTTCATCACTTGTGTGATCCCTGGCTAAGTAATTTCAATCAAAAAAGCTATACTGAAAGATAAAATGTACAATCTTACAAAAATAAATTCTGTCAATGGTCAGAAAGGATATGAACAGAATCTGACCCTAAAGCAAGAGAAGTTGAAGAGATCTGACTTTGAAACAAGACTGCGGGCCTTATTATATGGGCCTTTCCCATTGAATCAGCTAGAGAGGGTGACAGTTTTGGAAGGGGGGGGGAAGTTTGGTGGTTCAAGCCAAACAGTTGATTTGCTGTGCTGACAGGTTGTCTTCCTCTGTTCAAACCAGAATACTTCTTCTGGCATGGTAGAGTTTGAGACTCTTAATTTCAGGGTTGTGGGTTTGAGACCCACAACAGGTGAAAGATTTCTGCATTGCAAGAGGTTGAACAAGATGATCCTCATGGTCCCAATGCTACAGTTCTATGATTCTGTTTTCCCCAATCTTCTTTTTATCAGACTGAACATGCCCAACACCTTCAACTTTTTGACATATGACTTGCTTGCCACAGTGCTCATCATCATTTTGCATTTCTCTGCATCCCCTTCCAGGTTGCCTCCTTCCTTCTTAAAGTGTGATGCCCTAGAACACAATAGTCCAAACGGCATGTGCCTAGATGGATCTGGGTGAAAGGATTATCCTACCTTTTGGGTAGTAACCTGGTTCATTCCAGATGTTTTGGACTACTGTGGCCAGCATCCCTGAGCATTGGCCATGCTGCCCAGAGATGAAAAGAATTGTAGTCCAATTTGGACTACCTGGATGACACCAGGTTGAAGAAGTCTTCAATAGATTATTATCTGGGCCCTTCCAGATCTCCAAATCTAGTTTATACATTGCTGCCTGTACAAAGATAATTTTGTAAGATACCCAGTAAATAAATGGCTGGTTAACAGTAACTAAGTGGAGTTGCTGCTTTCCTTTTCTGCAACCCATTTGGCCTACAGTTGCCTTAGTTTGAAGCACAAAACTCCTCTGGCTTTTCGCCCACACATCAGGGTGACCAAGATGATAAAGGGTCAGGAATGCAAACATTATGAGGAATGGTTGAGGGAGTTGGATATGTTTAGCCCAGATAAGAGGAGACTGAAGGGAGCTATGATAGTCATCTTCAAACATCTGAAGGGGTGTCTCATGGAAAATTGAGCAAGTTTGTTTTCTCCTGTTCCAGAAGGAACAGCCCGAACCAATGGCTTCAATTTACAAGAAATGAGATTCCAACTAAACTTAAGGAATAACTTTTTGATAGTAAGAGCTGTTCAAACAGTGGAATGGACTCCCTTGGGAGGTGGTGGACTCATCTTCCTTGGAGATTTTTAAGGAGAGGTTGGATGGCCATCTGTCATGGATGCTATAGTTGAGATTCCTTCATTGCAGGAGGTTGGAGTATGGTGCTCAGGAACCGTCCAACTCTACAATTCTACAGTGCTATGAATTACAAAGAGTTTGTCTTGTTCCCCTGGGGTAGGCTTTGTTCTCTTCATACTTCTTTATAGCGATTATAAGCCACAGCTGCTTCCTAGCCGTATCTCGAGCAATTCTTCTCTGTCTCCTTATTAAAGCATTTAAAGAGAATGGACCTGATCCAGGACTGTTCAGTTCTGTGGGAATTTTCCTCCACTAGTTTTTTAAAGGGATTTGGAAAAGAATTGTCTGGCATCCAGTTGCATGGTGAAATTGGGCCTTGTTGCCATAGAAACCAAACTCCAAGGACTCCAGTATGATATGAGTAAAATAACAGCAGCAGCCTGTCATGCCAGGGACATTAATATTGCCCAAGGCCATGCAGCAGACACTAGAAGAGCAAACTACATACACCATAATGGAAGGTAGTCAAACCCAGACTGGTGCTATTAAGACCAGCAATGATAAGTATTTTAGTCTCTTATCTCCCAAAAGGGTCAGCTTCTTCCTAATGTGCAGAAGTAAAGTAATGAAAAGACAAATGGTGCAGGCAGGAGTCAGAGAGGCATCCCATTTTGAAGCAGGAATGACAGCACTGTGTTGCTGCAAGTGTATTTGAAGAAATGAAACTGCTAAGCATAAAAAAGTAAGCCTTGGACTTTTCTGATGTGTAACTTTCCTATGCACCAGATCATGATTCAAGAGAAGGAGTTTTCTAGTGAGATGACTTGGGGGCGAAAGCAAAGCGTTTCCTGAAAGGATGCTAACAAAACTCAAGGCGGATAGATGCAAATGCTGTTTACTATGCCTGTGTGTCTTTCATATATGCATACATGACAGAGCGAGAGAGAATAGATCAAAGTACTGCAGTCAGTTCGCTCTTGATACAAGCAAAGAGAAACATTTGGCAGTGGGCAGGAGGCCTTTTTTTTAAAAAAAGCGAGCCATTTAATGGCCCTGGTAAATATTTTCATTTAAATGCTGCCATATTGTGACAGATTACTGAGCAATTAAATCCTAATCAACCCCTGTGTAAAATGGTTCCGGAGAACAGTGTTAGCAGCACCATTCTCTTTTTAAACAATCCATTCTATGAAACAGCCATTCCAAAGATTACATCAACAGGAATTACAGGCTTACTCAAGTCCCCATGAAAGTGAATGGCAAGGCTCCCACTGCCTACAAAAGCAGTAGGGCCATGTGTGTGTGTGTGCACACGCATGTGTGTAGACAGAAACAATGTTTTAAAAGTGAAGACAGATGTGACTGCAGATGCAACAGATAGTAAGAAAATAAGCATAGAAACAAGAATGCTGTTCCTTCTGAAAACATCTTCCTTGTAACACTCGCAGCTCTCTTCATTTGTGAGAAACGAGGCTCAGTGCCAACTTTCCCTGAAGTACTCTTACCTCACACAACTGTACCATTAAGATCTTGATATTTATCCAAGCGGGGTCATGTGGTTTCTAAGCACCTCTTTTTAGCAGCTTTCTCAATTACTTCTCTGCCAGCAGTTAGAATACTAAGTTGTTAACTGTTCAAACCCTGCTTCTTTCTCTGCATTAATTATTAGCAATAAAACATTTACTAATGCTTCCCAGTTGGTTACCTTGCATTTTTTTCTTTTTCTTTTGAGGGGTGGTTGGGTGGGGGGAGAGATAATCTGTGCTTAATTCCTTGGAAGTGAGCCCTCCTAGAAAGATTTGCCACACACAAGCTGCCTCTGCCAGTATAAAAAAATGCCACAGTCTGCAGAAGTGTTTGTGTGGGATCACTCACAAAAAAACTAGTCTTGAAAAGCATTTCATAGCTAAACAGTGGTGTTTTTCATGAAGCCATTGATGTTTGGGCATGAGCTGTGCAACCCATTTATTGTTATTATGTTGCATTCCACCCCATCATGTTTTAATACTTTGACATGTTAATTTCATTTGAGAAAATGAAACACTTTCATCCAAAGGTACCAGCCTATGTGCCTCAATGAAGCAGAAGCTGGATTTTATTTTTCATCCTTAATAAAGCAATACAACAAATTATTTCATTTTTAGTCATCACTGTTTAATCCTCCTTATGGTTGTCATTGCTGATTTTCCTCTGTGTGATTGTTAACAGGCATTTAAATGAGTCTTGCCAGATTTTTTTTTTTATTAAACAGCTGGTTTATACTTTTCAGCTCTCTGAATCTGGGATCAGGAGGAGGAGGAGGATTATTGCTAAAGAAAAAAAATTGTTCTGTGTTTTCAGAAACAGTTACTGCAGGGAAAAAAAGGACCTTAATACTCTGTGTGTGTGTGTGTGTGTGTGTGTGTGTGTCTGTGTCTGTGTGTTATGTTGTTTCAGTGGATCAAATCTTTCCTATATCTGCATCCAAGCTATTTGGTTGTGATCAGATGATTGCAGCTCAAGGAAATGATTGGAGCGAGCTGGCTGGCTGCAGCTGCACTGTAGGCTGTTTTCAGGGACAAGGAGCTACTGTTTTTCAAACATAGCATAAACATAGAAGTTATTTTGTAGGCTTCAGGATGCAGCTATGGGCTGTGCTGCCAGCATTGTTCTGCTTCAAGCCTTTCGTTCAGTGGTACAGAGGAACTGTGCACATATTTGTAGAAGACGGCAAGAGGAATTGTCACATGAAATCCTGCCTCTGGATAGTGATGATGAAATGAGCAGACCCAGAACTCTCATCATAATGGTACAGTATACTCTTTGCATACAGTGACAGCTGAGAGGGGTTTTTAGGACAATTGTTTTGTGATTTCTTGACTTGCAATAGAGAGTGGGGGAGAAGAGGAGAAAAGAGCATTTGCTAACATGCTTGAAACTCTGTGAAACCCTCTAATTGAAATTCTGCCTGTTACCTAACAGAGTGCAATTTCCACTTCTCTGCAGCTGGAACTAGGAAAGGTCTGTATGCAATAGAGAAAAGGGCATTTTGCTATCTGACAGGATTTCTTTCTGCATTTTGTTCTAGTTGCTGCAAACAGCATCATTTTATTTTGACTGTAATTTGTTTTGAATTCTATAGTGTTTCTGTCATCTTCCTTCAAAACTTCTGCCTCAGTGGTATAGACACAGCCATATTATAGAGCAAAGTGATTTCCTAGCACCTTCCCATAGTTCCTCACAACCAATTGTTGCAAATGATTCCTTTTAGTCTTTAAGGTGTTTTTTTTTGTTGTTGTTAATTTTCTTTTTTTACGGGAGCTAGAGATTTCTTTACCCTGCCAGTAGGCTTTTCCTCATTAAGAGTGACTTATTAGATTATGAATGAATACAAGAGATCTCTTCGTATTTATTTTGCTTTGGTTGAAAAGAATCGTGGTGACTTGGGCTCAGAGATGTACCTCAAATTTAAACTAGGTATGTTGGTTGTGCTAGAATTGGCTTTTTCAAGCAGAAGATTTAAGAGTAAGAGCACAATGAAATGAGACCACCCTCCTGCTCCCCTTTCCATTCCCCAGAACACTTCAACTGAATTTCTTATTATTTCTGATTAGGGTATAAAATAAGAATGGTCTTGATTGTTTAGTTCTCAGCATTTTATTTCCAGTTACCATGACCACAGCACAGTGTTTTCAGATGTACTAGTACATTGCAAAGTCTCAAGGCAGGTATGATGTTGCCTCGTGTTAATATTGCTCAGTTCTACATGTTATGCACATCTTTCCCCACAGGGTAAAGTATCAGTGAATATCATTTAGGTTCCTGCAGCACACTGCACCTGAGTAGAAAATCCAGAATGCTGCTCCATAGGAAAGAGCCTCTTAACTATTCATAGACATTCAGATATATGGAATGTAAAAGGGGACAAGTGTGTTTTTAGTCCCATACTCATACCTTATGTCTACATGGTTCATATAGGATATCAGCACATTCTGCACCTGCAGAATACATGTTCAGCTTTCACTTGTGTTCTGCCAGTCTAGACAGCCGACATGGACTATTGTGGTACAAGTGTGGACTGTGCAGTCTCTGTGGCTAACTCCCTGTTTTAACAAAGGATATTCCAGGTATCCTCTAAGTATCATCCAGATACTACTATTAGCACCAATGTTAGCACAAATTGCCTTAGGAAGGGTTTCTCTTTATGGACCGCAGTGGCCTGTCTCTGCAAGTTTCAAAATTTCACGTTCTTTTAATGAACATTTCTGTTTGTAAATGATTTATTATAGATATATTTATACCAGGATGGTTTAACTAAGGTGAATTAATTCCCAGGATGGCTTGCATTAGGGTGAAAATAAACAATACAAATCCAGATTATCACAGTGAACACAAGAACTAAAAGGCAGCAAGAGTTTAGAAGCCAGATAAAAAACAATCAGTAGGACTAAAATTATGTGCAAAAGGTTTGGGAAAATGTAAATGCATTATCATGGCACCAGAAGGGGGGAAAAATGGAATTCTCTGGGAAGAGCATTCCCTGATTGGGATGCCATGGTTGAGAAGGCCTGCTGAGAAAGGCAATTTCACTAACACCTAGCACTGAGGAATTGTTTAGCCAAAACTTGGCTTCCATTCAGGGCTTATCTTCTTTCTTAATGACATGCATCACAAGTGAGCTTCCTGAGCAGAAATTCTAAAACACAGGTATTACACTGAAATAGTACACATGAACAACCTACATATTGCTTTCATATTCTTACATGGAAAGCATTTTACAATGCAAGTGTTTGGCCAGAAAATAGATACTATTACAGGTTTCGGGGAGCAATTGGCAGCCATAACTGCTAGAGTTAGTGAATGTTAGAATTGAGTAAATTGTAGAATTTAGATAATATTTGGAATATCGAAGGGAAGATGCTAGGGCCTCAACTGAGATAGAAGTTGTTAAGAATGGCAAAAGGTGCTGGAAGCAAGTCTATGGAAACCATCAACTAGGCAAGACGTTGCCAAGGTCATGGTGGCAGGCTGTGCAGCAAGAAAAAGGTGCTGTCTTGCACTAGGTTTAGTTAGCACAACCCTGGATGAGCATCTGGAACCCCTGGAATCTCATGTAGCCATTCAGCAGAGATTGGGGTGGCATATGTAACAATGTTTTGAAACAATGTATTTGGCTGAGCATACATTGAGGTTGGTGGAGTAGCCCCCTATTTGGGTAAGCCTTCCATGGAGAGCTGTGAAATTCAACCACAGAGCTACTTACTTGTGACAAAATGTGGTCTTTTTTGGAATGCTCAAAGGCACATGAGGAGCTCTCACCCAATGTATGCACAGGTTGTCCGTTTTCATTGATATCAGCTGAAAACTTATTATTTATGTGGAAGCTATGAATGTATAATAGAACACTTTTCCATAGAATTACTTCCTTGCTTAAAATAAAAATTAGAAATGCAAAACCATTTAAAACCAGTGAAAGGTATGTGACGCAATAGTTGCCAACATCTCCCCACCTGGAAACTTTTATGTTTTTAAAGCAGCTAGATGAATTACATATATTAATCTCTCCCCATTACTGTAGCTGCATGGGAGGGGGTTGTGGGGGGCACTTAATATTGTTGGGATACTGCCAGGGAGACAGAACTATATCCTAACTAATATATGTTGATGACAGGAGTGAGCCAGCAGTAAATCACACTGAGCAAATTGGAGTTAACTCTTTATTAGCAAAAACAGGATCTGCATAGGAGTGTCAGGCGTAATGAGCAGAACAACTCACCTCCAGTAAGTCTTGCCCCCATGAAGCAGTTGCTGAGACAGGGTCCTTGCCTCCCCACAGGGTTTTTCCCAAGCAATCTGAGACTATGCCTGCATGAAGTTAACTTCTCCACCCTTTTCATGCCTCTCCTGGTTCTTGCAGACTGGGGGGGGGGGGGAGTTTGTCGCAGCAGGAGGGGGAGACACCCGTGCCTTTTCACCAGCCAGACTCATCTCTGCCTCTTGGCCTCACTCTCCTTCTTCAGCTTCTGCCTCTGATTCTGGACTCCCCCCTGCCACAAACTATCCCATCTCACTAAGATCTGTTACCTCTTCAGCTTCCAACACCTCTTCCTCCCAGTCGTCTTCCTCTTCTCCCTCTGACAATTCATTGTCCCATCACCACTCTCTGGACTCTGAGCCTTCTTCCCTTGGGGGTTTCCCAGCTGGTTCCTCACACCATTCCTCTTTGTCCAAACCAGTCCATGGCAGTTGATCATGCAACTGTTTAAAGTCACAGGAGCCTTGCAAAAAATAAAATAAATAAATGAGGCATTGATTTCTATAGGATTTGTATAGTACCCTTTGTGTAATTACATAGCCTCATATCAGTACAGTACTTCAGTGAATAGCCTTTCCCTGTTTTTACAAGCTCAGTCACTTCCTCCTTATTGAGTTCAGAGTCCATAAGAAGCAATCTAAAAAGAAGTTTGCTAAATTTCTGTTTCCTGTAGAACAGAGAAATTTACAAAGGAAACTGAAGTATTTATTCTTTCTAGAAGATGAGGTAGTAAACAGGATTTGTGCCTTGTTCAGCAAATACACCCAAATATTGTGAAACTGAGTGGGCTGTGAATTTGGACAGCCATTTGAGACTGTCATTAGAGGCTATTTGTGTGACTTGGTTGTGTGTTGTGTTTCAGTTCCTTCATTAGATTCTTTGAGAATAAGATCAGTTGTTGCATGGATGGAATTATCAAGCAGACATCTAAATAGCTGCACCTGATTAAACTTTAAATGGTTGAACCACAGTAAGGCTTACTATTATTTGTTAGAGGGCTTCATCCAAAGACCTCAAAGTTGCTACATTTAGTCAGACATTGTATGCCGTATCATCTGAGAGAGACAGTGATTTTCCAATTTGGTTGCTTTCTAGCGTACTCAGAAGTTTTGATGCATAATAATATTTATTAATTATTAAAGTTGATGTATTTATTGATTGTTTTTTATAATGCATCCATCAATGAGATGCTCCAGGTGGATGTACCTAAAACACTAGTACAGCAACACTATGTACATCCTAGAACAATTTCCAATCAATGAGTAGCCACTCGGATGCCAGCTCCAAATACTGCTTTGTGTTCTCTCCAATATTTTCTAATCACAAATAAACATATGACTTTGTGCAGGAGACTTAGCATTAGGTCAGAGGGATTGTTAGTAGTTGGGTCAGCTGAAAAGATACTAGGCTTCCTGCTTTTCAGCACTGGAAGATGAAGGGATGCTCTATTTCTAACCTGTGTGGTTCTTTTCTCCCCACAAAAGTCAATTGTCTTTATAACAGGAAACAAGATTTCCACTGGGAAAGGTCTGTAGCAATGTATGTTACCTTGTCTTAAGTGAATAGTTGCCTAGGTACTTGAAGCCATTGTACATCCCAGTCTTCTGTGTTGCTCTAAAGAATGTGCAACCTAATGGAGGCACTTAGGAGGATTACAGGAGTGTTACTGGTAGTTCATAGGAGGTAGTAGGAAGTCATGAGTAAGACCAGGTGTAGGCAGTTTGGTGCCTTCCAGACATGACTGGATTAGTGCCAGCCAGTATAGCCAATTGTTAGAGAAGATGGGAGTTGAGGGCCAAAAAATATCAGGGTACTAAGTTGGCTACCCCTAAGTTAGACTGAAGGTTCCTATGTCAGAAAACGTTACGCAAAGCAATCACAGGCTGAGCCTTGTACAGCCATATACTGCCAGGCTTCTGTTTAGACAACATAGTGATATAAAAGAAATAGATAGATGCTCTCTGTATCTGAGAATTAATGACTACAGCCAAGGCTTTTTTATTTTATTTTAAAAAGTCAAGCATTATATGATTTTTATGAAATAAATATTTTTAGTAGTATCAAAATTATCCACTCAGCTATAGCATCATGAAATTATCTCATTCAGATTGACTGAAATAATCCATGTGACTATTCAAGGACTAGAAATAATCAGGTATGGAAGGCACACGTGTGTATGCAAAGCTGAAGAAGCAACACCCAAGGAAACAATTGCATTGAACAGGACTGGGAAAAGGTGAATATGTTTTTTTGGTGGTGGTGGGGGGGAAATAAGTTACTGGTTGGAATGAGACATTTTGATGAGAGCAGAAATTGCCAGTTTTGGAGTAAAAACCCAAAAGTGGTCGGTATCTAATGAAGCCCTAGAATAAACATAGAAAGACAGTGTTAGGCTAGCTTTGAATTTAAGGACTCACCTGGTTAATGCAGCTACGTGAGCAGGTTGGTAGAGAAGGAACAGATTAATCTCTCTCTCCTCCAATAGCCACTTGGGCTGTCTACACATTACCACTTACTCCGGCTCCAGCATGTCTATGTTTCCATGTGAGGCAAGGAGAGCAGTGCTTCTCCTCTTCTGCTGCCAGCATGGAAAGAAAACCTTTTAGCCTCAATGAAGCCTACTCCCAGCTTTTTCTTTTCCTTTTTTTGCAGGCTAGTAACTTTTTTGTTTTGCAAAAATAGAAGTCGAGAGATGAGAAATAGGAAGGCCAGAACAAAATAAAGATTGTGCTTTACTTAGTTTACTGTCAGATTGAGCTTAAATAAAAACGAGAAAGAGGCGGGGAGAGAGAGATAGAATCCACAAATGTGGCTTTGGTCCCTATTCAAGCCAGTTATAAACAGTTAAAGCTATAGTTGGTGTCACATAGTTTTAGGCAGATGTAGAGACGCTAATTTTACTTTTAATCTATTCTCAGCTAAGAAGCTGCACCAGACATGTTTGTTTTTAAGCTGCAACCCATTTGCTTGGCGTGTCAAGTAAGCTGGACTTGTTCTTGAGTGTATATTTGTCTTTGGTTCCAGCTGAGTGCAGTTAATCTGGATAGGTGTAAACATACTTAGAAGCTGTCTCCAGGACTCTGGCTAGTAGCAAAAGTCTGTAAACTCAGTGTTGGAAGCAAACAGGCACTTCTTCAAGAGAGGCGCTGATTGAGGAACAGACCCATAAAGCAGAGAGACGAGATGAGGAAGTCAGCCAAGCAAAAGAAAATGCCAGAAATGAAGAGCTTCATGGGGAAACTAGAGGGGGGATAAAGCAGAAAGATCAAGAGGCAGAGGCAGTCTAAGAGTTCAGGGAAGGAGAAGCCAAATGTAAAATGCCCTAATTAAATTGGCACACTGTTATTGAAAAGATAGTTTATTATAATCCGCTTTCTAACCACTGTCTCTCATTGGTCTATCTTAATACCTCAATTTCTAATTTCCTTATTATGATGATTAGCCTGAAATTTCTTTTCTGCAGTCCTCATCCTGCTAGAAAATCCTTCGATGTTGCGCATTTAACTACCATCTTACCTTACTTCGGGGATTAACATTTAACGGAACCTGAATGGAGAGTGATTAAGCTGTTTGTGGCACAGACTCCAGAGCAGATCTTCCCATCAAGCAATCAGCACTCGCTGTGCTTTCTTATGGGGTGCACGTCCTTCTGTAAGTGTGGAGTAAGCTCCACTGACATCATCAGCATCACACTTTGGAGCCTGGATTCTTGCAGCTGGACTCAGCTTCGTGGAGCCTGGCAGATTTAGTCTCTGGAATTGTGCCTTTCAGCTTGCAACTCCGTAACTCCACCAAATGGCTTTTAGGCCTGTGGAAATTCTGTGTCCACTAAGGCACATCCTCCAGCAGGAGGCAGAGGAAAATATAGAGGGCGGGATCCACATTGAGCTGGTCAAGTTTTATCCTCTGTGAAATCGATGGTGCAAGTGAGTCATGGCTAACACTGAACTCCCATTAATTTCAATGTGACTAAAACATGACAGGCAGAACAATCTTCATGCCCTGCCCAGCAGCAGTGGGGCTGAATGCAGCAGTGAAGCCACTTCTGCATCCACAGCCCCACTGCTTGTGATGACCAGGGCTAAAAGGGTTGTGGGAAGGTGACATGTGGCATTTACCTCCTAGGTGGGTCATAAAGTAAAGTAAAGGTAAAGGTTCCCCTGCCCATACGGGCCAGTCGTGTCCGACTCTAGGGTTGTGCGCCCATCTCACTTAAGAGGCCGGGGGCCAGCGCTGTCCAAAGACACTTCCGGGTCACGTGGCCAGCGTGACAAGCTGCATCTGGCGAGCCGTTTACCTTCCCACTAGTAAGCGGTCCCTATTTATTTACTTGCACCCGGGGGTGCTTTCGAACTGCTAGGTTGGCAGGCGCTGGGACCGAGCAACAGGAGCGCACCCCGCCGCGGGGATTCGAACCACTGACCATGCGATCGGCAAGCCCTAGGCGCTGAGGTTTTACCCACAGCGCCACCCGCGTCCCTGGTAGGTCATAAGAAGGGAGGAGTTAGAGTGAGAGTTGGTGTTGTGTGGAAGTTAGTTGAGAGTTGGAGAAGGAAGAGGGGGGATAAGTCTGTGGGTTGGTCGAGTTGTGTGGTGAGAGAGTGAGAGGAACTGTTAGGTGGAGTCAGATAGATAGTTGGGATAATTAGTTTGAAGTTGTTAGGAAGTTGAAGTTGCTTATAAAAATAAACTTGATTATTTGTTAATGTTAACAACTGTCTGGACTCCGTGTGTACCCGAGAGACATGGGTTGGTGGCAGCAAAGAAAGCAAACACAGTGGTGGCACAGGGTCAATAGACCGTCAAACATCTGGGGACCTTGTGTGATCGCCACAGGACAGCAATGCCATTTTGCTATACCACCACTCAGGTTAGTGCAGCAAAGTGGCCTGGATCAGGCCCATTGCTGTGGCATAATGCAAACAGGGCTGGCTCAGGATCAGCTGCCCTCTCCCTACCCTCAAAAACACCCCATTTCAAAGGTTACCACTAAATACCACTAACTAACTCAACCCACCACTGTTTATGTAGGCACATTGAGGCCCTCTGCACTGACAGAAGCAGGCAGGGCTGGGTAGAGGAATGCTTTTGCCTCATTCAAACCCACTCCAGCCCAATGGATAAGGGATTTGGATTGTGGCCCTATGCAATGGCTTCAGAATGCATCAGGCTATTGACAATATTTGTAGGGCTACTGGTTCCCCATTGCTGATGTACCTGTAGTTCAATATCCTCTACTCTAATTGGCATTTATAAAACAGGAACAAATGGCACAATGCTCTAGTTTGATCCATGATGGCGATTTTGAGGTTTGCAAGCACTCACTGATAAATATCCTGGTATTCATATACTTTCTGGATGTAAGAGTAGCTGAGGCTTGGAATTGTGTGTCAGTTCTAGGTAGCTCATGGGCCAATTCTAGGTTGTTCATGTGTTTCAGTATCAGGAATAAATTGTTTCATTTCTCTTTATAGCTTCAAGAGATTCTGGACAGAAACAGCAAATGGGTGGGAAATGGCCTTGTCTTTCATATTGTCCAGGTCTCCTCGAGTTCAGAATTAGCCAGATGCTGCGTGGATCCCCAATAAAAGACTCATTTTTTATTCCCTAAGTACAGATCGCTGTCAGTCGTAAGATTGCCAAGTAGTAAGAAGAAGAAGAAAAACTGGCCTGGCTTGCTCTTGGACCTTGAATAGCTATTTGATATAAAGAAATCATCCAATGAAGCTTTTTGTATCATGGAGATAAATAATAAATCCTGCTAATTGCTTCAGGTCAGACGGCTGTTTAAAGCCTATTTAAATGGGCCAACTCAAAATTTGGCAGCCATAAATGCTTAGGGAGGAAATATCCCTTTGAGTCCTGTCACTTATGAGAGCGAATAAGCTGACCTTCTGTGTTTATTTCTGCCTTTGCAATGGTTTTAAACATTTTTCCAAAATAGGTTTATTGCTGCTTTTTTTTTTACTACTAGAATGTATTTTTAATCATGATCAACATGTGTTTTGCAGTAACTATAATCACTCAGCGTGTAGAGATAGTATTTTCCTGAGCTAATTACCCTATGAAAAATAGCAGTTTTATAGCTGGATGATGAAGCCCCCAAGACAGCTTTATATTTAGAAACCATTTTACTTCTTTAAATTAGTGGTGTATTTCCTCTATCCACAGCCCTAATGAACACCATTTCTTCTATTTCACTACTGGTATTTGGAAACACAAAGGCGAATGGTCATTCAGTTAAACTGGGGAGTCTTTTGATCAGAATAATCAAAATTAGAAAGGGATTTGGATGCTATAAAGACAGACGTTGAATGTGTTGCATATTTTCACAATATCCTTGGAAGCATATAGGCATGGGTTTGCATTTAATACATGCTCTAAGAGCACGAGACTAAGCAAGAGGGGAGAAAAACACAACTAACAAGGGTGCTTTTTCTGGGTTGCAAACAAAATGTGAATGTAAACAATGCCAAACACAATTCGGGCTTGCATTAGGAGAAGCATCATATCTAAAACAAAAGACATGATTGTTCAAAACCGTTCAGCAGCACTGGCTAATGATAAGGTGGTTTTTGACAGTTTATTGACAAAAGGGGAAGGAAAGTGACAATAAATTGTGTTTGCTTAACACTTGAGGAGGAAAATCTGAGAAGGTGAAGAAGTAACAGTTTTCAAATGTGTAAGTATTACAACCTTGCATCAGTTGGCTTCCTAAAGTTTCCTTGCTACACTTTATAAGTAAAGATATACATTGTTCAGCAACTCCCCACTTGTAACAAAACCCACTGACAAAACCCAGTTACCATTTTGATATGTTTGTGACTAAGTATATGCAATTCAAAACTGCTTTAGACTATGGCAGGAAAATGCTAGTGTGCAATTTTGTTTCTAAATACTGTACTTTTCCGTGTATAAGACACCCCCTATTTTGGGGGACTAAATTTAAAGAAAATGAGGGGAGACGGCCCAAAGTTGTTGAGCTTTTTTTTAGGGGGAATTGCACGTGCGCCATCACCCCATCATGGGGGGTTGGAAAAGTGGGCAGCCGCTCTCCCCACACCTCTGTAGGCAGGATGCTCCCTAGTGCGCTTGCCCCCAACCAGCTGTCTGGTGGCATGCAGCTTCCCTAGAGCACTGCATGGGGGGGGGGGAATTGTGCGCTCACCAACCAGATGGCTGGCAGCTCGCAGCTCCCCCCCCCCCATCACTATCCATGTATAGGACGACCCCAGTTTTTTGACATGGTTTTTGAGTCAAAAAACCTCGTCTAATACATGGGAAAATACAGTATTTGTCTGCATCAGACTTTGGAAACCTTTGGCCTCCACACGTTGTGTTTCCTATTCCCATTGGCTGGCTGGCACAGCCAATGGTCAGTGTTGATGGGAGCCGTTATCCAACAGGATGGAGGGCCATCCTCTTTTCCCCATCTCTGCTGCAAAATGTACTGCCTGAATGGGGTTTGGCTTGTTCAATCAATAAAATACCCAGTAAGGAAGAAAGCAATGAATGAGTTATTGGCAAGCCTACCTTTGTGCAAGCTAGCAGGACTAGGCTGGTGTTGGGGATCAGCACTGCTGGGTAGCCGACAAGACTCTCAACCATGCAAGGAACTTCTGCTGGCCCCCCGAGCCTCCAGGCCCTGTTCCTCCTTGTGGCTATCACCCTGTTTACCTACCCCCTCCAGGACTCAAACAGTAGGCAGACTGGAGAGATGGCACAGCACCCCTCTGGCTAGTAGTGTAGACTGGGCCCAGCAGAAGCGTGCAAGCAAGTGGGCTGAAGTAACAGTGGCAAGGAAGAGATGGGCCCATTCAAAAACAGCCCATGCTGGGAGCTTCCTGCATGAAGATCCCCCCAAACCCAGAGCTGGCACTGCTCGAACTTCCCTTAATAGGCAGCAAGTTACAGAAAATGAATACTATGTGTTGTGGAGAGTGACTCAACACAGGCCTGTCATTTTCAACAGCACCTGCATGTTCCTTGTAACATGTAGAACTGCCCTCTATAGACACAACTTGTGCTTACATCAGCCTTCCTTGAACCAAAGTCAATTCTGGATTGTTCAGACTTCTCGTCTGTGCCATGCAGTCATCAGGAATCATAACCGCCTCAACAGATATGGAATTTCCATCGTTGTTTACAGATAAACAAAATTAGAATAACTGTGGAAATGTTTTTCCGTTTGCATTGGAGTCAGCATATACAAAGGAGTCATTTCCTGATGTAAATCTAATCAGATTTGCTGGCTTTTTTTTTTTTTTTTTTTGCTGCACAAAAGCAACTGAAGTGTATATATATATATATATATATATGAACAAAAGTGAACTAATTAGTAATGTTTAGAAACAAACAATGAAACGAGTATGGTATGCATTTGGCTTTGCTGTAATGTTGCCATAAGAAAAAAAGAAGCAGATAGCATCTTGTCTGAGATCACAGAGACAGATCTCTAGTCATTCATGAAGTTGGCTGGGTGACCTTGGTACAATCACTGCTTCTCTGGATGTAAAATACTTCACAGGGCTTATTTATGTTTTGTTTTTAGGCTTCCCTAGTTTTAAGTAGGGGTGCAGGTGGCGCTGTGGGTTAAACCACAGAGCCTAGGACTTGCTGATCAGAAGCTCGGCGGTTCGAATCCCCACAACGGGCTGAGCTCCCATTGCTCGGTCCCTGCTCCTGCCAACCTAGCAGTTCGAAAGCATGAAGTGCACGTAGATAAATAGGTACTGCTCTGGCGAGAAGGTAAATGGCATTTCCGTGTGTGGTGCTCTGGTTCGCCAGAAGCGGCTTAGTCATGCTGGCCACATGACCCGGAAGCTGTACGCCGGCTCCCTCGGCCAATAAAGCGAGATGAGCGCCGCAACCCCAGAGTCGGTTACGACTGGACCTAATGGTCAGGGGTCCCTTTACCTTTACCTTTACTAGTTTTAAGTTAAAGTACCAGGTGCTAGTGATGGGATCACATGAAAATAAAAATAAAAATCACCTATCATAATAAATCAGAACAATAGAAGTCGGGGGGGGGGCAGATTAGCCTGAAAATACAGCAGGGTCAATAAGCCTAATCACCCAGATCACATTCCACCTGAAAGGCTTGAGAAAATAAAAATGACTTTGCCTGATGTCAAAAAGACAACTTCACTTGGGAAGGGCATTCTATAAAACATCCATGGCCATCAGACTCCATGATTCATCAATCCCAGCCAGCATGGGCAATGCCCAAGGGTGATGGCTGTTGGAAGGCCAAAGATTCACCATCCAGTCCTAAAAGAATTGCCATGGTGGAGAAAGCCTCTGGAGTTGTAAAGATAAACAGGAGACTTCTTGGTATAATAAAAGCAAACCAGAGATGGAAAAAGGTGGCCCTACAGAAGTTGTTGGACTACCACTATATCCCCTTACCAACATCATCCCTGACCAACAGCACTCCATTACAATAATGTCATAAATTATTCGGACAAACAGATTGCAAATTATTAATTCAAAAATTCTCTGGAATACACTATATTAAGTGAGCCTGAAAACTGTGTATTGAAGCAGAAGCTGATGATTATATCTGCATTATGAAGTGTGAGAATAAAATCAGATATGCCTATATGCGTTATTTATGGGGTAATCCTATGACAAGATCTTCTGGGATGGGCATTTTAGGAGGCAGCGGATCTCCAACTCAGCCAGCTGGTTCCTGGTTCAGCTGGGCTCAGCCTTTGTTAAGTCCCAACCCCTGGCTCAGCCAATTTTATGCTGGCATAATTTGCTCTTCCCAGCTCATTCAGGGCCCAGCTGGCTGAGCCAAAGCTCATTGTTTCATTTGAGCTGGTGTAAGTTCCTCAAAAGAGGAGTTCTGGAGGTGAGTGGAGAAGTGGGACCAGAAGGGGGAGGTTTAGGATGGATCCCAAAGGCCATTCAGCTCAGTCATGTGACCTGGCAAGCCAGTGTAGAACACTATTTTAAAGGTTTGCTTTCTCTCTGCCAGGTTTAGACAGAGGAGCAGCAGCAGCTGTTGCTGCTGATTGAGGTTTGGATCTGGTGTAACTTTACACGGGCTTAATTTACACCATCTTGTTTTATGCCAACTTCTTGTGCATAGGGTTGTTCCCAAAGAATACAGTCATGTGAAAGCTAATTCAAGGATTCTTGTGTTCTGTACTTGAAACTTTGCACAGAACTCCAGATCATCCTACATGGAGGGGAAATATACAAAATTAAATTTTATTTCCTCACACAGGCAATGCATCTTCAGCTATGTGACTCACTTATTTGGTGCTTGGAAGTAAGAGAAATGTATTTGTGAAGAATACAAAAATTGTCTCCTTATTCCACAGATCCTGCTTTGTGTCATTTAAGGGTCATCATAAGAAAATGTATTGGGGAGGATGTGAGTTGTGACAGAATAATTCATCCTTAACTACATAATACATTTCTGGAAGGACTGTGGCTACAGCCAGATTTTTTATCTTCCATTCAGCATTCCAAATTCTGACCCTTCTGACATGCAGTATGATTCCAAACATGTTGACTTGGAAATAAGCCTTTACTGAGGTTCAGTGAAACTACCTAATAAGCATGCTTAGGATGGCAGCTGAACTCTTTCAAAACTTTCAGCTCTGAGGAGGTCAAATGATTATTTTTATTCCAGATGTGATTGCTCGTGCAGATAATAATTCGCTTTCCCATGAATAAGTGTGTTTGGAGTTCATGCTAGGGAAAAAAGAAGAAGAAATCTTGTATCTTCTCATAAAAATTAATCCACAGCCTTTTAGTGTTGAGGAAAATAGCATTTTTGAACAGTGAATATTCTGTATGCACTGAGGCCATAGTCTAGTGCAACACACACATAACGTTTCATGTGGCAATTTGTGCTTCACAAAGTAAATCTATGTATCTTTTCATGTGACAATCAAACATGGATCAGCCAGATTAATCCAGGGATGAGTCGATATGATCTTCCTGCACAAACACCCAACGTTGGAAGGCTTCCTCATTGTTAACACAATACTGTCAAATAGTTGATGAAAGGCTACTGATGCAATTCTGAAAGCAATGTTCCATATGTGAGGGACACCAGTACAATCACCTCTGATTTTACATGTATCTGGAAAACTGGTCAAACTTTCTGTTTGTCCAGGAATGAAGTTGTAAAGGTTATTTCAAAACTGGCCCCACGTTGCTTTTCTATAACTTTTTTTCCATGCAAGAAGACAAGCCCTAATGACTTTGATCTGAGGTATCTCAAGGAACATACCTTCCATATTCCACCAGTCATAGTAAGTATATGCACAGCTCCCCACTTTGCATCCCATTCAGGGCCTGATTTGGTGATTCATATTGACCCTAATCTGACCCAACTTGACCCTCAGTTCCAGACTGTCAGCCAGAAAAACAAATCTTTAGGAATCCCATTAACTTGCATTGAGAAATCAAAATCACGATAAATGTATTATTATTTTTTACATAGGCTTATTTGTAAACATGGTAGCCTCTATAGAGGGGACTGCTAAATAGGGCCAAAATTCCAGGTGGGTTGGTAGCACAGCTTGAATAGCTAAGACAAGACCCAGGCAACAAACCTTTAGTTTATTTACAGTAAAGGGGATTGGGAAAACTAACAGATATAAGGCTGAGTAGGTACTGGTATGCTAAGGACTAGAGAAGAAAACAAGAAAAGCTGAATATAAAACAACCAAATGCTGATCAACTCTTTGAAGCTTTCTCTCACAAGAAAAACTAAGAAAAGAGTGAAGCAAGTGAAGGGAAAGCTCATAATTTTAAGGCTTCACCATCCCTCCCCGCAAGCACTGTCATTGGGAAGATGTTAGATGAGACTTTCTAGTTGAGGAGTGGAAGCAAGACCGCTGTCTCAATAAGCAAAGCCCACCTCTCCATCTCCCCACCCTGGCTTTCTAGCCTTGGACTGGAAGAAGAGTTTGTCAATAAGCAAAGTCCAACTCCCCTCCTACCCCGCTCCCCACACCTTTTCCTTGTATGGTGTATCTTTGGCTTTTTGCTTCATTTTTAAAATATTTTTGAGACAATTGTCTGGGATTTTCTGAGTGTTTCTAAACTCAGTCTCCCTGGACCTCCAAAGTGACTTGGAGTGGGGCACTCTCGCCTCACTCTGTGGCCACCAAAATTGACCCAGGCTGCCCCAATTCAGTTTGGAATACAGGCAGATCAGTTGCACAGTCCTAAAACATACCATAGGAAGCCTTCCTTCAGGTGTCCTGTTTTTCAGTGGTGTGTCTGAAAGCTGTAAATAAGATGCGGGGTCTTCTCAGTGGTAGCACCTTGTTTGAAACTGCCTACTCAGATAGATCTGTCCTCTTTTTAGCTTTAAAAGGTTTATGAAGACCTCCTTTTTAAGGAATGCTTTCAATTTTGATGGATTTGTTTATGGAGTATTTTATACACCTCATTGGAGTTGAATGGCCAAAAATCTTATTTTAAAGTGCTTTTTATATACTTTGTTGTGTTGCAAGCCCCCTAGAGAGTCTTGATCAGCTGGTTCCATGATTTTAAAAAAGCAAATGAATAGTAGCTTACATAGGAAATTGTCAAGCGTAAGCATTAGACAGTGAATGAGTGTGATCCCCTGCTAAGAATGAGAGAAATATATCTGTCTGAGAAACCAATGTGACTTTGGGTAAAGGACTTGACCTCCTTCTGCTTCAGTCATTTCAGCTGGAAAATTGGGTATAAAGCAGAGTCTGCAGAAACCAGATGTTGTGTCTGAGCTGGGCTTTCCTGCCTAAATTAACTTTTTAAAAATCCTTTCTATAACTACTGCAGATATTTCTGGTACTCATTAGGCAGCCATTCAGAGTTATGTGTGTGGAAATCCAAATAAGCATGTCTGGAAATAGTAAACTGCAGTGAATCTGAATATTTCACAAATCCTTGAAAAGCAGCGGCAGTCAAGATTAAGCTGATTGGGGTTGCAAAGGAGAGCACGAACACAGCCACTTACTCTGCCATCCCCAAATCCATTATCATTTTAATTCCTTCTGTTCTCAGCACACCTGAGCTGGATCCAAATCAGCCCAGGTAGCAATACAGTCTTGATCGTTACTCTGAGGTATATTATGCTGCCTTGAGGTCACAAGTCAAGGTCAAATTGCCTAACCAAAATGTCCAGTTATTTTTTCCTTTTTAAAGGTTAATTAAAGGACTGTCTTTTCATTTGAGGTGTGTCTCACCCCAACTTTATATTGCCCCAGTGAGGTGTATTCCACTCCAACTTGAAATTCTTTTAGGTGCAAAGTGAAGAGGCTCATCATTTTTCTCAGGCTTTCAGAGGCTGATAGGTTAAGTCATAACTAAATAAATATGAGCCTGCCCAAACTCTTAACAGCAACTCAGAGGCCCTGCTCTCTATCCCCTCCACACTGAAAAAATGACAGGTGGTGTGAAGGACAGGCCCTTTTCGGTGCTGGTGCCAAAATTATAGAAGATCTTGGGAAACATGCAGCGGGCTCTGTCTCTTGTGGGTTTTGAAAACCTGCCTTTTCCTTTTGGGATAGGCTTTTGAGTCATACCATTTGCTCTGCCATCTTAAGTTTTTCAAGCTGCCCTAATTTTATTTTACACTATTTAGCTTTCATTGCTAGGGTAGTTTTAAAAAAACCCACACGCTTCATTTTAAAATTTGTTAATGCATGATTTGTTGTACGTCACTTTGTGCATAGCTAATAGAAAAGGGGTGTGTGTGTGTGTGTGTGTGTGTGTGTGAATGAATGAATGAAATGACTGGTAAATTGATCTTCCACAAAGCTTCCCTCATTCAGCTCTACCCCCTGAGGATTGCATGTGGAATTTGTTAAAGGATATTGGGTGTTGTCATTTATTGGACTTGAATTTTAAAGGCTTATTTTCTCTCTGCCAGGCTTAGGCTGCCTCACCCAGCAGTAGCCCTGCTCCTGAATGGATTGTGGAAGAGGGGCAATTTACACCAGCTAAACTTAAGCCTGTTTAAGTTTCACCAGCTTCCTTTACTTAGGATTGTTCTGCCTAAAATCAGATCCATTGACTTTAGTAGGTTTAACAGATTTTGCAAGGAGCACAACTGAGGTGTAACACACACACACACACACACACACACACACACACACACACAGCCCCTGCCATGCTTTATCCTGCATGGCCTCCTCTTCCCCTAGGGCTAAAGTAATGTACCAGGAGCAAAGACTCCAATTAATACACAAGGAAGCAGGGGTCTACGGAACATTTAAACATCACAATTCTGGTGATTTAGCAAGGACGTCTTAGTGATCTTTGTACACAGAAGGGGGAGGAATGCTTTTCCTTTGGCAAGGCATCATAGCATATGGACCATGTACAAAGGTAAAAAATAATAATTAAAAAAATGGTTGTGCTGGTGGGAGGAGGGGTAGCTGATAATATATTTGTGTCATCCAAGACAAATAAAGAGACTTGCATAATTGCAGCCAATGCACTTTATTTGCTAGTGTACGCTAGCAACCTTCTGGCAGGCAATGGGGTTGGAGGCAGAAGTGGGGGGGGGTTGTACTTTTTGTGCATGGCTGTCTCCTGAAAGGATGCCATCAGCCTATGTTGAAAAAATCCTCTGCAGTTACACCATGCAACTTCAGCTGTTTCTGTGAGTGTTGTTAGTTTTTCTATTTCTATATTTGTCGAGAGGCAGGGGGGAAACATGGGGTCATGAAGAGTCGGACACGACTAAACAACTAAACAACAACAAGGGGGAAAACATATTGTCACACACACCCCTTTCTCCACAGGGGTGCCTGCACTTAACCAGGGTTTGGTTTCCTTGGAATGAAGGTCAATGGAGACTACGGGGAATTTAGGATATATGACATTATTTACACATTAGGTTGGATGGGCTCCTAGCAACTTGCCTCCCCATTAGGTTTCCAGGGAAGCCCGAAACTCAGCTTTGTGTCCAGCAAGGGGCAGACATGGCTCTGTCTCTCCAGCTTCCATCATTCACCAAACCCACTCACATTCAGCAGACACGCCCTAGCCTGTCTCCACCCTAGGCTGATGTGACATCCGGCCAGATGAGGTGGAGAAAGACTCACTCATTTGTCTCTGCGGCAACAGAGCTCACTCAGATGCAGATGATAGGCATAGGAACTGATTTGAATGGTTCAAGTTTCCTCTTATAGATTCTAGCCTTCCATACACAGCTATAGAGGAAGCAATGAGATGGCAGGTCTTTTCCATCCACTCCAATGAAATACTAGCTACATTTGGCTCCTATTCTTCACATCTTTCTGTTCCAGTGATATCCAGCTAAGTCATACACAGAGAAGACCTGTTAAAATCAATAGCTGTAACTTACTTAGAAAGGTGTCTGTGTCATAGTGCCATTGCCAAGTAACACTCTGTAGAGGTTGGTGGAATGTGGGGCCAAACAATCAGAATATAAAAGTCTTTTGAGATACTATTGATAGAGTCAGCAAACGAAGTAAAGTCCATTCCGAGGTTCAGGCAAAGAGCAATCCATGTAGACCAGGCTTCCTCAACCTTGGCCCTCCAGATGTTTTTGGCCTACAACTCCCATGATCCCTAGCTAGCAGGACCAGTGGTCAGGGATGATGGGAATTGTAGTCTCAAAACATCTGAAGGGCTGAGGTTGAGGAAGCCTGATGTAGACAATCCAGAGACCATGGAATCCAATGATCACAAAGCCAAGGGTCCAGGCGGATAACAGGAAGCTGCAAGGTAGGGCCAGGAACCACAGGCTTTGTTTTCAGCAGCTGACTGCTGCTGAGAGCTCTGTTTAAGAAGGCTGAAGCCAGGTGGTTCTTATCAGTGCCAGCTGGTTTTCATCGGTGCCTTCTCTCTCAGCTGGTGGAGTCATTCTGCCTTCCTCCACTTCAGACTGCTGTTCAGCAGGTGAAGCAGACTCCTGACCCTTGACAGTTTGTCCCAGTGATAGGCTGATCTTCCAGCAGAGATCTGGCAGGCATGAAACTCAAGATGGTAGCACTGCAGGTCAGACGCTGGTTCTAAGCTTCCTTTGTGTCACAAGAGGCATTTTCAGGTAGTTCTACCCTGTCACTGTCATCCTGAAGAATCGGGTTATGCAGTGAAGCCAGCCCTGTTCTACTGATTCCTATAACACTCCTACTTCTGCTACTGGGAATTTTAACAATGTGCCTGATGCCAGCCTGGTACCTACTTATCTATCCCAGGAAGTTTGCAGCCCTTGAACCTGAAAGCTTGACTCTCCGGTAGCAGAAATTAGCCCTGTTGACTTAGAGAGCTGTTTCTAGTTAAAATAAGCAGGGCTAGATGGAGCACTTGTCATCTTCTGTTTGAGGCTGTTCCTTATAACCTAATTCACAGAATACCTTATGCTGAAATTCTCAGTATTTTGGGGGGGGGGGGGGAAATAGTGCAGAAAAAAGAGCATATGATAAAGAATGACTGGTATGTGACAAATATATTTCTGTCTAGATTACTAACTTTTAGATCATGGAATACTTTCCAGTCTTTTGAATTTGGTCAGTTTCTAAGCTTGATCTCTGATACTTTTCTAAAGAATTTATGGGCTGGATTCAGACTTAGTGTGCTTGAGTAGGCCCATTGAAATTGATGGGAGTTAATCTAGACAGGACTAGTATATATCCCCTTGATGGCAGTGGGTTTCTCCACTATGCATAACTAGGTCTGGAGTCCACCTTATAACTGAGGCTGCTGGGTCAGCACAGCAGCATAATCTGTTTTTTAATGATGTAGAACCATTTAGTGCTTGAGACACTTTCCATTCTGAGCTAAAAATAAAAATTGGTAGGCAATCATAGGAAACATTTGGTTACTTATCAGAGAGGATAAGTTGCAGTGTATAGGAGAATAATTACATTATCATCCAATCGAGTAACCATAATCCATAGGAAAAGCAAAATGCACGGGTTATGGAACTTACTGAGTGCTTTGGTTCTTTGAGGCAGCCTCATCTTGTAGTGCCTATTGGAGCCAAAGATAAACACCCACCCCCCCTCCAGAAAATATGAAACCAATATGGATTTTGGAGTTTTAGTAGGCTAGCAAAGGTATTTACCTAATATGGATTATGTAGGAAAGTGTATCCTTTCTACTTCCCCCACAAAAGCCCCCAGACCTGCAGTTTGGCAGGAAAAACCAATTCTGGAAGGGCTCCTGTGCCTCCAAATTTCAACTGCTTCTGCCAAAAGGAAAAAAAGATTATGCCTGTTTTTAGATACCCCCAAAAAACTGAATGGGGAACACAGAGCTGCTTTTTATACAGAATGGCTCAGAAGTCAAATCACAGTTCAAAGCAGACAGTTGTTGTTGTTTAGTCATTTAGTCGTCTCCGACTCTTCATGACCCCATGGACCAGAGCACGCCAGGCACTCCTGTCTTCCACTGCCTCCCGCAGTTTGGTCAAACTCATGCTGGTAGCTTCGTGAACACTGTCCACCATCTCGTCCTCTGTCATCCCCTTCTCCTTGTGCCCTCAATCTTTCCCAACATCAGGGTCTTTTCCAGGGAGTCTTCTCTTCTCATGAGGTGGCCAAAGTATTGGAGCCTCAGCTTCACGATCTGTTCTTCCAGTGAGCACTCAGGGCTGATTTCCTTCAGAATGGATAGGTTTGTTCTTCTTGCAGTCCATGGGACTCTCAAGAGTCTCCTCCAGCACCAAAAGCAGACAGAACGACTCAGAAACAAATTGAAATTTTTCAAAAGCACCTATACAGACAAAAGCATGAATCATGGGGTCGTTGCATACCCCTATAAAATTATTTATTTATTTTTATTTAACAAAATGTATATACTGCTTGGCTGTAAAAATAATAAGCTCTAAGCCTATTTCGTAGGAGGCTTTGGCTTTATGTTTGCTAGGAAGGTTTAGTGAGCTTGAGTGGTTATAATGAGGGAGAAAATGGCTTTGTGTGGAACACTAGAATGGCATCAGTGATGGTGTGGCCTTTCCTCTCATCTTCAATAAAAATCTAATGTGAGATACAACTAAGTGTGCCCTAGAGACAAAGACTGTTTTGTCTTCACTGCCTACTCATTTGTATTTTCTGTTCGCTATTACCTTCCGTGAAAATGGTTTCTGGATTTGATTATGCTCCCTTTGTTAATCTGTTAATTCTGTTCTCTCACTCATTTCCTTATGTGTTTAGGTGGTCCATTCTGTGTAAGCCATGGTGTGTTTTTTCCTTTTGTTTTATTTTACCTAGTGCGTAGCACATTAACAATGGCGAGGAGGCTCATTGTCTTGAATTATTGCCGCCATTCAAATAGTCTGTGATTCAGTGCATGTAGCCATGCGTTTGGGGTGGATCTGTTATGTGAAACAGTCACCAACATGGATGACCATAAACCTGGATTGCTTAAAAAGGGCTATTAGGCAAATTCAAGGAGGAAAGGCTATTGATGGCTACTAGCCATGATGGCTGTGCTCTGCCTCCACAGTCAGAGGCAGCAATGCTTCTGAAATACCAGTTGCTTGAAAACACAGGCAAGGAGAACGCTGCTTGTGGGCTTCCCATAGGCCTCTGGTTGGCTACTATAAGAACAGCCACTGGCCTGATCTAGCAGGATCTTCTTTTGCTCTTACATTCTTAAATCCTGAAGCTGTTGCCAAGGAGTACAGGGCTCATGCCCCTTTAATAATTATGTAGAAGATGGCTTTTCTTCTTTTTTGGTGATCACTCGTAACAATGAGTATGTAAGTAACTGTGGAGGCCAATTCTGGATCCACATCCTTCCACAGTGGGGACATTGGTTTCCGGGTGGGAGTTGATCATAGTGTGGATTTGCCAAGCGTGCCTTCCTCTTAGCATGTTTCTCCCTTGCCTCCTGACTTTGAGTGTCTTCAAAGCCCATTACACCTTTGGTAAAGGCTGTTATGCAACTGGAGCACTCACAGGCAAGTGTTTCCCAATTGTTGGTGTTTATACTACTTGTTTTTTAAAAAAATGCCTTGATACAGTCTTTAAATCTCTTTTGTTGACCACCAGCATTACGTTTTCCATTTTTAAGTTCGGAATAGAGTAGTTGCTTTGGAAGACGATAATCTGGCATCTGTACAACATGACCAGTCCAATGAAGCTGATGTTGAAGAATCATTTCTTCAACACTGGTGATCTTTGCTTCTTCTGAATATGGCATTTCAGCACTGGCAGCATATGCCACTCTACCTACTAATATCTCACAGATGAACTGAGGAGTTCTGTGTTTTCTCACAAGCTTTACATGCTCACGTCAAATACAAGTTGCTCATCTGGGAGACAACTCTTTATTGATCACACAACTACAAAACAGGGTTCATTTGTGATGGTTAGATTCGTAAGCAATGGTAACAGAAGTGATGACTGCTATGTTGGCTTCTGTGAAAGGCAAAGACCAATCAAACTGTTTCAAATGATTTATTGTATTCGACTGTTTTAATAGGGTACAACTGTGCCTGCATTTAAAAAGTTAATCAAGATGATTGTGCAAAATATTGTTCACCATTTTTTTTTTTTTTTTTTTTTTTTTGGTAGAGGCATCTTGCAAATCTCCCTCAACACAATATGCTGTTCTCATGGGAAAAGTCACAGATTATGGAAATGCCTTTCTCAGGGTGGTTTCAATATATAATTTCACTTCCATGCTCTCAAAATCAGGAAATGGTTTTGACTAAATATTAAAATACACACAAACATATCCATGCAATGCTAGAGGTGTGAGAATAGAGCCAAAGTTCTGTTTTTGCTTTGCTCTTTAATAAAAAGGGAGAGAAGAGGAATTAGGTAGGCAAATTTCACCATGTGTTACGTTTGTTTGTTTAAGGTGGATTAGGAAAGCACTCCTATGCTTGAGCAGTACAGTGCAGGAGATCATAGTTCTAAAAGATTAGGTAAATAATGTTTAGATAAAAATTTAAAAGGTACACAAAATGGCATGGATATGAGAGTTGTTATATTTATTTGTTAAATTTGTGTACCACCATTCGTCCATAGATCTCATGGCTGTTCACAGCATAAAAACACAAGATAAAAATATAAAATACATAATAATAACAAAAGCAACCCCACCCCCTCCCACAAACACATTTAAAAGGATATAGGATGCTAGTCAGCCAAAGGCCTGGTTGAAGAGGAATGTTTTTGCCGGGTGCCTAAGTTGTTGTCCATTTTTAGGAATGATCCATTTCACATTGTTAGGAATGAGGTGAAACTTGTGTTCACAATAGTAATGGGAGTGCTAGCTGTAGGTGTGATTCCCCAGGAACAACACTTTATAATTTAAACGGTAGGAAAAAGATCTTCTTGCAATGGACGTGTTGCCTTGGGTAAATCCTCTAGGTTGCCAGAAATATCTGAGTAATTGCCACACTTTTAAGGAGGGCTCAAAAATGAATTGGAATTGGAACACAAGGAAAGCAGGCTAACAATGGTACAGGCTCAGCCCAAGCACAGGGTCAAGCAAGGCAAGAGATGCAGAACTGAACAGAAGCAACCATGATGTCCCAACTGTTGTCATGCCCCTCTTGCCAAGCTTTTAAAGATGAGGTGGGATGATCTCACTTATGAGACTCTTACCTTATTAGACTGCTTTATATGGAAACACATGCTCCACCTGGACTGGGGCGTCTGATCCCACCTACGAAGGTGATGCCTGGTTCTTGGTGAAAACACTGTGTCTGACTGCAGCTCTGCCACCACTTCATCCACCTCAGATGGTCAAAGCCCTCTCCACTCCTTAATGAATCCCCATGCTGTGCAGGAGTGGTGATGTAGAGAGTTGGCAGATCTTCTCCTCCCTTTCTGATATCTAGAGTCTCAAAGGGAGAACTTCCATCCTCGGGTACCAGCTTTCAAGTCTCTTCTTCATTTCTTCTCCATTCTCCCCCTGCTGCTTCTGCTCCTCTTCTATCTCGAGCTGCCAAACCATTCGAGATCCTGATGGATCCATGAAAATTAGAAACTATGAAGAATTTGTAGGGGGTTTTTTGAGGTAGAAGAGAATATTAACTACCTTTTGATGTTTGCTGTCAGGTTCCTTTTGGGAGGGAGGGCAGGATTCAAATTAAATAAATCAATATGCCCTTGTGTAAGAATTAAACATTTTAACACAGTCTCTTAGACATGTGCCATACAACAATGTCTTGAAGGTAAAAGAATGCTTGGTCCATGAATGGAGTTTGCAAATGTGAGATGGCCCGCTTTGCTTAATATTGATGCACAAAGGACCTAACAGAGCTCCCAAAATCCCTGGGCAAAACGTTTCAACTAAATAACACCCCAAATTAATTAGGTAGTAGCTGATCAAGCAATTACGGAACATATCCTGTTTTCACAGCAGAATGGAAGGAAAAATGGCTGTCATGGGTAGAGGCAAAGCCCAGCTCAATTAAGAATCTGATGTGCTGTCTATTAAAGGAAATGGAAGACTAGCTTCACGTATTACCAGGAATGCAGGAGCAGAATTCAAAATAGAGCCTTGGGTAAACATGAGGCTAAAAGGCCTCTAAATTACTTGATCCATACTGAAACATCTATGGAATCAACTTCCATCAAGGAAAGAAAAACCCTTGTGGGTCACAGTGTGAATGACATGTGCAAATTAAATTACTATTCCCTCTGTGGAAGTAAAGGCATTGGGAAGAGTTCTGGCCTTCAACTTCTGCCTGATGAGCTCCTGTTCTGTGAAAGTCTTCTGGAAGGAAGGAAGCTATTATTACTCTGTCCTTAAACTCTTAATGACTGACTGTTTGTAACAATTAGATGAAAGTGTGAGGTCATGCAAGGGAAAACGGTTGTCTCACATAAGTGATAGCTAAATAGTTGCTGGTGGCTAGCAACCTGACTCATATGCTGATCCAGTTGGAACAGATGAACCAAAATAGGCTAGGTGTTGTTGTTGTTTAGCCGTTTAGTCATGTCCGACTCTTCGTGACCCCATGGACCAGAGCATGCCAGGCACTCCTGTCTTTCACTGCCTCCCACAGTTTGGTCAAACTCATGCTGGTAGCTTCAAGAACACTGTCCAACCATCTCATCCTCTGTCGTCCCCTTCTCCTTGTGCCCTCAATCTTTCCCAACATCAGGGTCTTTTCCAAGGAGTCTTCTCTTCTCATGAGGTGGTCAAAGTATTGGAGCCTCAGCTTTACGATCTGTCCTTCCAGTGAGCACTCAGGGCTGATTTCCTTAAGAATGGATAGGTTTGATCTTCTTGCAGTCCATGGGACTCTCAAGAGTCTCCTCCAGCACCATAATTCAAAAGAATCAATTCTTCGGCAATCAGCCTTCTTTATGGTCCAGCTCTCACTTCCATACATATAGGCTAGGTAATCTGCATTAAAATATCCCAGACCCTTTCCTGGAAAAGTCAACTTTACAATGATTTACCTGTCTCAGTGCTTGTTTGTTGAGATCTGTACCAGTTAAATAGGTTATTGTTAAGTGTACCAATTAGCTAGGTAGCCAAGTTGTGCATGACCTAGAAGCCCAATAATTTTGACCCAGCATCCTCTGTGATGTGGCAGAGGAGGGAAAAATATGAAGTTGTGCATCAATTTTTACTGCTGACAATTCTAGAAGCTCCTAGGTAGCATCTGGGCTATCATGAAATTGCTGGTAGGTAGATGTGGCATGTGAAATATAGAGGCATGACCCAATAGTGCAGCTGTTGACAGATTCTGTTTTCTGGTGGATGGAAGGTGCAGAGAAGCTGGCTAGAAAGGACACGCAGGGGCAGTTGCTGAAGATTACTATTAGAACTGCTGTCAATAATTCCATAGAAGTTTAGACAGTGCCCAGAACCCCCAGTACTTTGACATAGCTTGTGAGAGGATTTAGAGATAGCCAGTTGTCGTAATCTCTTATGAACAGGGAAGACTAAAGAGCTTCTTTAGAAACTACAACCTCTTTTGAGGAGATCCTGCCAAATATGGGGAAGTGGCAGGGGGCAGCAAGGCAGCAGAAGGCAGAGCAGGCTAGGAGCTCATAAACTTTCTTTCTTGATGCTTTAGGTCAGAAACCAGCAGCTTTACTGCAAGCCCTGTTAAGTGTAGCAGGAAATGATGCATGGAGCATGTTATTTTTTATCAAAGAGTGGCATCACCCCTCTCTCCTTGACTCTAAATGACTTTCTCCATCATGTCCTGCATGGAGTCATGGGGTTATATTTGTAGCCAACATGAAATGTCTCACACAAGGAATATTTACATGTTAATCTCCCCACCCCCCTGCCTGAATAATTGCTCCATCTCTGATAGCAAACATGTTGGGAAGAGCAAGGGTACTCTTGCAGGCTATTGGTTCACCAATTAAAGCAAGCACTGTCTCAACTGAGGAATAACTCATATCAAAAAAGTTTAGATTGCTAAATTACCATACCTTCAAAATTGTGCATCCCTGAAGGAAAGTCAGCACAATATGCCTTTGATGCTTTATTTTATTTCATTTTGCATAGAGTGCAGCTTCTGTGGTTGCTGGAGACTCAGATGCAGATGCTTCACAGATTGCTGCAAATAAAGGAAATTGGACAGGCAGCTTTGCTGCTGAATGCTACAAAATGAGCAGTGAACTGTTGGTCCTTCAATTGGACATCATATGTCAAGGTCCAGTGGGTTCCGGGGGATGATGGACAAACCTTCCACCACTATTTGAGACACACATGTCAGTAATTTTCAACCAAACCTAATGGAGTGGTTTCTGTTTTTCCCCCAGTAAGCATTTATTCAGTGCTCTGCAGTCTCCCTGGCTGCTGGTGCTTCCTCGTCTAAAAAAGCCCCATGCCTCATGTCTTCCCCCTGGGCTTTGATTGAAACCTGGACACCCAGGAAGTCTGCAAAGTGCTGATGATTTGTAGAATGAAAGAGGCTATACAGTGGTACCTCGGGTTAAGTACTTAATTCATTCCGGAGGTCTGTTCTTAACCTGAAATTGTTCTTAACCTGAAGCAACACTTTAGCTAATGGGGCCTCCTCCTGCTGCTGCACTGCTGGAGCACGATTTCTGTTCTCATCCTGAAGCAAAGTTCTTAACCTGAGGTACTGTTTCTGGGTTAGCGGAGTCTGTAACCTGAAGCGTATGTAACCCGAGGTACCGCTGTAGTCACAAACAGTCCATGGACCCTTGAAAAGTAAAGTTTTCATTTTCAAATGCAAATTCCTATCTAATTACTTGATGTGAAATTGTTGAGAGGGCATGCAAGACAGGGCACAGCACTAGTTCTATGTGAACACCATTTTTATTCACCCAGGACTTTTAGACTGTTGAGCATGTATTCATAATCTACCTTAAATCTGAGGTTAAGGATAACCCAGAACGAAGTGGTTTGGAGGGCTTACTGGATTCCATCCAGGCTGTACCAAAAGGGCATGAGAACAGGAGCTATCTTTTTGAGACGTAACACTGATGAGGGCACATTAATTCACATGACCTGATCCTGCCCAGTAATGCAACCCTTATGCAGAAGTATGCAGATACTTAAACAGGATTGCCTTTATCCTCGAAACAAAATTGGGGAGTTTAACATTTGGGGATGTTACCATGTCAAAGCATGCTTCATCGACTAGAAACATGAAAAGGCACCATTGCTCCTAAACTTGACTGTTGGATTTGAGGACATTTCTGTCCTTACACTCAGGGACAAAGCAATTTATGATTGCAAGATGAAGCCATACACTACCTACTTTTCACTTGCTGGGATGCAGAGGCGCAGTCTTGCACCCAGTATTGAGGGGCCCCAGTATTGCACACACTGCTCACCTGTGACATCATGCACACACCATGTGTTGCACACCCATCGAATTTCTTTTTAAGGAGGTGGTAACATAATGCTCAGCCTTGGTTTTGCAAACCTTAAAGTTGCCTCTTCCTCTTCTAAACCAACTTGCCCTTCTCGGCTCACCTAAACCAGTGCCAAGCATCTGTTCAGTGTGTAACCATCCAGAGCTCCTCTCTCTTTGTGTGTGTTTAAATCTAGATCTGTTCTGCTCAAATGGTGCTTTGTCACTGACTTCATTGGGATATCGATCCTGTTCAAAATCTGGTTCCACTTATTTTAAAGTGTATGGCTTTATATATCTACTGAGGGAAGTGGGACTTTGCTATTGCTCTTCACTAACGGCTGCACTTGCAGAATTCCTTCTCCATTTTGAAGCTGAAAGCAGAAGACAAAACAGTCTCAGCTTCGTTTGCTAGGTGGAAGCCATTTGGATGAAGTTCAATTATTTATCTTGCCATTACAGTGGTTGTTTGGGCCAAAACAATGTGTTCTCTGGCCAATGTACAAAAGCCTCCCTTCCTTTGTAAATTCCCTTTAAGGGCAAAGCATATTTACCGTATTTCTCTGTTGGAGAGGCAGGGCAGAGTTGGAGCTATGTTGTCTTCCATTAGGGCTATTCGCAACAACAGCATTCTTCGTCTTTATACAATTTGAACCAAATGTCTCTATGTGTGTGTGTGTGTGTGAGAGAGAGAGAGAGAGAGAGAGAGAGAGAGAGAGAGACATATATTTGCATGGCAAAGGTATTTTAGGGGCAAGGAAATCTTAGAATGCTTTCCTGAGATAAAGTGTTGCAGATAATGTCCAATGTCCTTTCCAGCTACTGAAAAAAGAATCTCTACTTTCAGTGAAGTCAGCAGGGCTTGAGGGATCCTGTGTTAACTCCCGAGTCTGTCAGGGACATTTCGCCTTGGCAGTTCTTTTCAGAGTGTCATGCGAGAAGTTTTCAGAACGCCGCCAGTGTTGGTGGTACGAGAGAAAACAAGGACAAATACCAACTTTGTTAATGTTGTGGTTCTTCCTTGGTAGTCACTGGGAATGTCTGCATAGCTTGGCAAAGACCTTTTGCTTTCTTTTCCATTCTTTATTGCCAGACGCCATTGCATTTCAGTACTTCACTCAGTGGGAGTACAGTGAACCCACTCTTCTGCAAGTCTTCAGAGCAAGCAAGCAAGCAAGTCCTCCAGACTACAGTTCCAATCATCTCCAACCAGTGGTCATGCTGTGTGAGGGTGAAAGGAGTTTTATTCCTGCTCCTGGTGATACACAGGCAGAGAGGCTAAGGCTTAGCCAGGGCCTGTACCAGAACCACAATCCAATTTGCAACACCGGGACAGCACTAGAAGCAGAGTCTATGCCATTACTTTCTTATAAGGAAGCAAATAGCTGCCATTCACATTCTTGTGGGGAACTAAAATACTGTGTGTAGGGAAAACATATTGGGTGATTTGGCCACCAGAGAGAGGGATATACTGAAGGGAGCAATATTCCTCTTGAAAGCACTTCCAGTATTTGGAAGAATGGCCATTATTGCCCCATCTGTACAGTACACTTAAAGCAGTATCATGCCACTTTAAATAGTCATGGCTTCCGCCAAAGTTTTCTGGCAACTGTACTTTGTTAAGGATGCTGAGAGTTATTAGGATACCTCCTCCATTCTGCTCATGGAGCTACAATTCTCAGAGTATTTTAACAATCCCTCTTCCCAGGGAACTGGAAATTATACTTCCGTGAGGGGAATGGAGGTCTCCTAGCAACTCTCAGCACCATTAACAACAGTTTTCAGGATTCTGTGGGGGAAACTAACTGGTTAAAGTGGTATCCCAGTGTTTTAAATGTATAGTGAGGATGGAGCCTATGTTTCCAAAGTGGGAGGTGGGAAGGAAGCAATGCAGAGAATTTCTGCACACAAACATGCCAGTCCCAAATGCTTCTGCCTGATGGAGGAAGTTGTCCCTTGTCTTCCAACTCAGGGTCTGGAGGCTGTGGTTAGTTTGGGTCATCAGCAATGGTGCGGTTAGGTAATTTAATGATGTGGACTTAATGGTTGTATGGAGGTGGGGGAGAGGGCTTCTCAGATATTAATGTATATTGCTTCAAAATGTGGAAAGCTAGTTCTGCTGCTTTGGGGGGCCTTTCCTGATGATTTTGCTGAGAGAGCCCCAATGGTCCATCTCTGACCACACCACTGGGCATCAGGTCCAGATTTGGAAGAAATAGGACTGTCCTTTGCTGTGTCCATGTTAGTGGCTGAATGGCCATGTGAGAGTGGGAGAAGAACTTTTCACCCATTTCTTTTTGCCTTTCCATTAACCAATGAGGCGGCTGCCATTGCAAGGGATGGTTATAGGGGTACTGTAAGTACAGATTTTCTGCTTAGTTACTGGAAAGAGACTGTGTGGTTGAGAGTGATGGAGTTGGGTAAGGAAGGACAGTAACTTTCCGTTCCTCCAACAGCCACCCGCAAAACGTGACTGTCCTTTAGAGAGTTCCTTAATGAAGACAATTTTTGTAAGATCAAACCAGAACTGCAATCAACATTTTTGTTGGTCCCCAAAATAGAAGCTTCCATAATTCAGCACAACCCTTTTAGAGGTCTAGCTATAGTGCCAAAACAATATTTGATACCTTGGTGTTGCAAACAATCAGGTTACTACAATCAGCAACAATTTGCTACATGATGAAGAGCTGTGGGAATTATTTTTTGTAATCAACCAGCAAGATCTCTTGTATGGCGAACGGGTGAGCATATTCAGCTTGTTTTCCACATGTAGTGTTGTACCTGAGTGTTTTTGGAATAGGTATTGGGGGGGGGGGTGTTGCTCCTCTGTTTCCATGGATGACCAGCCAGGGATGTGCTTTAGCCTCTGCTAGAATCCAGCCTTTGCTGCTGTTGCTGCAGCTCCCTGGAATTAATGACCAGCCCAAATCAGGCAGGTGTCTGGTGTGATGATGTTTAGGCAACTACTGAAGACATTTTTGTTTTGTAAGGTATTGCCTGAGGTGTAACCTAGTCATTTAATCAATTTAATATCTGATGAAATAATGTTGAATTTTCAAGAAACCTTTTGGTTTAATATGCTGTGTGAAGGGCTTTCCTTGTTTACCCGAGCTCCAGGAAATTTCCCGGAAATTGCAGCTGTGCCCTTAATGAGTGCATTATTTAGGCAATATTTAAATGGTATGGTATCCTATCCTGTGATTAGCTCCACCTTCACCACTACTATGAAGCTGTATTTGGAGTTCATGCCAGAGTGGTGGACCCAAGTTCCAAATTTGTCTGTTCACTGAAAAAAAAACTCATGGAGTCTGTTCAACTGAAGCTACCATTGCACATTACAAATACCCAACTGGTGACCAGTACCATCCACGTAAAATGATAAGAGTTGGATGGGACTTCGAAGGTCATCTAGGTCAACCCCCTGCCACAGGTAAGTATTGTAAAGCATCTTCTTGTAGCAAAGTAAGTGAGAGAATGGACATGATGGAGACCAATGTTTCACTGGTGCCAGCACAATGCTGAACATGAATATATTGCAATGTCAGGCAGACATTTTTCACTCCAGATTCAGAGCATCATTGTGGCAATCATTTCATGTGTCAGGGCCCAGCTCAACGATATGTACACCATGAACAAAAATTAGCTTCAAACATGTGCAGAGTGGAATTTCCTCTAAAATGAGTCACCATTAACACTTTCTAGATTAGGTTTTCAGATCAGGTTCTCAGAGCATCAACCCTTTTTTTAAAAAATGACAAATTGAAAGAGCAGTCATACAACTGAAGAATAGAAACCCAAATCTGTTTCGTTTCTCATACCTCGTCCTAGAATTCATTCCTCCCAAAGTTCCATAGCCCTTTCCAAAATTTTGTTTCTCCTTTCCTACTGAAGTTGATTTTGTGATGGCAATCTGGATTACAGTGAGAGGTTAGGAAGAGAAATACTAAAATACATGCAATTGTTCAGCATTCTTTATATACATCATTTTAGCTAATTATTTCAAATGTAAGACTTTTTACTAAGCAGCCAGTGACCCAAACTAACACTGCTAACTTTTGGGATTATATTGCTTTTCTCTCCCTCCTGAGGCTTGGGAGCATCACTAGATATTCCTGTCAGTTGCTAGAGCAGGTGTGGGAAACCTTTGGTCTTCCAGAAGTTATTAAACTGCAACTCCTCTCAGCCCTAACAAGCATGGCCAATAGCCAAGGATGATGGGAATTGTAGTTCATCAATGTCTGGAGGGCAAAAGTCCAATGCTCTTCTTGGCTTGTGTGAGTGGCTATTGGGATCTAGGTCTTGAGTTAAGTCTAGCTTTAGCTAAAGTAAAAAGCTTGCTTACCACCTCTCCTATCCCTCCCTCCCTGTAATCCCTATCTAACCTATTTCAGCTGTTTAGGAAGAGAGTGTGTATGTATGTATGTATGTATGTATGTATGTGTGTGTCTGTGTGTGTGTGTATATATATATATATGAATTAAACAAAGGAGCAATGAATGGTTCTATCGCCATTTAAAACTCATTTGTGCTAGATTGTGTAGTTGCTTTCAAGGGTGATTGTAAGCATCAGAAATAAAGGAAGGCAGCTCTTATTAACTAGAGTTTGGAAACAGGAAAAGAAAATTGATAGAAACAGGCCCCTAGTAAGTCAGTTGAATTGGAATTGGGAAGGGAAGGAGATACTGCAAATTACTTGGCTGCAGGGGTGTAGTGTGTAGAGGGCCGGGGGGGGCAGTAGCCCCAGATGCATGATATTGAGGGAGTGTGAACTATGTGCCCCCATGCAGGGATTTCTGTCCTGCCTGCCACCTGGGATCTCTGGGACACAGAGCCTAGCCTGGCCTTGCCGCTGTGTCCCCAGCCCCCTCTCTGAATGGCTGCCCAGCCAACGTTGGTATGTGACCGCCATACTCCATGCCCTGTGCCTGTGCAGCGGGTTTTGTTCACCCCCCATGCCCAGTCCCTGGTCCCACCTGGTGAGAACACGGACACAGGGGTCCTGGGCACCAACAAAGGATGCAACACCACTGCTTGGTTGGAGAGCTGCATTGCAAAATTCAGAAATGTGTGAAATTCAAAGGATGCTTGCGATTCAGTTCACACATGGTTTTGGAAAGTGTGAGTTAAGTCCATTCACCTTCAAATGCCATCTGATTTTCTTCCCAAACCCTCGTTGACACCCTCCATGCAGTTTCCACCTCCTAGTCATGGAAGATTTGAGCTTCTTCTAGAAAATGTCTCCATCTTCCTAGGGAAGCCTTGCTTGCTTGCCCCTTACTGAAGTTGAAATTGCTAATTGGGTGGAGCAATTGTGTGAGTTTGGGGTAACCAGGTTTCTTCTAATCAGAATTTCTTAACTGAAACAGGATTTTCTTATGAGTGGGTCTGCAAAGGGAAATATTGTGCCTAAGGCGTCATCCCCACTAAGATTTTATTTGCGGTTCACTGAAGCACCATCTTTTTTATAGCTCACAGGAAGTAATGAGTTATAACTGAGGGTGCTGGGGCTTTTTTTAAAATGCAGCTTCTGTGAATGCAGTAAATGCTCATACTATACTTCCCCTTCAGGCAGTACAGCTAAGTTTCTTCTCTTCTCTGAAGCTGGTGTAGCCAAAAGGTTAAAGGAATATGCTGCCAGGACTCCTACTGACACCATGAGTTTTAGAGGGAAAGCATTTAAAAGGGAGGCCAGTGAACTCTGGAGGAGAAAAAGGACGATTAGGCGAGTAAATCAAGCAGAAATCCACAGGTTGAGCTGCGTATGTATTATATATATATATATCTTTCCTCTTCTTTTGTCTAGTTCTTTTCTCATGCAAGTTCCCCATTCTACGGATAGGGAAGAGAGCAGAATTTGAGCTAGTTAATATCTGTGTACAAAGCCAATTGATAAAGTTGGAGGTTGCATTTCTAGTCAAACAGCATATCATGATTCTAACCCTGTCTGAATGTTATGGAACAAAATTAGTTTGAATCTAGTTTTTAATATCATCTTGGGCTTAAAATTACTCATTTTCCTGTTCCTTCAAGGAAAAAGAAAGAGGGAACTAATAATCTAGATTGGTCTGGCTTTAGACAATATGGGGGGAAATTAGTAGTATTATTAATTCAGACTGTTGCCTTGCTTGTGTTTATGACATGGAAATGCTAATCTGTCAAAGGAGGTAAATGTTGCATTACAAGAGTACAATTTTAATCTTGGTTATTAGCCAGGCAATTGGCCAAGCAGACTGATTTTCACAATGTTACATCTTCCACCTGGATACACAATAGATTTAAAACACCATTCCTTCCTAATATACATCCTTTGAAAACTGAGGCCTTTGGAAAGTGCTGCTCCTTTATCCCCTGTTGTGTGCGTTCATCATGCTTGTTTTTAATTCAAGACCTGGCACAGAATTTTGCATCTTTAAAGTGTTTCTGCTTTCACGGTTTCTTTGCAAAAGGAAGATCCAATTACTTAAGCCTGTCAAGAGAAGCTCCAGAAAGCGCAGGCATTTGGTAATAGTCTCTAGGTCAAACCAGAAAAGATTTTGAGGACTGGGGATTAGATCTCCCCTCTTTGTCATTTTTGTTTAAAAAAAGCAGCCACAGAGACAGCTCCTCCCCAGTTTGGTTGGCATGATGACACTGGCAATAGTTAACCCTTTCTCCATGCAATTTTCCTGATGCAAATCTCCCCCCAGTTGCTCTTTCTACCATTAGGGAAGCATAGTTTCCCCTAATGGGAAAGGAGATAAATGCTGAGGCAATGACGGGGTGGTGGTGGCATTAAACCCTCTCCTAAAGTGCTGTGGCAGGTTCAGGAGGGTTGAACAAGATAGTGTCAGAAATTAAAGAGACAGTATGTTCACTTGAAGAATACATGTTTTTTTCTCATGTCCAGTCCCAGGAATCCCATGTTAAATCTTTGGCTTGTTCCATCAAAGAGACTGGGTGAAAGATGATGGAGAAAATATCTGCCAGAGATTCTTGAGAACCACTGTCACTCAGAGTAGATAATTGTAAGGTAGATGGGCATCATAAGCAGATCTGGTATGGCAGTTTCCTCTGTCCCTATGCTACATCTCCTTTGACCTTTCAGATATGCAAGGATTGTTGGGGGCATAGTTAGAGGTCTGTACAATTGTGGCCAGGAATTGAGACTTTGTGGCCCTCAACAGATCATTTCCTCTCTCCCGTGATTACTATTCTATTTGCTTATTCTGAATAGAATTTTGAATCTTTGACAAGATACATATTGTATTCTGGTCTCAGAATATGGTGAGCCTTGGTTCAGGACTTGGGTTTCTAGACAGAATATTAAGATGTTTTTTTTGGAGCTGATGACCTACTGCCCTGCTTCGAAATGTCTCTTCATTTTCATCCGGAAGATTTGAAAAATAAATAGTGGTGTATGTTTTGGTCGACCTTATTTGATCAGTCTTGTTTTGTCAATCTTATCAGGTCAGTGTACGATTTGGGACATCTCATCTGCCTCATTCTTATTGTGGAAATATCTCACTGCCAATTAACTAGCATTCTGGATCAATCTAATTTAATGCAGCAAAATGGAACTCATTTGTAGCTTCTAGTTTAATGTTGCAAATAGTGGTTTTTGGAGAGTTTTTGGAAGAAACAGGGCACCCTGATCTAGCAGGGAAGGTCTCTGTGTGGAAGATGACTAAAACATGCAGGTGTGCAGCCTTGTTTGCATCAGAATACTTATCAATCCCCACTGAATTGGCTGGGTGGATACCTTAATTCAGAATGTGTGTTTCCTTCCAGAGCTGCTAGTTTGAAAGTACATATACAGGATTCATTTATTTGCCAAAAATGCATATACTGCCAAACTTAAGGGGGTGTGTGGATAACATGGCAGTCGACAGCATGAAATCAACAATATAAATATATTCACAAAACAAGTTAAAAATACACAAATCAGAAGATCAGATTAATACATCAGTATGACTGGATCACCTCTCAGTGAGTGAACACTGGGTTACACAGGGGTAGGACTGCACCAAGAATAATATTTTGTATGTGTGGTATGTGTGTGTGTGTGTGTGTGAAAGCCACATCCTGATTTAAAAACAAAATATTGGAGCATTAAAATAAAATTGTTGCTTTTAATAACATTTTTGGTTCTGATTTCATATGCAACATGAGCTGAGCTGTTGTAAACTGTGGCTGCTTAAAACAGGAAGGCACTACTCCCTGCATCTTTGAGTTTGGATTAAAGTAAGTTGCAGTCACTGTGGCCTGCTGTCCTGTTCAGGCATTTCTCAGTGGTTTCTTTTGCCTTCAGAAAAGTGCTTGAAACATGAATTCCCTTGACTTCACTTCTGCAGTTCATAACCTATGCCTTCCCACCCAATATTTCACAACTGGAGCACACTAAATACTTGTCCCAAAGGCATTTCTGCTGTCAGTATACAGTGAGTCTTCCACCCTCCCCAGAACAGCTGCAGTTTTCCTCATTGTATTCTGTAAGGCCAGGATGCACTGACCAGCCACAGTGAAGGTGACTATGACTTTTACCATACAATGCATACATAATTCAGAATCGTTCCCTAGTTTTGTTGAAATCAGTTTTATAATATTACTGTGTCATAACGTCTAATAAATCATCCCTCATTCATTTCTGCCACTTTGTGGTGAACTGTTACTGGGTTCTTCTTTCATTAACAGTAATGAAAACTGTTGATTTGAGGCAAGGGTCACCAATCTTTTCAGGCTAAGAAGATGGCATGGGCGCCAGTGGCTGCTGTGGTGGGCCAGGTGTGGAATAACCCAAATTACTGCCACAACTGGAAGTGCATAAAAAGAGACAGAATCACAGAATGGTCCAGGCATGCTGCCCCATCAACCCACTAGCCCCCACCCATCAATGGGGGAAAGGCACTCAAATTGGCTACTGCCATGTTTGCTTATAGAGAGAAGCTCTTTGCACCTCTCCTGTGTTCAGAATAGATTGCAGGATGAGTATCCTAGCATCTAATGTTTACGGGGGCGGGTTCACTGTAAGCTAGTGATTACCAAACGTGGCCCTCCATCTGTTTTGGGACTACAACTCCCATCATCCCTAGCTAGCAGGACCAGTGGTCAGGGATGATGGGAACTGTAGTCCTAATACAACTGGAGGGCCAAGTTTGGCCATCACTACTTTAAGCAGATGTTAGTGATGATGGCATTAAATTATGAACTGGTTGCAACTTGCAACTACAACTATTTTTCTTTATTGTAGTATGCATTTAAATCTATTTGCACTTGGAACTCCCTCCCCCCTTTTTAAAAACTTTTGCTGTGAAATGTTCCTATCACTTCCACTTATTCTCATGTGATGTGACAATTGCATATTCAGTTTAGCTCTACCATCCCTGCAGTTTCCCTACAGTCTTCTATCAAATTCAGGTTGTCAGAAATAATTCTAAGTTTCAGGAAGCATTCATATGATCTCAAAATTCACCAGGCAGTTTTAGGGCAATCTTATCCGGGTGCTCTTACAGAATATTCACTGTGCCAGGACACAGGATTATAATAGGCAGCCACAATTCTATGATTCTATGAATCCTTACAACAGTCTGTCTTTATATCACACCCTTGAATACTCTGGCAGGATTTTAACTATACTTCAATATTTTCTCAATGTTCCAGCATTATGGTTCAAAGCCTGCCAAATCCTTGTGGTATTTGGCCCATAAAACACAGTAGGGTGAAAAGAAGGCGCTTTCTCCACTCTGTGCCTCCATGTTAGGTTACCTCTGTGTTAGAACTGCCATATTTTCACTTCTTGGTGACAAGCTAAATTTTAAGGATGTGATCTAGCCGCAGTCTACACAACCACAAAGGGCCTAGAACGGAAATGAAAATATATTCAGCTGTGCTCCTGTTTTAAAGGGCCTCCTTTAAAGGTCCAGCAAGTGGGCCCATGCTACTGCTCAAAGGTCCTGTTCTCCACCCCCACCCAACCATAGCCTAAATGTACACACCACAGAGAAGCAAACTGAAACAACCAAAGGTCATAGAGACTAACCATGTTCATTGGCACAAGCTTTTGTGGTCTAGAGTCCACTTCGTTAGATATTCATCAGAACACCAGAAGGTGCCTGTTGAAGTGGATTTTAGCCCACAAACATTTATGCTGCAATAAAGTGTGTTGGTCATTAAAGTACGCTTTTGTTGCTTTTGCTGCAACAGACTAGCCTGGATACAGTACTGGAAAAAGCAAACTGAGTGGTTAAATGTCTCCATAGGAAGCCACGCTTAACTAAGCAGCAGGCTTTTTCCTCTTGAACGGGCCATTTATGGAGGGTTTGTTTTGTATTGTACAGCTGGCTGTTTGGCTGATCTTGAAAATGCTGAGTAGATCAAGTTTATTGCATTTATGGGTGGGGCTTTAAGTGATTTGTCTTCCAGCTATCTCATCATGATTTTGCTAGAAGTTTCTTATGAAATCGGGCTCTGTGTAGTAAAATACACCTTGTTTCTGTTTTACTTTCTCTCGGTCTCTTCTTTTTCATTGGGCGCATGGGCAGACTGAAGCATGAGTGTTCCCTGCAGGGTCATAGTGTGTCAGATTGACTGTGTTCTTCCATCCTGCGCCCAGTTAACTTCACATGTGAGACTTATTTCTGAGTCATGCTATAAAAAACCTATGCTCTCTCTAAATACAAGGGCGCCAGAATATGAGAAAAGCTTGGCTGTGTCAGAGGAAAGGTCCATCTAGTCCAGTTTCCTGCTTCCCACACTGTCCAACCCTATTTTTCTGGGAATCCCAGAACCAGTGCATAAAGACAATAACCCTACCTAGCTGTTGCTCCCCTACAACTGGTATGAGGATTATGGATCATTATACAATACAGCAGTAGTAGCCCTTGAAAGACCCACTATCCGTGAATTTGTCTAATCTCTTTTAAAGCCACCTAAGCTAGTGGCCATCATCACATGATGTGGCAACAAATTCCATCATGGCTTTTCATCACATAAGTAGTCACAACAGATAGCCTCCAGCTGCCTCCCTCCAACCAGCTGCTCTCCTTTTTCCTACATTTTGCATGGACAGGAATGTTGGTCAGCAGACTTCTACCACACAACGTCCATTCTGAATTTGTAAGGAGTTGCGCTTTCTGTGTGGCAGCAGCTACACTCTGCAACTCCCTGCCCATTGACATTAGGCAGGTGCCTTTGCTGCACTGTTTTTGATGTCTGCTAAAAATATTTTTATTTGGGCAAGCCTACCCAAATTTGTAAAGCTGACACGCATTTTAATATGTGTTAATATATTACATTGTGGCTCTGCTCTCTCCTTATGGAACACATTGCCCATTGAAGCTAGACAAGCTCTGAAATTATACGCATTTTGGGAGATGCTAAAAAGAACCTTCTGTTTGTTCAGGCCTTCCCAATAGGATGAGTTGACTTGCGGTCAATATCAGATTTAGGAACGTAGGAAGATACCTTATATTGAGTCAGACTGTTGGGCCATCTGGGCCAGTTTTGTCTACACTGAATGACAGCAGTTGTCCATGGTTTCAGGCAAGAATCTCTCCCATAGCTACCTGGAGATGCCAAAGATTTAACCTGGGACCTTCTGCATGCAAAGCTTCTGTCTCCCTTTTAGAACACTGTTTTATTGTATTTTAATGCTGTGCATCCCCTATGATGTTTTTAATCTTTAGCAGTCAATAAATGTTCCAAATAAACACAAAGGAATAATAGCTGGCTTTCAAATTAAGGGGGGGGGCTGTTTGACCCCATTGACCATGGCTCCTGATTGTTTGCATGCTTAGATCTGTGTCTTCATTGAGTTCAAATATTCAGAGAAGGCAGGTGAAGGCGGCAGAGGGGGGAAAGTGGCAGGCAGCTAGAGGAGTTGATGAAAAGAAAGGGTAAGAGACAGAACACAGGAAATGAAAGGTGAGAGGAAAATGAAGGCAAGTGAGGCAAAGACAATGGATAGTAACTAAAGGAGTTACAGACAGCTGGAGGGAGGGGAGGAAAGTGTTGGATGAGTTGAACAAAGACAATAAAGAGAATGCTGAAGCCTTGAACTTTGAAAATGGGTCCTAAGTTGCAAGTTAGGGATTAAAGGTGGGTCCCTGACCTGACCTATGACCTGTTTCAAAAAACTCCATTTATAACTGTGATTTCCTCCCGTTCCTTTCCCTTGTTTATCACCCGATGAAAATGTCAACTTTAAGATGGCTTCTGGATCAACCAGTCTCCTGCCACCTCTCACTATCCTACTCCCCAGCAGTCCCATGTAGGAAGCTTTGAGGACTGTGGCCAACAAGGCAATTTGCCCTTCTATGGCTACCACACAGGGAATAGAACATAATAGTTACAATGCAGCATGAGGTTTAACATGCACTCAAATGACAGATTGTGCTCACTGGTGCTTTCCTGTTTGATTCCTATTCAGCAGTTGTGGGCTTTCAAGACAGGCTTTTAATTTAGGTGTTAAAAAGCAGTTCAGAGGTTCTGCACAAAACCTGTAGGATAGTAATGTGATAGAAAAAGCTCTAGTGTGCACTCATCATGCAAAATGTGCCCCCAAAGGTTATAGTCAACTTGCATTGCATCTGAAGGTGCGATTTAACTTGCATTGCATCTGAATGTGCTGTTTTGCCCCATTGCTCCAAAGAAGAGCTCTCTGAGTCTGGTCAAATTTTGGGACCTCAGGCAAGCTATGGATGCACTGTGTCTGCTTCTATGAAATCAATTATGAGGATATTTTTAGTCATCATTGCTGGAAGAGCCACAGAGCTGTGACTGAAACATACAATGAGAAGTTGTAGGTGGGACTTGATTTAATCATTAACAAGCTACATAACATTGAAGCCAGTGCATATATAACAGCTGTGAATTGTAGGGGGAATTCTCTTTGGTTCTGGCACTAGCTCAGACCCAGGTGCGTGTTAACGATAGCTTGTCTATTGAGAATGAATATGGAAGGCTCCATTTTGCAGCCTAGTGAATAAATAGTCTGTAGAAATTGGGTGTAATAGTAGGAGCTTGCTGGTGAGTGCCTCTTTTTATAGTCACATCATCTGCATCTCGCTAACGTAATTCATTACTCATTTAAGCTAGCAAATATCAAAACAGCATTATCAAAATCCAATCCTGCATCATTCAGCCTTGGCACAGAGATTGCCTAATTGGTTCATTTCCAGGAGAGCCAGACAAGTTAAATTCAGGCGAGACAATCCTGAGACTGTTGGAGCTTTAAATTAGAATAAGCTCCATTACAAATCTCCCAGCATACATTGCTAGAAAGAAATGCACTAATTCAAACGCTGTAAGACTTTCCTGACTGCTTTTTATCCCAAGGATCTTGCTGCGGAGATAAAATGGTAGCAAAAATTATCAGGATTTTCCATCTCAAACGCAGAGAAAACCTCTCAAAATGCAAGGAGAAGGGAAGTGAATTGCAGAGCTTTGTTTGCCAAATCACAACCAATTTTCTCTGCAAAGAATGAAATCAGCACTACTCAGACTGCATATCCTGAACTTTAGAACTCTGGATTATTTAGGGTCCTGCAACTGGGAGCATAGGGAGGAGTTCAGATATCGATCCCCCACTTCATTTCTGAAACAAAATTCAGGGGTTCCCAAACGGTGGCCTGTAAGTTTCATTCTGGTGGTCTGTGGTGTCTGGTTGTCTGTGGTGTCTGTGGATTTGTGGTTGTAGATGAGAGACAGCCCATCATGTTGATTTTAATTGCATTTTTAATTGCTTCTTTTATTTCTTATGTTGTATTTTATTGTACTATAGTTTGAACTCTGTGGAATCACAATTCCTACAATAGGCAGAAAAATCATTAAGTGAGCCCACCAAGACCTGCAGCAATTTTCAAGTGGTCCATGAAGTGGGTGGGGGCAAGTCTGGGAATCACTAGCCCCGTTCTCTCCCCCCCCCATCCATATGTTGAGAAAGAGAAATTGCATTATGTAGGGCTTCCATGCAATTGGTCATCAACATCATGAATTCAGCCCCCTCTTTCTCTGAAGTACATGAACAAGCACCACATCACACAGCAGCCATCTTGAAACTATTTGTGAGCTTTGCGCTATCAAATTGCCCTTTAAAGTTAGTTGGACTAAGTGTGCAAAGCTATTCTCCACTTGCCTTGTGTTATAGTGCCATTTTTGCCAAGCTTCTGCCAAAGCATATAGAGCATATAGGATATTTTATTTACTTGGAAAGATTTATATGCCGCTTAATCCCCTACCTCCAAAAAAAAAAAAAATCTAAGTGGTTCATATAAAAGTATGAAATATTCTTGGATTGGTTTGGATCACTTAATACTAAAAATCACATTGGTTTAAAATGAATGAATCTATTTTCCTTAACTGTCCATTACTACAGTTCTGGTAAAATAATGCTTCGTAACAATATACTTATCTAAAGGAAGTAATATACTATGCAGCATTGGAATGGCTCTACAAGTTCCAGTTTGGAACTGTCCAGTACATGACTCTGGGGTTTTGGGGAAGCATAGCTGAACCAACACATGGGAAGTCTAACAATTGCCTCATTTCACAAGTTGTGATGGTGGTGGCACCAGTGTAATACCAGGGGGGTAGAATGTTTTTGCACTGGCAGTAGGGACACAGAACTCAAGGTTAAGGGAAAAAAATGGAAAACATAGACAAGATTCAGACAAAATGTGCTGTAGTAGTAAGAAATGTGAACCTCATAAACATGGAGTAACTTCAGTAAAACCAGTTTCTCTTTGCTGCATAAGCTAATACAATGACCATCCAAAATCAAGATTTCTGTACAGTTTGCACTTTCCCTGCTTGGCTTTCTATCCCGTTGCTTTCAAGTTTGTAATATAATACTGGCAACTTTTCTTTACTAATGCTCTTTGAGACAGCAACATCACGCTCAGAACACCCGCAGTAACCTTGATCTTAGAAGTTCTTAGAAGTCAGCTAAAACGCTAGGGACCATTCTAGTGTAACTGAATTGGTAGGATTTCACTATCTCCTTTATCAGATATCTTATTTGAATACTGTATTTGGAATAAGGCTTGCATACTCACCTCACATTACCTCTGTAAACTTCAGATAAATATTTGAAGAGCCTCAAAAGCCTTCTCTCTGTGTTTTTTGTTGTTCAAAGAATTTAGGTACCTGAATATCATTGTGTTCAGTCCTATAAAAACAAACTGTAGAGTGGATGTTTTGCTTGCTCGATAGACTTCTGTTTGTACAATGAAACTTCCCCCTCCTGCTGCAGCCCCCACCCCCATGCACCCCCCAAATCTGCTCCAGGGGTTGGGGTGGAAGAGAGGATGGGGAAGCTCTGTTAATGCAGTTTCAGTTGCATGCAAGTGGGATCATCTTTAAGGATGGTCCTGGATGCAAGCAGGCCCCCAAGCCGGTTCATCCCCCCCCCCCCCGGCATGGGCGGAGTAATGCCGTCATGCCAGGATGGCACCACGATCACCCTGGCTTCTTGGCCAATCACTTTTGTGTGGGGTGATCGTGGGGGGGATATAAAATGGCAGCATGATGCGTGTCAAGCACCTGCTTTGCACTGCCGAACACCCACCCACCCTTTATTTTAGATGTCCTCTGGCCTTGCTTTGGATTTTGGTTGGTCATCTGTCTTGGGACGGGTGCCAGGTAGGAATTTTTCCATTTGGCAGATTGGCACTGGCCACTTGTTTTTCACCTACCTCTTAGCAATCGTCACAACTTTGTATGGTTTGGAGGTTAGGCATTGGCTCATTGATTTGTGGAGGAGGAGAGGTCAGCCAAGGGTATTCAATTAAAGGAATCCAGGGCCTGGATCCTGTCCGAAGTCCGCTTGAGGGGCTAGGGCCATGCCAGGCCTCTGGGGACACGGAGGAGAGCTACAAGTGGGTTCCCCCAATGTATCTTCCTCTTTGGGTGGTTTACCCTTACTGACTTCCTGCAAAGGGGGCAGGAGTCCAATATAGTCCTTTGCCAATGCCTAAGCCAATACCGCTCACATTTCTGTAATCAATAAAGTTGTGGCCTAAAATTTTACCCAATATCCTTAAACCAAAATTCTGTGTAGGTGTGAATTTTATTCTAACGAGGGGCTGGTTTGGGGGCCTTACCACGCAATTGTTTTTTTAGATGAGATAAATACTTCACCCTTTGATTTCTGTGTGGTGGATCTGCATATATTATGGTTTGTCAAATATTTTCCCCAACTGTGGTTCCACATTGACTCATCACCTAGAGGACCACACATTTTGGCTGGCCTAGGTAGCTAAACCAAGCTGTATGGTTACCAGGCCCCTATGCCTTTCCTTCAGTCCAACTGTGTTCAGAACCAAGGCCTTAGTTGCTGACCTATTTGTGTGCCCCTCCAACAGGTCATAACAATCCCTTGTTCTCCTTTTCAAATCCAAAGGTTTGCCACCAAACAGTCAAGCCCAAGATGGAGAGGGTGTGGGGATCTTCTGCATTCATGTGCCCAGCCATCCCTAATGCAACATAGCAATGGGCATGATCACCATCACTCAGCTGACATGGACAGCAAAATCCTAGCTATGTATACTCAAAAGTAAACTCTGCCGAATTCAACGGGTTTTCCTTCCAGGTGAAAGAGAGTTAGGATTGTAGCCATAATCTTACATTTCAAACTCATTTGCCCACTCAGTGGGCTCTCCAGCTGGTGTGGGCGTGGGTGTGTGGCACATGAATTATTATTATTATTATTATTATTATTATTATTATTTATTACTTTGTATACTGCCCTTTATCGGTAGATCTCAGAGCAGTTCACAGCATAAAAATACAAGATATAAAAGACAAAATACATAATAAAAACAAGAATAACCCCTCCCCTACACACATTTTATTATTACATGAAGATTTACCTTTTATTTGACTACTTCTCCTGAGCACTTTTTTTTTAAAGGCTAATATTGCACTTCGGCAATAACAATGCTTTCACGATGGCTTATGAAGATATAGTCCAGCTTCTGACTGGCAATGGAATGGGGCTGACTGAAAAATACTTTAGCCTGACAGAGATCAGGATAAATGCCAAGTTAAATAGAGCAATAGTACTTTTTATTTCTATTTCTAGTAAGCCACATGAATTTAAAATGTGTCCAAGCATAAAAGAGTAATGTGGCGGGGGGGGGGGGAGTAAGTGTGCAGCTCAGGGAAACATTTGAAATTACAACAGGCTGTTCTGCAGCAAATTTACTGAGAATATTGCCCCATGAGCTGTGATAAGGCATTACTTATGTATATTTTTATTTTAAAGGACAAGTTCCTGAGCTAAATGTGTTGATGATGTGTGCAGGATGTGTAGGTTGATTTGATATTATTTCCACATGCTATAATTATCCACCACCCCTCCTTGAGCAAGCTAACTATCAGGGATTAATCAGGCTAATAATGAACATTTTGACCAGCCGATGATGCTTTTGTCTCGGTGTGTGCTTTTTCTCAGCACATCTTGCTGTGCATGAAAGCAGCAGATCTCATATTGTGCATATATTGTTTATATATTGAGGCTCCGGAGAAGATGTCAGGAGTGCTCTGATGGTGTTTCCTGCTTGGCAGGGAGTTGGACTTGATGCCCCTTGTGGTCTCTTCCAACTCTATGATTCTATGTCAGCTCAGCTTAATGTTGTTCTTGCGTCTTGTTTCTGTTTCATCAGCAGGAGAAACCCAAACTTCTAGAACCTTTGGATTATGAAACTGTCATTGGGGAGATTGAGAAGACTGTTGAAAACGACGGTCTCAAAGAACTCATCTTGTTCCCAGATGATGATTTTTCGGTAAGCGACAAATGAAGCCAGAGGTCACCCAACGCCATTTCCCCTCTAGAGCTCCTGGTTAAGCTGGACCAGTTCTTATTGCAGAAGAGAGCAATGTAGCTCTACATCAGAAAACTTTAAACCCAATGAGATATATACATGGATATTAGGGCAGGTCCATGGTTCTGCTTGTCCTGTTTCTAGAAAGCATAGGGTTGAGTATTTTTCCACTTGACTTGTGATTTCTAGGCATGGGTCCAAGCAGTTTTCCCCTTGTCCAGCTCCTTTCCTAGCAAAAACCTGTTCTTTAGCTTTAAAGCCAAATGCAGTTACCAAATGCACCCTTCATCTCTCACAGCAACTTCCCTGGTAAGTTGGGTGTTGCCACTTGAACACTTTCACACATCAATGTCCAAGACTCTCCCCCAGGGCTTCCCCAAGGGAAGGGGATACTGAGGAGCGTAGCTCATTGGGATCGCCTCTGGAAGAGTAATTTTAAGCACTGGTGTAGAACTGCCCCCACCAGACTTCCCTGCTGGTTAGACCCTCCAGGAGCCTTGGCCCACATCACTGTCAAACAATCCTCAGCCTTCCAGCCAGCTTTGGCACGTTCGCCAGGATGATCTCTGTCCACCTCCACAGCTTCAGAGTTGGATGGAAGACCAGTAGTTCGTCATGGTCACAAGAGGAAAGTGCCACACACACAGTGGCAAGCGTGGTTGAGCACTGGGTATAACCGCTCTTCCTATGGTGTGGTGTTTATCCACCCAGATTACATTTTGCCTGTACTTATTGCCATAGCCCAGTAATCCATAGTACTTAATGAGAAATAATTCTTCTCCTTCTGCTCCACCACATCCAGGAACAACCAAAGTTTCAGCTCGGTTCACTAGTTTTCATTTTTGTAGCATAATGACTTACAGATCTTGAAATGGAAGCATTTAAATTCAGGACAAACTAGAAGATTATTTGTTCCCGCAGTACTTACGCTAGGAAAATAAAACATCTCATAAGCTCACTCATTCACTGCCTACTGAATGGTATTGCACTTGAGAAATTAGTGTTAGAAAACTTTAGCACCGGTGTTAAAGTTGTGGGTTCTTTCCCACTACTGTGATATCAAATGTGAAAGAAGGGGATTCTTTTCTCAAAGCCTTGCTAGAAGGGTACAGGGTCCAACAATCTCAACACTTCTCTTAGAATGAACTGTCAGCTTTTTGAGATGGATCCTCTCTCTCTGGCAGGTTTGCTTCAATTTCCCCTCAAGTAAATTTTGGGATATACACACACACACACACACACACACACACACACACACACACACCTCCCCCACCTAACCAGGTAATCAAAAGCCTGTGGAGGGAAAGTAAAGAGCATTTCCATCTGTGGTAGGTCAATCCAACTCAAGGTCAAGATCCCATCCCATGCGTTTCATTCAAGCCATTTTGCAAATTAGTTCATTAAATATTTTGATTTGGGTGCTGAAATGTTATCACGAATGGTATAGGCTTTTGCTTCTTTCTGTACCAGAAGGCATTGAAAGTGGTGCATTTTAATAATAGCAGGCAATGAGTTTCAGCCACCTCATCTTTTGATCAAGAGATCTGAACATGAGATACATCTCTCTAGGGAGGCTCAGCCAGTTTCCAGTTGAGGTGCAATCTTACTTTGCCATAGTAAACTTCTCTAACTCATGAGAATTTCTGTTTATCCTCCATGTTTAGCAAGGGTAGTAATTCTGAATCACAAAAAATAGAGATGGCATGCTATAAGACTGCAAAGTATCATTGCATCCCGTTGCTAATTGGAGAGGGGACCTGGCAAGAGCTTCTCAGAGAGCATTGACTAGGTTGCTCAGCAACTGCTTTCAGGGGGTTACATCCCCTGGTCATGCTGTGAGTATTGGGCTGCTCCCCCAAATGAAGATCTGTGCAGATCTGTTTCTTTCTCTAGAGCTGTGTTTTCATCTTTACAACCTATGGTGAGAGAATGTTTCCATTTAAAAATGTGAGCTGTTACAACCCCAGACCATTTGCTGCCCTTGTCAGATGCTAAAATCAACTCATTTCAGACTAATACAAACTGCAGCAGTTTAGGAACACAATTACTCTACTGAACAGGAAGCACTTTTGTGGCAGAGTTTGAAGCTAGTGGTCTGAGCACGCCTAATTCTCAGAAGGGAAGTTCATTGCAACTTGAAACAATACTGAGAGGAGCACAGGATTCTTCATACCCCAGTTCTTTCTAAATTTTGAGTCTTGAATTCCTTTTAAGTTATTATCTGTTCATTTAGGAGAATGTGGTGCGTATTAGAACAATGGCTTTTAATCCACAAACTGCCCATACATTTCAAACATGAATTTTAGTGGGTTATTTGAGCAAAACAGCTGAATAATTTCTGTCTCCAACCTGATAAATGGAGCCACAACACTTGTTTATACAATTTTCACAGCAATGTGGCCAACTTGCCAGATGTTTGGCACCTGGCCCCCTTGTCTCTCTGGTGGTTACTACTTCCTCCTCCCATCCACATTCATGCCACATCCGCATGGCATGAAATATACAAGAATGAATTTCAGAGAGGAACTGGGGATTTAAGGCAACTTCTCCCTGATTCTTCCCATCTCCCACAATGTGCAAGCCCAAACTTGCCCCAAAGAATCTTTGCAGTTGGTTCCTGACTACAGTCAGTCTTCAAAGAGAGTGACTCTGGTTTAAGCCTTCTGTTGTTTGAGTTTCCCTTTCTTCAGGGAAAGGGATAGAGCCATGCTCATAAACCAGGGATGATGGGAGCTGGAGTCCAACAACATCTGGAGAATGACACATTGGCCATCCCTGCTCTAAGCTGTGTAGAGCTGTCACTTTTCCTTCCAGCTTCCTTTAATCAGAGATGGCATTTTTCATCTCCAAGTCCAATGGGTTAAATGCAAAAGCACATCTCTGATCGCTACAGGTACTCCATCACGCTGAATAATATAATAACAATCAATTTCACAACATGATTATGGGGATTACTTGATTAATGGGGATTGCAAAGCATTTTGCCTGGTGACATGTTCTGCATAAATACTAATAATTTATATAGAACACATTACCTTGCAAAATACTTTCCAGTTCCGCTCCTTAATCCCCACAATCATGCTGTGAAATTGTGATGTTTCACAAAATGTTCCCTGTTTATGCCAATAAACAGGTAGCGCTGTGTGAAAGAACATTATTAGATATTGAGATATATGTGAGAAGGAATATATTTAGCAATTTCATTGAAAATTCATTTTCAGCAGGATGCAGAAAGTAACAAATGCTTTCAGAGATATCAACATCCCTCCGATACAATTCATGTTGAGCTGATGAAGCAAATTGTTCTGTTAACAGTTTTATAGACTTGTAGAGTTGGAAGGGACCATGAGGGTCATCTAAGTCCAACCTCTACAATGCAGATATCTTTCCCCCAATGTGGGGCTAAAACCTACAACCCTGAGATTAAGAGTCTCATGCTCTACTGACTGAGCTATCCACTGGAAAGTCTTATTCTCTAGCTCAAATGCTATGATGTTGGGGAAGCAAAGGACTCCATTGCTGTATCACTTGTCTCAGAACCAGGTTATCCATCTCTATATAGCAGATCCCTGTTCCACTTCCCTATTAGACTAAATTGAGAATGCTGAAACATTTTGAATCTCTTTTGTTTAATTGCAGATAGCCACAGTTCCCTGGGAAATAAGAACACTGTACTCATCAGTTTCTGAAGATACAGAGCAAAAAGCAGAGCATTTGTTTGTTAAAGAGGTAAATTAACATTTGTTTTATCTCCTTGACCTTACATAGGTACCCTTGTTGCTGTGGATTTTATTTTAATTAAAGATTAAACAATGTTATGGCCTTTCAAGAAGGCATGAACAATAGCATCTTGATGGGATTTAGCCCAATACAGTCTACACTGTATTGTACCTGCCTCTCCAGGATTTCAGACAGGGAACATTCCCATCCCTAGCTGGAGATATCAGGGGTTGAACTTGAGACCTTCTGAATGGAAAGCAGATGCTCTACCAGTGAGCTATAGCTCCTCCACATGAATCACTACTCCACACAGTGTGGAGTAGCTGTTGTCCTAACTTAGCAAGTATTTCATTTGGGAAAGTATCCTGTTTCCAGTTGTGATCTTCAGAAAAAGTGAAGCGGGAGTTGAAACATGATACTCAACACAGTAGCAAAGCCAGCACTGGCTTCCTTGCTTTTATAAGAAAAGCAATGACTTTCAGAGCGGAACATGACATATTCTATCTGGAAATTATTGCGAACTGGCAAGTTGTCACTTAGGCTGAAGCCTTCCATGGAGCCAAAGGAAGTGTGAAAGCAGCGGTACAATGACAAATGCAGGGAGATGGAATTATGATTTCAATGGGAATTTGGTTAATGGAACAGTCTCAGGATAAGGGCTTTAAACTGTTCCACTTTCCATTTCCAAGTCTATATATAGCAAGTAAACGAAAACCTCAGCACAAAGTATTTAGTAGCACCCAGGCTTTTCTTTCCTCTGCTGAGGCTGAAAGTATTGCTAAGGTTCAGAATAAGGATGTTCTTTGTTACCATCAGCAGTAATAAAGGTCACTCAGAAATGAAGGACAGCCTTCCCCAACCTGATGCATCTCAGATACTTTGGACCAAAACTCTCATCAGCCTAAGACAACATGACCAATGACTGGCGTGGGGTGGGAGTTTTAGTCCAACAACATATACAGTAGAAGGCTCTGGGAGGTTATAGAAGGCTCTGGGAGGCTGATGTAGTGATTCCTTTATTCCAGCCCATGTAGTTGAAGTGCCTGATGGAATGATTAGTAAGATCTTGAAAACATTGTTTCCCCAAATATAACAGAGCCACAAAGTGGTATGCCCTGCTTACAGATGATACCCACAGGACAGACTTCCTGGAATTTAACCTCAGGTTCTGTGAAGACACATTTTCCTATACATTCACTTTTAAAAATCCTGGAAATACAAAATAGTATATAATAACTGGTTTTACATTTATGCCTATTCAATGTTATGGATATTTATTTTGCATGCTATTTATGAACAATATTTAGAATGCTATATGATATAACTTGCATCAACTGGCCGCTTGTCTCTGGTAACCTCTCTCTTACATCAAGGATGTTGGCTCATATTATAGATCTGTTTTGTTTTATTGGTACAATTGCTGCAGGTTTGCCATGGACCTTGGCTAGAATAATAATTGATTTGTTTTCACTTTCACAAACTTTGCTCTGCAGTGCAGAGGAAGTTCATGAAATGCCACACCCATCTTGGTTAAATTATATTAATTATTCTTTTGTCTTTTTCCCATGCTTATTGCAGGGGTCAAATAGGGCACTGTAACATCCCCTTTCTCTCGCATGTTGTCAAGAAAGAGGAACTGAGTCTAACCTGAGTATATTCAAGAAATGTTTCCAGCTTTCATTTGTAGGATCTTCTAGATTCCCATTCTTACCCCAGTCTAAGCTTCCTGGCTGACACATGCCATAATGGTATCAAGGGAAAACATCATATCATCAGCACATTTTTAAAGACTTGTCATCCAAGTCTGGCATGATCCTACTAAGGAATATAATTTTTTCCTCATTTTTAGATGTGGCTCTGCCCAATTTATAGATGGGTGGTCTGGCAGGAAGTAGCTTGTTGGAACCTCATCTAAACTTTGCAGGGGCCCCGTCTAGCATGTGCTCATCTGTGGTGCACTGCTGTCCAAAAATGATACAGTTCTTCATATAACTAGCTTTGCAGCTTTAACTAGTCTTTTACAGTTATTTGAATGTGCTTTTTGTTCTGTTTACATTAGATGTATTGATCTCTATGAAGAAAAGCAACCCTTTTGTATTAAACTGTAGGTCCAAGAACTGTGGTTAGTTGTATGTGTCAACTCTGTATCTACTTACAATTGCTTGAGTGAATATGGCATATTATTGAGAATTAATGCTCTGTTGATCTTCCAATGCATGCATAACTATTGCATTCCCCCCACTTATAATGACTAGTAAGAGAAATGCCAGTGGAAAAGAAGAAAACTGGCCCTTTCTTTAAGAATGCAGTTTTTGTCCATGTGCCAGCCACAAAATGAATTAAGTGTGGGATCTTTTCTGATCCTTATCCAACTCACTGAAAGGGCTTTTTCATTGGCTCATATAGTAGTGTGTACACATTGCTGCTAATCAAATATACACTTATCATGGACCAGATGTTTACCAGCTTTCTTTCAGAAAAACCTAAACCACGGGGGGGGGGGGGGAGCTAGGAATGTTCCTGTCCACCTGCTAATCTTCACACAAGGGACTGATCCCCTTATATCCCAATCCAGCATTTCATGCAGAACTCGCATTAGGTCAAATCTAGACCAAGTTGGTTGCATGTTGTTTCCATTTAAAACAATGAGATTTAATTTAAGTCTTTGGTGACATCAGGTTTAACTTTTTCCAGATACACAACCCATTGCCTCTAATATTGTGGGAAAGATATGCTGGGTTGGTTATCTCTATCATCTATCTATCTATCATCTATCTATGCTAGTTAGCAATATAATAATTTATGTCTGCAGGCACATGGGACTGCTACCTTGCAAAAGCTAGGCAGGTCTGAGCTGGTCCGCACCTGGATGGGTGACTTCTTGGGAACAATATGGGATTTGCCTTGGATTCCATGATGGAAGAAAGGCAGGATATGACTGGGAGAAAATAAATAAATGTTCTCCTCATCGCACACAGACTGTTATTCACAGCTTTTATTTTGTTCCTCCTTGCAGCAATTGTACATTGGAGGTTATTGTTATTAGACTTTTGCAAACAGACAGTCAAAGCTGGGATAGAGTGACTGACCCTGAAATCATTTTGTGCCATTTTGGGGGCAATGGGGTGGATTTGGCAGAGGTGTCCCTCCCTTCAGCCCTGCCGGCTTCCACTAGCATCACTCTGCTGGTTTGGGGCTCCCTGTTTCACTTGCCAAACATGTGGATAGGAGGATTCCCACCATTGGCAGCCAATGGGAAGGCTAGTGCAGCAATTTGTCTGCACACCTTCCACCCCTTGGCAGAGGAAGAGGTGTACGGGGGGAGCACCCTGCCCCCTGCAGCACGCTCCTGGCAGGGTGCCATTGCGTCTGCCCCTCCCTCGCTGGGCCCCCGCCTGCTCTCCGCCCCTGGTGCTGGAGCATGAAGCTCCGCCACTGCTTCCAACATTGCCCTAGCAAAATACTGGTGTGCACAGCAGGGCTGCTGTTGAAGAGATGGCCTCATTGCTCCATTAAGATAAGTGTTGGATTGCAACCTAACTCAAGGTCATTCTACACCTGTGGTAGGACTGGAAAGCAGGTCTTCCAAGCTTAATCCATGTTTTTATGTAATCAAATAAACTCAATATTTCTAGGACTCCTGCCCTGGGCACTTGAATCAGAGTAAAAGCACAGATTTGATTTGAAGAACAGCATGTGTGGTCCTTTTTATTTTTTATTTCCTAGTTCTCATCTAAGAATTATTTCCACAGCTATGTTGTGGCACAAGCACAGGACAAAGAGCCAAGGCAGCTCAGCTGACACAGCAGTGCATAAATCAACTTGCTACTAGGCACACTTGCAATTTGATTAGACAATGTTGTAGTGCTCTTAAGGCACTGTACAATTATTAAATCCTGCCACAAAGCTTTAACCCTAATTCTCAAGACAGGATTTAATCAAGTCCATTCTCTTTGTTGTTTACTTCTTGATGAAGTTCCTGTAAAGTTTTTATTCCTTAGCAAATTTGTCATAATATTAGAATAATATAGAATAAACTGGGATTTTTTTTTAGTGTGAAGACAAAACTGTCTGCTGCTGTCAACACAGTTTACACGTTTAATGTTCCATTCCTCTTGACAGTGAGGGATCCTCCTTGAGGGATATGTGATGAACTATGGGTACACACAGAGAGAGAATCACACACATATTGAAAGATACCTCACTGTGCTAACGAGTGAGTCCAAGATGAGCAACAAAGCCAAATCATGGTTTGGAAAATATGAGTTGTGTGGAGGAAAAAGAAGTAGTTCTGCTTAAGAATAAAAAAAGACAGTTGAGATATAATTAATTGCACAGAGGGTGCAATCATTAACTTGATTGGAGTCTTGCCACAGATTCCACTGGAACAGGGATTGCATGCACCATAAGGAATATTAGGAAAAAACAGGGAGGAGGAAGAATGGAAAATCTTAGGACTGGTGAACTTGCAAGGGTAGTGAAATTACATTTGGGGAAATAAACAGCACTCTCCATACAATATTGAAGGAAAGGGCTGCTTTTCAGGAGGGAAAGACCCTAAAAGGCCTGTTGCGTACTTTCCTACAAGCTTCTCCTCACCCATTTACTCACACTTCAGCCCTGCTGATTTCATTGTGTGACTTAATCATGGAGGATTACAATGATTGAATGTTTCTTCTCCAAGGCACAGGTCTTGGAGATCCTGTGCACAAGGGTTTTCTTACCTACAGCTGTTGTCTCCAAGAGAATAAATCAGCTGTTGGGAGTGTGTAGGAATGGCAAATATGAGTGCCTGGAAGTGGTCTCCCTCCAACAGCTTATTGGTGCAACAGTGATAATAGCACAAGGCATTTGGTGGTACATTTGGGATGCAGGACCAGTGTATGTACTAGGTATATTTCTTGGACATGCATAACTTTTTGCACATGTGGGAGTGCATCCACAAGGGTAATCTGCATTTTTTTCTGCTTGATGTAACTGTCCCTTTCTCATTTTTTTTTTTTTTTAGGCTTGTAAATATTACAGTTCCCAATGGCACATTGTAAACTACAGATATGAGCAGTACTCAGGAGATTTTAGACAATTACCAAGGTAAGAGACTCTCTCTATTTTTTTCCTGGTGCTTTAATGTTATTTCTAATAATTATATGTTGGTGTCTAGATTTATGCTATGAAACTGCCCCTAGCTTCTGGTAAGTTATCCTAGGACACTGTATACACAACATTCCCTGCTATGGCTGCCATTCAGTTCAGTCATAATGAATTCATATCACGTAATTAATCTCCACTGGAATGCATGTTGGGCAACAGCAGCGCTTGATGGACTCTGAACTGGATTTCAAAATCGGTGTGCTGTTGTGAGTAAGAATTGAAGCATAGAGCCTGGGTGTCCTTGACTTAAAGTGTCTTCAACTCAGGTGTCTTTGGGCAAGTCATACTCCCATGCGTTCTTATATTATTGATATTTATCTGGAAACTTAATGTGGTTCTTAACCCTTTCAAGTTGTAAGAGCTGTTTGGACATCTAAGCTAATCGCTCTTGGGTGTTAAGATCAGCAGGAAGGGCACTTTTTAAATTTCCACCACCCTGAGAAGCTTGCAGGGGGACATCAGCAGAAACTACAGAACAGCATGGTGGGGAGGAGGGGAATAGTTTTGCCTGACAAGCTGGAATGCTTGCACTGATAGAATGTTCATTTTAGCACAACACCGCATTGAATTCCACCCTAGATTACACATGAAACTCAGGGACTAATATCTTGTTGTTGTTGTTGTTGATGATGATAACCCTAAGGTCCCAGGGTGAATTACAACAATCAAAACACAACATTAATATTAAAAGCAATATTACACAATATTTAAAACAGGACATACATTTCAGACAATTTTCAATCATTCCTCCCCATCTCTGCATGCCCCTGCCCCCACAAATCAGCTATGAAGGGTCTTGGCCTCTTTGGGGCAGATTTAGGAGGCTGGAAAGGAGGAGGAGGAACCCCTGAAAATTGCCTTCCTCCCCATTCTGCTTATTGATGCCTTTGGACAGCAGAGGGTAACCAACTGGATTTTCCCCTCTGATCCTACCAAAAACAAACAAAAAACCCAAATCATTCCTGACCACATTAACCGGAAGATAGCTTAAGCCCATAAGGATGTTTGCATGCAAAAATCTAGTTAGCTGAAAGGGGGGAAGGAAATGTGTACTATTAGAAGCGGGCACTTCTCCCTGTCCTCTTAAAACACCCTGGGAGTAGATCTAAGTGAAGAACTCACTCATGGCTCCCTGTACTTGTCAACCCTGTATGACAGGGACACCATTTGATCTGGTCCACTGATGACAAGGACAGCCCATAGAGTTGCACGGCAGATTCAGAAGGCCCAGCACTTTGAGGCATCTCTTTCTCAGCTGCCCTTCTACATCTCTCCTGTCCTACTCATATTAATAACAGCTTGGGAGTAAACGGGTTGGCCTTTCACTGGACACCTTGTGTCTCATCCCATCCTGACTTCTATTATATTGTAGAAACTTAGAAGTTTGGTGAGGAGATCGTTTTTGTTTTAAATCAGCTTTCTTTCTTTTTTAAAAGTGCCTTCCCCCCAGCAAGCTATTTTTCACCAGACCCAAAATAGCTCATAGAGCTTTTATTTTTCAGTACTAATCAGAACCTTGCCTTTGGATTTTGTACTGAGAACCACATGAATTAGAACCGTGCAGTGATACTACGCTGCCAGCATGACTGAAACCTTGAAGCGCTGCACTGGGAAGATTCAGTTGTTTCCTTCCCTCAAGGCATGTTGCATTAACTGGCTGTTTTGGACACTCACAGAGCACATAGATTGGTGAAGAAGTCAACTGCACTCAAAAGCAATTTTTTTCAATAGAGGGAACATTTGGGGGGGGGGATAAAAAAAAATCTGCACCTAGTGGGCATATAATCAACTGGAGACAAAAAAGCTGACTTTGGGACAGTCTTTTTGTCCTTAAATTGTGAAGTAAGATGACAGGGAAGCATTTACAATGTGTAATATGCCTCATCCTGTGTAGCAGTTAGTATAGATTTTTAATGAGCATCTGACTTCTTCTTTAAGAAGATGTAGGCCAGGCATGTCCAAAGTCCATTTCGGGGGGCCTAATCTGGCCCACCAGTTGGTTTAATCTGGCCCCTGTGGCAGTTTATTCCCTGGGGTAAAATTCTAAAAAATCCCCAGCAACTTCAATCCTAAAAAAAGGTCAGCAACTTTGGTTGGTCCTTTGGTCAGCCCTCACAGCCCTCCACTTCATCAAATCTGGCCCTCTTTGAAAAAAGTTTGGACACCACTGATGTAGGCTGTTGTTGAAAAGCAAAACTTTTCACTCTGCAAAGTGAAAGTGCTAAGAAAATATACACTATTCTTTGATATAGCCCATATATGCAGGCTGCTAGTTAGCTAAGTTGTTGGTACAGGAATACAAAGCCCTATGCAACTTGGGACTGAGTTATCTAAAATATTGTGTCACCTGTTATTTACCCAGCTGATTGGTGTGTTCTGCAGGAGAAAGCTGCTGATAGATATAAACTCATCAAGAGGTTCATTCAATGTGATAGAGAAATTAGGTCTTTGGCTTGCTCTGCCGCTGCATGTAGGAGCAATGGCAGAGCCAACCCAATGCTCCCAAGCTCCTCAATGCCTTACCCATCCACTTCTTACCACTATATTTTTAATCGATGGTGAAATAAGAGGTCTGACTAACTGCATTAGCAGCCCCCCCTCTTTTAAAGGGAATACTCCATAATATTTCATGAAGATGAAAATTAATCCATTTGCTTTTCCTTAGGCATGAATGCAGACCAGATAAACTCCCTTCACATTCCTTTGAAATTGATCATGAAGATGTTGACAAGGACGAAGTAAGCACATCCGCCCCCACCAGCATTTTCCTCCTCAGTGCTGAGTATCTTGGCGTTTTCCTTATTTTCATGGAAACTTAATAGAAACAAACTTCGTTGGTCATTGCTTGCTCAAAAAAGAAAAATATATACTTAAAAAGGAAGTGGTAATTGTTTTGTTTAATAGAAAGAAAGTATTCAATCACATAGTATGGCTTGATGTTTTCAACTTGCAAAAAAATAAGGGGGGAGGGAAGGGAAATCAACAAGTCAAAGGAATATTAACCATGTGTTTTGCACAGGATACAACATCCCACTCATCTTCAAAAGGAGGTGGAGGAGGAGGAAATACAGGAGTTTTCAAATCGGGCTGGCTTTATAAAGGGAATTTCAACAGCACAGTAAACAACAGCATTATGGTTCGGGTAAGGAAAGTACTACGTCTTCATTGTTTTGGTTATTATCTATCCATCCTCTCCCTTCTCTGTCTCCCACGATCATTGCATTTCTGCTTTCCATTTTCATTTAGTTCTTTGTCTCAAAATAGAATCAATGAAAGTGCATTTGGGCTGCAATGCTATTCTCACATTACCTTGGAGTGAGCCCTCATTGAATTCAGCACGGCTTACTTCTGAGTAGAAATTCATAAATTGCACTATAAGTGATAGCAAAGTGGATGTTGCCATTGTCTACCAAAAACGTATACTTGAAATGTTTATCAGTAGTGTTACACTTAAAAAATTTTCCCTGAATAAAACACCTTTCAGAAACAATTTGCAGTACGTCCAATCTTGGTTTGTTTGTTTTCAACTAGTCATTCAAAAAGCGCTACTTCCAGCTGACACAGTTGTCAGACAACTCATACATAATGAACTTCTACAAAGATGAAAAGATATCAAAGGAGCCCAAAGGCTGCATCTTTTTGGATTCCTGTACGGGGGTTGTGCAGGTAAGCCATTTTGCTGGGTTTTCAAATATAAGCTATGTACAAATGTACCGGAATATGTGTGCGTGTTTCCATAATGTATGTCCCACTTAAACCATCCTTCTGAGGCTGTTTAAGCACATTGTGAAAATCAGCAATTGCTCCAATAAAAGCAGCATTAAAACAATATAAAACAATTGTGCAGAGGAGGTGGTTGCATCATCTGCTCGCAGCTTCTGTGACACCCTTCTTTCAGTCTAACTGAAAGGCAAGAGTGACTTGCAACAAAATGTTGCACTGTGAAGTGCTCCTGTTCAGGTTTCCAGTCAACCATGCACTTTTCCAAAATATCCCTCTGGTTTGCCATTTCTTGCACTAAAGCAGACACTTAGTGCTCTGTGACCACTAAGCATCCTCAGTCTTCACTGGGCTCTTTGGGCTTTTCCCTTCCACTGATAAGTTACCCACCCCCAAAGCTTTTTTGTGCTTTTGCATACCAGCAAAATAACACCAGGGGAGACAAAGCTGAGCTCATGCATCAGCCAGCAAAGCAACAGCTGGGTGGGGGTAGAATTTGCTTCCTCCTTCCTGTGACTTGGCTTCTATTGTAGGTTGACTTAGACTGCTGAAAGGAAGCAGTCTGTGACCCCATTCATTTCTCAAAGGGTGCTGGGTGGTGTGGCTTTGTGTACAGTAGCGGTACAAAGCCACAGTGCCATTCTCCCAATGCTGGCCTCTCCACTACTTACGTTGACAGGGCTGTAGTATGGTAGCTCTGAATTCACTGCTGTCCCACCTTAGTCCTATCCAGGTAAATAGCATTGATGCCAATGCCAGGATAGTGGCTCTGTGGCTACACACAACCACATATTGCCACTACTTTTTTGAGTGCATATTATGATAACCCATTGTAATTGACCTGAGGGTCATTCAGTAAAAAAGTAAGATATAAATATTTCAAATACATAAATACCTTGAGGCCCCTCGCAAACTGTTGATCACGCACATGTCTTGAGCATGAATGCCACCATTTTGATTATACTGTATATGGATCAGTTTGTTTTTGCTATATAGGCTAATACATGCAGGTTGAAATACAGGTAATCATGAAACTACTGTGTAAGTTTGTATGCATGTACAATATCTATATAGATAGAGAGAGAGTGTATGTGTTGACTAAGATTTCAGTCCAAATTCCCAGTCTATCAAGCTGACACACGAAACTACTGTTGGCATTGGCCAATGAAAATCCCTGAAATGAGGCATTTTGGGAGACAGAGAGGAGGCAGAACTGGGATGGCCACTGAACCCTGAGCCAGTCTTACCACCATCACCTGAAAGCATTGGGCCTGAACTGGGCCTCTTTGCTGTGCCAGCCTCCCCCTACCAGCATGAGTGGCAGGGCTGTGAACGTGGTGGCGGCTGCACCACTCTTTTAGGCTTTACCACTGCTGCTCAGGCATTTAGATTGCTCCATAAGTCATACTCAGAGTAGAGCCCTCAAAATCAATAGAGTAAAATTACCTAAGTCATATTCCAAGTGTGACTCACACCGGATATCATTCACAAAACATCTCCTTAATGTAGTTATCAAATTGGATGATTGAGTGACCCAAATCATTAATTGCTTTAAAAGAAGAAGACGAAGAAGAAGAAGAAGAAGAAGAAGAAGAAGAAGAAGAAGAAGAAGAAAAGATGCCAATACATTTAATGACAAACTTTTTTGCTACATTTTGTTGAATGGACAAAGTAGAGCTAACTTAAATTGCACCAGATGTTTTCTGGTGGTGTCATGCGCTTGCCAACTTGGAAGCAAGAGAGTGAATCATCGTGATCTAGTAGTTCTCGGATGTTTGAGATAATACTGATACACACATGGAGTTCCACGTGAGCCATGAAAGATCCCTCTTCCTCTTGAAAGAATGGCCTAACGTTTAGGGTCCTGATTCATAGCACTTATCCTTATGATGGCTTTGGTTGCTACAAATATGTTTTCTTTGGGTTCTTGAGGTTTTCTTAAGGCACTTTGCTGTGTAGCTGTGGTTGCTCAACCAGACTTCCTGGCGAATACTCAAGTTTTACAGCTGTACTATATTTATCGTCTTTGCTGAACAGAGGAAGTATGCCTCAAAAAGGAGATACAAATACTCTCTGACTGACCACAGTGCCTCCAACACAGAGCAACATCTAACTTAGTTGTAGCATCCATTCATATATTTCAACCACGTAAAATACAGAGTGTGTTTCTTCTGCCATATAATACAAATGTTTTCTCCTACCTGCTTTTTGTAATTTCATCAATTCAAAACCAAGAGAGTTACATAAATCTATTTGCTAAAAAAGATGGAACTTGTTAGAGAAGGCTGGTAGCCTAGCATGTTGAGTGTTAGTCATAGCTGTTTTTCTACAGTGCCTTTAAGTAACGCATTACATTACTTATCCCATTTATTCAAAAGGAGCAAACTGAAGCACATTATTTTAAGGTAGAGATAGGGAACCTGCAGCCCTCTCTGGATGTTGTTGAACTCCATCTCCCATCAGTCCCTGCCAGCATGACTAATTGCCAGGGACTGTGGGAGTTGTAGTTTAACAACCTCTAGAGAGCCACATATCCCCTACCCCTATCCCTCACCTGGGAACAAAACCCCATTTTTTCCACATGCAGAAATATCTCAGCATTCTTATATTTTAGTTAATGTTGCAGAGTCCCCCCCCTTTGAAATACAATTATGGTAACATAGATATTCAAAATTTGCTTTATCCTGTTGAATCCTGGCTAGCTTTTGTTTGGTAAGTTAACCAGGAATGGGGAACCTGTATCATTCCATACATGTTTGGACTCCAGCTCACATCAACCCTATCCAGCATGGCTAGTCTAGATCCATATGTCACATACGTGGAACATTTGGAAATGTTAATTCCAAGCTTTGGAAAAGATTATTTGTTTCCCCTGTCTCTTATCAGGTGGTATTATCAGAGATAAAAATGAGTTGATCCAGAGAACAAAGTATTGTTGGACAAGAAGTGTGAACGAACAGACCTGCCATTTGCAACCTCTAAATCAGAACATCTAGAACGTTTGTTGTTCTGGAAACCAGAGGTTTCTCAGAACTCAACAATCAGAGGAGAAGAAAGTAGAAGTCTGATGGGCAAATTAGATAAGATACCTGGAGATCTGTGCCCAGATATTCAGCAACTTTTACTTTAGTTAAGTACATGTGTATTGTCTGTTGAACCTTGACTGTAGGCTAGGGACAATTAGTTAATTGTGTCACATAGCCAGTGATGAGGGTGGGATTCAGATCAGATTGGGATAGCAATCCTGGGACAGAAAGTATTTCTCCATACCACTTTCTCAGACTTAAATTGCCCTCCTGGTGCTATTTTTCCTATTGGTGAAAACCTGCAGGTACCACATGTTGTAGTGCAGCCTCCCAACTTTCTAATTCTCTATGTTTGCTCTTGGCTGTTCAGCTGTTTGGTGTGAAATAAAGTATTTCACATCATGGAAACTCAATATATCCAGTCCATTAGAAGTACTGTATTCATAGTTGTTTTGATCTTCTACTTTCTCTGGCATATGTGATTGGGGGGGGGGGTGTTATATGTGGATTAATACATAGGCCTGGGTCTGTGTAACATAAAATAGCTGTTGGAAAGTTAAAACCTAAATAAACTCTAAATGTGAATTACTTCTCAAGCCACTCTGTGATCTTTTAAGAGATGGATAGTTCCAGTAGACATTAGACATAATCTGGGCTGAGCCTGGAATATCTATCTCAACCTATATGATGTGGTGTTTGTGACATTCTTTATGTAGACCATAATGTTGAACTTTAAGTTAAATGTGGGAGATACTAAAGTCTAAAGCCAATTTATCCAGTAGTAGGAGCAGTAAAGAATCAAAGGGGGGGGACACACACATTATATTAGCTTTGCCACAGAAGGAAATATTTGGCTGTAGATATGAAAAAGAAGCTTTTGCACAGAACCTTGTAGGCTTGCCAAAACTTTGAAGCACATCTTATAAATACATATTGAATTCCTGTTGTCTGGTATGTTTAAGTACTCAGCATGTGAAAATGATTTTTGCTATAAAAAAAAAGAAACTCGATAACGTTTTGTCATCTAATTTGAATGACTTTGCAGAAAAAGTGAAGTGCCCAGTATAGAAAACATTCAAATTAAATGACATTTGTTCCTTGCTTTCATGAAGGCAGTTCATTTGCATCTTCTTAATAAACAGAGGATTCAGTCTATAGTTAAATCCTTGGCAGATTTTTAATCTTCCAAGAAAGTCACATCTTCCAGGATGCTTTCTTGTTCTTTAAGAATTGAATGAGATGCAAGGAAAGAATAATTTGAGTGCAGATTAAAAGAGAGGGCTCTCCCTTTGTATGTGTTTCTTGGGAGAGAAAGTATATGCATGTTATGGAATGCTATAAAGAAGTCGTTTATAAGGAATTCAATTAAGTCAGCAGACAGAGATCAAAGGCCATGCAGTACCAGTAGCCATGTAAAACACTAGCTGGCTTTTATATTTCAATGCATTTCAACTCATTTATTTTGCTTGGCTTCCATTGGAATACACTGTCTCTTTTTTCTATTAATGTTATTTTCTGTTCTGAACATTACTTTGCATTTTGAGAAAATGCTTGCGTGGGATGTGGGGGTGTTGTTCCCAGCACTTTTCTGAATACAGTTTAGCCTGTCTGCAATTATTGAATATCAATCCAGTCTCCTCTTTAAAGCAAGGATAGCCAATGCAGTGCTCTCCAGATGTTTTGGACAACAATTTCCATCAGCCTCAACCATTGGCCATGAAAGCTGTAGCTGATGGAAGTTGTAGTCCGAAACATCTGAAGGGCACCGTGTTGGCTATGTCTGCTTTAAAGTGCTAATCAATAGCCATTTCAAGCAATGACCTGAAAGATCCGGCAGTTATTACAGAGTGACTTGCTTTGGGGGGAGGTGTCTTATATTCAGCTCTTCCATACGAGCCTGACTAATCCAGTTTTATACAACCAAGTAGCAAGGTCCATCACTCTGGTGGCCCCAAAAGCATAGATACTATGTAGAGGCCAGCATAGAGAGTATTAAAAAAAGGTAAAGGCACCCGTCGCCATTAGGTCCAGTCGTGACCGACTCTGGGGTTGCGGCGCTCATCTCGCTTTATTGGCTGAGGGAGCTGGCGTACAGCTTCCGGGTCATGTGGCCAGCATGACTAAGCCGCTTCTGGCGAACCAGAGCAGCGCACAAAAACGCCATTTACCTTCCCGCCAGAGCGGTACCTATTTATCTACTTGCACTTTGATGTGCTTTCGAACTGCTAGGTTGGCAGGAGCTGGGACCGAGCAACGGGAGCTCACCCCTTCACGGGGATTCGAACCACCGACCTTCTGATCGGCAAGCCCTAGGCTCTGTGGTTTAACCCACAGCACCACCCGCGTCCCTGTTAGAGAGTATTAGAGCACCATATTGGTATACAACTGCCTTGTGCAAACTTTCTGAGCATTATCAGCTGTGGACAACTTTCAACCTTACTATTATAAGCAACTAGGTTTGTGGTCCCACATACAGTTACTTGATAGTAAGCCCAAATGAACTGAATGGAACTTGGAGACATTATTGGATCAAATTGCAAAGCATCTGTTCAGGGATAGTCCTGATGGAAATAGACTGAAACTTTAAATACCTAAGACTTAGCAAGGCTGTAGCTCCGTGGGAGAGCATCTCTTTTGTAGGTCTCAATTTAAATACCTAGGAGAACTGCTGCCAGTCAGTGTAAACAACACTCACCTATGATGGGCGATTGGTCTGACTCAGAATAAGGCATTTTCCTATGTTTTCTCTGTTGTTTGAGGTATAGGAGGTAAAAAAACCTTCCATTGCTTCTACCACTATTGATTCCCAATTACCCGCCTGAGGAGAACATTTGTATCTGCAACTTACAGATGCTACTTCTTGTTCTATTTATTCAATATAGGATTTGTCATTATAGTTTAATGCTTTTTTCCCATTGCTTCCTCCCTGCTTCTTATAAATATCTTGATCCAATAGAATAACAGGCTTCGAAAACATGCCTTTGAGCTGAAAATGAATGACTTGACATACTTTGTGCTGGCAGCTGAAAATGAGCAAGATATGGATGAATGGATTTTCACTCTCAACAAGATCCTGCAGATAAATCCAGAAGGGTCCATTCAAGAGAGGAAGAGCGCAGACATCACAGATCTGAAATTTGGTAACAGGGAATGCTTTTAATAATTTTGGGTGCATTGCATTTTTTTAAAGCAATGATAAAAGTAAAGCTTTGTTTCCGCCCCGCCTTTTGCATAGATCTGTTGAAGCATTAATTGTTCGGAATCCCTGTTGTTAACTGCATAGTGTTGGTTGTTTTAAAAGTTTTTCTAGGTGTGCTGCTCCCCGTAGTGTCCTTCAGAACAACATGGTATAAACCAGTACATACAGGGTATTAGCAAATGCATTTCTATGACTTTCATAGAATCATAGAATCATAGAGTTGGAAGAGACCACAAGGGCCATCGAGTCCAACCCCCTGCCAAGCAGGAAACACCATCAGAGCACTCCTGACATATGGTTGTCAAGCCTCTGCTTAAAGACCTCCAAAGAAGGAGACTCCACCACACTCCTTGGCAGCAAATTCCACTGTCAAACAGCTCTTACTGTCAGGAAGTTCTTCCTAAAGTTTAGGTGGAATCTTCTTTCTTGTAGTTTGGATCCATTGCTCCGTGTCCGCTTCTCTGGAGCAGCAGAAAACAACCTTTCTCCCTCCTCTATGTGACATCCTTTTATATATTTGAACATGGCTATCATATCACCCCTTAACCTCCTCTTCTCCAGGCTAAACATGCCCAGCTCCCTTAGCCGTTCCTCATAAGGCATCGTTTCCAGGCCTTTGACCATTTTGGTTGCCCTCCTCTGGACATGTTCCAGTTTGTCAGTGTCCTTCTTGGACTGTGGTGCCCAGAACTGGACATAGTACTCCAGGTGAGGTCTGACCAGAGCAGAATACAGTGGCACTATTACTTCCCTTGATCTAGATACTATACTTTGTTTCCATCTAATTTATATATTGGGGCAGGAAGCCACAAACCAATCACACTGTTAAAGGTTTAGGAGACCTTATATAGTGAGACCTGCCCTATGATTCAAAATACATTTACATCAAAAGAGACGCAGTGGAAGAGCCTATGCTCTTATTAAGCCTCCCTTCAACCATAGGGCATATCCTGTGGTGGGCTCTACATGTGAGTCATAATTCCACAAGAAAATCGCAACTTTTCTTTGACACATGCAGGAGAAGATAGTTACTTGACAGCCACAGAGATGTTCCATTGCTAAAGAGGTTTTGTGATGAGAGTGGCAGTCCTTGGCTAATTGGTATTGATGAAAAGATTATTAAAAATGTTTCTCTAGTGGTTTTCTTTCTAGATAGACCAGTGGCGTAGCGTGGGTTGTCAGCACCCGGGGCAAGGCAAGTAATTTGCGCCCCCTAACCTGTGGAGCCAGGTAGGGGCAGAGAGCTGCGAGTGCGAGCGCCCCCCCGATGTTGCGCCTGGTGCGGCCGGCCCCCCCTGCACCCCCCACGCTACGCCACTGAGATAGACATTGGGCAGTATCTAACAACGTAATTCTGCTGGTTCAAGGACGTCTGGCTGCACAACAGAACTTCCTCTCCTCTCCCTGCACACCCTCCTAAAACTGCTCTGGAAGACTAGAAGTAAATCTGGGGCAGATATAGGAGGTGCATGGGGAATGGAGAGGAAGGGGAAATTATGTTGTGTAGCTAGAAGTTGTAGCGCTAGTAGAAGTATGTTACTGATAGGCACATAGAGCTGTTTGGCAGAGTTGTCCTGCTCTTTCCCCCTACCCTGCCATTTGATGTGCAGACGGCAACTTATGAAAGGAAGCAGGAGAGCCCCTGCGTATGCAGAGCTCCTGTATCATATCATAGATTTCATTATTAAAGAATTTGGGAGAAATTAATCTTCAGTTGTTAATTAGGCAGCTCCTATATGATATCGAGCGACAGAATAATCTGGCCACAATAAGGAAATTTTGTCCGTGGTATGATTATTTTCCACTTAGTCATTTTGACACGCTGGCACTCTGTTTGCAAAATTTAACAATTCCAAAATACAGACACACTTTCACTTTCACAAGATTGAATAAACTGCCTTCGGCTGTACTTGAGGGTCGGTTTCAAAATATTCCGCTGGAAAAATGGTTATGTCCCTGTGGAGATGGCAGTATTGAGTCAGTGGTTCATGTGCTTCTGGCTTGCACACTTTATAAAGAATTGAGGAGGTTATTACCCCTCTATTATTGCCCATGCTGGGTCGCTCAACCATTGCTACTGTGTCCTTTCTTTTAGCAGATCAAGATGCTCCGGTGACAGCAAAAACTGCAAGGTTTTTAGCAGAGGCAATTAGAATAAGATCTATTATTTGATTGTTGATGTAAAAACCCCAAAATGTATTTTCTATAGTTAGGTTTTTACCTCTATCTTCAGTACATTTTATTTTATTGCTGTGGCTAGTGGCTGATGCAAATAAAGATTTTTCTGATTCTGAATCTTCAGTTGTGCTTTTCGTTTTTTAAGATTTGGAAGACATGTCAATGAACTATGATTGTCCGCAAGAGGAAACTGATTCTGCAGAGAACACCCTGCATCCAGATTTTTCAAAAGTAAGAGACTACCGTTGTTAAAATAATAATAATAATAATAATAATAATAATAATAATAATAATAATGACTTCTGTTTGTTGCATATGCCAAAGCTAAGCATTCATATCTGTGGTCCAAAGTGTCCTGCTCTAGTGGCAAGATGCACCATGCAGCTCCAGCATTGCAAACCAGCCTAGGACCATTCAACTCTCCTCATCAGGATAATCACATAAGAAAAGTCCTGCTGCATCAGGCCAAAGTGTCATTTAGTCCAGCATCCTTTTCTCACAGTGGCCAACCAGATGCCTCTGGGAACCCTAATAGCAGGACCTGAGTGCAACAACATTCTCCTTACTTGTGATTCCCAGCTTGTATTCAGAGATATGCTGGCTGTGACAGTGGAGGTAGAAACTAGCCATCTTGACTGTAAATCTGTCTAATCCCCTTTCAAAGCATCCAAGTTGGTCTCCATCACTAGGCCTTGTTGAAGTAAATTCAACCATTTAGTAAAATTGCTCCTCCAAATCTAACCTTTTTTGATAGGAGAGAATAGGTTTTGCTGGTAACAGCTGCCATCTAAAGATGTATCATTTTAGCACAGTACAAAATGGGTGTAGATTTGGCTTGCTGGAGACATTGTGACAGATGACTTTGTCCACAAGCCATTCTAAAGGCATCTTAGCTGCTATGGAGCCATTTATGTGGTTAACCTCAGTTGTAAAGTTTTTTAATAGTACTGGGAGAAATATGAGGCATAGCAGAATGCACCTGTTAAATTTACTTCACAGTACATGCTGCCACATTAATACTGGTGCTTCATGATATTTTTTTCATTATTAACAACAAGGAGTCTTGTAGATGGCAGGAAACAAAACTGAAATCATTTCGGCTTCATGATTAAAGTGAGTTTACAATTAAAGCCAAAAAAAAAAAAAAAAAAACTGGTTTGGAAAATATTTATCCGAACAGCTTGAGGTTTTTCCAAATCAGAGCACGTGAATGTAAATTTGACTCTCTTGCAACAATTTGCATACATAGTGTCAGATTTTGAAGAGTTGCCTTGCCACTTACTGTTTATGGATTTTTAGCTTGGTGTTTGTTACTTTGCTGTTGGCAAATTTATAATTATAATTTATAATGTGGTACCGGTGCATCTGAAATAATTTGCTACAGCACTGGAAATAAGTATGTATTTTAATTACAAACAACACTATTGGATGAAATTAAACATAGTCAATAATTAGGTTAAATGAATTACTCAAAATAAGACAGGATTATCTGAATTACACCAATGTGATATTCTTGAATGTTTTGGAGATTCTGCCCCAGATTAAATGTAGATTTCCCACCTGGGTTTGCTTTGCAGGCTAACATTCAAAAAGAGGGAGAAATACCAGAAACAAAAAGAGACACAAATTATAAATTTGAATATGTGTGTGTGTGTGTGTGTGTGTGTGTGTGTGTTGCAGGGAGGGGGGAAATAGCTTTGTGGGTCAAATTTGAAACCCTGACATGAAGCAATTTGAGCTAATATGATGTTTACCTGTAGAATAAGAGGATGTTGTTCTTGTTGTTGCAGTACCTAACAGAAACAGAAGAAACTGTCAGAGCATCTCGAAATATGGATAGGTTGAATCTATTCTCCCTAGATCCTGATATTGCTGTAAGTATTATTCTTTGTTGCTTTATATTGTTAGGTGAGAGAAAGCTAAAAGTGACCAGCATGTCCACTGGGGAGACAGCTGTGCCATTCTCACTGTTTTGCCTTTATTATTGCTTTGATTTATATGATTTCTTACCTACTCTTCATTGTAAGGTCCAAGGGCAGATTACAGTAATAAAAGCATACAATTGAAAACAAGTAGAACAGTTTATATACAATTGTAAAGACAAGTTAAAACAAAAGCAAAAGCTGCAGAGTATAAATTAAACAAAGTGGAAAGGGTGGGTTCTACAAAAAAAAAATACCTTAAATGTCCAGGGTCAGAATAACGAGGCTTATAATCAACATACAATGGAAGCTGTGTAATGAAAATGCTAAATGCAGCTCTGTGTGGAGGGAGTTCCACAGTTTAATGACGCTGCTCTGTATTTTGTATAGTTGCACATATTTCTAATGCTCTGTATTTCAGTGTTTTGAATGTTTGCTGTAAACTGCTTTGGGCACAGCTCATTGTGGGAAAATGGCATAGAAGTAAACTCAATCAATCACAATTTAAGGGCTGCCACAGAGAAAACTCCCTCCTGGGCCACCATCCATCACAATTATGAGGGCATTGGAACTATCAGGAGTGTCCCACATACTGTCTTTCTTCAAAAAGTAGCTTGTAAAGAAATGGATTTTATGCTGTCTGTCACTGGATCTCTGATCTTACAACTATTTCCCAGAAAAGTCTGTTTTTCCTATAAATTCTGTATACTAACTTCAATCAGCTAATTATCCCAGTGTCTTTATTCCAGGCCTTGAATCCTCAAAGAAAGGAATTTCCAGCAGCAGATTCATTGCTCAAGCCTTTTCAGGAAAAGGATGCCAAGCGAATCATGATAACATGCAAATCCCTTAATCTGAATCTTCAGGCTTGTGTTTCTGATAATGAAAGTGACCCAGTCACCAATGTAAGTCTTAAGCAGAGGTAGGGGGGCTTATATCAAGACACTGGCCATGGTCAGGCGCAATATTGGCCAGTAAAGCATAGGGACATTGGCCTTTCCATGAGCTGCATGCTGGTACATACAGTTCAAGCAGTCTGCACTTTGCTCTGCCCTTCCTGGACTGGAAAAAACAAACAGTGGAATTGCTGGCTTAGCATCACATGCAAACAAGTGCTAATGGTTAGAGGGTCAGGCTGGTACCTGGGAGACCAGGGTTCAAATCCCCACATAGCCAGGAAGCTCACCTGGTAATGTTGGGCCAGTCACTGACTCTCCGCATAACCCACCTCACAGGGTTCTTGTGGGGATGAAATGAGGAGTGGCAGAACCATGTTCACCACCTTGAGCTTCTTGGAGAAAAGGTGCGATATAAATGCAATAAATAAATATAAATGAATAAACAAACCATGAGCTGAAAGCAAAGAACAAATCTTCAGAACAAAGAACAAAAGAAATTTGTGAATGCATTTTTGAGCTGTACTTTAAAGTGCCAGGCAATCTCTTGGTGACCTTACCCACAATGCCTTGCTCTGGGGGAGGACTCCCCCCCCCCCCCGCTCTTTCCTCAGAGTGAAGGTAGAAGCACCTGTGGCTGATCAGGCCAGAAGAGGAATATGGAGCAAGAGCGAGAGAGGAGGGAGGAGATGGTGGCGGCAATGAGAGAGGAAAGAGGAAGTGGTAGGGAGGCAGAAAAGGATAGCTGTGCCAGTCTCTGGCTGTGTAGTGTCTTTTGCTGGCCCTGTTGGGGAGAAACAACCCATGAGCCCTGGTTCCCACATAATACTAAGCCAGATGTGCTGTGTGGTTCATTTTCCCGCTCTAAGAAAGGAGCAGCAAAGCAGAGACATTGAACTGTGTTGCACGGGTGCAGTTTCTGTAGCCATGATTTATGGCCAGTGTTGTGTGTGAATGAAGCCACTGCTTTGTTTCCTCAAGAGAGTGATTCAAATCCCTTCTGAAGCCTGTTGCTTTTCATGGGGATTTGGTAAAAACTGCCGGTTTTATTCTGCATTTTTATTTTGCTGTTATTTATGTATAAAGAGTGGTGATGTTATATAAATCAATTTATATAAACAACACTGAATGTACACATATTTTTGAAACACAGTTTCCTTCTAGATTTAAGATAAATAAATAAAAATATGATGCTAAGCCTCTTTTTCATTTTAATATCCATCTTAATAGGGGCTTGCAACTACCTGACCTTAATCAGTACAAAAGCTGGCTGCATCAGGCTTTAGATCAAACCTTATACAAATAAATGAGTTTGTGTGTCTTTACCTATTCACTTTTATATAATGTAATTTGGGCCATGGGGCCTTGGGAGCAAAGATCAGTGTCTGCTGTCTGATGAGGGACCTTGGAGCAGTCTATAAGCTGAAATAGAACCCATCTCACTGCACATGGAATAGAATGCAGAATTGCAGCCCATGGGTTGGACCCAGGCTAAGCTAGTCATGCTTTACTCCTATTGAAAACAATGGGACAAGTTTGCTACAACTTTCAATGGAACTTAAACATGACCAGCTTATACTGGATCCAATTTAACATTTCTCCAGAAAACTGTTTCTAATTTTTACATCAAAATGACAAAATAAAAAATAACTGTTGCAGAAGTCCAAAATATAATGTATCTGTTGAAATTAGAAACTAAATAAAAGCTGCCTTGGAATAAATTACAAAATACCAGTTCAGGAGCATCAGATTTTTGCCAGTGTCTATGTTACAGAGGGCAGGTTGAAGGGCCTGTGTCAGTAGGTTCTGACAATGCAATTTCTGTGGTTTTTGGAGAAGACATTGATTTCTTTCATTAGCAGATGACATCAGCAGTGTTTATTTTGCACATGCCCATCAATGCTTTTTTGGCAGGATGAAAATGCTGGTGAAATCATAGCTGTAGTGAGAATGGGGCGAGTGCATAATTGCTTTTATTTTATTTATTTGCTAATGCAGGATTTCCAAAAAGTGGAGAGCAAGCAACTATCATATGGAGTCTTAGTCAATGGGTTGGGACAGGTCGATAGAAATTGCAGAAATTGATAGAAACACATTTTATAAACCTAGCTGAAAGCATATCATCGAACAAACAACAGCCAAAGTAATTTAAAAGGAAAATGCACACATTTGCTTGGGTCGCACATAACACTAAACCATGGTTTAGTGCTATGTGGATGAACTTCACTGAGCATGAATGAAATGTGGGCTTGCACACTCCTCTCCCCATCCTCTGTGACCAGGAGGACTGCCAGGTTTCTTTCCAGTTTAAAAAAATCTGAGCTTAGCATTACATTCAAGCCAGGAACTCAGGTTTCAGAGTCTGGTTCCTTCAATATGCCAGCTTCAAAAAAATTTGTTTGAAGTTGCCTTGTTAAAACTGACCAGTGTTAGCTTGAAACAAGGATTCCTAGTTCAAATGTAAACCAGATTTCATTTACTGGCTCCAACTCTTTAAAAACTTACAGGAAAACATCATAATAAGCATTTTCTTTTTAGTTACTTTTATCAGTTACAGACCCGATGTAGTCTCAAACAAAATACAACTTGGCCTTCCCAATTAAAACTTACCCCGGTGCATTAATTAGCAAAAATGTTGCTTGTTAAGCTGATTAACAATGCAATTCTGTCCATGCCTACTCAAAAGTAAGTCCCATAGAGTTAGGGTTGCCATATTTCACAAAGTGAAAATCCAGACACAAAAGTTGTTGAGGTTTTTTTGCAAAGTCTCCCTCCCCCCCCCAAAAAAAAAGAAGGTTGTTTTTTTTTACCTATTTGTTAGGTAATCGCCAAAAAATCAACACTTCCTATATGGGCTGCTATATGCCCAGGTTTTTTCAGACCTTTCAGCCACTTTCCAAAAATTCCGCCCTGATGCCAATTTTGACAGATGAATTCGGACTATGTCCAGGAAATTCCGGATGCATGGCAGCCCTACATTGAGTACAATGATCCATATAAACATGTATATAATTGCAGTGTAGGTCTTCAAACCTATATAGACTCCTCTGGAAAGAAGTTGCCTGAATTCAACAGAGGAAACTTCCTAATACTGTTTCCAATCGTCTAGTTCAGTATGATGAGACTGGCAGTGGCTTTCCAGGGTTTCACACAGGGAGCATTCCCTGGCCTACCTGGCGACAGGGGCAGAGGAAGGGGGTGCGGTAGGAGCGGGGCACTCCAGGTGTCACCACTGAGGGGGGTGACAAAATGCTGACCCGCTCTTGGGAGTGACGTGGTGGCTTGGGCGCCCGCAAGCTCCAACCTGCCCCAAATGGTCCACGTGCCACCTCCCCATCAGCTGTAGGGCAACTGAGTGGAAGGAAGCAGGCAGACTCTTTTGAGGCCCCGCGGAGCATCCCGCCCCGTCTAGACCCGTCCCATGGGCGGCTGGCCCCGGCCCTGGGTGCAAGGCACATGTGCCGCCTCAGGAGCCCAATTGGCTTGCTCTGCTGCTGCCTGGCAATGCCAGGGATTAAATCTGAGACCTTCTACATGCAAAGCAGAAGTTCTGTCACTAACCTATGGCCCTTCCTCAGAGATGAATGGGGCCAATTCTCCTTCATGGTGAGAGTTGAAGTCACTTCTTGCTGCTTCTCAGTCCCATGCCTTATGCCACTTGATCTGAGTTACAATGCCTAGGATTGCACTGTCAACCTTGCAGCTTTAGCCTGCTATTATTCTGATTTTTCACTTTTCGTTCCTGCTCTTTGCCTCCAGATTGAGCCTTTCTTTGTCAGTGTGGCTCTTTTTGATATACGGGACAGCAGGAAGCTCTCTGCTGATTTTCACGTGGATCTAAACCATACTCTGGTTAGACAGATGATGTCAGGTCCTTCACCCTCATTGGAAAATGGTACTATTGAGTCTGCTGGCACCAAAGACGAGGAACCACAGGTCAAGGGGTTTCCAGAAGAATGGCTGAAGTACCCAAGACAGGTAACTAAAACTTCACTAGTTCCACAGGCATTTGCTTTTGACTCCTTAAAGCAGAAAATTATAGTTATTTATTTATAACTTTTTTTCTGTTCTTTAGCTGAAAAGGCTCTCAGTGTCACTTGCTAGGCTCAGTAGTATAATAGTCCCTGCCCTTGCAGCCAAGAGCTGGGCTTGGCTCATGGGAGCCTTTAGTTATTTAAACATTTCTCTCACATATTGCGACTTCTTCTGTCTTAGTGAATTTCGCCTCTTGTCTCCACAGGCTGTTTTCTCCATAAGTAACCCTCATTCCGAAATAGTTTTGGTGGCAAAGATTGAAAAGGTGCTCATGGGAAATATTGCCACCAGTGCAGAACCTTATATAAGGAATCCAGACTCTAACAAGGTAATGTGATCGAAAGATGGAATGCCTTTCGCAACCCAGGGGTCAAGTTGAACATTGTACTGAGAAGCCTCCTCAGAACTTGCTTTAGCAATCCATAGGACCACGGTGGATTTTCAGTTGTATGAACAATCTGCTTCTGCTTGTTCCTCATTGTCTGAGTATCTGATAGCTAAGTAATTGAACCTGCTGGGCTATGGTACTGATGGTTACAAATCCCTCCCCTCCCATAACTCAGCTAGGTCCATTGATGAAACCAACATAATGGTACCAGTTACTTAGAGCGGTGGCAGGCTGCCCTTCTCTGGAGGCCTTCAAGCAGGGGGATAGACAGCCACTTCTTGAAGATGCTCTTGCTCTGTATTGTCCTGCACTGGCAAGTGGGTCGGGCCCGATGGACAAATGAGCTTCCTCCAATTTTATGGCAGACCATTGGTTGGAGGAATCAACAAGTGCTTGAAATGTGCAGCTTTCGTGTCACTCTTTCCTTGTGAATAATTAAAACTTCAAGTGATCATCCAGCAGGGTAACATTTACAGTACGTTTATGGGATTTCAGATAGTTTCTTTATAGGAATTATTAATTTGTGGTTTCTTTTCCCTAGTGGGCCCAGAGAGTGTTAAAATCCAACAAGCAATTCTGCAGCAAGTTGGGGAAATACCGGATGCCCTTTGCCTGGTCTGTACGGTACGTAGCTGCCTTTGTAAATGTCATTTTCAATGATTGATCAGACCAACAGAGGCTGCAAAAGGAACTAGCAAGGCACAACAACAGCACTACCCCTATATAGAGGACTATGAATTGGTATAGTTCTCCAGGGCAAGCAAATGAAGAGAGCCAGTGTAGGGTAGTGGTTAGAGGGTTGGACTAGGAGAGCAGAGAGCAGAGTTCAAATCCCTACTCAGCCGTGAAGCTCAATGGGTGACTCATTGGTGGTTTTGGGTAGGGAGGATCGATTTCACTGGACCAGTATATGTATATGTGGATGTGTGTCTTCCTTCACCCTCTAAATACCATTCTCTCGCTCTCGCTCTCTATTCCGGACTCCTGTGACATACCCCTTTCTCCGTTCTGGCGATTCTGCTTTCCCTTCCTCAGTATTCTGGTCTGTTCCCCTTTCCCTCCTACCCTCTTGGTCACTCCACTTTCTGTTCAGCTGCTGATATGATCTTTAAAAACTACATAGAGCAGAAAAAGGAAGTTGGGGAAATGATTCTCTCACCCACTTCCTGTTTCACCTTTCTGTGCTTTTCAAGGCTGGGTGGAATTTCATTTCATTATTTTAAATTGCATGCTAGTTTGAAGTAGAGTGGTCCAGTGAGTGGCATTGACTTGGCAAGTAACTGCATCTCACACCCATCCCATTTAATTCCTGCTCTTATATGTTACCGGACAGACAAGGTACCAATCCATATACAGGTAGCTCACAGACTGCAAAAGCAGCATTTAAATTAAAGCACAGGATAGCTTTAGCACGGCTGGTAATTGTGGATCAATAGTCCCATTCACATAACCAAAGTAAAGTTCCTGGAGAACTTTAGATTTATCCACGTTTTCAGCTCACAAAGTGGAATTTGCCCTAGTAAATTGCAAAAGGCTATAAATAGATATTTCCACTAGACACACACAACATGCTGTGCAAAATGTGGCTCAGCTATGATGAAAAGCAGAAATCTTGGACTGTGAATGTAATTTCCATTTCTTTAATTTCCCATTTAATGTGGATTTTTATATTTTACTTTATGCTATTATAATTTAAAGCAGGCGCATGCAGCCATAATGTAATCTTTACTCTTGAGTCACTCCTAATCTGACAACATCTCAAGCTGGCCACTAGAACTGCCCTTTGTCACAACAGAAGTTTCTGTGTCCTGGAATTTGGGTTGTTGCCCTCTATACTTTCCCAAGAGACAATAATTGCAGCACACATTAGAATTACAATGTGAGAAGTCAGTCTCCCTTTCTCATATTTCTACCACAGCTGCCAGAGTTTGCAAATAGGATTTGTACTTGGAGACCTCATTTCCCACAAAATATTTTCCATATAGCCTTCCTTCCATTCTATTATCCTATTATTTTCAAAAAAAGGTGGGGGAACCTGTGGCCCTCCAGATGTTAGTGAACGACAGCTCTCTTCATCCCACGGCTACTGGGCATGATGGCTAGGGCTGATGGGAGTGGGAGTTGAACAACATCTGGAGCATCGAATGTTACCAGATCATTTTAGAATCCAATCTGTAGAATATCTCAATGACTTGCAAGATTTGAAGTATCCTTTATGTCTGATTCTATAGCTACCTAACCAACTGCTTCCCCAATATCCAGTGGTGGAGAATCTGATCTGAATTTGTATATCTTATGAAGGAAGGGCTTAAAACTATGAGGTGAAGCATCAGAACCTAAACTTATCGATTCTCTTGGTGGAAACTCACTCTTGAAAAAATTTAAACATAAATTTAAACATTGAAAAAATTTAAACATAAAATACAATAAAAGCCAAACTAGTCTTGGTGAGGGGATAAAGGAGAAATAAAAAGGAAGAGAGAAAAAGGCAAGAGAGAAAAGAAGAAATAGAAGAAATATATAAAAGCCGACTGTCACAATTATATCATAAACTTTATCCATAATCAGAAAAGTAGACCCTTCCTGGGAGCTTCAGTGGAAAGTCACTCTTATCATCTTATCCTCAGCCCATGTTTCCTGTCTAGAGAATAATTTTCACATTGGCTTACCTTGTTCCTTAAAAAAAAGAAAGCATGCTGTTTTTCAAGTTGAGGACAACTGCATCTTCAAGTAAGCTACAGAAGCAATATCAAGAAGATAAGACAAAACGTGGGTGGTGGGAAGATCAAGGATAATGATCCCTCATACCAACAGAGAGCTGTCAGGAAAGGAATAGGGAGGGAGATATGTTGCACATAGAGTTCAAAAGAAGCCAGTTTATTTGTATGCATGTGCCTACAGTTGCTTAACAACAGCAAGAACCCAAAGTCTCTCAACTCCACTGTACCCCCAGATAAGGCTGCTGAAGTGAGAAAACTTCAGGTGAAATGGGGAGCAGACTTTCATGTGAGCTCAGTCTTCCCAGGGAACAAACAGCAGGTGTCCCTCTCAGCATTGATTCAGTCATTGACGGCCGCTTCAGCTTCCGTCTACACCCTCCCTGAGCCACTATTTTATACTTACCCATTCAGCCCAGACACTGAGGTCCAGCTCAGAGGGCCTTCTGGTGGTTCCCTCACTGCGAGAAGTGAGGTTACAGGGAACCAGGCAGAGGGCCTTCTTGGTAGTGGTGCCCGCCCTGTGGAATGCCCTCCCATCAGATGTCAAGGAAATAAACAACTATCTGACATTTAGAAGACATCTGAAGGCAGCCCTGTTTAGGGAAGTTTTTGCTGTTTTATTGTGTTTTTAATACAGTGGTACCTCGGGTTACATACGCTTCAGGTTACATACGCTTCAGGTTACAGACTCTGCTAACCCAGAAACAGTACCTCAGGTTAAGAACTTTGCTTCAGGATGAGAACAGAAATCGTGTTCCGGCGGCAGCGGCAGCAGTAGGAGACCCCATTAGCTAAAGTGGTGCTTCAGGTTAAGAACAGTTTCAGGTTAAGAACAGACCCCCGGAACGAATTAAGTACTTAACCCGAGGTACTACTGTATTCTGTTGGGAGCCACCCAGAGTGGCTGGGGAAACCCAACCAGATGGGCGGGGTATAAATATGTTGTTGTTGTTGTTGTTGTTGTTGTTGTTGTTGTTGTTGTTGTTGCAGCCCTGTGGCTGCTTCTTCAGAAGTCAGTCTCACTCTGTTCTGTGAGGTTTGTTCCAAGGTAGCCAAAATGTGTAAGAGGACAGGACTCCTGCACCTTTAAGTGTAGCATGGGAAGGCATCAATTCCCTCATCTACCCCACCATTTAAGGTGCTCTGGTCACCCTAGTTTATTCCCAGGTAAATATGCATAGACTTGTACCCACGACAAGAATGGAGGTACCTCCTTGATATCATCCTAAGTGCTGCCAGAAATCTGGTGTGTGGTGTGAATATTATTGAACTACTTTGATTTCAATGCCCACGCCACAATCTGACTGACATATTACTGAAAACCTCCAGATAAATTATGTTTACTTTTAGGTTTGGTGATTTTTTAAAAAAAAGATGGAATTAATAAAAAGAAAGCTTGAAAGTAGAACTCAGCGGCAAAGGAAGGAACTCATGCATCCCTAGAGATAATTAACAATAGCTTGGTTTTCATTTAATATATTGTTTCCCCTTTGTTACAGACCAGTCTTTAAAGATAATCAGGGAAATATTGACAGAGATTCCCGGTTCTCACCTTTGTTCAGGCAAGAAAGTAGCAAAATTTCAACGGATGACTTAATGAAACTCGTCACAGAATACAGAAGGTAAGGAATCATTGCTTGGCTGTGTTGATTAACTCCTTTGCATCAATGGTTTTGTTTGCACAGAAGAGATGAGCGCCAAAACAACCACATTACATGGAATGGTTTTCACATTAGTCAGTTGCATGCCAAAGTGGGTTTCCAGCAAAGCTCTTTGGGAAAACTGGAGAGATGTTTGCTGCATTAACAAACTTTATGGCCGCTTGATTGTAGTGCTGAATGGAATTAATTTCAGTTGAAGCAAGGGGAAAGTGTAGGAAATAAAGATATATAGATGCATTTCACAGAGGAGTGTTTTATCAGGTATATTGACTAAATGGAAGTACAGAGGGTTTTTTCTTTTTTTGCCAATTATTTTTATTGATTTTCCATAATTTTTAACAAATTGTCACTAAGTTAATACAAATTCAATACAAATTTAAAAGCTGACTTCCCACCCACCCTGATGTCCCCTCTATTTTCCTCCCTCTTTTGCTGCTCCCAATAAAATAATTTTTTCAACTATCGTTTCAAAATCCATTCACCCCCTTCTCCCTAAACATCACCTGTTCCATTACCAATTTCTGCTGTGGCTTTTGTACATGGCTATAACCTGTCCTCAAAATAGTTGAGTATAGTAAATCCTCTTTTATCTATCTATAATAGCCATTCATCAATTTTGAAACATTTCCTTCTGATACCTCTTGAGTAACACTTTTCCTGAGAAAGACAGATCTTGCTTCCTCCCAGACAACATACACACATTCCTCTCTAACATGGCCTTGAACATTGCTGTCCCAGTAATAAACAACTCAAGCCTCACTGGTGCTGTGTGCAGAGGGTGAAAATGAAATCCACACACACACACACACACACACACACACATATACACATACATTCCCCCTCTAACACTGCCAATCTCCCAGTGTCACCCACCCTTCACATTTCGCCATATTTAATCTGAATTTTTACATACAACCAGCTCATTAATAAATCATTAATAAATAAACATAATCCATATCTTTTCTTCTCTGTCCGAAAGTCTCTGAAGCTGTCAAGAGGGGTGGGTTGATGTAATCTCAACAAAATCCACATCTCCTCTCCATCCTCCTCCCTAAATTAATAAATCATCCTGTACTCCATCCTGCCGATCTTCAGTTCCATTACATCCAACTCCACAGCTTATTCTCTTCTGAGTGTTTAACAGACAATCAATCCAGTTCTTACCAATCCTTTCTTCGTTACTATTTTTATTTCACAATACAAATTTCCAAGGGGTGGTCAAAATCCCTCAAAAGTCCCTCAAGGTTGTTACTCAGAGCCTAGGACTTGCCGATCAGAAGGTCGGCGGTTCAAATCCCCGCGACGGGGTGAGCTCCTGTTGCTCAGTCTCTGCTCCTGCCAACCTAGCAGTTCGAAAGCACGTCAAAGTGCAAGTAGATAAATCGGTACCGCTCCGGCGGGAAGGTAAACAGCGTTTGCGTGCGCTGCTCTGGTTCGCCAGAAGCGGCTTAGTCATGCTGGCCACATGACCTGGAAGCTGTACGCCAGCTCCCTCTGCCAATAAAGCAAGATGAGCGCCGCAACCCCAGAGTCGGCCACGACTGGACCTAATGGTCAGGGGTCCCTTTACCTTTATTGTGCAGGGGAGAAGTGATATTTTGCATAAATGTTTTTTGATAAAAGATGCCTTGATAAGTTGTTTTTTCCAAGCCAATAAATATGTGAAAACTGAAAGCTGCTTTGGGTTTTCTCTTAAGCCAAGGGCAGAGAGAGTCCTAGGGTTACTCTGTACTTCAGGTTGCAGTACAAAGTTAATCTTCAGTGGCTGAATCCAGCCTAGTTTGCTTTTTCAGAAGCTACGGCAATTCGTCATCAGCAAGGCTTTGTTCTATATGGCTTAGCAATTCTAGCCTTGATAATGCTTTTCAAATTTGCCATTGAAGAGCTTTCAGCAATGGAATAATGGTCACCTAGACAGAGCTTTCACTTCGTTCCTCATCCCTTCATTGTTACAATGCAGAAGCTGACACCATTTTTTCAGCTAGGCGTAGCTGAATGACAATACAGTGAATATTGCTCAGAGTTATTTCCTACCATTATTACAATAATTGTTGCTGAAAAATAACAGGAATAAGACTAAATAAAAGAGTTCTTTTCCTGACGGTTACCTCACTTCTATTTGAGAAGAAAAATGGATTTTGCTGTAGTTCAGCAGTTCACTAAGATTTAATGTTTTGCTTTATCCTTTTCTTTGTGCCTTAAATCACTAATTCCATTTTCCTTTATACTTGGGGGGGGTTTCCTCCAAATGTTGCTGGACTATTTCTGTCATCAGCCCCAGTCGTATGGCCAATGGAGAAGGATAATGAGAGTTGTAGTTCAGTAACATCTGGAGGGCCACAGTTCCCTAACCACTGCTTTATATGATGGTCCCACCATTAATTTGTCCTGAGAACTTTAGGTCTGTGAGAGGTGTCCTATCAGCTCTCAACATCATTAACAAACTACAATTCCTTGGTTTCTTTGGGGAAAACAATGACTATTAAAATGGTATAAGAGTGCTTCAAACATACGGTGTGGATGTGATCTATGTCTGTGTTCATTTACAACTGCTCTTGCTTATTCTGTCCGCATCACCTTTAAAAAATATTCCTCTGATGTTTGCAGGGCAGAGAAGATCAACAAAATTCAGATCATACCTGGCAGCTTAGAAATCACAGTTGATTCTGTACCTTTGGAGCACCAAAGTATGATTCTAATTTATAATTTCTAAGAAATTGCTAACCATTGTGATGAGTCACTGGGATTAAGTGGGGGGTGAATATCACTTTTTTGGGGGGAAATGGGTTGTTTTTATTGATTCTGTGGTTGCTTTGCATAGGAGTGGAGTTTTGTGAAGGAGTTTGGTAGGTAGACAGATTTTGTACCATTAACACATCTGACACTAGGCTACATTGCTCATCACCACATCTGTGCTCCACAGAATTTCATGGATAAAACCATTTGCAATTTCAAACATTCCATACAAGCAGCAAAAGTAGAAGCATGACAGTCTTAGTCTTCCTTCCCATACATTTTCAGACCTTGTGTGATGGAAAGAGATGCCTTTTTTTCCTGACACGGGGACAGAGATAATATCCCCCATCTTCACATGAGCCCTAAGAACATGCACAAAGGAAATATGTATCACTCGTGTTTCCTCCTCTGCCAGTTTCATAGGATTTCCTCCTTTATCAATTGCACTTCAACAAATTCTGCATCCATAGGCATCTGCAGGAATTTTTCCAGGTGGGGGAAGGTCAAAAGTAAAACACTGAACAGGGAAAGCAGGCTGATTTCTCACAAAGATGAATAGTACCTGTACATTTTACTTTTGTATCGCATGTTCTGGGCAATCCAGTCAAATGGGCAGCATACAAATAATAAAATTCTACACATGCTAGAATTATGCTCTTTTTAAAAGGTAAGCCAGGAATTTGTGGATTATGGTTCATCCAGCTGGGAAGAAACAAGCCCCCTGCCCCAGCCCCCCCCCCCCCGTGGATGCCCATGTGTGCATCTTTACATAGTGTGTATCTTTACATAGTATTATATTGGGCTGAATACATCTTCAGTCCAAAGCTTTCCAATTACCCAAATATTTATCCAAAACAGGAGGCTATAAAATGCCAGTTCTGGAGGGTTTCCCAGCCCAGGGAACCCCCAACTCCCCCAAAAAATCACCCAGAAAGGGAAACAGACAAGAGGGAAGCACCACTCATCCCTCACTGCTGCTGGGTGCCCAAAAGGGTTTGAATATTTCACATCTTCCAAGATTCAGCACTCCCCAACCCCACCAAGATATTGCTCAGCCAAGTATGAGTTTTGACCCAGGAAACCAACGTCTGATTGATTGATTCATCAAGAACTGTGATAGTGTGGTTGTTGTGGGGATTGTAGTGAAGAGGTATAAGAAGCCCTGCTGTGTTTGCTGGGCTTTCTAGATTATAGCCCATAATAGTAAAAGGCTACAGTTTTGTGACTAAAGGGTTTTCTTTCTTTCTTTTTCTTTCTCAAGATTGTGTAACATCATCTTTTATTCCAATCAAGCCATTCAATGATATCAAGGAGCATCAGCCCACAGTAGAGGTGGAAGAATTTGTCCAAGAATCGACAAAGTACTCCCAGACTTACGGAGTATATAAAAACCAAATCTACATTTATCCCAAACATCTGAAATACGATAGCCAAAAATGCTTCAACAAGGTATGCCAAAGCAAGAGCCTTAGCACAGCAACCCTCAGTGTGTTTACTCAAATGTAAGTCCCTCTTAGTTCAGCGGGACTTACCTATCAACTAGTTTGTGACTAAAATCTCGATTCCCTTAAACTGAAGGATTCACAAGCAGCTTTCAGTGCATAGGTTAGATCCCTAGCAATTAAGTGATGCTTTCAATTATTCAGCTGCTTGGCCTCAGCTGTTCTCACAAGGGATCTGAGTGCGATTAAGCAATTGAATGCTAGCTTCGTTGCTCCTTGAAAGCTCACTGTGCTCCTAATAAGCATTCACCAAGAGATAATTTGGCCCTTAGTTTGCAACGAATATAGAATACGTCTGAACCCTACTCACCTTTGGAACCCCCAGTTGTACACACATTTATGTAAAAATAAGACCTGTTGGTTTTATTAATAGCATTTGGACCTGTATAGCAGAATTTCCTGTGGAATAGGCTCTCGTTTCTGTTTGTTTCTTTTGCTCAATTTAAAAATTGCATTTTGTTTTCCAAAATCTCAGTCAGGGTTAATGAACTGACAAACTATAGTAGCTAATGATACTAGAGAAGCAGCTGCAATGTAATGGAACCAGGATTGATTCTAAACACACTTTCATTAAGATGTGCTTCACTGAAATAAATGAGACCTGCCTTAAAGGGCTCAGCCACATAGACATACCCTGTTTAAAAAAAAATCACATTTAAGAACGCAGTATGTCCAAATACAGAACTGCAGTGTTAAACCTGAAAAAATAAACATAAATTAATGATCGTTTTGAATATTACTATATACAGAATGTGAATTATAACCAAAGCAAGGTTTAAAAGTGAAGGCTTTCTGTGTTCATATACTCCAGTTGATAAGAGGTTAATTATTTTGCAGTCTTCTTTCTGGCTTCATAACACTGCTCCGGTTTGCTCTCAACTTGGCAGCATAGTGCCAGATTTGGAACAAAGCCTTGTATTTCACACGTCTTTAATTTGCATGTAATTTATGAGCTAATAATTTCCATTTGCACCTTTCTCTTACAGGCACGGAATATAACAGTCTGCATTGAATTTAAAAGTTCCGATGAAGAAGGAGCCAAACCCATGAAGGTGAGCAGAGATGGATCTCATTCACAAAGCAATAGGTCAAAAGCAATTTCTTTGGCAGCCGCACCACTGAGGCTGTTCCATGCATTGTTTGTATTTCCATAACAATCCTTTAAAACAACAAGTATTAGTAGGACTTCTGGAAATGCTTATTCTGCAGTACTTAGAGTCATAGAATTGTAGAGCTGGAAGGGACCCAAAGGGTCATCTAGTCCAACCTCCTCCGATGAAGGAATCTCTCTGACAGAGGACTATCCAACTTCTGTTTAAAAATAGAGTCCACCATCCTACACTGTCAAACAGCTCTTACCATCAGAAAATTATTCCTAATGTTTAGTCAGAATCTCATTTCCTATCATTTGAAACCATTGGTTCAGGTCTTGCCCCCTGAAGGTAGGTAGGTAGATGAGAGGACATTGTACACTGGACTATTTCATGTGTGTGTGTGTGTGTGTGAGAGAGAGAGAGAGAGAGAGAGAGAGAGAGAGAGAGAGAGAGAAACAGTCCAGTGTACACTGTCGTCTCATATAAAGTACGATCCACATCAATTCTTCCAGCCCCATTATGACAAGAGTTCGTATAAGTTATGAGAATCCAGGTTGATAAAGCCTCCAGAGCTTTGGGCACTTAAAGCAGTTGTTGGGAATACAATCCACAAAATGTTACAAACGAATTAAAGCACAATCTATTTGAACAGTGTATCTACGGAAAGCCTGGTGGACCACTCTTTGCATCAGCAGCATATACAGCTGTTCTACATCATTCACAGAACCCTGATTTTTACGATGAGGTAAGCTTATTTTATTGTGACTTCATACGTATTACTACTATTTAGGATACATTTAACAGTTAAAGCTCTCGGTCCCGCCACCCTCACAGGCATGCTTGGTGAGGACACGGGAGAGGGCCTTCTTGGTAGCTGCTCCCAAATTTTAGAACTTCCTCCCTAGAGAAGTTAGACTGGCTCCCTCCTTGTCGTCCTTCCATTGGCAAGAGAAGACAGGCCTTGAGGAACTGGCTGTTTTTAAGGAAAGGGCTGGGGCTGTGAGGTGGTTCTATACACACACACAGTTTTTGAAAATTATAAGATACATGGTCAATTATTTTGTTTGTTGTTTGTTTATTTAATATTTATAAAATGCACTGTATATGGTGTACAACATAAAAACATAATACTACAATAGCATCAATTGTAACATCAATAAAGACAGGTTAGTTGAAAAAACACGTTCCAAAGGCTTGCCTGAACAGTGCTGTTTTTCAAAAGTCATCTTTTAAAAAGTAATAGACTTGTGTAACTGGATAGAGTTTTGTACTCTCATCCCCATTTCATGCACAAGTTCCACAGTGTAGGGACAAGAGGGGCAGTTGACTGTATTGAAATGATGATAAGTTAAAATCAGGCTCAAGCCATCCAGGATCCCTCTCTTGCTCTTGTTTGAGTCCGTCTCAACTAAAGATGGTTGCAACATTTTACATTCCAGGTGAAGCTTGAGCTGCCTACTCAACTCCATAAGAAGCACCACATTCTCTTTTCATTTTATCACGTCACCTGCGACATAAATGCGAAAGCTAATGCCAAAAAGAAAGAGGCCCTGGAAACATCAGGTAGCTATACTTTGATCAAAGCCATGATTTGTGTTGTTCCTGTATCCATTTTAGGTCAAGCATTTATGACAAGATTAGTTTTTGTGTGTGTGACCATCATTGCTTCTCTTTATTTCGATAAAGCAAAATGTTCTAATGCTAATTAGACCTCCTTTTGGGTGCAGTGGGATATGCTTGGCTACCTTTATTGAAAGATGACCAGCTAGTGTCTCAAGAACACAGCATACCAGTGGCAACCAGCCTGCCTCCCGGTTATCTGAGCCTTCAGGATCCTGCAGCTGGAAAGGTATTGTGTAGCATTTGAGTTTTGTGTCTCTCCTGCAAAAAGAAAAGTGTCTGTGAATCTTACAATTTGAAATCTTTATAGTATTTGTGCAATTTTATTGTCCTTGGCGTCTGACACTGCCTTACTGAAATGAAGGCGAAAGAGGGGTTCACTTTCTACATGTGATAGGTTACAGAAGTAAACCTCAAGCTCACAGACACACATTGCCTCATGTGTACAGTGAGAGAGAGAGAGAGAGAGAGAGAGAGAGAGAGAGAGAGAGAGAAAGAGAAAGAGAAAGAGAATCACCTCATACAACCACATCCTTTTTCTGTGGTGGCCGGCTCTGGTAGATAATTGTGTATGCATGCATTGCTTCACCTGGCACATTTTGCATGCAGTGTGGATTACTTGAGAGAATTTTCTTCTATGCTGCACCTGCTGTAGAGCTGACACAGTGAAGTTCAGTGTAAATATGTCCTTCGTATTAAGACACATGGGTGTTTTTCTTCTGGTTGTTGGTTATAATCATGTCTGGAATCACATACTGAACAGCTACTTCTGTTCTGGACATCTACAAATAGGTGCAGCATTACTCTGGTTCTGGGTAGTCTATAAAATATGCGGCGACATGACTTTGGATTAGGGGTAGTGGACATGTCCAACAACGTTTAGACCTCATCTGCACTTTGCATTTAAATCAGCATCATATCACTTTAAACAGTTATGACTTCCCCCAGAAAGAGTTATTACGAGACACCTTTTACCATCACAGACGGAAGAGGAATTGACTGTTAAACCACTCAGAAACTGTAGCTCAGTGAAGGGAATAAGAGTCTCCTAACTACTCTCAGTACCCTTAACAAACTACAGTTCCCAGGATTCTTTGGAGAAAGCCATGCCTTTTTAAAATGGCATGATACTGTTTTAAATGCATAGTGCAGATGAGGCCAGTTGGCTACTCTTGCTTTTGGTAAAACTGTCAAAGGGGGGGGAGGTACATTTGCCGAAATTGGACATGTGCACAGAATTTTACATTTCCAGTGACAGGAGGAATTTGACTCAGTATTTCTTTTTATAAATTTAGACATGGTGATTTTTATAAATTTAGACAAATATGATTAGTCCTGCCCATGTGTTTCCGGTATTCATACACTTACCACAACAGCTGCGGAACACACCACAGTGTCTCCATTCTGAAAATGGTACCTCTGAAGGGATCCAAAAGAAGGATGAGGTTCTGAAAGGCTGAATGTTCGGCTGTTTAATGGCATCCTCCGTTTTCCCATTTTCCCCCTTGGAACGATCCTGCACCATGATTTAGCAAGTGTTACAATCTAGTGTTACAAATTAAGGAATTGAATAAAAATATGTGCTGTTTGTATTGTTTGCAGCACAGTGGAAGTGACGTGAAGTGGGTAGATGGAGGGAAGCCACTCTTCAAAGTGTCTTCGTTGGTTGTATCGACAGTTTATACTCAGGTGAGCACCGTTACAAAAATTTATCTTGGTGAAAGGCAGTGTGTGTAAAAGGCTGAATACAAAGGCTCTATGTAGAATTTCTGCTTAATGTTTCAGTAGGGTCACCATGGTTTTCATTTTACAGATGCAGTATTGAATATGAATGTATAGACAGGCAAATCTAAAAAATCTAAAATCTAAAAAAATGTAGTATAAGCACTGATAACTGGGAAACACTGGCCTGCAAGCGCTCCAACTGGAGAACAGCCTTTGCCAAAGGTGTCATGGACTTTGTAGAAGCACGAACTCAGGGCGAAAAGGAGAATTGAGCTAAGAGGAAGTCATGTTTGGCAAACCCTCACCCTGATCAACTCCCATGCAGAAACCTATGTCCCCACTGTGGAAGGACATGTGGATCCAGAATTGGCCTCCACAGTCACTTACGGACTTACTGTTAAGACCGTTTTCATGGAAGGCAATCTTACTCAGCTACGAATGAACACCAAAGGAGAAAGATAGACTATTTAAACTAAATAATAGTTTAATAAATTGTAATAAATTGTTTAATATGGATATTCCATACTTCCTCAAGGAATTACAGTGGTACCTTGGTTTAAAAACAGCTTAGTTTATGAACAACTTGGATTAAGAACACTACAAACCCTGAAGTAGGTGTTTTGGTTTGTGAACTTTGCCTTGGAAGCCGAACATGTTCCGCTTCCTGTTGAGTGTGTTCCATTTGTAAATTGAGTCCCCCGCTGCTATGGGAAAGCACACCTTGGTTTAAGAACGCTTTGGTTTAAGACGGGACTTCTGGAATGGATAAAGTTCATAAACCAAGGTACCCCTGTATACAAAGATTGTCAAAACAAAAATTTCACAACAGTCCTGAGCTATGGTTGGCAGCAGCAGAGCAACAGATCAGCCACCACATCTGAAGCCCTGGTAGCTCATGCTGGGTCAGGGCAGATAGGGGGAAAGGCTGCCTTCATTTGTGTGTGAGAGAGAAGCCCAGATCAAGCCCCTTTCAGGGGAATGGATGGGCTTAGGATGTGGAGATTTATGGCTGGCTGTACTCTGCTTTATTCTATTCTGGGGCTCTGTGCTGGCTGCCACCGGCAGTCGTGTTCGATCCATCAAGCTTTCCATGATGACAGTGGGGGCCTCTGGTGGACAACAGCAGCAGGTGGGGGACCTCTTTCACATTTGTCCAGCAGCACAGATCCATGGGGTAAGATTTTGCACAGTAAATAGCTAAAGAAAACAGACTAATTAATCTTTTGCAGAAAGGGGGAGGGTGCAGGTATTAGTGAAAATACAATCTTCTTTTCTAGGAAGTCAGTGACACTGCTGACACTGCAACAGATCTGATCAACGCTGAATAAAACATGAAAAACATATATAAAGGAGTGGTGCAGAAATGAACTGTATCAGGCTAATTTTTCATTGTTTCATTGCTTGCCATTACACTTCTGCTTATAAGAATGCAAGTCAGTATTTCTGACACTTCACTGTCATTTTGTGTATCACTTTGAAATAGACTGAGTGTCGGTAGTATTGGTGTTGTATTTTGCTGCTGCTGAAATACTGTAGTTCGATGGAATTTGATACGTTTTTAATGATGGATATGTACTGCTGTTTTGTTTCTTGTTCATATATGGTTGCATTTCCCTCTGCTCCTATTGGAGGAAGAACAGGATACAATGTGTACATGATGTAGGTACAAATAAGTAAATAATGTATTTTGCTGCTTTTAGGATCCATATCTGAATAGATTTTTCCAGCAGTGCCAAAAAAGGAACAGGGATCTCTCCCAACCACCTACCTCAAACTTTATCATCTCCTGTAAGGTAAGATGACAAATGACAATGGCAGTGTTAATGATAATGATGCATTTGGTAGTAGTGATAAAGATGAGATTACCACTAAGTAATGCTACGTTTTGACTTTGCCTTTTGAATAACTCCCATTGTATCATAGAATCATAGAATCATAGAGTTGGAAGAGACCACAAGGGCCATCGAGTCCAACCCCCTGCCAAGCAGGAAACACCATCAGAGCACTCCTGACATATGGTTGTCAAGCCTCTGCTTAAAGACCTCCAAAGAAGGAGACTCCACCACACTCCTTGGCAGCAAATTCCACTGTCGAACAGCTCTTACTGTCAGGAAGTTCTTCCTAATGTTTAGGTGGAATCTTCTTTCTTGTAGTTTGGATCCATTGCTCCGTGTCCGCTTCTCTGGAGCAGCAGAAAACAACCTTTCTCCCTCCTCTATGTGACATCCTTTTATATATTTGAACATGGCTATCATATCACCCCATAACCTCCTCTTCTCCAGGCTAAACATGCCCAGCTCCCTTAGCCGTTCCTCATAAGGCATCATTTCCAGGCCTTTGACCATTTTGGTTGCCCTCCTCTGGACACGTTCCAGTTTGTCAGTGTCCTTCTTGGACTGTGGTGCCCAGAACTGGACACAGTACTCCAGGTGAGGTCTGACCAGAGCAGAATACAGTGGCACTATTACTTCCCTTGATCTAGATGCTATACTCCTATTCAGTTTTAGAAATGCACACATATTCACAATAATTTATGGCATGTTGCTGAATAGCTCCAAAGCAGCTTTGCAAATGACACTGATCACCCCCCCCCCAAAAAAAAAGGTTTACCCCAAAAGTTACAGGCCCATGGCAAATGTTTAATACCTGTCCACCTACGTTCACCATTCACAGCATGGGCTGCTTAAAAAAAGGAAATTATCTTACTCTCTCGCAAATGACAACAAAAATCATCCTGCCTGGTCCCACTGATGTAACTTTTATTTACCACTGGTGATCAGGCAAGTGGCTATTTATAAGGTTGTTCTGGAGCATTCAAAAAAACTCCAGGGTACATAATGTTTGCTTTCCTTATTTGACTCCCAGGAACCGTATGACCTTGCGTGTTGCTGTTTACTGTCCTTCCCATTCATTATGTGAGTGTATAGGTGGTAGAACACCATAAGAGCATCCCTGTGTCCTGAGACCAGTAGCGGCTTATGTAGCAGCATATTGCTGGTGCTTACCAGAGAGGGGATAAGGCATGGGGAGCTCAGAACTGTTTGGGAATGTAATCGCAAGAGCAGCAATGCCCCATGTACAGCACTGCGTGCCTAATACCATAAGAAGAGCCATGCCAGATCTGACCAGAGACTCATCTAGTCTAGCCTTCTGTTCCCACAGTGAGTGGGCAGATGTGTTTGGGAAGCACACAGGCAGGATATGAGCGAAATAGTTGTCTCCTGTTTGTATTCCCCAGCAACTGGTATTCAGGCATGATGGCTCTGATCAGGGGGTGGGGTTAGTATATAGCCATCACTGATAGTTTTGATGTCATTTATCATGACCAGGCATTCTTTTATTCTCCCTGAATGTGTATAATCCCCTTTTAAAGTCCTGAAAGTTGGAGGAATCACTGCAGCTTGTCCTAGGACACCAAGTTTAGGTTCACTGTTTTTTTGAACAATAATTGTCTTATTTACAGATGATCAAATTACCCCTTTAAAACTAGCTCATAACTCTCTGTCCATCACTATTTCTGATGTCACTTTTGTCATGAGGTAAATGTGCATATTGCAGTTTGTGATCCGTGATGCTCTTGGAACAGCCATTTGCACATTTTCATTCAAGAGCATTTCCCAAAATTAAATTTAGCCACTTTAAAAGCTAAATCTGAAGCATTATGTCATTCTTTTGGGGGTTTTCCTCATTCAAACAGCTGCAACATATAGAGGAAGTAACAGGATGAGTAAATGTGGTCATTAACTACACTCCTCCCTTTGTGGTCAATTTTCCACAGCTCAGTCTTTAGCAATTTGCTGGCACTAAGGCTTCTCTTGAGATTTCGTAAGGCAGCCTTCACCAATGTACAGCCTTTCAGAGGTTTTGAACTACAACTCCCATCAGCCCCAGCCAGCATGTACTGCCTGGAGCTGATGGGAGTTGTAGCCCAAAACCTCTGAAGGGCAGCAGGTTGGTGAAGACTGCCTTAAGGTTTAGAAAACAGCAAGCTACTACAGAGAAAATTCTCCATTAATCTTGATATTAATTCATTTTTCACACTTCCCTTTGTCCAAGAAGCTCACAATGGCATACACTGGGTCACTGTATTTTATCTTTTCTTAACTCTGTCATTGTTGGCTAACCATGCAAGGATAGAAGATTTCAGAAATAGACACTTAAAGCTGGTTAAGTTGAGAAAGTGTTATCAGATCAGTGGCACCCAGGCAGCTCCATTGGACGTGCATAAATCCACACCACATCTTCCTGTTCCATGTTCAACACCTGAATAGCTATATTGCTCTGGCTTTATCTTTGCATACCTATTTAAAATACAGTTTAAATCACAGGTGATTTTGGGTACAACTGTTTCTACGGCAAAATATAACTCTACTTTGATGAAATTACATTAATGTGCAGTTGTCACAAAGCAGCAGAGAATCTGCCTGTCTTTACATGTATTTTTGTTTCTTAATCAGAATTTGCTTAAAATTGAGAGGATCCATGTCATCGTGAATTTTCTGCCTGTGATTCTGAACCAGCTCTTCTGGGTGCTTGTACAGAATAAAGAGGATGAGATTACAACTGCTGTGACCAGGTTTATTTTCCATTGTATTTGTTTCATGTTTGCCGTGTGTACTGGGAACATAGGAAGTTGCCTTAGTCCCTCTAGCCCAGTATTGTATTGTCCACACTAACTGGCAGTGACTCTCAAGTGGGGGTCTCTTCCAGCTGTACCTGGAGATTCTGGGGTAGAATCTGGGACCTTCTCTATGTAAAACAGCTACAACCTTCCCAGCAGGTGCCAGACAACCTCTAGTCACTTACACCGAAATTGGGAATGCCGTCTTAACTTTAAAAATGGCATTCATGTTTGAAAACATCTGTATATGCAGTTTTTTTGGGAGGGGTAGAGGCAATTTTCTGTGATTCTGTCATCTACACCAAAGTGGTCACATTTATGGGAAGGGATGGGCAGAATAACTAAGACTGTATTTAGAATGCACTTCCGCATGACACATCTCTTGATTATCTGTGTGTTTATTTTTGCCTTTGTAATGTCTTGATGAAGTTTTCAGTTCACTTTCACTAAAATCACCAAGCAGAGTTTTGCTTGGCCACAACTTTGCTAAATAATCCAATATGTTTTTGATATATGTAAGGTTGGGTCCATTTCATTATGCCCAAACTCCAGAGTAGACTGTGAAGTCCAGAATGAATTTTTGTTGAAAGTAGTGCTTCCATATTTAATTCAATGAAAAATGCTGGATTTTTCTTCTTCCGTTCCAGAACTAACTGCCTTAATTTCATAGGCAGAACGGCACTGGAGTTTTATGATACCTTTATTAAAATCTCTGTATTAGAATTTTTATAGGCTTTGAAGGTAGGAAGCTGCCTTATATGCAGTCAGACCATTGGTCCCTGTAGCACAGTACTGCTGACTAAAAATAAACATTAAAAAGCAAATATGGAGCAAAGCATTTATCCTGAAGTTATCCTGTGCATCAGTGCTCCCAAAGCAGGTAGCAATGCAAGCCCCTAGAATCTCCTATGTCAGCTGTTGGCTTCTAGAACCCAAGTTAACCGAGTTAACCAGGGACAGTCTACGGGATATCTAACAATCCAGGATAGCAGCTGGAAGCAGTGGGAAACGGCGCTGGAATAAGGGAATTTCCCGCAAAAAAAAAGGGAAGGTTGACAGCTATGCATGGCACCCTGGTGTTCCTTGAATGATGGTCAGGGGTGCCACGGGCAGTGCTGGCCTCTGTCTTCCTTCCTTCCTTCCTTCCTTCCTTCCTTCCTTCCTTCCTTCCTTCCCTCCTCTGCCATGAGGACTCCCAAGAAGAGAGGAGAGGAGGCTGAGGGAACACTCAACAAGAAAGGGTGTTTGAAAAAGGGCGAGAGGCGGCCAGCTCTGCAGGCAAGGGGTGACATAACTGGGCTCCTGAGCCCCACAGAAAGAATGTAGTCAGTTAAGGGAGCCATAGACTCAAAAAGATTGAAAATCTTTGCCTTAATTAATTCAATTTTCTTGTGTTCCATGCTGAATGTCAAACAACTCCAAGGGAAAAGGTGTATCTTCATGATCATTCAATAATTTAACTTTACAGGGTGCTTACTGATATTGTTGCCAAGTTCCATGAAGAACAATTAGACCACTGTATCCAAACATACGTAAAGGTAAGAGCATTTAACTCACTTTTTGATCATCTCTGTTACATTACATACCTATCTCAGGTTTCCTTTCTGATGGCAAGTAGCATTTTACGTTGTTGTAAGAGGTGTGTTATCTTCCTTTATTAGCTAACTGTGATGATTTCATCAATTGCTCCTCTTACAAGGAATTGACAAATGGTCAAATTGGCTTCGGTGGTCAATTTTAATAACGATGCTTTTCTGTGTGCTTTGAAATTGCTTGTGCCGTAATATTTCCTTATTTTTTCCCCCATTATTTTCTTAAGAAACTTTTTTTTTTATTTGTCCAAATTACAGTGCTTTTGTACCTGCTTATGGTATGTTAAATATTTTTAATCTTCCAGCATGATTCTTTGCACATTATCGTGAGTCTGCACTGCTTGTTATGCCCCTTCTCCATTCACTCCTCACTCAAAACTGTCATTGAACTTGCCGGGATATTTAGGAAGCTGGCACCAAGTACCTTAAAAGCATATCCTTGTGTACAGAAATTCAGTGCAACCACTTAGAAGTCCCTGCTGCAGACCTCGATTAGACTAACTTCCTGAAAGGAGAAAGAATATCCCCCAGCTGATGCATCTTCGGTGGATGGGGAAGTGATACTTTTTTGCATGTACATACATAGAGCTCTATGCACATTCAGTACACTTACATGCAGTCTTTTTACCAATACCACCCTTGGGGCAGATAGAAATCATGCATCATCAGACATGTGCATAGGAGTTCAGGCAGCTAAGTGGTTCCCAATTAGCTAAGTACTGCGAACACCCTATTTTTTCAAAAGCCAATCCATGGACCCCCCTGCTTTTGAAGATTTTGATACGTCTGTGGTAGCTTTTGTGGTATGAATGGTGCCACACACCTCCTGGGCAGGTTATACGGACTGCCTGGCATCCATGGAGTTATGTGCAGTTCCTAGATCTGTAACACATCTTCCAGTTTATGGATTTCTGAATTGATATGTACCACTTTATGTGCTGCTTACAATACAGGGACGCAGGTGGCGCTGTGGTCTAAACCACTGAGCCTCTTGGACTTGCCAATCAGAAGGTCAGCAGTTCGAATCCCCGCGATGGGGTGAGCTCCCGTTGCTCTGTCCCAGCTCCTGCCAACCTAGCAGTTCAAAAGCATGCCAGTGCAAGTAGATAAATAGGTACCACTCCGGCAGGAAGGTAAACAGCGTTTCTGTACGCTCTGGTTTCTGTCACGGTGTTCCGTTGCACCAGAAGCGTTTAAGTCATGCTGGCCACATGACCCGGAAATATGTCTGCGGACAAACGCCAGCTCCCTCGGCCTGAAAGCAGGATGAGCGCCACAACCCCATAGTCACCTTTCACTGGACTTAATCATCCAGGGGTCCTTTACCTTTACAATACAGAACTGCAGCTCAATAGATAATAATGAACCATGTGATCTTCTCCAGTAGCAATAAGAAATAACAGCTTGATTTACAAATAAGTTCCAACTGTTGCCTGCCAACATGCCTATCCCCAGACAAATCTGACTTTGCAGTCTCTTGAAGGGATGGCAAAGACCTAGAACAGCTTACTCCAACCAGGATCCCTGCATCTCCCATGAAACCCAGCCAGCATGGCCTTGAAGCCTGGGGCTGAATGGAGATCAAATCCATATCATCTGGAGGCACCAGGTTAGAAAGAACAGAACTGGATCATATTGAACACATTCACATGAAATGTTTCCATATGAGAATCTCTACTGTACACTTATCACAACAAAAATTCCTTGAAGTAAGAAAAAAATAAATAGTGTGAATCAACTCACAGACACTGGCAAACCTCATACAAACTAGTTCAAAAGCAGCAGTTTAGAAAATTCTGTGTTTCAGTGAACAAAGGAATAAGAAAATTTAGAGAGCAGTTGGTGCCAGCCTTCACCTCTGGCTTGGAGTTGCACCGTATTAGTCCAGCCACTTAGAGGATTTCTAGAGAATAAGTGGTACATAAATTTATTAAAAGAATAAACTAGTGAATTTAGGTCTGATTCACATGTGCATGTACATAGCTTCAGAATCATTGCTCAGTGATTTTCTGCCGAATGTTTTTAAAGGGAATGTGTGAACTGCTTCCATTGTAAAGCATTGTGTTTGAGGTGATATGAAAGGTCTAACTGTGGTGTTTGATATGTGATAGCTATTTCATTCATGCAGTTCATCCTTGAAACAAAAAGTGAACGTGTTCATCCTCGCTATTAGGATATGAGTGTACAGTAGTCGAAACACTTTAGGACAGCGATGACCTAAAGCTAAGAATTACGGTTATCAGTCCATGTCTGTATTAGGGTGAGATTTACTGAGTTCTGCATCCATATATTGTCACAGATCATGAAGATTTGCAGTTATCTCAGGCAGATATGCCATCAGAAATATTAAGTCTTGGGATATAAATCCTTTACTGCTAGATTTTGTGTGTAGAAGAGGCCTAACAAAAAATAAATTGAATCTACAGTAGTTATACATTTTTGTGAGAACAAAACAAGAAACACTTTTTTCATTTGGTTCTCTGAGTATTACACTGCTGAATTTTGGCGTAAAGAAAGCTTACACCTATGATGAGTAAAATAATAAAGTGGGTGTGATAAAGGAAATTAAACACCTTTCTTATGTTCAAATTGTAATTGGATACAGCATACAAGTGTGGATTACGTGAATAATTTTGGCGAACGGAATAAACTAGTATTCATTCTGTATGCTTGTTGTTGTTTTTTAGCCAGGGTTTAAGAACTTATTGCTAGAAACAGTGCCAGATTATCAAATAGGCAGAGAAGGCACTGGGCTATAGGCCCCACGCCTTTTAGGGGCCCCACAACAATGGATCAAAATAATATTGACTTGATCTTGAAAGAACATTACAATCAAGCTTTCTTATTTCACTGTTATACCACTAGAGCACGCACATGGGTGAGGGGAGAGATTTTGACTGCCTAGGGGCCCTGGGGCTTCCACGGGATTTAATATAGCACTGGCTAGGAAAAAAATTGGGCAATGGTTAGAAAAACTACCTTGCAAAAGAAAGAAGCAACCCTATAATTAACAAACATTCTGAAGAATGTCAAGGGCTATTCTGCAGTTGTAGCTAAGAGAATGAGCTGTGAATCAGGCACCTTGAATTTTACCTCTGACATAAAATCACTATGTGGCCTTTAACAAGCTACTCCCTCTCAGTCTAAATTCTCCAGCTGCTGCATAGGGATATTAATACACCTCACAGTGCTGTTGTAAGGATTCAGACAAGATAGCAGCCCAGTTCATATGTCATGATGAACCCCACTCACAAAAGGAGGAAACAAGCCACAGCCCTTGGCTAGCATCATGGCCATACCAGAGATCATGGTTTGTTTCGCCCCCAACAAACCATGATCTATATCCAAGGTTTGCTCCTGCCTTACTTGTGATTTGCTGGAGTGAAAGAAATCACAATACCTGGTTTGGATGTAATGCTAAGCCAGGGTTTGTGGGAGAAGAGGGGAAGAATGAAACGATCACACTCGTGTATGATAAGCCATGCTTTATATTTACCATAATTTGCAAATGCAGCCAATGTATGTGAAGTTTTTTGAACACTCAGAAGTGTTTGCAAATAATTGTTGTCGCTGCTGCTGCTGTTCTATGATTTGGACTTTGGCAGCAGGTCAGCATCTGCTGCAAATGAATTATTGCCCTTTCCCCTTCTTCAGATATTTGTCACAAAACATGGCACCATTGCTCTGCATGACAATATCAAAATATACATTATCCCTATATAAATCAGGAAAGAAAGAGATGCTATAGGCCAGGTGTGTGGGAACTTTGGCCCTCCAGATAGTGCTGAACTACAACTTCCATCAGCCCCAGCAAGTGTCACCAATGGTCGGGGATGATGGGTGTTGTAGTTCAGCAATATTTGGAGGGCCAAAGATTTCACATAATTGCTATAGGACTCTGTTCTTTCAGACTGTAGCCTTGCATCTCCTATAGCATCAAGTTCCAACCTATGAAGAGTGTGTGATGAAAGGTTTATTAGGGAACAATTTCAAGATCAGTTAAGCTTAATGCTGTTTCACAACATACACAGTACATAATTCCTTGTACAAGTCACATTCCATTAGCCAAATTATGCCTGGACTGACGGTGATGGAAAGCTGAGATGTAGTGTATGGTTCAGGTGTAAATGACTGGGGAATGTGTAAGTGTTTAATTAGTTGTTGCTAAAAGTATTCTCTGACTTAATATGCTCAGAGCAGCATTGGTTGAATGGCTGGTTCCATATTTCAGAAAAAAACATTAAATGTGTGAGTTACCACATTCCATACATTTCCAGATTGGCCAGTAAGGAGAGTTTATTGCTAAAGAATGGTGCATGTGCAAGGTAATTGCATCTGTTGATGATTTTGTGCTGCCAGGATTGATGCTTTAATATTTAAATGTATGTGTTCAACATTTAATTGCCTACACAATGTGTTGTAAATATATAGTGTGTATGCATCCATATTCACAGTACATGTCTACCCAGGAAGGAAACCCACTGAGTTCAAAGGACCTTTCTCCCAAATTCAGCTATACCTGAGAGTAATCCTCATTAAACTCAGCAAGACTTACTGCTGAGCAGACTTGTGAAGGATTTCACTTCTTTTTAATTACATCATAGCCCAGACACCAACATTACATGTATTTGCATTAAAAACTCTTAAATAGCTGGACAATATTTAGTGATTCATTATGCTTGTACAGTAATGGTTATTCGATGAATTAATCAACTGTATTTAGATTACTCTGAGCGGTGCCAAACCTTAATCTTGGTACTTTTTGGAAAACTCCCTACTCCAGTTGCAAGAGACAAGTTGTCCTCATGAAGCCACTTTTAGTCACAGAGTACCCACACAATTTTATCTTCATTAAGTGGTGGGAGGCAATTTGCACTGGGGACTTGCCATGGAGGGAAGCAGTTAAGATCCCTCACAGCTCCAAATCTACATTAGAACAGAGAGAATTGCTGTTAGAAAATAATGTTGGGAAATACCGGTACATGATCCGAAACAACCACATTGCACGTAGCTCAGTCCATAAAAACAGTATTTCCAATGCCAAAGGTAGAAGGACTTAAGGAAAAACAGTGTTGAGCACTTTCCTGTCTCAAAAGAAGCTTCCAGCTCTTCAGCCTGAAGTGTTTATGCTATGAACAGCAATCCAGGATTTCTGCGGTTTGATAAACAAAAAGATATGGAGATTCTGATTATCACCATGGCCTCAAGCATTCATACATAATTCCTATCCCTGCGTTTATTTATATACAGTGGTACCTCGGTTTAAGAACAGTCTGGTTTAAGAACGATTCGATTTATAAACTCCGCAAAACCGGAAGTAGTGTCCCGGTTTGAGAACTTTACCTTGGTCTAAGAATGAAATCCGAATGGTAGAAGGGTACTGGCGGTGGGAGGCCTCATTAGGGAAAGCGCGCCTCAGTTTAAGAACGGTTTCGGTTTAAGAACAGATTTCCGGAACGGATTAAGTTCATAAACCAAGGTACCACTGTATCTAGAAAGCACACAACTCCTCCTGAACCTGAGGACTCTGAATTGATACGCTTCTTCCTTACATTTTGCTTGAGAAAGCAGAAATGAGAAATCAGTGCAATAAATTCTGCTTTAAATATAAAGACCACTGTGACACATCTGTTACTTCTGTCAGATGTCAATCATTTAAAGCAAATAGGAATGTTACACTGAATCTTGGGAGACCAGCCTTCTCACTGCCAACTATTCCTCTGTGTATGTGGATGATGTTTTTATTATTATTTTTATTATATATATATTTAGTATGTATTCAAGACCAAGTCATTTGAAGAAAGAACAGTTCACGAGGAGCTGGCCAAGAATATGACCGGTCTGTTGAAGTCAAATGAACAAAGAACAGTGAAACATGTTTTAAAGGTGAATCTTTCTCCTTTTCCAAAGCTACAAGTTCTAGAAAGGTTTGCATAGATTTACCATTTTCTTCATGCTCCTTTTTTGTGTGTTGTTGGCTTTTTACTGCTCCATACACCAGAGAGTGCTTCACTTCATTTGTGTTTGTTGGGTTATCCATTCCAATGAAGTGAACAGAGCCATTTGCATAAACAGATCTTCCCAACTGGGTGCCCATAGAAGTTAATATGGGATTCTTGACTGGGGTGTCAGCATTTAAAGTACATGGAGATATGGAATGAGATCCAACGTGGCATTTGCACATGAAGTTTGAGAGTTACATTGCACAAGCTGTAGTGCACAAGCTTAACTGTTACCTAGTAATAGGAACAGTTGTACTGGGGTTTGCACAACATATTTTACAAGTGCAAGGCACCCATTAGATTCAGTTGTTGCCCTACTCTAATCTAGAAATCACCCTGAAGTCTGAAAGTTCACACCACATTGATCATTCAGTTTTGGTTATTAATTAAATGAGTGCTATATGCTCTATGGACAACTATTAACTTATTGGTGGGTTGTTGTTTTTAATGAAATTATAGTACATTCCTTCTGTATTCACACATATACAAACTGGGAATTAAATTAGATCCCTGATTATAGAAGAGCAAGTCAGTTTTCTCACAGTGTTCACAATCTTGCCAGCAACTTCTGGAAACAAGATGGCAATATGTGGAATATTTGGACCATTGAAAATCCAAATGTGTGTGTGTGTTTGTAAAACTTCTGTTCATGCCTCAGCTAAATTACAGAGATCATTCTGATTTTAGGAAGGAAACTATAAAGTAAGGGTGAACAAGGAAAACAAAGAAATGAGCATTGTTGTCATTGTGATAACTTACTGCTCTCTCTTTTTTCAATTTTAATAGCACTCCTGGTTCTTTTTCGCAATTATCTTAAAATCAATGGCTCAGCATTTGGTGGATACAAAGAGAATACAGGTAAGACTGTGTGCTTCTCTCCATTATGAATAAGCAGATATCAATCTTTACACAGACACACATTTAAAATACCTTACTTGAACAAAAACATCCCTGAGCATAAAAAGATACTTTGGCATATGTCCATTCTCTCTCTCTCTCTCTCTCTCTCTCTCACACACACACACACACACACGCATACACACACACACACACACCTGCAGATAATTTGTATTAAACACCTCTATTCAAACCATGAAGTTAAAGGTAGAGCTATGCAGCTAAGAAAATGCATAGCTCGACTCAGAGACAAACATTCAGCAGAATCAAATGTGTATCTGGCAGAGAAATGAGGCAACAGCGACACATCTGCTGTTTCGGAGAGATAATTGCACAGCGTGTGCATGACATAATCCTTATCTTGTTCCGTCTGGCAGAGCCAAGGCTGTGATTACTCCACAGTCCCAATTATATTTCATTAGGCTGTCAGGTAAACACTTTCTTAAGCATAGTTTTTTCCCTCCCAGAAATAAGCTAAGTAAAAAAAACAAAAACCCATTAATATCCCCTTCCTTCCCTCCCTTCCCCTTAAAAAGTAGCATTTGCCAGGATCCAAAGATGTGTGAGTTAGTGCATAGACTGTCGCTTCTCACAAGTTAATAATATAATGGCTGCACTCTAGGTACTGGAAGGACAATAACTCAGTGGTAGTGCATGTACTCTGTATGCTGGAGGTTCCCAGTTTAATCCCCAGTATCACCACTTTAGAGTGACCTCTTAAGCGAGACCTCTGCCTGAGATCTCAGAGAGAGCTTCTGCTCATCAGTGTAGACAGTGTTGGATTAGATGGTCTGACTCAATATAAGGTAGCATTGTACATTTTTGTGCTCTCATGGCGCATCAAATGTAATTTTGAAGCATGTGTGGGACTTCCAGATGTACTACAACATCCATAATCCCTCACAGTTGGCCATGCTGGTAGGACGTATAGGAACTCAAATAAAATCAATGTTTAATTGTTACAATCAATAGCTAGTAGTTGAACAACATCGGGAGGTTCACAGATGCAACCATCCTTCTGGAGGACCCCCCTCCCTTTCTTTGATTGGAGAGCTGCTGCTCAGTCAAAATAGACAGTGCCGAGTTAGATGGATCAATGGTTTGTCTTACCATAAGTAGGTTCCTATGCAAAACTGATATAATTACCTCTTCCTCCCTTCCAATACATGGTTCTGAACCTACATGAGATCTACATTGAGATCCTGCCACCTGAGGCAGTTGTCTCAGCTGGCTTCACAGGTGGGCCACTCTGCCTAACAACCTATTCATGAGTAATACCATCAAATTCTCCTATAGAGTGCTCATATTGATAGCTTTGAAAGTTGCGGCTTTGTTGGGTTTTGTGGGCTGGGGAGAATCACTGGGGAACTTTGAGTGGTGGCAGGGTTAAATTTGTATTCTAAAGAAGTCATCTGCTGTCTGTTCAGATGCCTCGCACTCAGAGATTTCCAGAATCATTCCAAAATGAGCTGGATACGCTCATCATGGTGATTTCAGATCATGTTGTTTGGAAACACAGAGATGCTCTTGAAGAAACAAGGAATGCAAATCACAGCATTGGCAGGTTTCTGAAGGTAAGATGCTTTTACCGCAAATAGCCTTTACTTAGCCTTGGTATGGTCTGATCTACATTTTACAGCAGGGATGCAGAGGTTATTGGACTCCAATTCCCTGGCCAGGCCAGCCAATGGTTAGGCATGATGGGAGTTGTAGTCCAGCAGCATCTGGAGGTTCCCCAGCCCTGTTTTGCAACATCCATAAAGCCACTACAAACAGTGTGGATTTTCTACATGTTGCTGACACAACATAATGTGTTACACTACATGATAAAAGTCTTATGTCATACATTTAAATGTTTCTGGGCACCTGGTAAGCAGCACTATGTTGTTTGCCTTCAGCTTGGAACAGTCAGAACCTGGAAGCTGTGCAGCTACACTCCCATGTGGAGAAGCTCATGCTAATTTAGCATACTATGCAACTTTATCATACTACCTTACAGTTTGTATTTATAGCCCTTTATAGAACCAGACACCTGGTTTTCACTGACACTAGTTCTAGCAAATCACAGGTTGCAGAGAAAGTATATTTCTAGTGACATGTCAAAAGCTTAATTTATTTTTTTCATGGCATAATGTCAGTCCAGGGATATATGGGGGGCTGGGATTGAATCCATGCTTGTCAAACCTATAGTTAGGCTTCTAGACAATGCCTTACATTGGCTTCCCCTCCCCGCAAAAAAAGAACCCACATTACTGTGACTCTTCATCTCTTAGTGCCATTTACACAAGGTGACTTCCTTGTTGAGCTGAAAACTGCTGACAAATATTTGGTCCCCAAGACCAGATATGGTCCACAGTCAATTTATTGTTTGACTGGATGATAATAAAATTGGTGCTTTGTTTCCTTTCTTCTGCTAATATAATCCCTTTCCAGGGTGAATGATTAAAATAGCTCAATTTTTATTCTTAGCGTTGTTTCACATTCATGGACCGTGGATTTGTATTTAAGATGATCAACAGCTATATAAGCATGTTTGGACCAGGTGACCACAAGGTAAGATAAATCATGTGTGTGTGCAGCCCAGTTCTTCAGCACCTGAAAGAATCAGGTGTTAGGATTCTTGCTCCAGGCTTGCAGTCATGGGATTGTTTTATGTCACATGACGGTGTATGTTTTCATTCCACTTAGTGGGAAGTGACGGAGACAGGATGTTTGGGATTACAGTGTTCCATGATGTGGGACTATTGTCCTTTGTTCTTTCGCTTTGCTGTCTGATGAGAAAGAGGAAGGAGCTAAGTCAGAATTCTCCGAGTATATTATATGTAAATAAAGTAGATTGGCCAAAATGCTGTATTACTGAGTCTACTGCTAACACTCCGCAGGATCCGTAAGCGTGCTAACGCCTCTTGGCATCAGTCGCTGTGATATTCGGGCTGGAGAAAGCTTTTGAAGCTCCCGAACGACCAACCAGGAGGGAGAGAACATGCCAGTCAGGCATGTGTCTCTGCCAGGGTCCTACACGCAAGTAGGACAATCCTAACATCAGGATTAATATGAAGAGAGTGTTGGTCTCTTCAAGATACGACTTTTCTGTTGCATTTATAATCAAAGCTTTACCAAAGCATAAGTGGAAGCAGTTATGCAACATTTATTTATACAGTGCAGCCCCTAAAGCTATACCCAGTCTTACTACACACCCCAAGACTTCATACCCCTCCAGACTGTTATTTTATTGAGGGTGCATTCTGGCCCAGTAACAATGCATCAGTGGTGGAATTATTCTATTTCAGTTGGTTCTGTGGTGCTTCCCTGATTCTACCACATTTTTGCTATCCAGAGGGGCAACAAAAATGAGACCAACCCAAAGCATTTGCAGACACAAACAGTATTCAAAGCGGGATCACATGTGACTGCTCTGACACAATCATGTGCACAAATCATCATGGATGTGCAGTAAAAAGGATGCCTACATCAGCAGGGCACTCTGCATACTGCATTTTCTCTCGAAATACACCCTTTGTTGAAAGCTTATTTATAAGGGAAATACTGAAAGGCTCTACTCCAGCAAACTGTGCAGTATCCATATCTGTTCTACATTCCCTTGCTTCTTGAGTAAATAGGAAGTGCTTACACAGTCCTTTTCCCATGGGTCATAGATAGTCCAAACACAAATGCAACATATGGGAATTATTTTCACATTTATTACATAGTATATCCTGCCCTCTCCCAAAGGGTATCCTCTTATTCAGTACAATTTAATGCTCATATGAAATAAAATATATTTAAGGATCCAAAATAAATTGCAGTGAAATAGCAAAACCAAACCTAGTTTTGCTTTACACGATAGACCACTGGTTTCCTCTTTTCTGTGTGACCTATGTAATGCAAGTGTAAATCTCCAATACTGAGTGCAAAACAATCGCTGTTGTAACATTTCAGATTTTGTTCCAGTATAAATTTGACTTTCTTCAAGAAGTATGCAACCATGAACACTTCATTCCTCTGTGCCTGCCTATGAGATCTGCAGACATACCAGGTAAGAACTTCCTTATTTATTTATTATTTCTTTTAAAGGAAAACAAACTTTTTTAATCCTAAAGACACTTACATGGAAATAAGCCCTAGGGAAATCAATGGAACTTTGATGCTTAATCTAATTATATGAAGGATCAATGTGCCCATTTTGCATTTCCTAAGTAAGCTCATTGTATAAAAATGTAACTGTTGTCTTTCCCCTCCCCTTCTATTTCTGCAAAATCATTTAAGATCCAGCAACACCATCAGAAACAACACAGCAGTTTCATGCATCAGGTAGGAAGTGAAGTGTTTTATTCCTTCCATGACCATCAATTAATGGATGAACACACTAAGAGGTCTAAAATCCCATTCATAGCACTTCTGAAATTAGCTACAACATTACCTGAAGCCAAGCATTTGCAAATGTTGATAGTTGGGAGTCAGTTTGGATGTTTTCCATATTATGAGATCTTGGATGAGACTAATATCCACCAACCATACCTGACAGAAATGTTTGCAAAGATAGCTCATATTTTATTGCCTTAGGAACCTTTGAAAAATAACTGGTTCAATCGAAAGAGCTTTGTGAAAATATAATGAGTTTTTTTAAAAAAAAGTTAACTGGATAATAGCAATGGCTGATAATAGTACTAGACTCTTGCTGGCATATCTATTTCTTGGACATGTATAACTTTAATAATATGCAATGAACCTCTTGCCTGTTCTCTTCAAGATATTCCAGAGTATACTGTGACAAATGAGTTTTGCCGAAAGCATTTCTTAATTGGATTACTTCTGCGAGAGGTTGGGTTTGCGCTCCAGGAAGATCAGGATATTAGGCACATGGCCTTGGCAGTACTAAAAAACCTCATGGCGAAACATTCCTTTGATGATCGATATGCCGACCTGGTAAATTTTTGCCTTACTTGCATATTCCTGTGTGCTTTTGAAATCTACCAGTCAGCCGCCTGCAGTGAGCCTTTCTCTTTGAATTTCATTTTTCCCCCCAGGAGAAACAGTCAAAGATAGCAAACCTGTATATGCCCTTGTACGGCATGCTTTTAGACAACATGCCAAGGATATATATGAAGGACCTCTTTCCATTCAACATAAATACGTCCAATCAGGTAAACAAGAGTGAGCTTCTGTTCCACAAATTCATTTTGAGTCATTTTTGTTACGTTTTCATACAGACCTTTCTGTTTTCAGGTCTGCCTTTGCTGGGTGAATAATTAGGTTAATTTATCAACAATTGACCCAAATTCACTAGGCTGAAGGCCCTTAAATGAGTTACACACTCATATATCTACCTCGAGGGCCCTCAACAGACTTGTGTTAGCCCTTATGGATTAATTAACCGTACATTATATAGAAGCCTGTACATTGCCCTGTCTAAACAGGCTTCTCAGCTATATTACAGTAGTATCTGGATTATCCAGCTATTGTTCTAAAACCCTGAGAGGTGACTGTGGCTATTAAAAAATAATAATGATGATGAAGGACAAGAGGAAGAGTTACTATAACACAACTAAGGACCAATTCAAGCCTTCATTCACATGGTCCACTCATGTGACTATAGTAGCTTAGTGTTCTAACTAATAGATTTCTTGTTTGGAAGAGCCTCCATAGCAAAACCATATGAAATGCTGTGCTGCTCCCGCTCTCCTTAGCCCTGTACAGTGACTCCCAACTTCTTATGCTCTGGGAGACAACCCACCTGACCTAGCAACTTTCAGGGGAAGCAACTACCAGAGGCATCGCAATGTGGGTGCCACCTCAAATGCTGCTGTGCGGCAGTCAACATCTGTGAGAGATGCTGTGGCTTTGACGCATGCAGGCTTCCCTCTGCTGAAATGGTCTGCCAACCAGCTTTCTTTCAGTCAAACCATTGTTGCAGGCAAAAAATAATAATAATAATTTCAATGTGGCGGGGACAAGAAATTTTCCACACCTGGTACCACCTGACCTTGCTCTGCCACTGGCAACCACTGAGTGTATTCAGATTGGCTGACTTGATGTACAGGGTTCATGTCAACCAATACACTTGCCTTAGAAGTAAAGGCAGCAGAAGGTTCCTCTCCTTGCACTACATGCATATGTAGATACAAGTAGCACACAAATAGGGCTTTATCTGAATTTGATTTGAGCACACAGGAAAAATATGTAGACAGAAATATGAAAGATTAACTTGGTAGTGATTATAAGCTCTCCTTGGCATTAATCAGCAGATGCTGGGTTGTTTTTATTTTTAACATCATGCCAGAAAACCATTCCAGTAGCAATGTAATTATATAACTATCAAATTAACAGGCTGTTTTCGAAAGCTGATGATATGAGTGACTAAATTTGTTCCCTTGTTCTCATTGAAATCCAGGGATCCAGAGATGATTTGAGTACTACTGGTGGATTTCAGAGTCAGGCAGCAATGAAACATGCAAACTCTGTAGATACCTCTTTTTCCAAAGATGTTCTTAACTCTATAGCAGGTACGAAAGCAGATGGGGCAGATTGCTCTACCATGAGGCTTGTTACCAGTTTTTAAACTCTGATTATTTCCCTAACATGCAAGACAAGAAAACTTCAGATTATATATTTTCGTCATCCAAATAATGCCTGAGTTAGTTTTTCAGTTTGTACAGCTATAGCACTCTCACACCAGACTTTATCTTATTCCTTCTGTTAATGATATCAAACATGAGCCCAGCCCGTTCTTGGTTTAAGAAAGATGGATCCCTTTGGGATTTCTCCATGCTTCCTAAATGTATGTATATTCTTAAATATTCCTTTCTCCCATAATTCCAGGGAAGAGGAGTTAATCAGTTTATTTCACTTTCCCCTGCTTTGTAGTTAGGACTGTAAAAATTGGTGCCCAAAATAAAAGAACTTTGAACAGGTCACATTGTTCTCTACTTATTTTTGTAAAGCAAATAATTAGAATAGTACATAATTATAAATTGTACACAGGAGGAGTGACAGATTTACCAGCACATCTGAAGCCTTACTGGCTTATGCTGGTCAGGGTGGGAGGTTGGAGAGTGTTTCTTCTCAAAAAAATTTCCTGTGCCAGCTCTAGGTCAGTGCAGTTGAAGGGCCCAGATTGGTCCCATGTGGGCAATGGACCTAATGGATCAGCATAGAATCCAGAAGATTCATAGCTGGCCTTCAGCACTCTGTTTTTAGGCTCAATGCTGGCAGTCACCATCAGGAATTCAATCCACCACACTTTCCACAGCTACAGCAGGAACATGAAGAGTGGCAAAACACCCCAACACAAGTCAACAGCAGAGGTCGGCTGAGCTCAGAAACATGGGCATCATTAACTCCTTGTCCTGTCAGAGACCTTCCAAAGGCGGGATACAAGTGTTTAAAATAAGTAATAATAAATAAAATTAACTCCTGGCCCAAATGATATAATAGAAAGACTGTTCGATGTATGTACTTATATCTGTATACAATACTAATTGTGCGTAATAAAATTCTTCATTTCAGTGATCTTTGGTCCATTGTGTCTCAGAATGTACCTAACATCATCAATAACAACAGCACAAATATCCCTGTATATTTATCATCCTTTGTCAACAGTGTTTCATACACTCAGACCCATGGCCATCAGTGTCTTCATTAATTGAGCAACATTGTGTTCCACAACTGTGTCATTTTTCCACCCTACACTTTGAGTTTTCATTCTTCTGCCTAATTTTTGTGTCCATAAACATCATTTTAGCATGTTCGTTGTGGGTTTTGTTTCCAGCTTTTTCATCAGTAGCTATTTCTGCAGCAAACCATGCTGACTCCAGAGGCTCCTTAGCAAGTCTCGACTCTAACCCAAGCACAAATGAAAAGAACAGTGAGGCGACAGAAACCTGTGAAAAGGTACGCATGCGTGTGAATGGTTGGAAACCATTTTCAGAATCTGAAGGCCTCCAAGTCACTACAAAGATCCTTTGTATTTCACTCCTAACAGATTGTGAGGCCATTATCCCTGATTGGGTCAGCTCTTCGGTTTGACAAACTAGATCAGGCTGAAACGAGAAGTCTCCTGATGTGTTTCCTTCACATTATGAAAACAATTTCAGAAGGTGAGGAAACCAGAGTGCAAGCACTCACAAAAAAAATGTTTCAAGCTTCATTTGGGAAAGTAAATAAAAGGGGACATGGTAGCAGTGTACAGTGGTACCTCGGGTTAAGAACTTAATTCGTTCTGGAGGTCCATTCTTAATCTGAAACTGTTCTTAACCTGAAGCACCACTTTAGCTAATAGGGCCCCCTGTGCCGCCATTGTGTGATTTCTGTTCTCATCCTGAAGCAAAGTTCTTAACCTGAGGTACTATTTCTGGGTTAGCAGAGTCTGTAACCTGAAGTGTCTGTAACCTGAAGCGTCTGTAACCCAAGGTACCACTGTATAAAGTTACACATGGTGTGGGGGGAAAGCAGATAGAGTCAGGTTTCCCTTGCTTCAAATAAACCTGAATGTTGCATGGGAAGAAGAAATTATTTCTTCACACAGCGCATAGTTAAACCATGGAATTCATTCCCACGCAATGGAGCAGTGACCGACATGGATGACTTAAAATGGGAATTATATAAATATATGGAGCATAACGCTGTCATGGCTACCTGCCATGAAGACTATGTTCAACCTCCAGAGCTGGAGCAATATGCCTCTGAATACCAGTTTCTAGGACTGACAAGTGGGAAGCGTTCTGCTGCATTCATGTCCTCAGCTTCATTTGTATCCTACATAGCTCCTCCCCCTGGGCTTACCTCACAAGGCTGTGAGAATGGTAGTGTACCAACTGGCCTTTGGAAGGGGCTGTAGCTCAATGGCGCATCATCTGCCTTGCATGCAGAGGATCTCAGGTTTAATTCCCAGCATCTCCAGCTCGGCAGGGAGAGACTCCTGTCTGAAACCCTGGAGAGCCACTGCCAATCGGTGTAGACGATACTGAGCTAGATGGACCAATGATCTGACTTGGTATAAGGCAGCTTCCTGTGTTCCTATGCTCTTGTTTACAGACTTCCTATAGGAATCTGGTTGGCCACTATGGGAACAGGGTCCTGGACTAGCTGGGCCTGTGCTCTGATCCAGCACGGTTCTTCTTATGTTCTTAATGCTTTGAGTCAGCTCTTTAATTGTGGGCAAATAATAGATTCATATTTTTTATGTCTCTTTCCAGATACATTGATCTCCTACTGGCAGAGAGCCCCATTCACAGAGATAACAGACTTTTTCAGCATTTTAGAGTAAGCTCATCTGAGGTTTGTCCTTCTAAGGCTGTCATTGGCAGTGACTCAAATAGAACGAAGCAAGGTGTAAATACTGGGTTTTACTGACATTTTGAAAATTCTAAGCCTCAGATCCACATATGCGTTGTTTTTGAACTGTTAAAGGCCAATTATTTCCAATCTTTGCTGGCCTTTTGAAATATTGTTCCCTCTCCCCACCCATATACCTAGGAAACCTGTGAATCTCAAACCTCTTCTAATAACATCTGTGCCTAAATCATGGTGTGTTATGGTCTTCCATATATAGAGAACAGAAAATGTTTTCATCATATGCATTCCTGACCCATCATGGGACAAATTCCTTCCCCTTCTTTCTGTTGTGAAACAAATGAAAATTATTTGCTCCCTATGTCAGCCTCACTATAGATCACATGCAATGAAAGGGCTCAGAATCTCCTAATATCTCTTAGGTGATGATCCTATGCATGCATTCCTCAAAGTGAGTCCCATTCAATTTACTTCTGAGTAGACATGCCTAGGATTCTGCTGTCCTCAGCACTATGCACATGATATCTATAGTTTGCTATACACAGAGCCAGCTACCTGAAGGTGAAAGATGTGGATGTGCTCAGTTATTAATTTATGGAAATATTTGTATACCCCTGTATCATTTTAAAAATATCAAAGCAGTTTCCAGCAATGGAAACATAAGACCATACAATAAAACCATAAAAAGCAGACATCAATTAACCATTGTGGAAGGATGTGTTCTTAATTGCCTGCATAGGTCTGGTGGAATAGAAAAGTTTAAATTTGGCACAGAAGGTGCCCACTTCTTTATAAAACTACCACAGAAATGATAGAGAAATTATTACACTGTCAGTTCTGTCTTGTTCAGGAATCCTCAGCCCTGTCAAAAGAGCCAAACTAGTTTAACCTCTAGAGCAGAAATGAAGAACTTTGGCCCTCCAGATATTGTTGAACTCAAACTCCCATCAGCCCATTCAGTTTGGCCAATGATACAGGATGATGGGAGGTGTAGTCCAATGACTTCTGCTCAGAATTGGATGTGAATCACGACTCCCAATGCAACCCTTTTCCTGGCCTGTCTGCTTCCAAAGGCATGGAAAACCTGAACTTAAATGTGGTTTGTAAGTCTTGTAAGCTAGATATGGTTATGCAAGCTTGGTCTTGCTGCAGTGCCATACTCGTGGCAAGAGAAAAAAAATGGTTCAATGTAAAGTGTGTGTATGCTGGAACGTTAACTGTGTGTGTTTTGCAAATATAGCATTGTTATATAAGATGTGTTTAGGCACTCACCTGAACATGCAAATGCTGAAAGTGTGGTGGGGAGGGCATGCACACAACCCCCTCTCCCAATGCACATGGCGCACCCCACTCAGTTCCCAACCTTTACCATATTCCAGAGGCAAAGCCTGCAGAGGAGAGGGCTTCTCCTTGCACTCACTTGAACATAAGTAGAATTGTTTGTGCAATCGGGGACCCTGTTAAACCAAGGTTCCTCACCCCTACAAGACCTTCTCTGAACAGTATGAAGAAAGTTGGAGACTTAGGGGATGGACACATGCAAGGAAGAAGGTGTGCATGCCCTGTTGCTGTTCAAACTTTTGACTTTATGCTCCGGTGAGTGCCTGACCATCCCTGTACTATCAAACAAAAACTATCAGAGCCTTACTTTTTCTTTCTTTCAGGGTTTGCTTCCAAAATTTCAGATATCTTGGGAAACGAAACATAGTGAGGTAAGTTGTGCTTTAGTTATATAACATATGGCAAGATGAAATTTCAAACACACTTTGAAGCTGGCATGTAAATGAATGACCCAAATATCAGTGTGTACAAGTTCAATCCAGACTGGCTTTTTTCTCAGAAAGCTGAGCTCCAATGCACTCAAGCTGGTAGGATTCTAAGTAATGCTGCTTCCCTTGTTACTACCAAGAAGATAAGTAATTAGGTACATGAAAAAACTTAAGGAGGGTTCATCCCTGTGTACAAAACTTCTAATTTGATGGCATTAGCAGCTGCATGTTGCTTTTAACTTTTCCTATGACAGGTAGTATAAAAGGGATCAATAATACTTTGCAGTGTTTGCAATCCAATACCTTCTTGCCTCTTCATTTTTTGGCCACTATTTCTGAAGTATGAGGCTATTTTTGCAGCTGCCAAGGATCAGGCACGCACTTTTCCTTGGCAATATTATGATGGTTTGTTTTTCATTTCCAGCAGCAACAATGAGCTGCTCTGTCTGCTACATTTCCAGCAGTTATAAAATGAAAACAAACTATTGGTATTTTTATTACCTTTTGCCTATTGTGTTTTTCATATGAAAAGGGGCAACTCAATGCATGTTTTCTCAGAAATAAGTCCTGTTGCGTTCAATAAGGCTGACTACATAAAAGCATATTAAGGATTGCAGCTTACAACAAAATTATTATTATTATTATTATTATTATTATTATTATTAGGAAAATTGCTGCTGCTTTTAAGGTTGCTCAAACAACACAGAATAATGGAACCCTGAAAGGCTCTAACTCATCCTGCCAGACCTCTGGACTTCTGCCCCAATGGTAAGATACATTTCGCTACTGAGCTTTTAACTTCATTCCAAGCTAAAAGGAGTCAACAGTAACCCTATCCCATGCTCCTCTTCTTTTTCTCTATATTTTTTTCATGCAATTACTTCAATCTAACAAGCCACATGACCACAATATTTTTGTAATGTTTATCTTGTATCCAGTTCATCCCATGCGCTAATAGATCCAGCCAGTTTTGCATCTGGTTCACCTCAGTGCTGTGAACTAGGCTGCTTTGAGCTTGCAGCTCCTTGGACATGACAGCTCTGCCTTGTGATCTGCATGTAGACCTACCACAGGCAAAGCAGCCAGTGTGCAGTGAATTTAAGAGCAGAGCTATACATGGCTACATCTCCCCGATATTTTCATTTTTTACTTAAAAGCAAAGTGCTCCAGATTTGTTTCTGCAAGCTGTAATTAACAGAACCTGTATCTTCCACCACCTCCCGTTGTTGAGTTTTAGTACTTTTAGATAGATATGTGATTTAGAGTAGAATCTTAATCTCATTGACAGAGATATAAGCCCCATTGAATTCAATGAGCAATCATAAATTAATCAAGTGGGAACTCCTCCTTCTCCAACACCAGCGTTGCAAAAAGTTCAGAGCCTCCTGTTGCTACTTTAAAGTAAAAGATGGAAATGTTGATGGGTTCCCATCCAGTTCACTTTTGGTTTTTTGACTTTAGGAATCCTTAGGTATTGTGATTAAAATCCCTGTTGTGCTGTTATTTGGTTCGTTGAAGACAGTGAGATGAATCTTACTGTTAAGGGCTGAACCTTTTGAATCTGCTCTACTTGTCGGCTTTAAGACACATTTATATTTTTATCCCATGGTTCTTTGAGAGCCACTTTGTTCATGCACAGCTAACTGAAACTCAACAGTTGCCAGTATAATAGCCTTGTGTCATGGCGAGTGGCTGGACCAAATGAAGCATGAGGGGGGATGATGCACTCCTTTGCTTCTCGCTCCAGAATAAGCCCTGATCTCACTTTACAGATCTGAATGAATCCTTTCACTGGGCCATTGTACTGCGGCATGTTTACAGGAAAACGACCCTGACGCCTCGACAAAACAAAGGCCTAGCAATGAGGTGTACTGCAGCAAATTCTTAACCCACTGCTTCACTCTACTCTCTCCAAAGCAATCACTTGGTCTTTTTCTTGCCATTGTGCCTTTAACTTAACAAGACTTAGAAGGCTGTATCTTAAGAGAATCTTGATAATTGCCAGTGCTCCTTCTGATTGTTTTTGACATTTTTTTAAAAAAACTCTTAAATAATAATAATAGTAATATTTTAAATTCCTTCTGTTGGTGCCCTGTTGTGATGCCATGATGGGGGGGAGGGGTTTGTAGCCCTCCAATAATCATCTGCTTTAAAAAGAAAAAAATAAGTATAGCCATATTAATACCACATATGCTTTATACTTGTTTCTGCCTTTTTAAGGAGAGGTATTAATTTAGCTAAATATACAACCCATTAAATATATTTTATTGCTATACAATAATATATCCGGGCAGTGTATAGCTATAAGACATAAAACGCTATTAAAGATTGTGCACAAAAATGCAGAGTCTGTGACTCAAGATTCAGTTTTCCAATCCTGAACCCCTTCTGTCATTGGTGCAGCAAAGCATGAGGAGACAATTGGCAGTTTACCCAGGTCCCTAAAGTTACTTAACACATGTGTACAAAATTTCAGCTAAATAATCTTTCTAGTGAGCTTTATATCCCACTTTGCTGCCCATTACTTCTCCTTGCTTCATTACATTCATATTGGGAGAAAATGGAATATGTCAAATAGAAACTGGCATCTTACTCTATAGGCTACTGAAGCAAATGAAGAACTTTTGGGGCACGGTATGTATCATTTAAGCAAGACCCTCTAACTTCTCATTTTGCAGGATACATTCTGCCTCCAGCGGTGACATCCACAAGCACCACAGGTCTCAAACTTTACCAATAATACGTGGCAAGAATGCCTTCTCCAACCCTAAACTCCTGCAGATGATAGACAGCACCATTGCAAGTAAGCACAAAAGACCTAGGTGTATGTTGAATTTTGCTCTAATATCAGCTGCTGCCGTGTGGGTAATGAGTCTTTATGAGTCTTATTCCAGAGCATCCATTAAAACAACTCATTCAAGCTTATATCTTTAGCAATTTAGCTAAAAAAATAACGGTGATAGAAAGCCTAGTGTTTTACACAAATGCTGTTAAAATGACCTCCCCTTCACTGTTGGCACTTGCCATTAGTCAATTGGCCTGCCCTTGTTGTCTTCAAATACATTTTCCCATGACATTTGTTTTGTTGTAGGTGGTTCCAATGAAACAGATATTGTGAGCTACGTAGATACTGAAGCCAACATTGCCACGGAAGTTTGCCTTACTATTCTTGACTTATTATGTCTGTTTACTCAACATCACCAGGTATGTTTTCCATATGACAAAATCATGCTTTACATGAAAATCACAGTGTTCTATTATTTACGCCAACCTATTATAGTTGCACAGTTTGTTGTTGTTGTTTTCGGAGAAAGACATGACCCAAAGGTATCATATCTGGGCAAAATCTACGAATCATGCTTGGAAAAGTAAGTGGAATGTGCTAGGCCCAATGCACCTTGCATTATGTATCATTATGATAGGCTTTGAACCCTCTACCAAGATTCTTCTTACTTCCTACTTTCGACTGTGCCCTGTTTCTTACATACAGTTGCATAGACATTCATATTTTTCTGTGATAGGCATTTGCAGAGATGTAAGCAATTCACCTTTCAGACAGAAAAATGTGCATGGCTACATTTACTGTTGATGTACCCTAGAATCTGAGGGTGGTGTTTTTTCCTCTGCAATTCACAATAGTTATGCAGATTTAGGAAACGTAAGCAGGTGAGCAGGCATATGATATAATATCAGAAAGTTCTGCAAAGGTTAAAAATGTATATTTACTCTCTCTCTTTTTTCCTTGGAGCTTTTGCATGCAAGGCATGTGTTATAACAGTAAAACATTGCCCTAAACTAAAGTTTCAGTAGATTGTGGCATTGTGCCAAACAGTAGTGGTGTGAGGTGCTATTCAATGGATCTCCCTCAGGCTGGGTTGCTGCAGGTTTTTCTGGATGGAGAGAGGGAAAGATAAGACAACAGTGAGGTCCGTACTGTGCAAACATCTCAATAGGAGTGTCTGATTGGCTCTGCCAGTGCATTTGCACTGCACTGCGCTGCACTGCCACCTCAGCTTTCCACCTTTCCTTCTTGGTATGCTGCAACAAGCTGACCAAAGGGAGGTCAGGTGAACAGTGCAGCCCCTGGTGGCAAAGCCTTCCTAGAAACATAGGTTTTGATGAAAGGAGTAGGAGGAGGAACACCATGTGAGTGTCCTGGAACTTCCTGGCCTAAGGGGCAGCAAGTGGGGGGAGGCAGAATAATTTTAAGGGAGAAGATATTATTTGAGATACTTTGGGAGGTGGTACTGAAGCAGCTGACTTGATATTGTGTTGCTAATTCTGTTAAAGCAGGCCTTGCCCATTTGGGCAGGAGAAACAGATGCAGAGAAAGCCAGGCAGTTTAGCTTTTGAAAGACTGAAAGATGTTTGTTGGCTCGTTTTTCAGAGACAGCTGCAACAATCAGATTGCCAGAACACACTGATGAAGAAAGTCTTTGATACCTTCCTGCTGTTTCTGCAAATCAATCACTCTGCAGCAGCCCTCAAGCACGTCTTTGCTGCTCTTAGATTGTTTGTGAGTAAGGTACGTCCCTGCCACAGTTGGGTCACCTGTGATAAGAAATGCTCGTTTGTTCTTTAAACCAGCATTGAAACCATGTCTGCCACATAATTGGTGATCAAGTTGCATCCTGCAAATCAGTACTGAAATACAATTTCAGATAATTTCTCATAGAAATTTGTATTTTAGATTCAAAATTTTACCTCAGACATTGCTTGCTATAGGCATGTTATCAGTCTGTTGGTTGCTTAAAAAAAAAACCAGCAGATGCTAGCTATCAAATGCCAGAGTTCCAACAAAGGCATTGCATGTCAGCTGTAATATTTGATCATAGATCGATATTATTGAAGATCAAATACAGCCAGATATTAACAGTCACGTCCTTTCTTATAACAAATATTAAAATCAAATATGGAATTAAATTGAGCTTTAGCATCAAGCAGTAGATATTTGATACCCAGACAACATTCAACATCAGAGTTCATAAAGAATTATTTAGGAGAGAAAGTCCAGGATCATTATTATTTTTTAAATCTAGTTCTTCAGCAAAGCTCCTTGTGTTTGTTCATGGACTACTGAACATAAGCACGTAAGAACAGACCTGCTAGACCAGACCAAAGGCACTTCTAGTCCAGCCCTCTGTTCTCACCAGATAGATGCCAGTGGGAAGCCTTTGCAGTCCTACTCATACGTCTGCAGCATGGAGTTGAACTGGCCTTCCCTCCTCATTGCCCATTCCATTCACAGCTTTTTCCTCCACCATCTTCAGTCATTGCTTAATACGGCAAATTTTCAAAAGCCACGTTTTTGCCAGATAAAGACAAGCCCTTCCTTGAACGGAACCCTACGGTGAAGTACTCGAAACAGAATGCGAGGAGAATGCTTTTCTTTCGCAACGTGTGATATTGTAACGCTGCCAGTGGCATATTTCTAGGGCCAAGGGAAACATTAGACAAACCCAGCAGGAACAGCTTTCAATTACGTGGCAGACTGTCAGGAGCCTGTTTAATAGTGGGAGAGTGGAGACGTACAGATGCATAAGAAGCTGCCTTACACTGCGTCAGACCATTAGTTCATCTGGCTCAGCAGCTCTACTCTGACTGGCAGTGATTGTCCAGGATTTCAGGCAGGGAGTCTTTCCAAGCCCTACCTGGAGAAATCAGGGACTGAATGTGGGACCTTCTTCATGCAAAGCATGTTCTCTCTGCCACTGAGCTGTGTCCTTTCTCCAGTCATCTGAGCCACCCACTCCATTGTCTGGAGTGAATGGATTTGGATGCTTCCTTGAAATATCTATGGTGGTTAGTAATCTCATCTCAACAGGTGGCATGCAGGGAATAATGTTACTTATTCTCCGTAGTCTGCTCAGCAGATCATGTTATTACTCAGAGAAATCTCAGTTCATTTATTCATATCATTAATTGGATACTATATTGATTTAGATTTTATATTAGATACATCCTATCAAAATTAAAGAGGAGAAGAAATCCCATCAGAAGCAAAAGCAAATTGGGACTTAAAGCTATTTCAACCACTTCTTAGGATGTTTTTAGACGTTATTGAGGCTCCGGCTGTAATGCTTGTCGAAGCAGAAGGGGGGAGCTCTATGCTTTCCAGGAGTTCGTGATCAATAAGAGTTGAAGGGTGAGGCAGCAGCCCTTACATGACCTTCCATCACCAGCATCACTGCAACGAACTGGGAGGGGTGAAGCAGCAGCGAAGTCGGTGCAAGTGGGGGCATCCATTTAACTCCAGTGCTACATCTGCATCCCACCAACCCTGCTGCTGCCTCACTCCTCCCAGTAATCTGCCGGTGAAGGTGAGTTCATGGAGGCACCCCCATTTAGCCAACTCCTACTGCAATCCAATCCAACCTTCTACCTACACACTGCAGAAATCCAGAACTAGAACATCCCCGAGAGATGACTGTCTATAGTCTCTGCCTGAAGACTTCTAGTGAGGGAGAGGTCTGTTTCACTAAACACAGCGACCATACAACATGTTGCTCTCTGAGTGTTTCTCCTGCCTCATGCTCGCTTGCAACCATTGAGCTAGGTGTCAGATAGCCACATATGCAGCAATACTTGTGTTGCATCCCTAGGACATGTACACCTGGGTGAATCAGAATGACCTTGAGCAATGATCTTTGGAGATCACGATGGCCCACGCAGATAATCTTGTTGGTGTTTTTTGTGGGTCACGACTAGCTCCTTCTCAACTGTAGGCAGTTTATAAGTGGCATGAGGTCTTTGATTGCCTTCCAGCACTGACAGATGTTGCATTTGTGTTATAAGAAATCTCTTATGTTGTAGCAAAGGTGTATCTTTGTCTCCATAGTTCCCTTCAGCATTCTTCCAAGGGCAGGCTGACTTATGTGGCTCATTCTGCTATGAAATTCTTAAGTGCTGCAATCACAGGTCACGGTCGACACAAATGGAAGCCTCTGCTCTGCTGTATTTCTTCATGAGAAAGAACTTTGAATTTAATAAGCAGAAGTCAATAGTCAGGTCCCATTTGCAGGTAAGTAAACACTATGGTGATGAATAAGCATCCCACACAGATTACTTTTTGAATTTCCTGGTCATGGCATTGTTTTAGTTTTTGCCTCGACTCAGTCTAGAGATGAGCAGTGTCTATGTGCAGATCATCACATAGAGTTCCCAAGGACTTCTGTTCTTCCAGTCCTGCTGTACCTTGGCAAAATCTCAAAAACCTCAACTTTTCTTTTTAAACTAAAGGAAAGTTTCAGGTTGGAAGGGTGCAGGTTTAATTCTGGAAATGCAGTCCACAGAGTAGAAATCTTCTTGAGACACATGTAAAGGTAAAGAGACCCCTGACCATTAGGTCAAGTCATGACCGACTCTGGGGTTGCAGCGCTCATCTCGCTTTATTGGCCAAGGGAGCCGGCGTACAGCTTCTGGGTCATGTGGCCAGCATGACTAAGCTGCTTCTGGCGAACCAGAGCAGCGCACGGAAGCGCCGTTTACCTTCCCACCAGAGCAGTACCTATTTATCTACTTGCACTTTGACGTGCTTTCAAACTGCTAGGTTGGCAGGAGAAGACACACTTAGTGTCCTATATATCCCTGATTATAATTCTGAAATGTGGCATGGGGCAGTGCCATCATTTGAGCCGTTAGTTCCCTCTTTGAGCATATACATGGAGACCCAGACAACTACTTGGACTATTGTCCATGTTGTAACTCAGTCAACATAGGATCCTCTTTGTACTAGGTCAGACCCTTGAGCCATCTAGCTCAGTATTGTCTACACTGGCTGGCAGAGGCTCTCCAGGATTTCAGACACAGGACATTCCCAGTCCTTCCTGGAGAAATTGATGGTTGAACTTGGGACCTTATGCATGCAAAGGAGACGTTCTGCCCCTAAACTACAGCCCTTTTTGCAGTCTATTAAGTTGTACTAGTAGTTTGTCTAAGGAATAACCACTTGCTAGCTTGATTTACTTATGCTAACACCTCCTTTTAATGTTTTTTTAGCTCATCAAAGCTGTAAGCCAGTTGATTGCAGATGCAGGAATTGGAGGCTCCCGGTTTCAGCATTCACTGGCGATTACAAATAACTTCGCTAATGGAGACAAGCAAATGAAAGTAAGAAATGACTGGTATTACTTACAACTATAGATAGATGGGTCCTAATCTACATTATCCTCTATTACAATCTCAGACCTTTCTGTGAAAATCTTCCAAAAATATATTTTGCAAAAGGAATATACTTAATTTTCTAATCACTCTGAGATGCATAATTCAGTCCAGTCCCTACTGCTAATATCTATGCAGGTACTGTATTGTATTTTGTTTCACCACTGCAATTACTGAAGCTATTTCTAGAGTAAATAAATTACCCAATATTGACTTGAAATTTGTTCAGAATCATTTAGGGTATTGCTAAATCACACCAATTTTTGTGGCTATTGAAACAGTTGTTCCTGGGCACCCTCTCCCCTGCTTTATCAGTACAAAGTCTGATGAAATTGTATATTCTGGTAGATATTCATTATAAGCTTCTTCAGGAACTAATCAGGGCTGAAAAGTAGGGCACCAATGTAATAAATAAAAAGATAATGCTGATAAGTATCACATGGACTGGGTCCTTTAGAAAAAATAGATCAATGTCAGTGGAAAGCTGAAGATCTCAGTTAGTACAGCATGAGACACTGAATCTCATGGTCATGGGTTCAAGTCTCACATTGGCCGAAAGATTTCTGCATTGCAGGGGGTTAAACTATATGGCCCTCGTGGTCCCTTCGGACATTACAGTTCTATAAACCTTCTATAAGAGGTTGCTCTTTTCAGTCTGCTTTGTATGCTACTGGTAGCCTCATCAACAGTGTTCCCTTGGAATTCTAAGAGACCAAAAATCAGTGCAGTTTTGAAATCAGCAATTAAAATCAGTGCAGTTTTCAATGGTTCAGTCTGCCATCTTGATTCAAAGTGACATCTGGTTGTATCCAAACGTAGACAAAAACCTGCTCCCTGATCTCACTAACCTTCATGCAAAATTGTGTTACAGTATCTCAAGAGGTGTCCAAATGCTTAGTGAATGAATAACTTTCCAAAGTATGTATTAGATTCCTGGAGAGGGTTCACAAAAATGTATTGGGGTCATGGCTTTTTGCCTCCATACACATCCATTCTGACCCAGTATCTTTTGGCTAACTCCTATGACCTTTGGGAAGTCTTGCATATTCCACCTGCCCTGTCTGCGGCTAGATGTGCAGCTACCACTTTGCACATGATCAAGGTTTTGAATTGCATGACAAATGCTATATAAAAAAGATGATGCACAAAAAAGGAGTGGCATGCAAAGATGTCAGTAACTGTGTATGAGCAGGAGCAGGAGCCAGCAAGCACAGGATCCAGCGGTTGTGTGTATGGTCCACTATGTCATCTATGCCAAAAGTATGTGATTTAACATGGAAACGGAAATTCTCTAAGTTTAAAAGTACACTTCTGCTGCTTCTCCTCCCCAAAGAACAGTAACTTCCCAGCAGAAGTGAAAGACTTGACCAAACGCATAAGGACAGTTTTGATGGCTACAGCTCAAATGAAGGAACATGAGAAGGACCCCGAGATGCTAGTGGATTTGCAGTACAGTTTGGCAAATTCATACGCCAGCACGCCTGAATTGCGTAGGACTTGGCTAGAAAGCATGGCCAAGATCCATGCTAGAAATGGTGACTTATCAGAGGTAACTTGCAAATACTAATGATTGATTTTGTATCCAAAAGGGATTGGGAGGAGCACTCTATATGAGTCTGACTTAAATACATCTGGCATGTATTATCACCCGTTGACATTTGCTAACAATTATTTTGTTAAAATGCAAGCATTTTATTGAGTATTACTGTGCATCCTTCCCCACCCCAAAAGAAACCTGATTCAGAGTTCAAATTATTTTAGACTCCTTTATTTTCTAAGCTCTTGCAAGCACATAACCCAGATTGTTGTTTTTATGGTTGAAATCCTGATGCTCTCATTTAGCCATACTCTTAGCCTTTTTAGGCAAATCTCTTGGTAACTGGAGCTTAGCTCAAGTAAAGACTTCAGCATCAGTTTCTTGTTTTGCACAAACATTCAGACTAATAAATCTGTCAAGTGAAGCTTGGCTACCTTTCTGCAAAACACTTGCCTGACGTTTATGAGGATAAAGAAAATCTGTGCGGCTTAATATTAACACTTGCATACAATTTCTTGTTGCAGGCTGCCATGTGCTATATCCATATAGCTGCCCTTATTGCCGAATACCTGAAAAGAAAGGGTAAGATAACTTTATTCCAAGGCTAGCATTGATGCAGCAAACAGTAAAATGTGACCGCCTATTTCAATCTGATGAAATTCATGTCCTTTTGTAGTTATCCTTTAAGCAGCTTTGACTCTTCTCAAATGTTTCCCATGTAAGATACAACAACTAGTAAAATCAATGGTTACAACCTTGCATGTGGTGTGAAAATGAAGCTTAACTCAATCTCTTTTGGGAAGGGGGACATTTGTATCTCATTTCTTTAGTGTGTATCATTAAATATGCATGTATTAACACATACAGATAGCAGAATGCTAATAACATCTCACACTATCGTAGGTTACTGGAAAATGGAAAAGATATGTACCTCTCGTATACTCCTGGAAGATGCTGAACTCTCTGATAGTAATGTCTTACTAACAACTCATACTGGAGGAAGTGAGTGTTCTAACCACGTCTGTTTATGTGGCATAGACAACCACATTTGACCCACATCGATTGCAGAGATTCAACAGAAGAAGAGATTAACTGAAAAGGGAGGGAATATCATGATGCATATTTATATTCTTTGACATTGGGAGGTGTCAGGTCTTCTCTCTGTTTCTGTCATTGGTTGGAAGACTGAATTAGAAGAAGTCTTTTACTGCAGTGCTGTATACATTTTTCTTATAAGGATTACTCCAAGACAACTTCTCAGGTCATTGACTTTCCACATTAAGGTATGCCTGAATAATAATCACTTAGCAAACCCACCAAGATAAACAAGAAAATGAAATTTGGTTGCCTGCAAAGGTCACTCTCTCTCTAACGCACACAAACACACACCAGGGCATGATAAGTCAGCATGGCCACTTCTGCAAGCTGCCCATGGGCAACAGCAACCCTGTGCCCAATGACCATGTATGTGGAGTGGGGTCCACCTATCTCCGTACCCTAGTAGTTCTAGCTACCTCTTGTCCCACCTTTAGTCTAGTGGTTTCAAGGTCCTGGTAGAAGGAATATCTGGAACATGGATGGAGAACACGCGGCCTTGGATATATTGTTGGATTCCAGTTCACATCAACCGCAGCCAAATGGGAACCACCTAGAGAGCCAGAGGCACTCCATCCCTGATCTAGTAGCATCCAAGAAGGAAGTGGGGATCAGTAGTGAGATAATTCTCACTGCTTGTTGTAGGTTGCTTAGTTTATCTCAGTTTTAGATTATGCTTGGACTGCATTTTGCATTACTCTTGGAGGTTGCATTTTCCTTGCCTTGCTTTCTAATAAGGATGGGAGAAAGAAAAGGCATGTAAATCAAGCTACATCTGCATCTCCCTCGGGTGGAAAACCTCCAGTCCTCAGATGGAGGCATGCATCCATTGCCTTAGAACTGGACTGTTGCCACGTAGTTGAGGAAATTAATAGAACAAAAAAACTCCTATACCATGAATTAATTCGGAGGACCCTAATAACATGGTAGCTCTTCCCAGTGAAATTCCATTCTTCCTGCATTTAGAGTTCAAAAAAATCCATGTAACATCATTCTGGTGATTTATTTTTTTTCTGTTTCCAAAAGCAAAATAAAATATATTTACTGTAGTGGCAAAATCAAAATCATAAGCCAATTTAGAGGAGAAAGGGAGAAAATGTGACCACTCACAAATATTATGGTGATAGTTCTAAGTCTTGAAATGAGTGGATCAAATGTGAATTTCAACAGTTTGTTCTCTCAAGATCTTTCAAAATGGTTTCAGGCCAATCTAAGATTCAGGCCATGTTCAAAAGAGGCTAGATTCTGTGCCGGTAGTATTCATTGTCACCACCTTGCCCTACCCTCTTTTCCTAAACCACCTTGGCAAGGGGGCAGGATGATGGGGAGGTAATTCATCTTTTCATAACTTCAGACGAAACACGAAGCATATGATTCTGTCAGCATTTTTTTATTTATAAAAAATCCAGGAGCGTTGTTTATTTATGAATGGTCCAAATAAAGAAATGCGTTGCCATATTAGCAATACAATTATTTGGGACGTTTCTCAATAATGCTTTTTGAATAAGAATATTATTTGCCAGAATCATCCAATCATAACTTTCTGCAGCCTTGCCAATAGGTTAATGAACTGAATGGAATTCATAAATAACCTATCACAAAATTACCCCATTCCATTTGTTCTACTCGCCCTATGGGCTCTGAAAAAAGTCCTTTTGGTCAGCATTTCTTTAAAGCATTCTTTATAGTAGCATCCTCTTCTTTTTAAGAGTGTAATATTAATAGATTCATGGGGCCCTTTCTCTTGTTTTTTTAAAAAGGCTTGTTTTCTATGGGATGGCCAGCTTTCCTCAACATTACACCAAATATTAAAGAAGAAGGAGCTATGAAGGAAGACTCTGGAATGCAGGATACACCATATAATGAGGTCAGCAGTGCTAATGTTTACACCCTGATCCCGTGCATGTTTTTTCAGAAATAAGTCTCACTGAAAAGCCAGTGTGGTATAGTGGTTAAGAATGTAGTGGTTAAGAGCAGTGGACTCGTAATCTGGTGAACCGGGTTCGCTTCCCCGCTCCTCCACATGCAGCTGCTGGGTGACCTTGGGCTAGTCACACTTCTCTGAAGTCTCTCAGCCCCACTCACTTCACAGAGTGTTTGTTGTCCACAATTCTAATTTAGCAGCAGAAGTAAACCAATCTACAAAAATATAATTTCAACAGTGCTCCCTGAGGCATAACCAGGAAGAGTGAGAACATCCCATTTCCTTCAATGGAGGTTGCATAGGACAAAATCCTGACAAAATCCTAATTGATAGATAAATCCCCGATAGAGGGTAGGCTTATCATTGCCAAACCCAAAGTCCTGTTTCCAGTGTCTTATTAAAATGTTTACTAGCACAGGGGGAAGCTGGGAAGAGAAATCAGTGCTATTTGCTGGATCGTCCATCAAGGAACTGAAATCTTCTAAGAATCTTCTAAGAAGCTGGGGATTGTCAGAACTTTGAACAATATGTTGAGGGACCCTCTTTTTCTATGAAAGAAAACAATACCTTGAGCAAAAGCTATACGCTCCAAAATGAAATGTCTATTGCCCACAGAAAGCATGCACTGAAATAAATTGGTGGGTGTGTCCAGTTTTGGAAGAAGAGGCATCCTTTCACCCCATATATCTGAAAGCAGGAGAATTGGAGCTAGTTATATCAATGTGTTTGATAGCTGATTATGCATGTAGCCTTTCTGGGTCTCAGAAAAGTCTGTTGGATTTTATCCTCATGTGCTTGATCTGCAACCAATATAAATAATCTAGCAGATGTGGATGGTCTTTCGTTTGTGTCTGATGTTCCTTATGACACCACACTTTTGCTGAAAGTTAGGGCAGCTTCTTGGATGCCTTTACTATGCTGAAACTACCTGCATTTAGTAGACGTGCTCATAGATTGCATACAGTGATTCACATGCCCACATAAGTCACCTCATGCTATCAACTTAAGAAAGATAGTGGCAGCATGTGAGCATGTACATTGCAGTGCAACACCTATTAACACACCTACCAAAACCAAGCAGCCTTGGCATGTAAGATGCAAAGATGTCCTTAGACGTTTGCTTCAGTTACTTGCTTCACTAATTTCTTAAACCAGACCTTTGACTTCAACTATATCAACAGTGTTAAGACACAGATTTAACATTCTTTTTACTTGTGCGATTACAGAACATCCTTGTGTCGCAGCTGGAATTGTGTGTTGACTTTTTGTGGAAATCTGAAAGATATGAGCTCATTGCTGAAGTTAACAAGCCAATCATTGCAGTGTTTGAAAAACAGAGAGACTTCAAGGTAAGAAAAGCTTAAAATAAGATCTAGCAGTTGCTCTGGGAATTGTTCTGGAAAATGCCATGGCATAGTTGGACATATTTTCATTTTTCATTCTTTTTTCCATGTTATTCCTCCTTTAGTGGCTAAAGACTTTGTGTATGGCCTATGCACAGTGACAAAAGGCATGGTGGTGATGCAGGCGACAGTTTCTAGGCTACAGTTTTTTCACTCAAGGCTGGTACTATCATCAGTACAGCTAGGCAGCCACCTAGGGCACAGGGCTCAGAGAGACCATCTCAATGTGAATTGAGTTTGTTGGACTCTTCGCTATTCTGCACACAGCAAAAACCAATGTGCCAGAAGCTTTCTGCACTCCTGTTGGCTCACCCAGGACAGAGGGTGTTCATGGCATAAGAAAGACACAACAATTTGCTTTGCCTGTGTAATTCTGTTATCCATGTCCAGCCTGCTTCCTCCAGCTATGGCATTGCACTATAGAGAAGTGGCTTTCAATGCATTCAGCTATATGTGAAGGGAAATCCTGACACCCCAGTACAAAATGTGCACACTTTTTAAAAAAACATTTTATTTAAAAGTTTTCCAACTAAGACAAATAATATGCCCAACTTTCTCCCTTTCCCTTCCTTGCCTACTCTCCTTTCCCTTCCCTCTTCCATTTAAACACTTGCCTGTACAGTGAGCCCAAATTGGCATTGGTCGAGTCAAGCATGTGTGGGGAGCCTCTTGAGAAGTCGTGTAATACAAGTGGTTCATAGAGAGAGAAAATAATTAATAAATCCATGTAACAATTACAATTAAAATTAGTGAAACTTTTTTTTTCAAATGCAGCTTTTGTTTTGAGTATATACAGAAGGAGCAAGTGGGAAAAGATTAACTCCCATAATTGACATAGCACTTACGCACTTTGCTTATAATGGCGAATGTGGCTAGACTAAAGCCTCTTAAATCAGTGATACAGGGAGCTCCCAAGTTTAGTGCAAAGTTGTATTGAAGATCAGTGCTTTCGCTTTTTAAAAAGCCTATTTTTATTTCATTCATTCTTCTACCTCCAGAGACTGTCAGAGTTGTACTACGACATCCATAGATCTTATCTGAAAGTGGCAGAAGTCGTGAATTCTGAGAAGCGCTTATTTGGACGGTACTACCGGGTAGCATTTTATGGGCAGGTGAGTGACTCCAACATGTTTGCGAACATACAGATACCATATACATTTCTAAAAGACAGTTCCACAGATACTCTTCTTAAGGAAAGTATAATAAGAAAACAGATGATAGGAGGTGATATTAAGGATGATGCTAGCTGACTTACTATTAAGGATCAAATTCTGAAATCTTTGCTGAAGAATGGAGTGAACCAGTGCTACCATCTCCAGAGCAAAAGTCAGGTCTTTAATATAAATATATATTTAATTGAGGCAGTGCATAAGCAATATTGATGGGGCCTTGCACAAGAAATTGGCTATTTCCCTGCACATCTAGATACAAGCCTATGCATGCTTACTTGGGGTGTAAGTCCTATTCAGCTTCCAAATAAACATGCATGGGATCAAATACAATTAACATGACAGCAGTGAAGCACCATGAATGGTGACACAGAAGTGATTGATCACTAACCATGTTTACCTATTTGAGATCCCATAACATACCTCATGGTCCTTGGAGGTAGTCTAAAATTACGGCAGGTCTATCACTTTCAACTTTTGTGGCATCAACGGACCCAATAGCCAGTCTCATCATTTCAATTGTTTACTCGGAGATAAAAGAGATATGCACATTTTCTAATGGGAAACAGAGAAAAGGGGATACAAATACCACCTTTATTCTCTGGCGATTCCTCCTGCCACTTGACGTTTGTCATGTTATCCAAAATTATCCCTACTACAACTGCAAAATAGTTTTAAGCCATCAAGATGTATTTTTTTTCCTATGTGGCCTGAAATCCACATCCCTGCATTAGTTGTATTTCTCATAGACTCTCTGGCTTTGCTTTCTAGCTTGCCTCTGATGCTCTCTGCAGTACATTGTAGAGTAGTCTTGGAGCACGTGCTCTTTCTGCATGCTTGTATTGGTGTAGTGTGTGCTTATGCTTGCCTCTGCTATACACCAGTTGGGTCAGGGGACTAAGCATGCTCTCTGAGAGAGTGCTCTCCAGGCAAACAATTCCCCCTAATCTAATGAAAAGAGGAGGTGTGTAAAGAACAGATTGATCTGAATCATTCTGTCTGCTAATTAGGTTTTAATGCAGAAATTTGCTCTTTTCTTCTCTTGGTCTTATTCAAGGCTGTGGTAAGTTGTCTATTCTTTTGCATGCTTTTTCTTTAATTCTTCTTACTCATTGTCTTCCCTGTATGAGTTAACCCTAACTTCAAGTGCTTTAGCATTCAATGTGAGAGGTGAAATGACATTGCTTTCACTCATTTATATGCTGTGTTGCATCTTGCAAAACTAATTCTTTTGTTCTGCTTTCTGAAATTACAGCTGTTTCTTTGCTGTTTACATACTTGAGGCTTAATCCTGTTCCTCTGTCCAGAGGAAACAGGTTCAGGCCATGTCTCCTTTTCACTGAAATGTCCACTGCAAGCAGATTTGCCAGTTATGTATTTGCAGAGCTAAGAAGGTATTTATAGTTATCTCCATCCCCACCCACAGTGAAACTATTTCAGGGTCTTGTGCACGCATGGCATTGTTGCCATGAATTGTTGGGTTTATTGCCCAACTTAGATACCTATCTCTGCGCAGCTCCTCAAATAAATGCTCAAGAGGCCAGAAATCTCCCAGAATATAACTGCAGACCAAAAATAGGGTGCCTCTGGCCCTCTAGATGTTGTTGGTTGTTTGCATATCTGGAACGTATTCAAAATTGAAGGGCGTAGTCCAGCCAAGCTAGAGGTGCAAAGCATGGCTGGTGGGGAAAGTGTCCTGGAAAGAGTGGCTGTGACCTGGGGAAAGTCCTGAGGACCAAATGGAGAAGGTTGCATTTGGCCCCTGCCTGCCAACAAGATGGGAGGAAAGAGAGAGGAGGCTGCACTGAAATGGCAGAAATGGGGACACCACTAAGAGTCTCTAGGAGAAGCCAGGGTGGTGGAAGAGAACCTTGGACCTCCAGTGATCAACCAGTAAGGGAGGAGGTAGCCCCAGTCAGCTGGGACCTTCAAAACCAGAATCCAGAGATATCCTGTAGGAAGCACATAAGGCCAGGCACAGGGGTGAGAGATCAGGGCTAAAACAGAAAGCAAATCAAGAGGGGAGATGGAGAGGGAAAACAAGCATGTCTAGGAGGAGCTACACAGCTGTTCCAGGGCCAATCTATACCTCACCTACCTGACCAAGAGAGGAAGGAACAAGGAAGCCTTTGCATTCCAAGGGGACATCCTGGCCTATAGGCAAAAGAGCCCATGTGGCTGGCCATGTGGAGAGCCAACCACAGGCTCTCCTGGATGCAAGCCCTGTGCTTAACCCCAGGCTCACCTGCTCACTCATTCGGCACAAGGAAAACCCGCAGAATTGTCCCCTCTCTCAAGGAGGCAGATGCTTCTATTAAACTTGCTTTTAGTGGAGCCCAAGTGATGTAACTCAGGGCAGAAAAGAAGAGACTGTAATACAAGCCTCAAGGCTATCCCTTGCTGTATCCCAACTGATTAAGAGCCATTTTGGCAAGAAAGAGGAGGAGGAGGAGGCAATAAATAAATGGTTATGAGGCAGAAAGGACTACGAGAGGTTTTTCTGTAATCATCAATGGGCTGCTGTTACACCTTCTTCCAGACCCTGTTGCAGTTGCCAGACTTGAAATAAAACATTCTTTTTTTAAAAAATGATATTTATTAAGAATTTTTAAGATTACAGAAAAGACAAAGAGAAAAAGAAGAAAAAAAACAAGGAAAAAACAAACAACAATCAAACAGAAATAAAACATTCTTATGTGGCTGGAAACAAGCTGTTCAGGGGGAATCACAAGGGCAAAACCCAGTGCAAAAAGCTGGGAATGGACAGGGAATGACTTTGGCCCTTGCTTTTCTGGTATCAGATGTAAAAGCCAAAGAACCAGCCAGTTGTCATTTTTAATTTTTGCTCAATCTGCAGCTTTGATTTATGACAGGGAGGGCAATGTGAAAAAGACAAAAAAAAATGGAAGAGTGGACTTTAAAGTTGTGTTCATGTATGGAAAATCTATTGTAGTATGTGATATCGCCCAACACCTTTCTACACGTTAAATATTTCAGTGCACCCATTTATCAAGTGGCAAGGAGATCTTCATCTGCTTGGCTGTTGTAGCAGTTCTGTTCACCTAAGCAAGGATGGGAATCTGCTGCCCCCCAGACGTTGTTGGACTTCCAGCTCCCATCATCCCCCACCAACCAGTGGTCAGAATTTGTGGAAGGTGAAATTCAACAACATCTGGAGGACCACAGGTTCCCTGTTCCTGATTTTGAAGGTGTTTATTTCAAAATTATTTGAGGCTTCGAAATACTTTCTTTGAGTTAGCATCAACACCTTATCGTCATGGTGATTGTGAACTTGCAGGTTCTCTTTCCCTGGCAATGTTAGATATTAGAGGCTGCTCATTATGCTTAGCAAGCCGGCAGTTTATACTGAAATGTTGGTGTCCAAACATACTCAACTTCACAGTCCAGTTCAAAAACATCGAGAGAGCTAAACCTAAGAAATTGAAAAAAGTAAATCTTCCCAGAAAACTGCAGAAATTTCACAGGTTTAAAACATGTTGTTTAATAATACCTTATGAGAAAGCTTCTTGGTCAACAATGACTCTTTTAAAAAGAAGCAGAACTGCTATCATATGACTTATTTAGTACTCATGTATGTACAGACATTAGTATTTCTATGTAACCAGCTCTTTCTTGGCAAGAATGCATTTGATGAAAAACCCACAGAAGACTCCAATTCTACGGTTCACAAACACAGATCTGAAATACAAAATTCCTAAATGAGGATTTCTGGGGCTCACAGAAAAACTATGGGTTAGACTTCACTATTCATAAGCCAGCCTGAACAATAGACAAAAATAATGCTTCACTCAAGTTCTGTAAAATAGGTGCAATTATGTGTACCTAAGGGTGTTTTGAAAACCGTAAAGTTTTCACAGAGCTGCTGACTTCTTAATTGCCACCTCCAAATGTTTGGCTGCCAGGAGAGTCAGAGTGAATGAGTCACCCCAACACAAAAAGAACGGTGAAAGGAAACACATTTTCTTCCTACATCAGGATCCTTCCTGATGAGCTTGAGGATTCTGTAAACATGTGGAGGAGGCACAAAGGAAGGATTCAATAGTGGCACAGCACTTCATAGGAATATATCCGGAGTCGGCTTTGTTACTGGTTTTACTGCAAAACTTCACATTTTGAGAAACATGGCAGTCCTCTGTCAAGTTCTTGCCCTCCATTACTATAGCACATAGTCAGGCTTAGGGCTTATCCACACTTACTACAACTCCCATCATCCCTGACCACTGGTCCTGCTAGCTAGGGATGATGGGAGTTGTAGTCCAACAACAGCTGGAGACCGAAGTTTGAGAAACTTCAGTAGACTAACAACACAAGCCTGTGTATGTTTATTCACAACCAAATCCTACTGTGTCCAGTCAGCTTTTCCACCCACTAAATTCTGTTTAGAGTTGGCTGTTAACCCCTAACATGCTTCTAAAGCATTTTGTCCTACTTTAATTGCAGACTTTCCCCCCTGTTCTGTTTATTTTTCGCTGAATAGTGGGTTGAACATATATTAATGGCGCTGTGAGATTATTTCACATCTCCTGTGACAATTACTGGATTGCACCACACGGTGGTGCAGTCTCCACAAAATGCGGGTGCCCCTATTATACTGTACTGACTAGTAGTTTGCTCTCCAAAGAGATTTTCTTTCGCATTTCACATCAGAGTTTTGTCCCACTGGTAAAAAGCTTAGATTCATCCTGTGCTAATATACAGAGTTTGGTTTTCTTGCCTCCCATTCCTTCATCAAGCACACGCTGCAGCATTCAGATAAGCTGGTGTGTGTGGTTTGCTTTTTGTCCCTTATCAATTAGATATGTTACACCTTCCATCCACAGTGGATTGCTTGGAAGTATTGTCTTGCTTACTTTCCTCTTAACTATTATGGTTTGTATTTTAAATAGGGCTTTTTTGAAGAAGAGGAGGGCAAGGAATACATCTACAAAGAGCCCAAATTAACAGGCCTGTCTGAGATCTCCCAGAGATTGCTGAAGCTTTATGCAGATAAGTTCGGAGCGGACAATGTGAAAATAATCCAAGACTCAAACAAGGTATGGAAAAAAATTAGCACCACCGAGACTCTGAGCACGAGGTAGCTGGAAGTTCTGCTGCACAGGCCCCGCTGAAATAATTGGAATATGTGCAGAAACACATTCTTATGTGGCTCCCAGCATTTCACTGGGATTTGCAGAGGAAAAAGTCCTGATGGATTGTCCTCAAAGATTCTGGACGTGAAAGGATGTTGATTTCTAGCACACCTTAGTAATCACAGTGCTGTTCCCTTGTTAGCATGTAGTAGTTCATAATACTTAAATGAGCAGGTCAGGGGCTAATTCCACTAACCAGCAAATAAAGGAAAGTTTATTGTTCATTGCCAAATGTATTGAAATGCGGTTGCATCCAGAGAGTAGACCAGCTGGAATTAATCGACCTAACTTACTCCTATCCATTCATTTCAGTGGGTAGGATTTAATTGGAGGCCACCCACTATAAGAAAAGACTTGGTAAAATCTTTCTGTACAATGAAGGACTAGAGGAGTGAGGGCCTTGTGCCCCTTCCACTTTTGGTACTTGCTAGGCCAGACTTTCCCAAGCTGGTGCCTTATGGACTACAACTCCCATCAGCCCCAACCAGCTTGGCCAGTGATGGGAGTTGTAGTCCAACAAACATTAGGAGGCCATCAGATTGGGGAGAGCTACACTAGGCTATTGCTGAGAATGAGAGATCCATGAGCACCTATATTTCAAAAGAGCTCTTCCTCTCACATGGCTGCAGTTTACTTGGTCTCAGTAGCTTGCCAGAGGTGGTATGGAAGGCTGGATGAAGATATAGATTTAGGGATGAATTGTATTTGGAGTTTCCTCTGATTTGCTTGCTTACTCTTTTCCATTCAGAAGACTTGAAATGACGTGCTTGAAATTAGATATTTAAAAAATAATCTCAGACATACAACCTCAGACATTGTTGTTGTTGCTGCTGCTGTTATTATTTATTACCTGCCGTTCACCATAAGCTTACAACATTACGTTGTTGAAACTTTGCAACCATAAGTTTACAATATAAAGATACAATATTGAAAGCAATTAAAACAATGTACAATTCTACAAATAACTCGTTGGGTAGCTTAACCTCACGCACCAAATCGAAGTGCAAGCAGGAGGAGTTTGCATGTCTAACTTCCAAGTGAAGGGTTGAATCATGGTGGAACTGCCACCAAGAAAGCCTTCCTTAGGGATTGTTGCCTTTCACTTTCTGTCATGAGAACACTCCCCCCCCCCCACACTTTAGTCAGTAGAAATGCCCAAGTACAAAATTCATGTGCACCCTGTCGACTGCAAAGAGCACAAGGCAATATAAACCACTGCCATTCTTTTCAGAATGCATAGAAAAAGGACTCTGATCTTCATTGCCATGTCATTAAAAGAAAAAGGATGGGGTTGTTTGCGCCTCCCCCCACCGCCGCCCATCCCCACTACCATTTGTTGCTATATCTGTCTTTAATTAATGTTTGGTCATACTCCCCATTCTGATCTCAGCTATTTCATTTCATTCGCCGTGCCTGTCCAGGTTAACCCCAAAGACTTAGATCCGAAATATGCTTACATCCAAGTGACATACGTCACACCCTTCTTTGAAGAGAAAGAAGCGGAGGAGCGGAAGACCGACTTTGAAATGCATCACAACATCAATCGCTTTGTGTTTGAAACACCCTTCACGTTGTCAGGGAAGAAACACGGAGGGGTGGAAGAGCAATGCAAGAGAAGGACCATTCTGACAAGTATGATGGTTGTTGCATTATTTAGTGCACAAGGGAGGCTTGTTGTGGAGCTGCCAAAGGTTGCGCTCAGGAATGTATAGTTTCAGGAGGGAATCTTTGTTTTTAGGACATTTGGCACATGAGTGTGAGTTATTGGTTCAGCAAAGCTTATTTGTTCCTACAATCTGGATCTCATTTTCCTATACCAAATATAGTACTGTGCCTTAGAACTTCAATACACAAAGCCTATAAAACTCAAATTAAATAATCCATGTATTTTTTTAAAAAAAATAAAAATAAACAACCACTGCGGGGGGGGGGGGAGCAGAGAGGCAATATCTTGGACATGCCTACTGAAACAAAAGTGAAAGCTATTCCACATTCTCAGCACTGCAAACAAACAAAACATGTAGTGCATTAGCAAGCAAATACAGAGAAGTTTCTGCAAAATTGAGCAAAGGTGGAAAGATGCTATTTTGCCATCCAAGTTGGGTAGGATGCAGGCCTGTGTTGGACACTCTTTAGTTCTGTTGAATGCCTACTGAGCTAGCTGTGATCAATTTTGTCCCACTGATTTCCTGTACGTGTCTACTCAAAATTCCCATCACATTCCATAGGACTTACTCCCAGTTAAGTGGGCATAAGATAGCAGCCTAAAGTGATTAACATAAAGAGAAAGGGACCCCTGACCATTAAGTCCAGTTGCGGACGGCTCTGGGGTTGCGGCGCTCATTTCGCTTTACTGGCCGAGGGAGCCAGCGTACAGCTTCCAGGTAATGTGGCCAGCATGACTAAGCCGCTTCTGGCGAACCATAGCAGCACACTGAAACGCCGTTTACTTTCCCGCCAGAAAGGTACCTATTTATCTACTTGCACTTTGACATGCTTTCAAACTGCTAGGTTGACAGGAACAGGGACCGAGCAATGGGAGCTCACCCCATCACTGGGATTCGAACCGCCGACCTTCTGATCGGCAAGCCCTAGGCTCTGTGGTTTAGACCACAGCGCCACCCACTGATTAACATAGCCTGGATCAAAAACTACTCCTTTTTGGTAAGGTTGCTGTTTCTATAATAAATAATAATTTTTTATTTATATCCCATCCTCCCCAGCCGAAGCCGAGCTCAGGGCAGCTAACAACAATAAAATAATACAACATTATAAAATCATTTCATTATAAAATTAATTCAAATCAAATTGATGGCAACCATTGGGCTAGAGTTCTGTGAAGACTGCCGAAGGAGGGAGTCAGGCTGTGCCCTGGCCAAAGGCCTGGTGGAACAGCTCTGTCTTGCAGGCCTTGTGGAAAGATGTCAAGTCCCGCAGGGCCCTAGTCTCTTGTGACAGAGGGTTCCACCAGATCGGAGCCACAGCTGAAAAAGCCCTGGCTCTGGTTGAGGCCAGCCTAACCTCTCTGTGGCCTGGGACCTCCAAGATGTTTTACTGAAGCTTCTTTAGAGTTAATCATGCTGGACAGGTTTCCTCTTAGCATCCCCATCAGTAGAAGCCCTGTGCAAGGACTTCCATTTGTGCAACAGGGCCTCCCCCCCCCCCCACGCTCCCCTGAGCTTAGCTTGGGGAAGTCTGGAGAACCCACTGAAAAGGAAAGAGGGGCAGTTCAAACTGGCAAGCCACACAGTTTATGCAGATGTAGCGACTAAAAGAGCATGACATTGAATTCCATCCCACCATGTTTGGGGAAGTTTTTAATGCTTGATGTTTTTGTTTGTTTGTTTTCCTTTCCCTATCTATTTTTGTTGGTAGCTGTTCAGGGTGGCTGGGACAACCCAGTCAGATGGGAGGGGTATAATAAATTTATTAATCTTATTATTTGCCCATCTCCTAATTTACTGGAGAATAAATTAAAAATAAAGTGCTAGATTTTATAATAGGAATGATGACGTTCTTTTACTCTGAGAATAAACTCTGGTGTGTAGTGATGCAGTTTGTGTATTGTGTTCATCAGCATTCAGAATATTTTGAAAAAATATTGAAAGTCCAGTAAATGGATTTATTACATAAGCACTGCATGAATGATGGCTGCATTTTAATTGTGAATATGTGAGATTAATGCCTTGACTGCAGGAGAAGGGGAATTTTCCTTAAACGTGCCCTCTTGTGTTTGCATGCAGCCAGCCATTTATTCCCTTATGTGAAGAAAAGAATACAGGTCATAAGCCAAACAAGCACAGAGCTGAACCCCATTGAAGTAGCCATTGATGAGATGTCTAAGAAGATTTTGGAACTCAATCAGCTTTGCACAATGGAGGAAGTAGATATGATTAGGCTACAATTGAAACTACAAGGAAGTGTCAGTGTTAAGGTAAATATGACTTGGTCCTTCATTGAGGCTTAAGGATTTCAACATTTCAGATTACGCGTCATCAAAAGGAACAAAATCTCCACTTTTTGTCGTTATTCTGTTATGGACTTTATTACTCATAATTAAAAGCTACCACAATCTAAACCTGAAGTATGTGCCGACAACCCAAAAATCTCTCACCTCTTGAAGACTGCAGTATGCATGAAAATATTATAAGGCTAAAACCACAATGTCCCCTATCGGTTACAAGCAAGTAGATAAATTGTTACCTATTTTTAAAAAATATATATATAATAAAATGTTTTGTACTATAGCAGCTGGAAATGGACAAACACGGGGCATCCCTTTTTATGTAAAAGGTTTTATTAAAATTTTTCCATATTACAGTAAAATTATAAATAAACAAAGAAGAGTAAAAAATAATAGAAATAAAGAAAGGAAAAAGAGAAAGAGAAAGAGAGAAGCTTGAGACCTATAGGAAGTTATGCAAGTTCCTACCAGGATTCCTATCCTAGACCTTGCATTGCATTGCTGTTTAAGCAAACTGTTTTCAACCTGAGGCTGACAGTTTCTGCCACCTCAGGTGGAATTTGGATTCATTCTAGGTAACAGAACAGGATTTAGAAAAACTTTTAAGCTCCTGACTGTTCCTTTGGCATCCCTCCCCACACCTGATGTCATGTATGAAGTCAGGTGTAAAGTGGACAGGCATGGCTTCCCAAAAACAGCCTGGCAGGGCACATGGGGAGGCCTGAGAGCCAAGTCCATCCGTCCGTCTGTCCCCAGCTTAAAGGTGTGGACAATTAAGCAGAACAGAAATCCTGTTGAATAAATGAAAAGAAATGGCAAATCTTCACAAGATAAGATAGCATAGGACTTTCTCCAGCTTTGTCCTTCCTTGTTAAAAAGCAACATGTTTTATCTTTCAGGTAAATGCAGGACCAATGGCTTATGCGCGAGCTTTCCTTGAGGAAACAAATGCAAAGAAGTACCCAGACAACCAAGTTAAACTTTTGAAGGAAATCTTCAGGTAAGCTTTTCCATTCCAGAGACAGCAAGGCAATCACTCCTTTAAGAAATGTTCAGCAAATGAAACTAAAGCTATTTGACTTAACGTTAAACAAATCCTGACAAAGCACCAGGCAGCAAACACAGAACTGCATTCTTCAGTTCATACGCAGAGAGAGAAATCCCTTGACGTTCAGTTGTGTCTGTCTCCATCACTGTTTGAATCTGTAATGAGAGAAGAATACTGTTTTGCATTGCCTAGATACTAAAAATGTGGTGTTTCCTGTGCTATGCAGGCAGTTTGCAGATGCATGCGGACAAGCTCTGGAAGTTAATGAGCGGCTGATTAAGGAGGACCAGCTGGAATACCAGGAAGAAATGAAATCTCATTACAAGGATATGCTCAGTGAGCTTTCTGAAGTTATGAATGAACAGGTTGGCGATTCTGATTAATCTCCTTGTGGCTGATGGCTTGGACCTATTTTATTTCTCTTATTCCTACGGCATTAGAGATGTTACAGGAGGCAGCCTGAGCCTGGTTTGGAGAAGAACCTGGGGAGTGGGGGGTTGGAAGTCCAGCTGGAAAGGAAGGGGCAGGTCTTCCAACTCCCAAGGTTCCTTCACTTGGAGAGCAATTCCTGGCTGCAGACACCCCCATCTCCACTCCTCATCCTCATCCTACAAAGCCTAGCCCTACCAGTGGTGATGCTCTGCCTCTACGGTCAGAAGTAATACTTCTGAATATTGCTGGAAACCACAGGAGGAGAGAGGGCTCTGGTGCTCAGGTCCTCCTTGAGAGCTTCCGCACAGGCATCTGGTTGGCCACTGTGAGAACAGGACGCTGGACTAGATGGGCCATGGGCCTGGTCCAGCAGGCTCTTCTTGTGATCTTAACCTCCAGGCCCCAGACATACACCCCCTGCCTTTTCCTCACATCTCACTAGGATTCAAGTAAGATCAACACTGATCAGGAAAAGAAATGCAACCCACCATGTTGTCCATTAGACTTTTCCTTATGCCCTAGCAACACATCTCTGCCTCTGTCCCATCAGTCAGTACAGCCTGCAGGAAGAACCCTAGCCTGCTGGCACATCTCAGGTCTCACAGGAGGCTCCAGGTTCAAAGCTGCACTGGAAAAGGAGGGGAGCCCACCCCCATTCAGGTACAGCATCCTCAGTGATATCACCCATCACCTTCCTGCTGTTCTGCCCATTATGGCACCCCCACTGGGTTGCATCTGAGGAGGCCTGAGCCAACTGACTGCCTCCTACACCCTGGCAGTGGCACCTCTCCCACTTGCATACCCCAAGAGTCCTGCCCTTCCAGAGTACCTGAGTGAGCAGACAGCCACAGGAGATGCTTGGGTATAGGGTTATCCCTTTAAGCTTGCTTGGGAGATCTCAGCTTTCACCACCTCAGCACATATATTAACCATGCAAACTGAAAAGGTCAACTCTCCTGTTGTAATTTTACCGCATCCAAGTATAATGTGTGTGTCTCGACCACAAATAGCCCTTAACTGCATTTTCTCGCCTGGGCTTTGGGGCTTGCTCATTGCGTTGATCATTGTCACATTGTTTGTGCCTTCCATGGCAGTGGCATCTTCATCAACATTTCTCTCTCTCTTTTTTCTGACAGCTCTGTCATGGTCACTGCTTATACAACTTCTCTGCCTCACTGTCTAACATTTCCCTCAATACTATAGCCAAAAGTGGTATGTTTGGTTTTCTTTATGTCTACATGCTCCTTTACTGTCATACATCCTCACTTGGCTAGTCTTCTGTGTAGCCCAACTTTTACTGTCTACTTAGGACATCATCTCTGTTTCGATTCTTGTAGCATAGGAATGGGCAAGGCTTTTTTCAGCCAGAGCTCAGCTCCGACACCTCTCAGATGGATGCCATTGACATAAGAGAATAAGGGGAAAGTTTGTGGTGAGCCCCGGCACCTCTTTATCTAGAAAAATAGCACTGGGAATGGGCATGAGTCACCATTTCCTTTAAAGAGCTTAGGACATAATATGGGATCAGAGAGAAATGTAAGGATAGGATACAGTGTACTCTGGTTTAGGCCTTTGCGGACTTATAACTGAGGCCCATTTCCTATGCTTATTTTTTAATACACACACTTCTCACTTGCATTAATATTTCTTTCGAACATTTGTGCCCCACAAACACTATTATTTTTACCTAACTTTGTAAATGTGATCTATAATCACAGCAAACCAGATTCATATACATGTTTTGAGACATAGAAGTGCCATAGCAATCATGTTTTTTTTAATTGTTGTTGTTATTGTTGTTATTATACTGTTACATCACAAAAAGAAAAATGCCCAAGTTATTTACAGCAATGATACATTAAACCTGCAACAAAAAACATATAAAAATATTTAAAAACCCAGACATCAATGAACCAATGTGGAAAGTTATCTTCTTAATTGCCCGCATAGGCCTGGCAGAATAGAGAAGTTTCCAGTAGGCGTTTAAAGGGTAGTACAAAAGGCACCTGCTGAATCTCTATTGGCAGAGTATTCCATAATGCTGGACTTGTTGTCAAATGAGCATCACCAATTTGGGAAATGACCAACAAGGCTCCATCTCAGTGATGGAGCTGGGATATAAGGAAGTGTTCAGACATCGCCTGAAGATACCCTGGACCTAAGTGTTCAGGGCTTTGTAAATTAATATAAGAACCTTGAACCTCTCTCTGTAGCAGAAGCAGGATGGTGATGTTACAAAGACAGAAGAAGCAAAAGTTGGAATCAGGGCAGGGTTTTTTTGGGGGGGGGGGTCAGTGTGTTTTGCTTTCCGCTTTCTATTCAGGGAACATTCTACCTTACAGGATTCCAGAAGGGGGCTGGGGGAGGAATGAGCAAGGTGGCAAAAGGCCCTATGCTTGCCTTCCCTTTCATATGGCAGTAATTGCCATCCAGTACGATCCTTGGAAAGATATATTTTAGAACAACTGTGTTTAATATAGTGCAATTGTATTGATTTCTGCCAGTTTTTCTGCATCTCATAAGTCTTTTTAAAAAACTTGTTCTTTAAAAGATCACGTACAAGGAGGATTCGGCAAAGCAGCAAGGAGTGGAACCAACTTATTCCCATGCAATCAGTAGAACAACCACAGGCCCACCTGGGCCGCTGATTGCCTCCAGTGCTGATATTTGATCGCTGAAATTGACTTTCAACGGATTGCTAGAAAACTGGGATTATTCTGAATAAGCAAAATCATGATGGATCCCACGAAAATGAAACGCGGTGCATTGTTTTAATTTATTGAACATTTTCAGTGTTTGTTTTTTTTAATTGTAAGTTTGATATTTTTAATGTTCTTGCCTTTCCTGATATTTGCACATTTCCTATGGTTTTCTTTATTATGGTTCAGCCTTTATTAAACAGACTGAACGTGATATTTCCATTGAAAGTTTGGTTTCTCAACAAGCCTTACGCTTGCTGTAAATGATAATATAATCTAATACAAGTCCTAGTATACATATATTTTAAAAGTCAAAAGTGGATGTTTTATAACCTTTAAGAATATTGCGATTGTAAATAGAAGATGTGTAAAATATGTCATTTTTACAAAGTTTTTAGTTAATAATTACTAAAATGTGGATAACGTTTCAGATACAATTATATTAAAATATTTGTCTATGTGTAGAAAATTACTGATAATTATTTCTTTGTGATATGGGAATTCATCGGCATGTTGCAATGTCCATTGGGAATGCACCATACAAGTTGGGTCCTGCAACAGAAGTGTTTCAGTGTGCAGTGCTTTGTTCAGGATTCCATGCACTCAATTTCATTCACCTTTCCCTGCCTACTGTATTCTCCTTTCTCCCCTGCATAAAAAGTTCTTCATTGAGGGGCAATCCTATGGTAAGATCCATTGGGATGAGTTGTTTAAGGTGCAGCAGATCTCCAGATCATCCAGCAGATTACAGGCTCAGCTGGGCTCAGGAGGCATTGATCACCTCCCACTCTGGCATTATAAACTTAAGGTACATTCACAAACAATTCTGCCTGTCACAGGAGTGGGGAACCAAACACTCTCCAGATGTTACTGGATTTCCTTGCTGGCTGGGGTTGATCTATCTCTGATCTATCACATTTTTATCTGGCCCCTCCTCCAAGAAGCCCAGGGTGGTTTGCTTGAGGGTTAAATGTGATTTTACACTCCTTGAGAGTGTTGGAGTCCAACAACATCTCTGTTGTAGATCTTCCTGCCCAGCCTTCTGCTCAATGCAGGAATTTCAGAGCTGGAACATCCTTGTGAGGAAGTTGTCCAAACTGTGCTTGAAGACTTTGCCTGTCTTTAAAGGTGAGGAGCTGGGATTGTTGAGATGCAAATGAGGTTCCCTTGTGGGATAGTCCTTTGAATGTTGCTGACACCTTCCTAGCCCTTGCTGAGATGAAGTTGATTTAGAAAGGTGATTATCTTTCAAAGTTGGATGAATTTGCTGTGATTTAAAAGGGCTTGTGGTACCCTTCCTGGTTGTGTTGGGTATTTGAGTGCAACTGGGGTATGAGGTGTGTGTGTGTGTGTGTGTGTGTGTGTGTGTGTGTGTGTTGATGGATTGGTAGGTGCATTTGTGAAGGTAAAGAATGGGATGTGTAGCTTAGTATGTGAAAAAGTTGGGTGATATGTGTACACAGAGGGAAGAATAAGTGAAGGTGGGTATGACTGAAGAGAGCAGTACGTAATGGAGATCAAACAAGATGTGTTGAGTGAGTGAAAGACATGGGGGGCGGGACTGAAGAAATGGAGTGAACGGTGATCCTCCATCCTGCTCAAACCAGAGAAGCAGTCCCATCACTTTGTGAGTTGCCACTGGTTACTTTTCTCATTGGAACACAGCAATTTTGCTGACTCGGACAATCTGCAAATATATAAATCAAGGCAGTTTTGATAATAGAGGGAAAGGGTAAAATTTCATCGTTCTTAAATATTATCCTTTACCCCCTCTATTATCAACTTTTGCACTTATTTGTGTATTTTACTCACATTCATGGAAGATAACTTGTAATACGGGGGGGGGGGGGGTTGCTTACTCATAATACACTATACTGCTCCAGTTCCCTTTTCTCATTTATATAGTGCTAGCATTAGCTTGTGTGTAGATAATTGTTCCATCTGTCACCTCTATAATACACACTGTTGAGTGAAGTGCTCACTTGTAATGAAAATCAGCCTGTGTCTCATTATCAGCTTCAGCCACATAACCAAATGGAAGGAATGTGGATCTAATCTTCATGCTGGTGAGGACAGCTCTGCCTTTCATATTCAGCACTGGGAAAATTAAAAACCACTAAAATCACAGGGTTGTTAACGAAAACGCAGTGTCTGAAAGTAACTTTTTAGTTACACGGTGATCTTCTAGGAGTTGCAATTCCTGCATTGCTGAGGAAAATATAACAAGAAAATGCCTCTGTATGTTGTTAAAAGTGCTTCTTTCTGAAGGTTGGTAACAGTGATCAGGAGGAGCCGGTAGTGTTTTTCCATTCTCTGGATAGAGGCAAGGGGGACCTAACTGGAACAATTTATTGGCCCTATATTCTGTTACCTGAGTACATCACTTTTCCTGCTATCATCAGGACCCTTGAGCCCAATGTCACTAGTTATGTTTTGAAACGAGGGTTGGCACTAGCTCTAGCGCTGCTGTATCCCTCCTGGTCCCAGATATGGTACAGCCATTTAAAATGCCACTCGTGACTTAAGCACGATGTAGACATCCTCTGGGAGACTTTTCAGCTCATTTGAATCAAAAACACCAGCACAGCCGTGACAAAGTTTCCAAGCAACAGCAGGACTGCTAGAGCAGTCTTAGACTAACATAACGGTTCTGTAAGATCTGAATGTACAATGTATAAGTACTGGTCTTTCAGAATATAACCAGTGGTTATATGCTTAATTTTGCAAATGGTTTTAGTCTTCCTGGTGTGATCTTGGTTGCTTGTGTGCCTCAGATGCTGAAGTGAGATAGCCTGGTCACTCTGGTCTGAATATTTCATAGAATCATAGGCTGATAGAATTGAAGAGTTGGAAGGGATCCCAAGGCTCATTATTCCAACCCCCTGCAATGTAGGAATCTCAACATCAGGGCCGTCTTAAGCATATCCTTCGCCATGGTGCAAAGCTCTCTCCGGCGTTGCCGCCTCCGCCCCCCGTTTCCCAGAGTTGTTTTTTTTAAAATAATTTTTATTAACCGGCCAATCAAATCAAATTAAATCACATCACATAAATTCCGAATTACAAAGCCGAATTTTAAATTTTGTTGGGGGGACCCATATTTCAAGATCCGAAGGGGGATTCTGATCATCTTCTTGCTACTGCGTTAATGTCCAAATCAGTCCAAATCAGTCCAAACAGAATTCATAATTCTATCCAGTCTTATCTTGCTGTTTCCACATCACATCTTGTTTATATATTTTCTCTTTTTTCTTTATGATCTCTTCTGATAGTCTCCTTAAGCTGATAAACACCAATAATAATAATAATCCTGTGTGAATTTTCCGTTCTTCCATTCCTCAAATCAAGATGGTTTCCATATATCATTGCCTTCATAGATAACATCGCTCTTTCCATCTCGCAAAGCTGTCGCTCTTAAGTCCCTCTGAGGAGTTTCACCCACAATATATAAACAGCTCTATTTCTCTCTTTCTCCTCCCAGACTCAAGACCTCCGACAGAACTTCCCAATATGGCGACGGCATTTTTAACTGCGTCATTCCCAAGCTCTTATACATTCCTCACTCTTCTTAAAACATGCTTTGGTTCGAAAGTTTATCTCCACACAGCCTTAAATCCACAGCTTAAGTCCTTAAAATGACATTTCTGACTCGTGAGGAGAGGGGATTCTTGTTAATCACATAAGAAAAGAAAGGAAAGTTTTTTTCCCCTCCCCCATCAGTCATTTGCCATACCGTGTCTTGGCGTATCTTCTCATGTTTATTCTTGTCTTGTTTTATCAGAGATCTCTTCTATAGCAGTCTTTACTCCCCTCCTTCCTTGAAATATGTGCATTTCCTTCATCCAAATTGTTTTCTTTTGAAGTTCTAGCAGCTAGTGGCGCGAATCAGGGACGGCGTCCAGGAGTGCCGGAATCCCACAGGAGGGCTTTGTGCCTAGTGCCCCCATCCCCACAAGTTTGGGGGTGGTATAGGGCACAGCAGGCAAAGGCAGTCCCCCCCACCGTCCTGAGGGGGTTAGGGAGGCTAATTACTCCCATCATAGCCTCCAAATTACCTCGTGTGGGTCGGAGAGATGTTATTGTCAGCCATCTTCCGATACGCCCCCTAGTGGCCCCCTTCCCAGAGTTTTTTTAGGGAGGACGGCGCTGCCGGCAGGGCTGGAGGAGGTGGGCAGTGGCTAGAGGGCAGCTCCTCCGGTGGGGAAGAGGCGGAGGAGGCTGGAGGCAGCACTTCCTGGCTCAGCTGGCCGCTTCATGCCGTGGTGGCCATGGCAGACAGAGGCTCCAGGCACAGTGCTGCTTCGGTGCGGCATGGCAGACGCGGGCGGCGAGTTGATGCTGGGAGGCGCCACATCCAGCCTCCGCCTCTTCCCTGGCACCCTCTAGAACTTGGCGCCCCACACCACTAGCCTCTATGGGTAAGATGCCCCTGCTCAACATGCACACCCCCATCCAATTTGATACCATGCCAATGTGCTAGTTTTATTGCTGCTTCATTGTATATTTATTGTCCAATATAACTGCAGAATGTGCAGTTGTAAATAAGACACACAAGGCTGCAATCATAGACACACTTGCTTGGGACTAACTCTTACTGAACTCAGTTGGGCTTATTTCTAAGGAGGAGTATATAGGATTGCACTGCAAAGTTGCAATGACGTGCAAAGTTACTTGGTAGTAAACTCTACTGAACTCAGAAGGACTTGCTTCTGAATAAACATGAAATTTAGATGCATATTTTCCAATAAGGATGCCTGGCTAATGGAAATCAGTTTTAAAATGCTTGCTGTGCAAACGCTTAAAGCCACCAGCTGTGGCCCAGAAAGAATATAACTTCATGTATTGATTTTCCCTACCTCTACCAGATAAGCAGGCAGTCACACCTCCAGATGCTAATGTGTAGCTCATATGTTTTAAGGTATATTTGTAGTTCAAGCTGGCAATTCCTGGAGAAGTGCCTGTTTGACACTTTGAGGCTGCCCTTACCATCCTAGAAATATGAGAGCTGGTTTCAGTTCTAAAACCGCATTTAGAAAAGAGACACCTCTTCCAATTTGCTGTGCTGCTTTTCATCATTATCAGGAAGAAGATACAAATGTAATTACAGTTGTGGTCAAGCCACAAGCTACTCTATCCATAAAAGCAATTACCCTTGAAATTTCTTTCATTATGTTCAGTTTTTATGCCTGGCAGTATGTGTTAGTAACTGCAATATTCTTAAACTGTTGAGATGTTCTGCCACTCTGAGCCTTGATTAATGCTACTGTACAGCCACCTGAAATCTGAATTAAGATGTCATTGCATCCAAGCAGATTTCTATTTGTAAATGTAGATTCTGGTATCACCAGCCCTTTTTTTCTTTAAAAAAAATGTTTAGGGGTACTCTCATTTTCCTACTCATATTGACATACTGCCCCTCACTGAGACCAAACTTGGATTCACAAAATGTTTAGGGGCATGCGTACCCCCAGAAAAAATGCACTGGGTACCATAGAGTATTTCTCTTTTCTGCAGCCGTGCTTAATACACTCCCCAACATTAATATACACACACTGGTAGAATTAAATAGAAGGCCTCTGAAAGGTCTGAAATTTACTGGTTGACTTGGGGCAATCTCTTGTGTGCTTAATTCCTCTCCTAAAAAGGAATGATAATGGTTTATTGCATTTATTATCTCCAAAGAACTCAAGGCAGCATACATCCTTTTCCCTGGATCCAAGTATGCAGCTGACCCAAGGACACCTAGTAAGCTTTGTTGATTATTTACACCTAGGTCTCCTTAGATGCAAAGCCTAATGTTCTAGCACAGGGTTTTGGAGCTTATGGGAGTTGGAGTCCAACAACATCTGGAGGGCCACAGGGTCCCAACACCTGCTATAGTGTATTGACACACAGCTGTGACCTTCTTGCCCCTCGGCAACAGTTGCCTTAGATGCCTAATGATTGGGTGGGCTGTGGAAAAAAATGGGTGCCAATCTTGGAGGCCACCACTCTCCTTGGATGGACCTAGTCCTGCACTCAGGCTGCAATCCTATACACACGTACCCATTGTACTCAAACTGCTTGCTTCGAAGTAGAGGAGCATCAAATTCCGCTGTAGATGGAAAGGTAACTAATCTTCACCTTAGCCTGATGGATTCCTCCCTTTGTCCCAGTTGCTTAAGCCTGGGCTATACCTCCATCCATCAACATATCAACCTTTAGACTCTGTGGTGTAGTGGCCAACTACTGAGCTATGAATCAGGGGCTTATCATTTTGAACCTCACCCCTACCATTAAAAAAAACTCTCTAAGAAATTTCAGACAAACCACTCTCTCTAATCATCAGAGAGATGGATGATGCTGTTGGCCCACCTTCAGGCACGGGGGCCAAAGGCAGCCCTCCAGTCCTCTCTCTGTCTGGTCCTTGAGACTTTTCCTAGAACACACACACACCCTCCCCAACCCTGCTTTGCACCTTTTGAGTATTTTCACCTTGCCAGAATGCATCTTTGAACTCTGATAACGCTTCTTGCTCACCCAAGATGGAGGCTTGATAGGGAGAGGGACACTGACATTTGTTGCTCCACCCACCTTTGCTACTGGCTCCACCCACCACTGGCATGTGGTCTCAGAAGCTGGCAGAGACAATAACAAGGCCCTCGGTTGATAACGTTTCCTCACCCCTGCCTTTCAGGCTGAGGACCACATTTCCTTCTGGACAAATTACCAGAGGCCACATGCCAGTGGTGGGCAGGGCCAGAGTCCAGAGTGGGTGGAGCAACAAAAGTACGATACAGTAGGCTAGTTTCTACACACACACACACATGCACACACACATACACCTCCCTCTTGTGCTCCATCAAGGAGCTTAAATTCCATCCAGGAGAAACATTCTAGACAGGCAAAATTACTCAAGAATGACATGAGGTAGGGTTGGTGAAACATGGACCTGAGGAGAGTCCTGAGGACCAGACAGATGGTTTTGGAGGGCTTTCCCCCTGGTTCTGAGGTTCTCCACCTCATATTACGGCTGGTTTCTACATTGCTTTTCTCACCAGGCAATTAATCTCTGTGTCGGGGGGTGGGGGGTGGGACGGAATGTATGAGGAACTTAAAATAGAGATCTCCTCCAAATTCCTCACCAGGTTTCAAATAATTGGATAGTTTCAACCATCGCAGTAAGGCATTAATTACTGCAAGATATTAATGAGCTGCCTCTGACCTTCCATCCTCTCTAAAATATGACAAAATTAACATTTAGACAAGGTTTTCACTTTGGGATTGTTTTGAAATACTTTTCCACTTGCCTCACTTGGGCTGCCTGCCTAATAGGTTGCCCTAACTTGTGAAATGGAAACAGGGGCAGAAAACTGGCTGAATTTCTCAGTTCCTTCTTCAGATCTGTGACATGAGAACAGCAGAGCATAAAATAGATACTCTCGAGAGTTCTTGGTCACGGAGTAGAAAAAAACAACTAAGAACAAAGTGACGTTTAGCTTCTTGGCCCTCCTTTCGCAGTTTCCCAACACGCCACTCAGAAATGTGAGTCAGTTTTCTTTGATCCCTGTCTAGCAGAACCATTAGAGACAGTAAGCACACGTCAAGGTTTCGTGCTTAGAATCCCAGACTAGAGAGTTTTCAGATTTCTTGTCACGTATCACAAAGCTGAGCAGTGCCCAGGAATTTAGGGAGGTTATTTTTCCTCCGGCCATCTAGTCGGGTGTTGTCTTTTCAGCCCTGCTGCATCTCTCCACATTCCCAGCAGGGGACTATTCGAACCCCCTGCACTCTGATCCTTTCCACAGGAGCTGCCAGGGTTGTAACCTTCTGCATTCCAAGCATATACCCTGCCACTGAACTGTGGAGTGCTTTGTGTCTTTCCAATCTAATCTAAGACCTAGAGCAAACCTTGGATGTTATAACCAAGGTGGGTGGGAGAGGGGAAGCATCACAAAGCACTGGTGATAACTTTTTATCAGGACTTTAACCCTCCAGTCCTACTGTTGGGCAAACTGGACAGGATTCAGACTTGGAGGAACAGCCGGAAACATGTCTTCCAATCAAGAATCTGTCAATTTCCAGCAGTTGTAGTGCAAACCTTGACTGCAGATGCTAAGCTATTGATCACTGGTGAAGTGCAGTATGAAAGCTCCTTGGGATTATAGGTAGGTATTATTTGGCCTTACAGGCTGATCTAACAAAATGGGGATGGAGGAGGGAATGATTAGCTGGAGTGCCTGGAGGCAGTTGGAGGACGGATGGCGGCTAACAAATTGAGGTTGAATCCTGACAAGACAGAAGTACAGTTTTTGGGGGACAGGGGGCAGGCAGGTGTGGGGGACTCCCTGGTCCTGAATGGGGTAACTGTGCCCCTGAAAGACCAGGTGCACAGCCTGGGAGTCATTTTGGACTCACAGCTGCCCATGGAGGCAGAGGTCAATTCTGTGTCCTGGGCAGCTGTCTACCAGCTCCATCTGCTACGCTCGTTGAGACCCCACCTGCCCACGGACTGTCTCGCCAGAGTGGTGCATGCTCTAGTTATCTCCTGCTTGGATAACTGCAATGTGCTCTATGTGGGGCTACCTTTGAAGGTGACCTGGAAACTACAACTAATCCAGAATGCAGCAGCTAGACTGGTGACTGGGAGTGGCTGACAAGACCATATAACACCAGTCCTGAAAGACCTACATTGGCTCCCAGTACGTTTCTGAGCACAATTAAAAGTGTTGGTGCTGATCTTTAAAGCCCTAAATGGCCTCGGCCCAGGATACCTGAAGGAGCGTCTCCACCCCCATCATTCAGCCCGGACACTAAGGTCAGCGCCGAGGGCCTTTTGGTGGTTCCCTCACTGCAAGGTGAGGTTACAGGGAACCAGGCAGAGGGCTTTCTTGGTGGTGGCGCCTGCCCTGTGGAACACCCTCCCATCAGATGTCAAGGAAATAAACAACTATCTGACTTTTAGAAGACATCTGAAGGCAGCCCTGTTTAGGGAAGTTTTTAATGTTTGAAGTTCTATTCTGTTTTTAATATTCTGTTGGGAGCTGCCCAGAGTGGCTGGGGAAACCCAACCGGATGGGTGGGGTATAAATAATAAATTATTATTATTATTGCTTTCATCATCAACTAAGGGGAATGGCCCTAGTTTGGGGGTAGCGCATCTGTTTTGCACAAAGAAGGTTCCGGGCTCAATACCTGGTGTCTGCAGGAAAGGCTGGGGTTTTGTACAGGTTCTGTACAGTTGCTGCCAGTCAGTGTCAACAAATATCAAACTAGATGAACCAATGTTCTGACTTAGCATAAGGCAAATTCCTTGTGTTTCCACCTGGTCACAACCTGGTACCACTAGCATTCAAAACTTTTGTGAACTTTAATAGCACACGCTTTCCACAAATGAAGGTTTTCTGCCGTTGGGTAAAATTGGACGAATCTATTGAGGTATTATTTATGCATTAGTTGGTGTCATCCCAACACCCCTAAAGGAGTTAAGAGTTATGCATATTTTATGTTTAATCACATCTTCGGCGACACCAAACCACAGGCAAAGGTTTCCATTTCAAATTGAAGACTCATTTAATGCTTAATAGGAATCATTCCTTGCAGAGTAATTATGTCTCGATATTCACAGGGGAAGTTTTATTAGATGACCCTTGGTTGATTGCAACAGGCATATTTGGTTAATATTGAGAAGGAAGGGAGAGCATTAAATCACCCTCGCATTGAATGTGACATACTTTTTTCATACCCAATTATGAGAAATTCAACATAAAGGACACATGAGCAGTAAAAAGGATGGCAAGAGCCCTTTGTTGCATTAATAGGAAAAGCAAAACAAGGGCCGGATCAGACAGCATCTCTTTTGTGCTCTTAGCAAAACCTCCCACCACCCACCCAGTGGTGGTGCAGATGTTCTTGCAAGGAGTGTACAGATGAATGCTTGGACTGTTCAGAATGTCCATCTTCAAATTTGTGCCCAAAGGCAAGTGCCCAATCACATGAGAAATAAACAGCTGTAGCTGTATAGTATAAATAATAACATTCTTTGTCATAATGTTCATTATAAGAGGAGTCATCAACCTTTTTGGCTGAATTTCCAAACTGGATTGAAATATACTCAGAGTCGCAAAGTGATTTCATGCTCTTTATTCAGCTCATAGAGGTGAGGAGGAATGAATGAAAGTCCCCTCAAAGTATCTGCTTTATATACATTATTTACACAATAGGCTGCACATGATTGGTTAATTCTGGAATTCTACTGTAAGCCAATCAGGTTGTGGATTCACTTATATCTGGAGCATGATTGGGTGGTTCCTGCCAACCAATCATACTGCTGCATTGTTCTTGGACCAATCAGACTGCTGCATTCTGAATCCTATTGTTCTAGGACCAATCAGACTGCTGCAGTTTGGATCCTATTGTTCTAGGACCAATCAGACTGCTGCAGTTTGGATCCTATTCAACTCAGTACATAACATGGATAAACTGTTGTGGGCACCACAATCACACACACCACAACTCTCGGCCAGAACTGAATGCTTCTTTTAAATCTAATTTCAGGTGCGGGGTTCAAATTTCTGCAGGTTCCAGGGATGCGGGTGGCACTATGGTCTAAACCACTGAACCTTTCGGGGTTGCTGATCAGAAGGTTGGCAGTTCAAATCCATGTGAGGGGGTGATCTCCCGTTGCTCTGCCCCAGCTCCTGCCAACCTAGCAGTTTGAAAGCACGCCAGTGCAAGTAGATAAATAGGTATTGCTGCGGCAGGAAGGTAAACAGTGTGGTAACGTGTCCTATTTTAAGATGACACTCTTCAGTGGGAAAGGCTGCCCAATCTAATAGGGCTATGCACCAGATTTGGCCAACGACTGAGTCAAATCAGGCAGGTTTGGAGGACCTCAGATGAGTCAGGTATGTGCAGCCACAGATTGTTGCAAGTTAGATTGGATATGTCCTGGTAATCCTGCGTATGTGCCCATCAGGATAGTACAGAGGCCCAGAAAACACCTTTCTCAGAACACTTTTCAAACTTCATACTGACACCTTATTGTCCTATCCATAGCATCAAATTACATCACATCTATTGTCATCTTGCAGCAGCAGCCTTGCATGATATGGGCTGGGACCAGCCTGGGGTGGGGAACACATAAGTAAGCGTGGCAGATGTAAAAGTAGAAGTATTGATCAGTTAACTTGTATGATCCTTCTGTCTTTCATCAGAAGGGTAAAGATCTTGCATAGTGGCCAAATCATACATGCCACGTTCCTACGGCTTTCTTGTTGCACAGAAGACACCCTTCACATGGTGCTTGGGTGTACATGTTATAAACCCAAGCCACATCCCTTATGTAAGAGACATTAATGTTGGTCCAAGTGGGTTAATGTGTCAAAATCAAGCAACTGATCTACCTGAGCCACGTTTTCATACCCAAGCTCCACTGTGGCATGACTTGGCTGCATAATCCTTTGATCTCAAGGGTTGTTTCTTCTGCCTTGCCTTTTCCATCCTTGACTAACAGCAGCCAGATAAAATGTCTTGTGCAGGAAGCCATAAAGGCTCTGGCTTTGGTTGAGTCTCTAGGAGAAGAGACTGACAAATTCAGTAGCAGCCACCCAGAACGAGGATGTCTCCCTATGCTTAGTGTACTGTGGGTCTCACACAGTGCACACAGCAATATTCAGACAGTACATGCATATATCTGGTGTTTATTAATAACAGGCAATTAGTCCTCTGCCCAGCCCAATCCTGGAAACTTTATTCACTACTCTACCTGGGAAGTCCTAGTGCTGAATTTCTGACAAGACTTTCCTGTGTGCAACACCACCTACTGGATTGGAGGTGTAACTGCATATGCAGCACCTGTTCAGTCAAATGGCTCCTCATTCATCTAGAACATGAATAATAGAATCATAGAGTTGGAAGGGACCCCCAAGGGCATGGATACAGCCAGGATTTTTGTTGGAGGGGGAAACTGATGTGATTGGTCAATTAGTTAAGTATTTCTATTGTTTTACTTGATCTAGGGGAAACAGCTGCCCCCTGTCTCCCCTTGGCTATGTCTATGCTTGAGGGTGATCAAGTTCAACCCCCTGTATTGCAGGGATCTCAGCTAAAGCATCCATGACAGATGGCCATCCAACCTCTGCTTAAAAACCTCCAAGGATGTCCATGTTTATATGCCTCTGAATTGCATTAGGACATTTGTGTAAAAGGTAAGGCTTTCACTGTATTTGATCAATGATATCTGAAAAGCAGGGTGTTAACATTTCAGTGACTGAATCATTAGTTTATTAGATAAATTTGCATTCTCCCTAAAACCTTCTTGGTTGAATTTATCCCAGGCGAATGACTTTGGTGTCTGCATATGTACATCCATCATTTATGGGGGGGGGGGGGAATCTTTGCATATCTGTAAGCGCATTCCAGGCTCACAGTGATTATTTGCAAAACCATTTGGCTTTTGTTGAAACAACAAAGAATTGACCTGTCTAAATTTTGGAACAGCAGAAGCAGCTCAGCATAACAAATGGCTGTAAACAGCTGCTTAGCAATTCCAGTAGCAGAGTAGCTGTCACCGTCTACTGAAAGCAAGCTTTTATGAGGAACACTCTAAATTCCTGAGGCATCCTCCTTCACTTATGGGTCATAATGTTTGCCAAATAGAGTGGGACACATGCCGCGTTTGGGCATGTTTTCTCCATCTGCCTTGTTTCTGAAAGGTCCCATTAGGATGTCCTGGGAGCTGGACCGGGCTTCCTCTGAAGTGTTGCAGCTAATATGCTATAGCCTCCCTAGGGAGGTTCACTGGTCCATCTCACTGCTTAGTTTTAGGCAACTGTGTGTTGTTGTTTTTCAGCTGCGCCAGAAATGTAATTAGGTGCTTTCTGATTAATATTATTGTGTGTTAACCTTGCCACGGATCGAGCCAATGGGTAGGATTCTGATCTCTTCCTCTCTTCTCACCCTGCAGGTCTTGCTTGACCACTGTGACTCACCTAACATCGCAATGACCACCTGTCACCTTCCACCACCTGTCATCACAGCCACATCTTTACCTGCTCCATACCTGACACCATATATGAGATTAGGTGTAGGGCAGGTAGGTGTGGCTGTACCCAAACAGTTTCAAGGGCCAAACTGGGAGCTCTGGAGAGCAATGGATCTGAAGTTCTCCACCACTGATATATTGGAGGGAGCATGGTCATGCACACTAACTGGACCATCCCCATCTCCACGGGCTGCAGCTTCACACGTTCGTGCATTGGGTGGAGGGCCAAAGGAGAATTCCTCATGAGTTCAGGTGAACATGTGAATAATCCTCTCTAGAAAAGGGAGCTCCAGTCATGCAAAGTTCCTGATTGTGTAGATGAGTCTACCAACATTCAGCCAAACTGCCCTTCTGGCATGGAACTAATGGATGGGGATCCTGGGGACAGAGACAACCTTCCCCTTTCATGTATTCTTTGAAGGCAAAGGTTAAAAGGGTTCCTTCATTTTGCTGGTATCTATCTGGTTTGGTCGTTTTCTATTATATTCATTTATTAAACAATTATGGCCTTGAATGTTCCATATTTTCTTGCCTTGGGTGTCTTTGGAAAAAGATGCATGAAATTACTTTCCAGAAACAAATGACTACAGCAGATATTGCCTATACAAGATCAAAAGGTCATACACATTCAGACTCCTCTAGTGGAACCTGATTGTTGACAGAGTGAACCAAGAGGTCAGAAATGATACTATAATTGGGTGCTTTTGGTATCACTTAGCCTACACATGATCCCTTGCTGGGGAATATAGGAATAAGAAACTTGAAGACAGAATTCTGTTTGAATCTCTCACATGCCATTGCTTTTCACTCTGCAAACTTTGATACCAATGAGATGATTGACCAAAGCCTCTTAGTAAAATTGCGAGCACCACTGGGTCAAAAATGGGCCTTGCGCAAGTTCATGCAAAGGGAGGGTAATAACAAATTGCTTGTGGCCTCTAATTCTTTTTTTTTTTTAATTTCCCTTTGGGGCAAATTAAGTTTCTTTACCTCAGAGATGCGGGAAAGATGTTGCAGATGTTGCTTTGGAAGAAGCGGCTTCAACCCAGAGGGAAACTGTTAGAACATGACCAGGCGAATTTACCTTTTTCTCTCTTTCCAAAACAAGATGCAGCCTGAAAAATGGTCATCTTTCAAAATTTGCGCTTCTCCAAATTTTGCAGTGCAGTTCTCCAGCCAAGTAATGTGTACAGAAATGCAGTTGCTAGGGTAAGGAACATGTATAAAAACATATTTAGTGAAAATAAGTATTAAAATGCATCCTATTTGGGGAAATTTGTTTGCAAAAAAATCTGTATATTAGGCAAAATCGCATATTGTAGAAAGATGATGGTGAATTTTCATAGGGACTTTTTTTTAAATGCAAACTTGTGCAGAAATTTGGAGAATTGAACTTATTACTGAAAAAATGAGAAACTGGGAGAAACTGAAACTGACATGTCTGCCCATCCCTTGTTGTCACACAGGGCAGAGAGAAGCAGGCTTCACCCCAGTCTTTACGTCTGAAGAAAGTCTACGCATGTATATGTTAAAATGTGTACCTGGCTACATACAGATGTTTCATTGTCTGAACCTATATGCTCCCTTCCTGCCGCATGTTCACTCATTTGATTTTGTTTTATTTTATACAACACACACACAGAGAGAGAGAGAGAGAGAGAGAGAGAGAGAGAGAGAGAGAGAGACTGTCAGCTGACATTAGCAACTAAAAATATTCCATCAATTCTGATGGATTAATATAGGCCAGGGGTAGCCAGCCTGGTGCTCTCCAGATGTTATTAGACTACAACTCCCATCATCCCTCACCATTGGCCATGCTTGCTGGGGCTGATTGGAGTCCAACAGCATTTGGAGAGCATCACATTGACTGCCCCTGATATGGGTAGTGCACATCGACTGCAAAGTGAGTCTCATTGTATTTACCGAACATCTGTAAAGGGCTGAGCCAATCATGGCACATGCACACAGTCTTTACTATGATTAGCCACTTTGCATAATGAATCGAAATCGCTCTCTTCCAAGGTGATAAAGTGGGGTGGAGGGACTTCAGTTCAAAGCATACAGGTTTTAAATAATTTCTGTGCTGATCAGAGAATACACTGAGTTTTAATATTAATGCCAAATCACAGAAGGAAAATTCTCAGTGCTACGGGAGGGCATTTTGCTGCGCAGAAATACTCGCAGGGAGTAGGTAACAGGAGCAGCCCACGATATTGCCTTTCGTTTCTAATGCAACATTCATGCTTGATGTGTCTCTCCTTACCATCCCAGAATATTGCTGTGCACACTTTGTTCAAGCAAATGCCACAAACAAAGCTGAGCTGTAGCCGGGTGGAAATATATTCTTAGTTGGCAGCCAGAAATGCATTTTTGTTTAATGGGAACCGCGGGGAACTGTGGAAAGGCGTTGTTCCCCCCCCCCCCCCGCTCCCCCTCAAAGTCATTTCTGAAAATGGAACTTCTCAAGAAGCTGAGAAGGGAACAATGCATGTTGGCGGAGGTGAAAGATGTGCATGCTGGGTGAACTTGGCTTCAGCTCGGAATAATTCTGAGTCTGGTGCATTCAGCAGCCCTGGACAGGATAGGATTGCTGAAGGCAGAATGCAGCCTTCCAGCATGAGATGCCTGAACTTGACAGGTGGGACAAATGCAGAAGGACACACACACACACACACACACACACACACACGACAAATGCTGTGTTTGAATTATCGTGCCTACACCCCCACACATTGCCACTTTCACAGGGCCAATGTCTTTGCACTGAAATAGCTGCCACCAAAGGAAAACTCAGTTTGGAAAAATGAAACCCGGAATGAATAAATCATGGAGGGGCTCTTCAAGCCTTGACAGTTTATCCAAGGCTCTTTGGGTGGTGAAAGACAGCACAATGCTGAGCCCGGAGGAGGGAGTGCCATTGTTCGGGTGTGTTTATGTGCCACATGAGCCCCTCACCTTGGATTCATGGTTTCTTTTTAAAGCAAGCGGCGCCCAGGTTGGCTGTCTGGCAAGGAGGTGGGAAATGGACGGGAACAAGCGGCTCATGCAGGTCATCCACGAAATGCGCTCGGAAATCATCAAGCTAGAGAGAGAGAACAGAGCCCTCCGGGGGCAACTGACATGCAGCAGGCAGAAGGCAGCAAAGCGAGAGGATGGAGAAGGGGCCGAAGACAAAAAGGACAAGGGCTGGAGCCTCGCGGACTCAGTCGAAGAGGCCGCTGCTTCGCCGGTGACTCTGCGCAGGAATGTCTCAGCAGGCTCTGCTCTGACACTACAGGAGCAAAAAGGTACCCATGATTCCTGATGGGGCAAGTTATGACTAAACCTTTTGTTTAGTGACCCTTCCTGGACCAGAGGAAGAGGGAGGATAGCCAACATGGTGCCCTCCAAATGTCATTGGATTCAGTTCCCATCAGCCCCAGCTGGCATGGGCAATGGTCAGGGATGAGGGGAGTTGTAGTCTGGAGGGCACCATGTTGGCTAACTCTGAGATAAGCTAAAGTATTCCACTGATAGTCGCAAGCTGCTCTGGGTAGGCCTCAGAAACTCATCCTGTTACACTCGGAAATTAGGACAGCAGTAATTATTATTACTTTTGTTATTTTCATTTTTATTTATTGAATTTACATACCGCCCTAAACCCGGGGGTCTCAGGGCAGTTCACAGAATGAAATTAAGATATAAATGCACAAAATACCTAATAAAAATAAAAACAACAACCCAATAGCACCCCCCCAAAAAAAAACCACATTTCAAAAGTAGCTGTTGTAACGAGGCATGAACTAAAGGTTGAAATTAGAGTTCTGATATTACGGTCTCCCAAATTGAGGCAGTCTAATTGACATACAAATGGTTTGTTAATTATGTAAATCAAGTTGTGAGTTGGGAAATGGCTAAGCACCACCCGTCACTGCTTTTTCTTTACCTCATGCAGCCTCTTACCTTAACAGCAGGGAAGTGGAGTGTTGTTGTCGTTGTCGTTGTTGTTTTTCAAAATAATAATAATAATTTATTCAGTTTATATACTGCTCTTTATCCAAAGATCCCAGGGCGGTGTATGACATTAAGAACATAATTTACATAGCATGATTATAAAAGACAATAAAAAACAACCACAGAAAAATATCATAATAGCAGTCCCCCCACATTTAAAAGGCCATAGATTGTTTAAAGCGTTGGGCTTTCCTTTCATGTTACATGAAGAAGGCTTGCATTCGAACCTTGCAAAGCCTAAATGAAAACTAAGATGTCTAAAGATGGAATTTGGCCACACTTTCCTGAAAGTAAGCTTCAGGCTGGACGTTTTGCCACTTGAGGTAAATAAAAAATGAACCTACCACTGCCTCCAACAGCCATGGGTACACCATTCTGCAGGTCACCACCATGACAGCGATGCAGGTGTACCATATAACCATCCTCTTGCCCCACAGATGAGTCTGTGGAGGAGAAGGCAGGGGCACAGCCATGTAGGAGGAGGTGGGGGCAAGCAGCAGGCTCCTTGGGCCCAGAACTTCCACCTGAGGCGACCGCCTCACCTCAAGGGCAGGCCAGCCTTGGTAAGCCTCATTAAAAACACAGATCTCACTTCTGAGTAAATTCTCATAGGAATGCTAAGAACAGTGCAAGGGGGGATCAGGCTCATTTCCCACAAAACCACTGGGGAGAATGGCGCCAGCACATTTTGCTTTCTGTCACAGGACAGAGGGCAAGAGACTTCCTTTAAAAAAAGAGAGAGAACTAGAAATCCAGTCCAGCTAATGGTGTAAATGGGCATTGGGTGGCATGCCTAACATCTGGCCAGCTGGATAACATGGCACCCCTAGTTAAGTAGCATTTTGCAGCATATCAAAAAGGTCTTTGGAAATAGCCAAGAATTAGCCGACAGTTCGGCACAAGTTGCACATAGTAATAATACGGGGGGGGGGGCATTTTTTGTTTGTTTGTTACTATGGTATGTATTTTTGTTTTTATATTATTCTCCACCCTGTGATCCTCAGATGAAGGGCGCTGTAGAAATTTAATAAATAATGATAATAATATCTCAAGGAAGTCTCCAGTTTGCAGTTTAATTGGTCTTTTGCATTTGCAATCAATTTGACTCCAGGACTGGCTGCTCTCACATGTAAGGATCCCCCCTTGTTCCCTTGGTTCCAGTACAATTCAGATCTCTCTGTTTTTTGGAGATGCTGTACAACAGGAAGTGAGGGGGCCTATGTCTCACAGGCTAGGTCTAACCCACTGGTGAATTTCGTCAAGCCCACGATCCAGCCTTTCAAAGGTCTCCAGCAAGTTAATCTGCACTTTTCAAGGGTGGCACTCCTCGGGTTGGAGGTTATCAGCCAGCCTGTGCTTTCATGTCAGAGCCAGTGTGGTGTAGTGCTTAAGAGCAGTGGACTCGTAATCTGGTGAACCGGGTTCGATTCCCCGCTCCTCCACATGCAACTGCTGGGTGACCTTGGGCTAGTCACACTTCTCTGAAGTCTCTCAGCCTCACTCACCTCACAAAGTGTTTGTTGTGGGGGAGGAAGGGAAAGGAGATTGTTAGCCGCTTTGAGACTCTTTGGGTAGTGATAAAGCGGGATATCAAATCCAAACTCTTCTTCTTCAGAGGAATACCTTCTCAGGTGAGAAGCTGGTCAGTGCTATCTAACAGTGGAGGTTGATCCATTAGGATGCATGGCCAATTTCCCCACCACCTCAGTCAGATTCCAGCTGATCTGTTAGGTTAAGATTGTCACTCTGGGCTATTAATGAGAAAGGTTTTTTATTTTATTTTATTTTATTTTATTTAAAAAGACCAAACTACATGGATTACAATCTTTGCACAGGTAGCATTATGACGGTGAGACGTTATTCCATCTCCTCATCTGTGCCTTCGCTCCCTGGCAACAAACACCACAAATCTGACAAGAGGAATCCATTCAAGGGAGCCCTAGATGTGAAGGAGATAATCAAGCAGCCGACCTTTCCCACAGATACGCAACTAACCAACAAAGAAGAAAAAGGAGTTGCAAAAATTCCATCCGATTGCCTCTCCAGCAGTACATCCAACAAAAGGAGATCTTTCCAAGACCATGTTTACAAATGCAGGTAGGCCCGACTGAAATGATGATTGAAGCTTCAAGAAATCCCTTGTCAGGTTATTGAAGAATGCAAAAGTCTGGTTACCTGATGGCTCCAATCATTTTATAATGTCAGAAGTTGGCAAGCATTGGTATTGCTTCCTACAGCTATGGGACTGGACTTGAGCATATTTAATTGAAGAATGAGCTTGATAAATCTCATGACCATATCCTTCCATTAGACATCTATTTACGAATTATTTTATTAAGAGATTTATATTCTGCTGTTCACCCAAAATTGTTTACAAAAAAAAGGTCAACGCATATCCGGTGCAATATTGCAAGTTGTAAACAGGGATGGAGAACCTGTGGCCCTCCTGATGTTGTTGGACTGCAACTTCTATCAGCTCCAGTCATCAGGGATGATGAATGTCGTGTTCCAACAGTATCTAGATGGCTACAGAGTCCATATCCCTTGTGCAAAGCATGTCAGCTTTGCAATGCCAAGTTTCACTATCATGGCAATCAAGGGGAAGCTTAGGTGAAGTGCTCTGTGTGACTCAGGCTGCAGTCCTAAACACAATACCTACAACGTTCACCTCATTGGCTGTAGTAGGACTTGCTTCTGACTTAACATGCATCAGATTACAATCTCACTTGTAGAATCACAGTCCCCTGTGAGCAGCATTCCAGTTATCCCACTGGTGTCTTTGGGGCGTGCATATCTATTTAGAAGAGTTTTGGATGTCTTGACTATAATTAGTTTCCATATGAGGAGCAGGAGCCTCAAGAAACATTTTTGCCCTATTCATAAGAGGATAGCTTCACCAGGACCCTGAAGATGCACATGAGTGTTAACTGTCAAGCAATGCCCAGTATTTGCTTCAGAAACATTTGCTAACAATGCGGAGCCATATTTGCAGATGTAAACCCTTTGCAAGTGTATACAAGTGCATGATGCCCTCCAGATAGTGTATCCAAACACACCACCCAATCATCCCGTCCATTGTTAGGGATGATGGAAGTTGTAGTCCAGCAACATCTGCAAGGCTCTACATGGCTCGTCTTGTTATAGTGCACTGTGGCTTTGAAGTGGTTATTCCATGAGTCTTCCACGTTGAGTAGTTATTCTTATAAAAGGAATGCTGGAGGATTCCTCTAGATGAGTAGGAAGTGTAGTCTACACCATGGGGGAGCAGAAAGGAATTCAAATAATTATTTTTTTAACATTATAGTCTGGGATGGATTATCATGCTTTCCAAAAGAAAAAAAAAATTCCCCAAAAGGTATACAACATGGGTCTGCAAACTTAGGTCCACGGGCTGGATCAGGCCCAATTGCCTTCTAGATCTGGCCCACAGACGGTCCGGGAATCGCTGCGTGGATCACTAGCACGTGTGTTATTTCTCTCTCCCTCCCTCACACGGTGGCGGTGGCGGCAGTGCCTCCTCCCTTCCTCCTCCTGGCTTCTCCCTGCCCTGCCTAGAGGAGGAAGGGGGCTGGGTTTGTTGGTGCCAGCAGCAGCAGCGCTCGAGCAGCCACCATTTTAAGCAGCCCCTCTCCGGAGCCCTTTTGCACACCGCTCATCATCCCTCCACCACCACCGCCACCAGCCCCTGCTGCTCACAAGACACAGGTAAGCAGCCACTGGGGCTCATGGTGCTCTTGCATCATTTTTTTCCCCAAAATATAGTCCGGCCCCCCACAAAGTCTGAGAGACAGTGGACCGGCCCCCTACTGGAAAAGTTTGCTGATCCCTGGTATACAATCTAGGACAAAATTGGCAACCTGTGGCCCATAGATATTATTGACTATGGCTACCATCAATCCTGACCATTGGCCATGCTGGCTTAGGCAGATGGAAGTCGGGGTCCAACCTCTGGAGAGCTAATGGTTCATCAGCCCTGATCTAATTCAGGATACGTTTGCAATGATGAATTATGTTGTATTGATACATTTGTGATCCAGAAGGTAAAACATATCACATAACATTTTGTTCCAAATATCTTGCACATGTTTCTTTTTTCCCTAGGGGTAAAGTAAAGGCTGTCAGTTTCCTGTTACCCATGGACATGTCACGTTATTCAGAAAATCAAGGCTCTTTCACATGCTCGCAAAATCAGAACACAAAACAGTTAAGCACCATTATTGAAAAGGACATGTGAGCCGGTGAATATTTAAAGGGCCACCGTTGACTTCAGAGATAAACTCGCCTGAAGCGAGAGCCCTGCATCAGATTACATTTCTGCAAAGCTGTTTGGCAGAATGCCCTCAGAGAATCACCCGGGCCAGCACTGCAGGTCATTGGCAGATTGTTTTGCAAAGGGGGGGAAAAACCTGTGACAGAGACTGTCAAAAGCCTGTGTGAGGAGGGCTGAAAGAAACCCACTGATAACAAATGCCTCTCTGCTGTATTTTATTTTATTTTTTACTTCATGGTTTATTTCCGGAACCCCATTAAACAGCATTTTATATAACAGTGTTCACTGTGGTCTTTTTAAGAGCGTGTACTATAACCTCCCTTTACTGCTCAAACTGCCAGAAATATAGAAACTTGTAAAGAAGAGGAGATAGTGTCTATTTTATAAAGCTTTAAAAAGTATGTGAAAGAAATACAGGCGCGTATCTGTCTTTCAAATAATAAAAGTTTGGTTTGTGTCCATTTGCATTTAGCCCCTGAAACATTCTGACAAATTACTAAAAACATACATATTAAAACATGGTGGATTTTAAGTATTCCCTTTTTGCTATGCTTGCTCATACAGTACCTGATGACTGATATATGCATTTAATTGCTCTTGTAATTAAACTGTTACTAGCAGGAGATATTAAACCAGCTTCCATGAGTAGGCATTTTCATTTTCCAAACTCAAGATTTGATGGCTAGTTTCCTCTAGCTAAATATTCCTGAAGAAGGAAGACCATAAGAGCATTGCGGGATCAGACCTAGGGTCCAGACTATGTTATGCTTAAAGTAGACCCAATGAAATAATTGGGACTTAAGTTAGCCATAACTAACTTAATTGATTTCAGTTACAGATAGGTAGCCGTGTTGGTCTGCCATAGTCAAAATAAAAAAAATCCTTCCAGTAGCACCTTTAAGACCAACTAAGTTAGTTCTTGGTATGAGCTTTCGTGTGCAAGCTGAAGAAGTGTGCTTGCACACGAAAGCTCATACCAAGAACTAAATTAGTTGGTCTTAAAGGTGCTACTGGAAGGATTTTTTTTATTTTAATTGATTTCAGTGAGTCTACATGGAGCAAGATAGGAGTCTGGATACAACCCAGGCAAGAGTGAGGTCAATGGCCATGAGATTAGAAGAGGCAAAAGGTCCTCAAAGATGCTTGGCAAGCTGAATGCTGACACTCAAGAGTACTGAAGGAGTTTGTGGGTGCAATCTCAGAGCCCCTGTCCATAATCCTTGAGAATACTTGGAGAACAGGTGAGGTTCCTGCAGACTGGAGGTGGGCAAATGTTGTCCTCATCTTCAAAAAGGGTGGAGACCCAGATGACTGCTGACCAGTCACCTTAACGTCAATACCAGGAGAGGTCCTAGAGCAGATACAGTGGTGCCTCGCAAGACGAAATTAATCCGTTCCGCGAGTGTCTTCGTCTAGCGGTTTTTTGCGGCTTAGCGGATTAGCGCTATTAGCGGTTTAGCGGCTATTAAAGGCTTATCGGCTTAGCGGATTAGCTGCTAAAAGGCTATTAGCGGCTTAGCGGCTTAGAAAAAGGGGGGGAGCGGGGGAAAACTCAAGACTCGCAAGACATTTTCGTCTTGCGAAGCAAGCCCATAGGGAAATTCGTCCTGCGAAGCAAGTCAAAAACGGAAAACCCTTTCGTCTAGCGGGTTTTCCGTCTTGCGAGGCATTCGTCTTGCGGGGCACCACTGTAATTCAACAGTTGGTCTGTGAGCACTTAGAGGGAGATTCTGTGATTGCTAGGACCCAGCATGGCTTTCTCAAAAGCAAGTCAAAGCAAGAAATGACTCACATTTCTTTTTTTCATGGAATCACAGGCTTGGTGGATCAGGAGACTGCTGTGGACATAGTGTATCTGGATTTCAGTAAGGCCCCCACGATATTCTTGCAGAGAGGCTGGTGGGGAGTGGGTTGGATGCAGTAACTGTTAGGTGGATTTGTATCTGGTTGGCAGACTGAGCCCAAAGAGTACTCACTGGTAGTTCCTCATTTCTGGAAGAAAGTGACAAGTGGGGTGCCACAGGATCCTGGGCCCATTGTTGTTCAGCACCTTAATAAACTACTTGGTTGAAGGAATTGAGGGGATGCTCATTACATTTGCAGATGACACTAAGCTGGGCGAGTGGCTAACGCTGTGGAGGACAGAACTGGGATTCAGGATGACCTTGAAAGATTGGTGAGCTGGGCCAGAACAGACAAAATGAATTTCAGGGGAGGACATATGTAAGGTTCTGCACTTGGGCAGGAATGACCAGCTTCACAGGTATGGGATGGGCAACATCTGGCTTGTCGGGGATGCATGAGGTTCTAGGGGTCATGGTGGACCACAGGCTTAACATGAGTCAACAGTGTGATGCAGCAGCAAAAAAGGCTGCTGTTGTTCTGGGCTGCATCAACAGAGGTGTGGGGTCCAGATCCAGAGAGGTGATGGTGCTTATGAGGAATTGTTGAGGGAGTTGGGTTTTCCCTACTTGAAACATTTCACAAAAATGAGGCCTTTGGCAAAGAATGACATTCTTACTAAAAGATCACTTTGCAAATGATAGGCGCTTCCTTTCATGTCACAAAAGCAAGTGCTAATTTGATGTCTCATATAAAACATTTATTGTCCAAGTAGAAACTATACCAAACACCACAAAAGTGCCTTCACAGTGACACTCATACAGATCTGCATATATGGAATTTGCTTGGAAACCAGCCATAGATTTCCAGTGAGCTATGCATGGCAACCATGGCTGCTAACCTTTTCTGATTTTTACTAACATGGGTAAAACTAAGATATAAAACAGTTGTGGGTGAAATCAAAATACATTCTGTTCTCTTTTTTTCCATGTAATGCTAGTGAAGGTGTTTCAGGGCCTAGTACAGGACTGAGGGGACACGGGTGGCACTGTGGGTTAAACCACAGAGCCTAGGACTTGCTGATCAGAAGGTCGGCAGTTCGAATCCCCGCAACAGGGTGAGCTCCCGTTGCTCGGTCCCTGCTCCTGCCAACCTAGAAGTTCGAAAGCACGTCAGAGTACAAGTAGATAAATAGGTACCACACCAGCGGGAAGGTAAACGGCGTTTCCATGCGCTGCTCTGGTTCGCCAGAAGCAGCTTCGTCATGCTGACCACATGACCCGGAAGCTGTACACCATCTCCCTCAGCCAATAAAGCGAGATGAGCGCCGCAACCCCAGAGTCGGCCACGACTGGACCTAATGGTCAGGGGTCCCTTTACCTTTACCTTTTACAGGACTGAGGGGAGGGGAAAGGAGCTTTGTAACTCTTTCCTTCCAGCTGCAAATCCTTCTCTGGGCTGCTTTCATCCTTAAAAGGAAAACACGTAGATCCCTATATCATACTGTTTGTGTATGTGGGTGTAGAGAGCAAGAGGGGCAGGGGATATTGGGCAATTTAAATTCTAAGTGAAACAGCTTCCACTGACCATTGTCTTAGGGGTCATCCACACTCACCTTTTGCCCCATGCTTTCCCAGGCACAGGACCATTCCTGGTCCATGTCTGAGCTCTTTGTTTTCCTCCACCACTTTCCCCAGGAAGACTTTAGCACTGAATCAGAACAAATGGCAATTTGCCACTTGCTCTGATTCAGTGGTAAAGAGTGGGATTTTGTGGGGAAAGCACTGGGGGGGGGGGGGAGCGCTTGAGCACAGAGCTTTAAAGCGCAGAGCTGTGCCTAGAAAACACAGCACAAAAGCAAAGTCTGGATGAGCCCTTAGTAAAGCTTAAATGCACTGCCATGCCAATTATATCCTCCTATGTTTCTACTTTCTTTTTCTTTTTTTGGAAGTCAAACACAGTTTGGGGATAAGGTGACAAAGACTTTTAAATACGCGGACATCTGGAGCACAACTCCCTTCAATCTCACACAACAAGATGTGTCATGTTCATACACAGAAAACAAGTCAAGACTGCAAACAGGGAAATACCCAGAGTTTGCTTCATTATTGCTACCAGTGATTTCAAAATATGTCAATATCAGTGCACTTGATGTACTACTACTGTATGCGAAGTCAGGACTCCAGGAGAGCAACAGCAAAACATTACATTACAGAACACACTTGTACTCTTCGACTTTAAAACTCAGGAGCTTCTTAAAGCAAATTGCAGAAATTGGATCGGACGTTCCTGATGGGCGGCGCCGCTGCTGCTGGCTTGCTTCTGCCTTGTGTAAGATGATAAGGATCTTTGCTTGACTGCCGGTCACCATGGAGACTTACATTGGTCTCTGAATCACGAGGTTTGCCTGTAAAGACATGTTCTTCCATGAGAGCTCTTAAAGATGGCGGGCCCTGTCTTAATAACAGCATCAAGCCTGAGTCTAACATGATCTTGAAAATCTGGGGTCATTTTAAAGCCTGAGAATGGAGAGAACCGCGATGAGAAGCTCTGTTTTCATTGCCAAGTGCTATGTGCTACATCAGGGATACCCAATGCAGTGCCCTCCAGATGTTATTGGATTCCAACTCCCATCACCCCCAGCCAGCATGATGGGAGTTGTAGTGCGACAACATCTAGTGGGCACCGTGTTGGCTATCTCAGTGTTATGTTGAAGGAATCCTCTCCCAACACCCCTCTACACTCCACTCTGTGGAGAATAAACCCTTTTTAGGTGTCTTCTTGCCTCATCAATATATATTTGAGTACTATAGGACAAAGATTTTGCTTAGAACAGATTGAGAGATTTTCTTTAAAAGCTACTCTGAAACAGCCTCCCATTTCACAGGGGCCACAAGACCTGCTGGATAGAAATACTGATATAAAGTTTGAATGAGCATTTTTTTTCGTCTAATACATGCTATGGCTTTCCAGACCATGTATTATTGACAAAAGAAAAGAAAAGAAAATACATTTGCACCATAGTTCAATCTTTTTACACTGCATGCATTTTCTAACACAGAGCTTCATCTCTCTAGTAACATGAGAATGTACATAAAACCCAAAGCTAAAACAAGCAAAAGCCAGGCTGCTTGCCTTGAAATATCTCCAGAAGCTATAGGTTAGTTTGTGGGTTGGACTGTTTTCCTTCTTCCCAAATGAATACCTACCCTTGCTATGCCTCTACTCAGCCACTAACTTGAATGTGCTGTGATTTGAGAGCCAGTAGCGTGAATGCAAACTGGTGCATCATATGATGTCAGTATCATAGAATCATAGAGTCATTTATCAACATCAAGTTATTTCTTAGTGCAGGGCAACAAGGCAAACACGGCTGCTGTGTCTCCCATCAAAGGTTGAAGTTATTGGAATCCTGGCAGGACTGTCCCTGGGAGGGTGGGGGCAAGGCAAATCATCACACTGTGCCCCCCACGTTGCTGCCCTCTTCCCTCTGCCACCCATCCTACTCTTGATGGTGAAGGTGGTGGCAGGGTGCCCCTCCATGCCCCAGATTACACTCTTTCCGTTGTCATTCTCTGTCTCCACCTCTTCCCTCCCTGCCTTCCTGTGAGGAGACCCATTGGGTGGGTGGGAGGCGGCTTGGAGGGGCTGGGCTGGGCAGGCAGCTTGGCTGCTGGCCTTGGTCACTGCTACCAAGGATAGAGCCCCTCAGGACCATTGCCCCACCCCAGAGGTGGGGTGTATCATAGCCCCATTCCCACAAACCCTAACTTCTGCCTGACTTCTTAATACAGTGGTACCCCAGGTTAAGAACTTAATTCGTTCTGGAGGTCCATTCTTAACCTGAAACTGTTCTTAACCTGAAGCACCGCTTTCTCTAATGGGGCCTCCCGCTACTGCTGCACCGCCACTGTGCGATTTCTGTTCTCATCCTGAAGCAAAGTTCTTAACCCGAGGTACTATTTCTGGGTTAGCGGAGTCTGTAACCTGAAGCGTCCGTAACCTGAAGCGTATGTAACCCGAGGTACCACTGTACCTGCTAAGTCCTTTGCTCTTGATTCATTTCTTCCTTTGACGCTGGTGTGTGCTTCTATGGGGCTATCTGCATATTTCATTGCTATGATAGGAAGCGATGTCTCATCTGAATCTGAAAAGGAATAGAAATAGGTACGTGTCATTTATTTTTTACAGCTGGGTCCTGCATCAAAATATTTCAGTATGGCTTCTCCTGTTAACTTTTCCAGTAAGTCAGCCATGTCCTCCAGCACAATACTCCATGTTGTTTTGCCTTCCACCTGGTTTTCTGTTCCCCACCCCTCAAAATTCAGTCAGCTTTCCATGGTTAGCTTGCTTACTTCCCTTGGAGTCCCTTGTTTCCCAATATAAAAAAAAAATATTTTATGCTTCTGTTAACTTTGGAGTTCCCTCAAGCCTGCTGATCTCTCTCTTCCTCCCTCTCTCTCTCTCTCTCTCAAATATATTTTTATTAAGATTTCTTAGTTTATAAAAATACCCGCAATGTCTCTTTTTTCAAGCTGCGTTTTCTACAGATCAGTTTCATTTGTTGTGAGACATTAGCGTTACATTAGGAAGAAAAGGGGGGAAGAGGTGGAGGGAGGAATGGTGAGTGGGGTGGGGTGGCCATGCTTCTATTCTTCTACTTAGTGTATGTGTGGGGTTTTGTGTCAGCATCACATGTGGGTTCTCTTACTATTTGCTTGTTGTATTTCCTTGGTAGTGAGAGATGTTGGGGGTGGCCTAGGGTGTGATTGGTTGTCTTTGGCTGGCTGTAGTGAGATTTGTTTTTGTGTTTGAGTGGTGTGTGTGTGTGGTGTGTGTGTGTGTGTGTGTGTGTGTGTGCGTGTGTTGATTGCTATGATTGCAGATTGATTCCTGTGCTGTGGGCGGATTCTTGTTGTTATCTTGTTGGGCTGTGTATGTGATAAAGTGCATGATGGGTGATGCCCTGCTGACCACATAAGCAAGGGCACTCATGGCCTGAGCATCAGAAACAGCAAAATGATGAAATAAAAAGGAGTCCATTTGTTCTCCTTCCTCTACCTTGTGGACATGTGCTTTGGAATGCTTCAGCGCTGCACTCGAGAGACAGTTGAGCAGATTCATGGCTGGGAACAGGATCCCTCGGTGGTCTTCCCATGACCTCATCCTCAGTTGCCATTGTATTCCGGACCAGGAAGTAAGTGTGCATTTTCCCTTTGCCCTTTACATCAATTTCTCCCCTTTCCATCATTTCAAAATTCTTGTCCTTTAGGCACCTGAAACATAAATAAAGCAGCACATCTAAGCAGTGGGTTATGAAAATGGCACAATGACAATAATTATATCAGCCTCTAATGTGGAAAGTTCAACATAGCTTAGGTTCTGCTGAAAGACCTGGAATGGTGACACAATGGTAATTTAACTAGCAGAAGCCTATAAAATGACATGCATTGAAATGCTTGCCTTCCAGAATGACTCATGGCTATAGAATGATGGCTCTGAACTCACAGCCCAACACCTTCAAGCACAGGCTGTGCACCTGCCTGAAATATTAGTGGTGTTATGACAGTGTCCTGAATGGCATGAACTGTGCCTGCCCTTTTGTCAGCACTTAGCAATATCACTGTTCTTATACAATGATGCTTATGTCCCAGTGTTCAGTGCAAATTGGTGGGGCCCATTCAGGTAGGATGCTATAAATAAATACTAGAATCTAAAAAAACAACAACACTCATTCAGAATTAATTAAAGTCAATGGCTATTTTCTTTAAAATGCAGAAAACGCAGGTGGAAACATGCATTTTATTGCAGTAATTCATCCCTTCACAGAAGCAAGGATTCTTATAAGGCTTCTTGTCTACATTAATGCCTTTCTCCACATTGTTCTCTTGTAACATGCATTTAAAGTACATCTCAGCCAGGGCAGACAAACAAGACATTCCATGTCACCACCCAAATTGCTGCACTAAAAATGATCCCACTGCAATTTTCAGCAAAACAAGGATCTCACGTTAACCCTAGGGGATCTTGAGTGTGGAAGGTTGAATCTAAACCCAGAATCTAAGGATTCTTTTTGGATGATGTTGATATAGCTAGGTCACCATCATCTGTGAACAAACCATTTTAGGAACTTCTGTGCTCTAAATCATGCCATCATCTATCTTGTATTTTCAAAACCACAAACCACAACCACAAAAATCACCATTCCCCAGTAAAGTAGAGCTCAACAGCCAAAATGTAAATGACATGTATTTTTGTAGGAAGGGAACATTTGGTAATTAACTCCACTAATTTGGGAACAAATCTAAATACTTTTAAAGTAGCTCCAATAAGAAAGCAGACACTATCCTATCACAAGGGTGGGTGGGTGTGGGGTGCTCCCCAGCAGCTGATATTCAGAGACATATTGCCTTTGATACAGGAGGCAATCTATTCCTTATGAATAGTAGCCATTAACAGCCCTATGCCAAGTCAAGAGTTCAGTGCAAAGCACTATTAATGGATTGTCTCAGAGCTTACTCACTGATGAACGCTGGCACTCAGGTGAATTTTGCTTGGTACCCCATGGCTCTCCATCCGGGATGCTATATTCACTGTGTCTCCAAACAAGCAATAGCGTGGCATTTTTTCTCCAACAACTCCAGCAAGGACAGGCCCTGTGTGGATCCCAACTCTGATCTGAGCAAGAGTTTTTTGGGGAAAAGATCACTTCCACAACAGGTTTCGTTTCAAGCACAATCTATCCATAAGTTCTAAACACAAACTAAACAGTCACAAGCCATAATCCACAGTTCCCTATGATGAACTCTGTTTAATAATAATAATAATAATAAAGTTATATACTGCTTACATGCCAAAATGGCTTGTAAGCACTGTTGAACCCAGGCCATAGTAATTCTTCATAAAAATTGATACTGTTCATAAGCATTGTGGTGCACGGTGGGAAGCAAATCTATCAGGCTGTTCTTTCTAAGAGACAGAAACTGAAGCTCTAGCCCTGGATTCAAAGGTCTGAAAATAAGTGCAATTCTCTCGATCACGCTTGCAAGGACATTACTGCAGCTGACACAGGAGGACACAATCTACCAGGAAGGTCTTGCTCAACATCCCCAACCCTTTAAAAGAAAATGGAGTTATTGAGTACACAAAATGGGAACTTCTATAACTGGAATGGGGGAATCTCAGGCCTCAAGACCAATCCTGCAGAGACATTTGTGTGTGCTCATGGTCTCCTGTCCTTCTAGCCCTTGTATCTCACATATAAAAACAGAACCTTTAGCCATATATCCCCCAGTCCAAATCTGTGTGCACAGACTAGCCCTCCTGCATGATCAGGGATCCCTGTTGTGTTAATGCACAAGCCAGCTCCACACACTCACCCCTTTGCATGAGCAAAGCTTCCTGTTCCCTTGAACTGAATTATGGTACCCTTGCAGGGTTCAGAGCTCTGTGTGCACATTAAATATCTTGCAATTGACAATAACTGATGGCCTTTGGGATGTCGGTCTTTAGTCATCCCAGCAAACTTGTCAAGCCCAGCAATGGGATCTTTTACATACTGGCTTTTTTTTATTATGACAGCCTAGAAGCCTACAATTTACTGCACATGATGCACAAATCAAGTCTGAGATTGCTGATCATTATGGCCCTACATTGCGTCATCTCCATTTGCAAATAGTAAGCAGATAATGTGCACGTGTCTATTAGCTACTCACTTGAATAGGATTCCCAGACACTGGATTCTTTATGTCTTTTGCAGCTATGATCATTCCCAGCGCAAAGTTGGCAACCCGTTCAGCATGTGTGGATACAGGCACAGGAACACCCCCTACTACCATGTAGGCATCTCCTATGGTTTCCACCTTTAAAAAAAGAAGCGGACAAACCCTGCCATGCCAATAGTCTCTGCCTGAGCTTATTATTATTCCAGGGTAAGTGCCTGGAACCCCTGGAACCTCACACTGCTCAGAGATTGGGGTGGCGTGTTAACACTATAAATACTTTTATAAATAAATGAATGAATTGTGATATTAGTTAGGACTTGCCTAATTATTTTAAGATCTGGTTTCGGGGAGAGAGGGTTAGTGTGAAATATCATTATCATGGAATTCTCACATTTTTGATATTCAAATTATTTTAACACGTAACATTGCTGTTTTGAACAATAATGCAAACTTTTTTTGTTCTTCAAGAAACTAAAGTATTACAATGCATTCTGTTTGTGATTTTGCGCGGCGTTTTTTTAAAATCACGGCCACCCTCTATTCTGATACAGCTACTGATAAGCCAGTGCACAGAGGCCATAGAATGGACCAGGGCCTCAGAGGAAAGCAGTCAGGATTCTTGCTCCCTATAACAACACACAGGTTGACCTCAGAGTCCAAAAATGGTTCCTTACTCCAGGTTTTCCCTAGTAGCTTCTCAGCACAGGATCCTGTCTGTTATATGCAGTCCTCATAAATTCTCTCTGGCATCTCAGGCTTGCCACGGAGTTTGTAACCTCAGATTTACTGCCCCCCCCCCCCAGCTATCCCTTTCTTTCACAGATGTTTCTCTCACAGCTGTCTCACCCTGACCTTCTGCTTTATCTCTACCACTCCTCCCCGCACCCCATTTTCCTATTCTCCCACTCTCAATTCATATTCCTTCCAAACAACTTCATGGGGCCAGAGGTCACCTCTGCTTTTTATCTCTCCCTTGCTGCTGTGTGCTAGTCAGCACACTTCCTCCTCAACTTCCTTTGTGCATTTTGCTGCTGCTACTTGCATCCCACTCCCTCAGGCCCACCTGGTGTCTTTCAACAGGCTGCAGTGGGCATGGGAGAGCCTTGCCCACATTGTCATCACAAAGACATTTCCACCGCCACCCCCACATTAAGGGTAAGCAGATGGAGAAGATACACACACATTAGACAGGATTCAGGCAGAGCAAGGCAAAGGGAATGGGGGGGGGATCAGAGCCCAGGTATCGGGAATAAAACAGGAGAATTTTACCCATCTCTTTTCTCCTTTCTTTTATAGGGGCTGCTGAGAAGGTGGAGCCAAAGAGAGCAGGGAATTACAAGGTGTCAAGGGGGGGGGGGAGAGGAGAGAGAAATGGTCCTTGAAATCTTTTCCCTCCTTCCCACTAACATCACTTTCATGAAATTGTGGCTGAACATTTGTCACTGACCTTGTAAACATCATGCACTGTGGTCAGCCTGTCAAATCGCAGATACATCGCATTTAGCAGGAGGACAATCTGAATAGGTTCGCACTGGGCACAAATGTTGGTGAAAGTTACAACATCGCTGAATAATATGGTGCACTCTTTAAACTCTCCTGCAAGCCCAAAAGGACAAAGGTTAGGGATAGTTTAGTGAATAAACGTGGTCAAGACTTGTACCTATATTCAAGTTATTCATTCATTCCTAGATATCTAGATATTAAAAAATCTAGTAGATATCTAGTAATTTAAAAAATGTAATAATAATGTAATAATAATATTTTTTTATTTATACCCTGCCCATCTGGCTGGGCTTCCCCAGCCACTCTGGGCAGCTTCCAACAAAATATTAAAATACAGTAATGCATCAAACATTAAAAGCTTCCCTAAACAGGGCTGCCTTCAGATGTCTTCTAAAAGTCTGGTAGTTGTTGTTCTCTTTGACATCTGGTGGGAGGGTGTTCCACAGGGCAGGTGCCACTAACGAGAAGGCCCTCTGCCTGGTTTCCTGTAACTTGGCTTTCGCAGTGAGGGAACCGCCAGAAGGCCCTTGGCAGTTACATAGCTAAATTTCACGCAACTGCACAGCAAAAGATCCTAACAGCCAGCTATAAAATTATATATGCATACATATATACATGCATGATATAGCCTGAGGATGGGGAAACTCTAGCCCTCCAAAAGTTGTTGAACTCCATCTCTCACATTAGCCCCAGCCAGCATGGCCATTGGTTTGGGATGTTGAGAGTTGTAGTCCAACAGAACTTGGAGAGTCACGGATTCTCCACCCTGATCTAGGCCAAGAGTGATTCAGTCCCTTTTGTTATAAGAGTTAAGCACATGCTTAACTCTCCATCCATATAAAAACAAGAAGAGCATTGCTAGATCATATCAAAAGTTCATCTAATCCAGCATTCAGTTTCACAGTAGAAAACCAGATACTTCCTACAAGCTTCCAAAGCAAGACCTGGTGAGAACAGCCCTCCCTTGTTCTTTCTCCCCAGCATCTGATATTTAGAAGTATGTGCCCTCTAAACAATGGAGGTGCTCTGGGGAACACCGATGAACTACCTTCTTCCCTGACTATTAGCCATACTGACTGGGTGGGAGACTGGAGCTGAAGTTCAACAAATTTGTGAAGGACCCCAAGTTTCCAACCCTTGGTGTTAAAATGAATGGTTAATGGCAACATTAGAGTAAGGGGGAAAGGGAGCCTGGACCAATTTTTCTCTGAAGTTCCTCGTTTTGGTCTTCCTTACAACTTAAGCACCTGCACATTGGCCCCAAATGTTTTATCTGCCTCACGCTCATTCACCTGCCTCGACTCGTTTCCCTTCTTTGAGCTGGTTGGCCACATGCTTTGGGAGCATGGCGTAGAGAAGGGCTTCCGTCTTTTTCTTCTCCTCCTCGAGATGCTTTGACAGAATCCGCAGCTCCTCTTTCTTCCTCTCGAGCTGATTGGACAGCTCCATCTCAGCCAGCCGCTGCTGGTTCAGAAGGATCAAATCCCTGGTGACATCGTGGGGGGCAATGTCAGCGATGTGCATGTGCCTCTCTTCCAGCTCATGCAGCGTGCGCAGGAGAGGGGAGCAAAGGTACAGCATGCACTGGACAGACTCCATCCAAATCATCTGACCTGATTAAAAAAATATACAGAATCACAGGTACGTTTCCTGCATGCCATTCATTCTAGTTATTTAAGTTTTTGGTTGCTGTTCTTTCCCTCCAGATTATATCTGCATTGTTAAACTTCCAACCCTTCACTAGACTTCTATTCCACCCAGTGTCAGGAGGTCCTACACACGAGTAGGAGTCTAGCAGAGACACATGCCCAACTGGCATGTTCTCTCCCCCCTGGTCGATCGGGAGATTCAAAATCTTTCTCCAGTTCGAACATCACAGCGACTGATACCTCGGAGGCATCAGCACACTTCAGGATCAGCAGAGTATAGGCAGTCAGCATTCAGACTCAGTAGTGCAGCTTTATGGCGAAACTATGTTTATTTGCATATATACACCTGGAGCATCGTAACTCAGCTCCTTCCTCTTCAGCATCATACAGCAAAGAGAGAACAAAGGACAAATGTCCTACATCATGGAAACACAGTAGTAAAAACATCCTGTCTCCACCACTTCCCACAATGTGGAATGAAAACATGTGATAAAACCAATCCCATGACTGCAACACGGGAAAAGAATCCTAGCACCCAGAACGTATAAAAAGTTGTCTCAATTATTACAAGGAAGACACAATTTCAGAATTCGGGGGGGGGGGGGTGTTAGGGAATAGATTTGGGGGGAGGGTGCTCCCATATTTGCTACTGTCCAAGTGACAGGCAGTGGGGAGTAACAGTGGGTGGGGAGTGGGTGTCCCACTCCTCAGAACCTGGATCTGCTGCTTTTCAGAGCCTGCTGCCTGAAGCAACTGCCTTACCACCCTTCAAGGGTTGGCCAGCCCTGCAGCCAGCTCTTCATCTAGTCACCTTAATCATGCCTGACCCCGATATTTATGGAGACAATGAGTTACCTCTCAGTTCTAACATAGGACGCTGCTTCCAAGATTCTGGCATCATCTCCCTCTTGGTCCGGAAAACAAACTGGCTGTTGATAAATTTCTGGACACTGGAGATGGTGAATTTCACTTCAGGACGTACGATACTGAAATATTGGTTGAGGCGAATGCCCAGTGTCTGAAGGCCTGGCACGATCTTTTGAATGCTGACTCCGGCTTGCTTCACTCTAAGCTTAAAAGATAGAATCACAACTCTTTAGCATCAGCACCCTTCAGAATTGTCTTGCAATCCTACCTCTGGAGTAAGAACGAGAGCAGCCAGCATGGAATGGTAGCACCACAGAGCCAACCACCTGGTAGCATTATCACTAGGTTGATAGGGCACTGGCAAGGTTAGGGATGATCATTGGCCAGGCTTGCTGGAGCTGGTAGGAAATGGAGTCCAACAACATCTGGAGGGCCAAAGGTCCCCCATCCCAAAGGTATGTAAACATGAGAGGAAAGTCCCCTATCTTCAACCCCTTGCTGCTGCTCTGACCATCCTCCATGAGTTGGAGAGTGATCTTCTGATGTGAGGGGTCTCGTGTACGCATGAAAGCTTTGCTGTACATTTTAGAACCCTGAATGCATGCAGGGAAGGGACAGAAGGCTTCCTGCTTTAGAAGATTGGCCTACCATTGATGGAACACCATCAGAAGAGTGACAGGGGGCAGAGGCAGCACACTGATCCTCACAGCCCCCATCCCATGCCTCTCTACTTAATGGCTGGAGTGGATTTAGCATTGTCTCACGTAACAGTATTACTGGGACCATGCTGGAATAATGGTGAAAAGTAGGCTATAAGACGATGCTCGATTGCCGTCTGGGCAATTTTCAGCAGCTAACTACTGGAAGGGTAGTTATTAATCCCGGTATTAATATATTATGAAACAGAATGTCTCAGGTTAACTTATCATGCGAACAAGCTTCTAGGTCAACAGTAGGCAGTAGCAGTAAACAATTTATTACATTAGGTGATTGAATCTGTAATCCTATGCCTACTTGTCTTGGAACGAGTCCCATTGAACTCACTGTGATTTTCTTTTGAGTTGCTATGCAGAAGATTGTGTTGTAGAATGCCTACGTTTGGTTCACATATGTAGGGAAACGAGTTATCATTAGTTTGACTCACCTCTTCATCAAATACAATGTGGAAAGGAAGCCCATTGCAAAATGTCTTCGGATCTATGCAGAGGGTCTTAGGATAGACAGGATCAAATCCTTTCAGAAGTCGTCCTGCAATATGGGGGGGGGGGGTAATTTCAATCCTATCATAATTCCCTGATAGAATCAGTACCATTATTCAAGTAGCATGATTCTGCAAGATAATTTAATTCTCATTCATAAATAAATATTCATTCATTTCCCTCCGTCTTCCTCCAAGAACTCCAGAATAATGCACATGGGGATTTTCCATGTATATGAATATAATATGATTGGAAGAACAGGCTAAAGAGGTTTCCACTATAAATTAGAACCTGGAAAGGGTTTTCAAGTATAAAAATTTATGACATGTAAACACAACCATTATATTTGTGTTTTTCCTTAATACAACGTGGTTGTTTTTACTGGGATGCCACCATGGTGTAGTGATTAGAGTGTTGGGCTAGGACCTTGGAGAACAGAGTTCAAATCCCAACACAGACATGGAGCTCATTCATCATCTCTCAGCCTAACCCACCTCACAAGATTGTTATCAGGGTAAAATGAAGAAGGTCCCCCACCTTGACCTCCTTGGAGGAAAGATGGGATAGAAATTAATAATATTTAATGAAAAAGGCTGGGTTTTAAATGCCATACTGAAAGCATTAATGAATGATGCCAAATGCTTTTTTGAAAGTTACACTTTTACCTTTTCCTATTGTCACAATTCCTTTAATTGTTTCCCAGTGACTTTTCTTGACAGGGCATGTCGAAGGGGGGCTGGCTTTATCCCTGTTCTTGTTCATGGCTCTTTCAGTATCCTGTGGAATGAACCCAAAGCAATTGCCAAACTGTTAAAAATTTTAAAGTGAGACGTGTACCAAGGTCTTTGCATCAGCAAAATAATTAATGTAATAATGGAAGGCACAAGCAACTTAAATTTCTTCCTATTCTTGAATTGGAATGCGCTTGGGATATCTTCCAGTATCCTTCACTGTTTCAAACTCTTTGGAGGCAAATATCGAGTTTTGAGCATATGCCTGGATTCTGAAAATGAAGTGTCTTATATTGACACCTGTTTTCTTTTTTCAACAATAATAATAGTAGCAATACTAATAGTAATAGTAATTTCAATGATGATGATGATGATGTAGAAGAAGACGACAACCTATTACTTTAAAACTGCTTTGATGCTATATATTTTGTATATAGGTCTTCCTGTCAATACATACATGACTCCATACAAAAATGAATATCACAGTACCTCTTTATTCAGCTGTTTTTCCACCAGTGTTCCGGAACTTGAACGGAATGGCGAACAGGAAGAGAACTTATTTCGCCTTCTGTATGAAAATACAGGTTTTTGTGTCACAAGAAATACAATGTGTTCCTTTTTCCCTGTTCTTTCTTCTTCTTCTGACTGATTGACTATTTCCATGGAAATTTCAATGTTGAAAAAATCCAAAGCTGCTGCACCAATGATTCCTGAAGCAAAAGAAAAAAACTAGGTGTTATTGGGGATATGCAGTGATTTGTTCTAGACGCCAGTTTGATGCTTGGGGGTTCGAGTCTGATTCATTCTCTTGCCTCCATCCATTCACAAATTGGGAATTTGTTGAATGGCTATAACTTTCTCCCTCTGTTAACGGAAGTGCATGAAATTTGCAGGTATTGTAGCCCATAAAGATTGGTTAAAATCTGCTAAATTACAAGTAAATGGGTCCAGGGGCTCAGGTGCTACATACTTTTAAAGTGTTTCTGGAGTGGGAAGGGGGGGAAGGGATTTACTTTCTAGATAACTTTTAAAAAATCCCTCTGATTGCAAACTAGATTTGTCAGTGAGAGCAAAAATCTTCCTCTGCAGCTACTCCCTACTCTGCCTTTTTCTTTCCTTTCCTCCATCACCCCACCCTAAACTAATACTAAGCTTAGAGACATTGCTTTTGCTTTTAGCAGACACTTGTTTGCAGCATTTCCCCCCCATGTCTGGATCATCCATGTGCCATGAAACACGTCAGGGGTTCCTGCTTCAACACATGCCATCTTGTAGAGATCCTGCTTCACTTCAGACAAGTCCAAAATGCCTCCGACACACCTTGCTTCATTTCAGGATTATGCCAGAACAGTTGTTATACAAACTCTGATAGCACAATCCATACCAACCAGCCTAGCTGCTGTATTCGGACAAATTATAGTATCCAAGAAGTCTTCGATGGCAGCCCAATAGACGATACAACAATGTAAGTTTATTGTTCTAGCCAAAGGCCATGAAAACCCATGGCAACAGTACCAATAAGAAAATACAGATCATACGTCCATTATACCAGCCAACAGCCATGATGTAAAAGAAAGGTAACCGGAGACACCAAGAAACTCAAATCCGGATTGATTTCAAATTAAACATCTGAATCACCATAGCAATTTATTAGGTTTGTCATATGTCAGGAATTTCCCAGATATGTCTGGGATTCAAACGGTGATAGTAGCATCCATGTGGAATTTTGAAAAATTGACAAAATGTCCAGGTTTTTGCCCGCAGAACCAGAAAGTGTGTACTTGAGTATCACTCTTTGCCTCTTTGGGGTGAATTTTACATCTTGAAATATGGCAACCATAAATTTATGACATTTTAACTAAGTCCTTTTTCCTGTTTGTTTGTTTGTTTGTTTGTTTGTTTGTTTGTTTGTTTGTTTTTCAGTCAGTGCATTGAGGGCCAGTCTTTGTTACAAAGCTATTATTCTCTAAAATATATATATAATAATAAGAATGATGGCAGGAATCAGCACGACATCACACCACTGGGACAATTGCTAGTTTATAGCAAATGGAGGGTTTGGAAGAGGTCTGTAAAGAGAAAAACACAGTGTGCAGGACATTCAGAAGACATTAATCCAATAGCTGACTATTCCATCTTTCAAAATCCATTCCAGAGGAAACTACATACCTGGAACAATATGGCACAAGCCTCGCCTGTCTGAGTAATAATGCAAATGCATCGACCCATCTTCATTCTTTTCCACCCTAAATGAAGGAGCGTTCATTTCCTGAAAAACAACCAGAGTTCTTAATAATCACGCATCTCATATTTCAGCTCATTTTTCAATATTGCCCTGAAGCAAATGGGCAATCTTCCTGGGCACCAAATTAAGCACATGATCTGGGCTGTGGTGGTGGTTCTACCAAATTACAATCAAGGTATGGCCGAAATTAAGCTCACTATTTAACATATATAGAAAAACAAGTTGTATTCCAAAGTTCTAAGAGGTAGGGGGCATTCCATGAGTTAATGTTACATCCCTCTGGATTCTTTCCCCCCCTCAAAAAAACAAAAAAACCCTGACTGGACTCAAGCATCTCTGCTCCATATGCAATGGAGAAAGGCAGTCAAACAGCAGCTAAATATTTCAAGTCCAAGGTCAATACACCCAAAGTAACTAATCAGTGAGAGTATGTATAATAATCATAGACATATCTCACATTATGCTGCTGTGAACATGTGCTGTGTATGTAGAACCACAATAGTTATTTCCACTTACTTGGTAAGAGAGACTTAGGTAGCTGTGCAATGCATCCAGATTCTCTATAAATTCATAGAGGTTCCCTCCCAGAGTCCGCAGCATATGGTCATAACCTGACCGCTTGCAGAATTCAAAGAAATATTCTCCAAACTGCTTCAGGACCATATCGGGGGGAACATCTGGGAAAATAATTGTCTATTAATTAATGTTTTAGGATCAAGAACCCAGTTTAACTCGGGATGTGTATGCAGCACACATTTAAAGCACATGACTTTCCTGAAAGACCCCCAAGAACTGTAATTCTTGGGCTACAATTCCCAGCACCCTTAACCAACTACAGTTCCCAGGATTCCTTGGGGAAAGCCATGTGCTGCTTTACAAGTGCTTTACATGCAGCGGTGGCTGAGGCAGACCCTCCAACATTTCTCCAATGAAAATAGGGACATCCCATTCCATAATGTTTTTATATATACCCCACACATCTTACTGGGTTGCCCCAGCCACTCTGGGCAGCTTCCAACATATAGAAAAGCATAAGAAAACATTAAACATTTTTTTTAAAAATTCCCTATACAGGATTGCCTCCTTCAGACGGCTCGGGGGTCGGATAAGTCCAACATTTCTGCAATGAAAATAGGGAAATCCTAAGGAAAAGTGGGATCAAATCAGAAACCAGGATGGCTTCTCTAAATCAGGGACACCCCTGGAAAATAAGGACACTTGGAGGGTCTGCTGGTGGAGTGGTGCAGACAGGGCTGCAATACTTTCCAAGCCATACGTACCTAGCATTTTGCATGCCTTATCAATCAGCTGCATTGTGATTTCATCTCTGTAAACTTCAAAAGTCAAAAAGGTATCCTGTACTCCAGTTTGGACTCTGTAATAGAATTAAATATTGGCTGGCATTTTAATAACATTTTTAGGGTTCAGTCTCTCATTCAGTCAGCTGGCCTGCTACTACTGACCCCTCTTAGGATCAAACCATGTGATGAAATTTTGGGCAGTATTCTGGCATATAGTCCCAGAGCCGGGCCAATCATTAAAGAGGCTGAGGCCACTGGGGCCGAAGCCCCCCCGCAGCACACTCATGGGTGTCCCACCTGACCACCACCTCTACCATCGGCAGAGAAGCGCCACCGCCACCAATGCCAATTTTGGGCACAATTGCATCCATTTGGTTGAGATCTCACCCAAAATTGGCCCTGATGACTGTGCAGCTTCTCTGTCCACAGCAGATGCGAAAAGGTGTGGGGTGTCAGCAGAACAGTTGACAGCATCAGTAGAAGGCATGTGGCAGCAATACCTGTTTTGCTTCAAGCAGTGAAATGAGACATTCTGCCCTAGTATAGTTCTTTCCCGCCATTTTCATGAGGTAATCATAGGGGAACAGAAGCACACATGCGCATAAAGGGTAGTGACATGTCCTATGACATCTGCTGTTGTGTCATGCCATGGTCCCTGGTACAAATGCAATTTACTGTGGGATAGGTAAAGGTAAAGGGACCCCTGACCATTAGTCGCAGAGGACTCTGGGGTTGCAGCGCTCATCTCGCTTTATTGGCCAAGGGAGCCGGCGTACAGCTTCCGGGTCATGTGGCCAGCATGACTAAGCCGCTTCTGGGGAACCAGAGCAGTGCACGGAAACACCGTTTACCTTCCCACCAGAGCAGAACCTATTTATCTACTTGCAATTCATGCTTTCGAACTGCTAGGTTGGCGGGATTACTGTGGGATAGGTGTACAATAATAATAACAATAATTTTATTATTTATACGCCGCCCATCTGGCTGGTTTTCCCCAGCCACTCTGGGCGGCTGCCAACAGTATATTAAAAACACAATAAAACATCAAACATTAAAA